>NC_044321.2:98607937-99207937 GCF_007474595.2 Lynx canadensis
CTAGAATGCTTGGTTGCACTCCACTTTTGAAAGGAAAAAGCAACTCACACAAACAAAACCTTGCTCTGACTTTTTTTCTTTTGGGGGGGGGACAAAATTCATTTTTTTTTAATTTAAATTCAAGTTAGTTAACATTCAGTGTTGTCATGGCTTCAGGAGTAGAACCCAGTGATTCATCTCTTACATACAATGCCCAGTGCTCATCCTTAAAAGTGCCCTCGTTAATCCCCATCACCCGTTCTCCCCCACCCAGAAACCCTCGGTTTGTTCTCTGTATTTAAGAGTCTCTTATGATTTACCTCCCTCTCTGTTTTTATCTTATTTTTCCTTCCCTTCCCCTATGTTCATCTCTTGTGTTTCTCGAATTTCACACATGAGTGAAATCATACGATATCTTTCTCTGACTTACTTAGCTCAGCATAATACCCTCCGGTCCCATCCATGTTGTTGCAAATGGCAATATTTCATTCTTCTTCATCACCAAGTAGCATTCCATACACACACACACACACACACGCACACACACACACACCACATCTTCTTTATCCATTCACCAGTCAATGGAAATTTGGGCCTTTCCATCCTTTGGCTATTGTTGCTAGTGCTGCTATAAACATTGGGGTGCATGGGCCCCTTCAAATCAGCATTTTTGTATCTTTTGGATAAATACCTAATAGTGTAATTGCTGGGTTGTAGGGTAGTTCTATTTTTAATTTTTTGAGGAATCGCCATACTGTTTTCCAGAGTGGCTGTGCCAGTTTGCATTCCCACCAACAGTGCAAGAGGGTTCCCCTTTCTCCGCATCCTCACCAGCATCTGTTGTTTCCCGAGCTGTTCATTTTAGCCACTCTGACTGGTGTGCGGTGGCATCTCATTATGAATTTTTTTTCAAAAAAACTACTAGGTGATGTCCTGTGGTCATATGCATTCCAGTCTTCAAAGTCTTCTACCTTTTTAAACAGTGAGTAAATAAATCTTGAGAGTCTATAATATCAAGTTAGGCACCAGGGCTATAATAGTTACGTTTTCACAAAAGGGAGTTAGTCCTCTGTGAAAATACGCTTCAACCACAAAACTGTCTTCTGAGAAGAAAGCAGTAAGACACACTAGAGGCATGAATCATTAGGGACTTCCGGACTTGAAAAATTCTTTGAGGATTAACCGTATCCAAGTAATGTTGCAGTGAACATGGGTGTACCAACAGCTCTTCAAATCCCTGTTTTCAATTCCTTTTGGCATACATATGCTTCAGTGTGGAATTGCTGGATCGTACGACAATCCTTTGCTTGTCTTTTATAACTCTTAGGGTCTATTTTGATACAAAAGATGAGGGCATTTTCTATTCTGGTTTCTTCCCGTTGCTGCTCAAACAATCCTAATCTTCTCAGAGGCCATAGATGCCTCTCTCCCAATAGGAAGAGGGTCGCTAGGTAGTTGCTGTTGGGGCAGAGCTTTAGCTAGTATCACAAAGTTTCATCTTGATACATCTTGACTGGAGTTGTGGAGGAGGATGTGTATGTGTGTAAGTGTTGAAAAAAACCTGAAGTCCTGTCTATACCACACATATGTACAGAGGGTCCTGGATATTTTAGCTACCGATTCCAGCTTGTAACAAAACTTTGAGGGAACATGCTTTCTCTTTCTGTGTTTGGGCTACAACTTTGATGCCCCAGCAAGATGGCACCAGAAGGCAGCCGCTGGATGGTAGAGTGAAACCCATCTTCTTTCTGTTTGAAACGGTTTAGAATGTCACCTGTCTGAAGGACGGACTTGGATAGTGATGATCTATTGCATTTCTTCCCTCGTCTGATTGTGAGCATCTGTCTGTACGTTATCCCCAAAACAAATCTATCTGCACACTCCTGGTGCCCTAATGAAGAGGTTCCTGAAGGTGGTTAGCTGCTATGCCTAACAAAGCCTGCACTGTAGAACCGAATCTTACTTCCCAGCTTTATGAAAATTCTTATGTGTTCACAGCCTGATTTATTTGAGTCTCAATTTTGTCTCCTTTGAGTCTCCCATCTGGGTTACAGACTATTTCCTGTATCATTCAGTAGCACTGGTGTTCCAACCCGCTGAGTAAAGAACCCTGTCCTACACACTCTGGGCATGAGTAGGAGACGCCATCCAGACCCCTGAGTCCAATATGCAGACAATAGGGGAGTCGGGTGGACTAATCAGGAA
The DNA here is from genome assembly GCF_007474595.2 of Lynx canadensis. NCBI lineage: Eukaryota > Metazoa > Chordata > Mammalia > Carnivora > Felidae > Lynx > Lynx canadensis. The sequence continues at coordinate 98,610,122 of NC_044321.2, forward strand.
AGGTTTCTGGAGAAAAGGACATCTTAAAAATATTTGGAGAGAAAAGAATTTAAAAATAGTTCAAGGGGTTTGTGAGAATATATGTGGGACCCAAAAAAGCCCCCAAGAACAAATAAACAACAAGACCATGACTTTATATCATGTTAGACTATGGCTACTATTGACTGGGGAACTGTTAGTTTCTGTAGGATTCACACTAAGATTTGTCTGCATAAGATAGCGTATGTATATATGTTTGGGGAAGGGAGTTCGTGATGGAAAAAAGTTTCCAAAAAAAATATTGCTTTGAAACAATAGTACCATGGTAGAAACCAATCTATAGACTGCCACAGGTAAATTGGAAATCACTGCTTGAGACCAAGGTGCTCTGAGCGCTGTCTTATTTCCAATTTCATAATTCACATTTGGCATGTGAAGATGAGGTTCATTAACAAGGGACTCTCCAAGGAATACTTTGCTTTCTTTTAAATGAGTTTGAGGAACCAGTGTTGAAAAGCAAAATCTATCTCTGCTTTGGAAAACAATACCAAATGAAAGATTTCATAACCAACCCTTCATTTTTAAAAATAACCCCACTACAATAGACATTATTTCACCAAAATAAACAGCTCCTTTCCTGAATGTCGTAGTACTAATGAGGTAATCATGAAGGGAATCATATGAAAGCCCCTTTGCACAAAATTTTGAAGTTTGATTCCAAATACTTGTATCTTGCCCCTTTCTTCCAGACAAGACACACATACACGAGTGTGCATACACACAGACACACACACACACACACACACACACGCCACCACCACCACCATTTGGGTAAATGTGATTAACAAATAACTGAAGTTTACTATATATGAAATCAGCAGGGAGCCAACTGCCCCACTGGCCAAATACTGAAGAACATTTCTGCTTTATTTTCTTGGCCTGGGGTTTCAGTCAATTGGATGAGCAAGAAGGTTGAGAATAGCAGGGTCAATGACTGAGGAGAAATATAAATAAATTCAAGGAGGCTTAGATAAATTCATGTAATACAGAGCCATAGAAAGTTGTTAAAAGTAAGAGGCAAGTGCTTGAAGGACACCTTCAGATGTTTAGAGTTGACATCAAGAGGACAGGCATGGCTTCTCATAGTTCTTTGTTGACCTTATCTTAAAACACTCCTAGCTCGAATCACCCAAAGAGCTGACCTACAGGGACCAGTCTACAATTTTTTACAAGATTGTTTTTCACATCACAAGAATTGAGACTATTTAGCCTGAAGAAAATATGCAGCAGTGGAATATATTAGGATTGTCTTAAAATATTTGAAGGGTAGACATTTCAAAGATGAATTGTACTTGTTTTGTGGGGCCCTAAGGGACAGAACAAAACTCAAAGGGTGGATATTACAGGGATAGAGATTTTTGGCTCATTGTAAAAAGAAGATTCTCATAGAGCAATCCAAAAATAGAATGGGCTGTCTCCATAGATAACGAGCTGTTCATCTTTGAATGGATTCAAGATTAGGCTAATGGCCACTTGTCAGGGATGTCAAATAGGGGACTCAATAATCTGATGAATGACTGCACTAGAGCAGTGTTTTCCAACACTGGTTGTGTGTAAAATCATTTCCAGAGCTATTTTAAAACACAGATTATTGGGTCTCATGCCTCCTCCCCTCATGTTGATTCCATAGGTTCTATTAATCTGCATTAAAAAAAAATTTTAATGTTTATTTGTTTTTGAGAGAGAGAGAGAGAGAGCATGAGCAGGATAGGGGCACAGGGAGGGAAGGAGACACAGAATCCGAAGCAGGCTCCGGGCTCTGAGCCATCAGCACAGAGCCCGATGCGGGGCTCAAACCCACGAACCGTGAGATCGTGACCAGAGCCAGAGTCAGACGTTTAACCGACTGAGCCACCCAGGCGCCCCTTAATCTGCATTTTTTAAACTAGCACCCCAAGTGGTTCTAACACAGATGACTAAGAGCCACTCTTTGAAGAACGTTTGACTATACAGCATATAAGATAATTTATACTTTGATGATTTGGATTTGCCTTTTTTTCTATGATTCCTATGTGAAGGATGCTGGGAGAAGGCTGGAGGCTGGGCCTGCAGGGCAGAGAGAAGCCTGAGTAGGAGTAGCTAGGCCTGTCTGGCAGGAAGAGGTATCTCGAGAGTGAGTACAGCTGACTGGCTGAGTGGTGGCCTCCCCTTCCCAGTGTTCCTGTCAGGGAGGGAGAGAAAGGAAGAAACTTTCCTCTGATCCACAGGGACCAATGGGAGATGATTGTCTCAGGGACTGGAATCTGAGGCCTTGGGAGACCCCAAGTGCAGACAGATACCTACAGGGAAGCTCAAGCAGTGGAATCTGACTATGGGTAATACAAGGCCTAAAAGTGAGGAAGAAATGCCACTGCAGGGGCATAATGTCCAGAAGCTTTGAAATATTTATAATTTTCCTCCTATGATCCTTATGACGCCCTTCCTTTTCCATCCTCATTTACTGCATGGGTCTTGGGTGACCAGGACCATCGTATTAGCATCTTTATCACCCTACAGCAAGCCCCTGATTCAAACTTCCCGTCCTAGAGGGCTGCAGGTGACCGGGTACAGGCATTGGTCGTAGGTGGAGATGGTGATCGGTATGACCTAGGTAAAGGCTAAGAGTAAGAGGAATTGCTTGGGGACAATGGGACAGAAGTAGAAGACAGACCAGGAGCTCTCTCCTACTTTCCTGTAACTGCCCCTTCCTTCCCTTTTCTTTCCTTCTCTTACCTGCTGGGTCCCAAGGGGTCAGGGCTGCTATGTTGGCGCTTTTATAGAGGCTTCAGAGAACCTCTTTTCCTCGAATGGCCCCCCCTACCCGGAAGAACTTAGGTAAGCATCCCTAGGGGCTAGTCAGTGTGGAAAAACAAAAGCAGTCAAACCTCGAAAGAAGCAGGGGCACAAGACATTTCACAAAGAGAAAGAAAACAATGGGACAGAAGGAAGAGACCGTTCAGGAGCTAGAAACCACCAGCCAACGTGACAGAAGCTGCCAGCGCTCCCTCAGTCTCTGTCCCCCTGTGACCTGCATGGTCGGGGCTGCTGGCTTGGCGGTTTCACAGAGGCTTCAGGCAATCCCAAACCCCCAATGCCCCAGGCCAGAGGGCAGTAGGTAGACACACAGAACATCCGGCCTTCACTTCCGGAAGTGTGTTAAAATACAGTTGGGGGGCGGGCGGCGCGTGGATGGCTCAGTCATTCGAGCAACCGGCTTGGTTTTGGCTGAGGTCGTGATCTCACAGTTCCTGGGTTGGAGCTCCGCGTTGGGCTCTGCACTGACCGTGTGGCTGGCATCTGCTTGGTTGGGAGTCTCTCTCTCTCTCTCTCTCTCTCTCTCTCCCTGCTCCTCCCCAACTCACTCACTCACTCTCACTCTAAAAAAAATTAAATTAAAAAATCTTTCAAAATACAGTTGGAAACCATGGGCGAGAGAAATGGCCTTAAGAATGAAGGGGCAGGATGAGAAATTTCAACAAGAGTTTTGAACTCTTGTTGGCCATGGGCCAAGGCGCTCTCTACTGTCACATGACCTCTCGCCTCCCTTCTTCTTGGTCCTTTTCCATCCTTTTTATGATGTGGTAGCCCTACTGTGTTACTGCTTTTCAGATGCTTCAGGGAGCCTCATGCCTCAAAGTTCCCAACCCGGGGGAACTTAGCTGGGTAGACATGAACCCGGTCACTGCGAAGAGCTCAGAATTAGGAGGACCTAAATGCTATCAGGAAGAGGAATGTATTCTAGGGGCGCCCGGGTGGCTCAGCAGGTTAAGCATCTGACCCTTGGTTTGGCTCACATCATGATCTCATGGTTCGTGAGTTCAAGTTCTGTGCTGACAGGGCGGAACCTGCCTGGGATTCTCTCTCTCTCCCTCTCTTTTTGCCCCTCCTCTTCTCATGCTCTCTCTCTCTCTTTCCTTCTCTCTCTTTCTCAAAATAAATCAACTTTTAAAAAAGATTTAAAAAGGCAAGATGAATGTATTTTAAAACTGGCCCAGAAGGCTTCCTTCAGAAGCCGGAAGCGCGTTTCTAGTGCATCGCCCTCTGTTTCTTACCCGTTCCCTTTCCCTACTTTACCTCCTGGGTCTGGGCTTCGGGCAACAAATGCAATTGCATTTGTTTCTTACAGAGGCATTAGGGACACCAGAGGTTCGACCTTCCCCACACGGGAGGCTTGCGGAGTGGACAGCCCCGAGTACCCACATGGCAGGGTGAGGCTTCCTGGGAGTGAGTGCAGGTGACTGGTGAGAGGAGTTTCAGCGGGCCCCCTCCTTCTGGTGTCTCTACTAAGAAGGGTTAGTGACGGCTCATCTTTCTAGAAAGGAGTCGTATATGGTGGACATTCGTAACCAGACTGAAGTGAAATTGCTGCGCTCTCTTCTTCCTCCTTCCCTTTTGCTACTTCTACGTCTCTGCATGCTGTGGGCAGCAGGTAAACAGGTGTGATGCACCAGGGTGCCGGTCGGGCCATTCCGGTTCCCAAGCAGGAGACCAATGCTCTCCAGCCCAGAGACCAGATTGCCCGGCCTTCACCCACGCCATCGGTCGGAGGGCAGTCGGTCGGTTTTCCAGTCAGTGCAGGCTGGGGGCATTGCCAAGACTCCTACGGGGTTAAGCCGGCGTGGGGAAATGTTAACCAGGTAGGTAGAGTATCCCCACCACAGATTAGCTGTTGATGAGTACCTGAGAGGAACCATTCCTCCTTTCTAACCTCCCTTGGGGTGCCAGCATCCCCCAACCAAAAGTGTGGATGCCGATTAGGACGGAGAAGAGACTTGCGACCCTCCCCCCCACTGAAGAGTAATTGCTCTCTTCCGTGGGGACCAGATGAGTTTTTGTCAGGCTAGCGTCCAGTCCTCTTCCCCTCTGTCCCCCTGGGGGCCCTTGCTGTTGCCACGGATACCTCTTCCAGTGGCCAGGGGCACTGTGGGGGAAACGGCACAAGATCCACTGTATCAGGACCTCCCGCCTTAAGTGGCTTTGTAGGGGCTTTTTCGTCTTCCTGGGCAATTATTGGGATTGCCCTTCCTCCAGTCTAGAGATTAACAGGGGCTAGTTAAAGCCATTTGTTACCTTTAAGGCTTCCCTTTTCTTGCCAAACCTGTGGCTCCGCAACACAGCCAGACCCATCCTTAACTAATCCATATATCAGAAAATTCACAACTGATGAAAGCGATAAATAGTAATTACTCACATTAGAAATATATTCTTCCCTGGAAAATGGAGATACCCTAGTGCATTTTGGTGTTTACAGATCATTAACTGCTTGTCGGAAGAACCTAAGAGGAGGGCTGTCAGAAATAAACATAAAACAGCCCATGCATCGAAAGAGAAATAAAATTTGATTTTCAAAAATGAATCTAATTCATGGCACAGCTTTTTCTAGGAATTCATCTGTTACATGATGGAAGGCATACTCTTATCTAAGGCATAGCAGCACCAAGCAGGGAAAGAAAAGTTCAAAGGGGTTGAAAAACTTACTTACTGAAGTTGAGCCAATCTACATAGATACGGTTACAGCATTCCAGAAGTCTGGTAGCTAATCTTGGAGTCTCCCGTACAAACATCAGTTATTTTTTTCAATACTTTGGATCCGTGTCTTCCCAACACTGTACCATATATTCAGCACGTCTCATGTTGCCAAGACGGAATTAAAAAGTTCCGCATTCCCTGATTTTGTATTTAAATTTGTAACCTTAATGTTGCATTAATGGCCTGTTTTGCATATCTGTTTGATTGTACCGTCTTAAAGATTCATTTAAACCTGGGGAGGACAGCATGACTCCTACCTGCTTCTCATTAATAACATACTTTTCAGTGAGCGGATAATGAATGACCTGGATAGAAATCAGTAGAAATGCAGAGTGCCATTAGGCGCAGAAGGGGGGGGGGGGGCGGGGCGTCCACTTTTTCCACCATACTGACAAACAGTTTCGAGGCAGAAGGTGTTGGAAGCAAGCCTCAAAGAGAGACGACTGTCTAGGAGGGTTCTTAATTAAATAGTCTGTCGTCTTTACATGCAGGACTGTGAAGGAAGAGGCACCTTGACGGAAATTAAAATTTGCAAGTGACTTAAAAAATCTTGCGTTAATAGAAACAAGCCATCTAATTATGAAAAAGAAAACCAGATAACTCGTAGTGACAGATTACCTTAATGGGCTCTGAAAAACACACGGGTCTGCGTAAACATCCTTTAATTTGTTGAGTTCACTATTGTTAGTGGCACATTGGCGGGGGTGCAGAGTAGGGGCTAGCGAGCAGTGAGCATTTCAGCTGATAAAGGGCTGCCATTGGTTGCTCAGAGTTGGAACAGAGGGCAAGCAGGAAAGTCTTAGAGGAAAAATAAAGAACTTTTTTTTTTTAAAGTATTATTGGCCTCCTCCACTCTTCTGGAATAGCCCCAGATGATAATGGTCTTGCTTGAGAGATCGAGGGCCTGTTTTTCAAGTTACTGTATTTCTTTGGTAATAAGGTGCTGGCAGCACCTGTATTTCTTTGGTAATAAGGTGCTGGCAGGACTTAAGGAGAATGCATTTCAAGCCAACGACTCCTAATAAATTATCCCACAGACCACAGGTTTCACAGGTGCTAGAAAACAGGAAATTTGGAAATGCAACCTGGACTTTCAAGTTCCCTTTACTCTTCTAAATCCTTTAGGATTCAACATGGCTTCCTTCTGCAGTTTGACTGTTGATCCTTACTGAGTGGAGGTGATAACTGTTTTTCTATCAGAAACGCAAGTCAAATGAAATAATGGTTTGCTTAGGTTTACCCTGGAGAGTTTTTAGACTTTGGTTTTGTTTCTGTTCAATAGTAGCAGTGAATACACAGGCCTGAATATAAAACAACCTAGTTTTCTAGATGATTCTTTAAAAACAACAATTTTGCTTCAGCTCATGCATCTGTTCCCTGGGGTTTTTTTTCTTCTTCCTAATGGGGTTTGGTTTGCAAATTTGCGATTTGGCAGCACTGGTTTCAGTGTGGGCCTTTTGGTATGCTTGGTTCAAGACCCTGGTCACCGTATGACTCTAACCAAGCCGAGTGGCCATAACATTCAACCTGTCTAATTTCCCCCAGTCATACCTCCATATGAAATGCTGGTCCCGTCCTCCCTTTGGTGACTCAGAAAAGGCAAATTTACAGCTGTGACCTTAATATGATTGTAACACAGTTTGAAAATGCTAGGCAAAGGCATTTGGAATGAGTACTTGACAAAGTTACTTGGAATTTTTAGTGGAAAGCATCTCTGGAGATTCTACCACTTTCAATTTTGATTACACTCAATTCTTCAACCCATCTATCAGCGCTGATACTGGGAAGTACTATTTTTGAAAAACTGAGGGAAATTGTGAACGTGTCACCTGCCTGCCCACCTCTGTTGGAATTCTTCTCTTGGAAAGGAGAACCAGAGAGAGGGTGTCCAAACAACTTAATGTAACAACTCACAGAGCCAGAAAGAGAAAATTAGGCTAAGTGGAACTTTAGGAAGCATACTCTATTTTTTTTCCACAAATATTTCCTTGTATAATGCTCTGCTCTTTTGAAGGAAAGTATAATTCTCAGGCAGCAATAACGAGAATATTCTTTCATGGCATACCTAGACCCAGGAGTTCATTTATTTTCAACTTTATATGAATAGACTAAATTTAAAAGAACCAGTTCCTGTGCACCCCCAAGAGATTTTTCCCCACGCAAATAATAAATACAGCTTACCTTTCTCTAGAGTGGCCTTTCATAAACAACAGTCTGGGTAGGCTGTTCCAGAGCTACAGCTCAGACCTGAATGGGGCAGGAGTTTCGCTTCCTCCTTCCCTGCCCCTCAACTTAGGCTACAGCCAATCCCTCCAACTGGTGCCGTCAGACATCGATACGGCCATCACTTCCGCCATCAGAGCAAACAAGAAGAATATTGTGAGACAGACAAAGTCGTTCTTGGTGCCCTTTTGCTGCCTTCTAGTCCCTCTTTGCCTTCTGCTTCACTTAAGCGGTAGACCTGCACCATCCAATATGGTACCCACTAACCCCATGTGACTAGTTCAATTTAAAGAAATTAAAACTAAAATAAAATTTAGAATTCAGTTGCTCAGTGGCACTAGCCAAATTTCAAGTGTTCAACAGGCATGTGTGGCTAGAAGCTACCATGTTGGACAGCACAGATATAGAACATTTCAGAAAGTTCTATTGGACCGTGCTTCTGACTGTTCCTTCAGTTTCTTGATAGTGAAAACCATATCTTCCACATCTCCATGCCCTATACCATTCTACCACAATGCCTGATACAACTGAACAGGGGGACGGGGCGGGGGGGGGGGGGGCGGAATTTAACTAAGTTTCCCAACGAAGTAACTAAGTGCTTACTATGTTGTCAAGAGCTGTGCTAAATCCATTATAAGCAATCTCTCATTTCATCATTGCAAGACCACTGTGAGGTAGATCCTATCACCGTCCTCATTTTTTTCAGATAAGGAAACTGAGGTAACGAGAATATTCTTTCATGGCATACCTAGACCCAGGAGTTCATCTTTTTTCAATTTTATATGAATAGAATAAATTTAAAAGAATTTTAATTCTTTAGTTCCTGTGTATGCCCAAGGGCATTTCAGTGAGTTTAAATGCTTTACCCAAAGTCACTCAGCTAACAAGTACCAAAGTCAGGTCTTTATAACTTCAGGACCTACGTTCTTAACTTCTGCTCTATGCACCACCAAAAGAAAATACGTAACTGTGCATTTCACCACGGACAGGCCAGCCTCTCGCAGAACGCTGCTGACTGGGTAGCTTTTCCACGGGACTCATGTGGTCAGGGCAGAATAAAGACAGGTTGGGATCAAGGCCTGAGCATGAAGAATGGGGGGTGTAAAGAAGTATGTTGGCTTGTGTTTGTGTGTGGGTATCAAACTAGGTGGCTGACTACTTCTCTAAATGAAATAACAGCAAAGTAGTAGCCTTAACTACCGTTTTACACATGGAGACCATTGCCGTTGGCCCCCAGTGGTGAAGATTAGTGAAACCTAATCATTTTTTGAAGTCACCCCCGCAAGCTGCACTTACCAGAAGGTTCTGTAACTCGAGCTTCCATGCCGCAGGGTTTGTGCCAGGACACGCAAACGCCAGAAAATCAATTTTCCTGCAGCTTTCACAGTCAGCGTGTTTGCCAGACAAAACCCCAGCCAGCCACTTTTTTTTTTTAAATCAGCGTAGCACCATTAGAAAGAATACTTACTGGAACACTCCTAACAGCAAGAAGGAAAAGACTTAAATCTAAACCCAACTGTTCAAACTTGAGAGCCACGGGAGATGGTGAAATGTGAATATATTGAAATTGAACATTTTGGTGGCCCCATTTGGACGTATAAGGCATTCTCTGCTAAGCATCTAATGAATTAGTTTTGATCCTAGTCTCTGCCTCAGTAGCACTGACAGCACATAACTTGCCGTCATCCTTCTTCCCACCCACATGTGCCCATGCCCTCAGTGTGCCCCTGACTTATCACCCCGTGACATCCCAGCTTGCCTGCCATCCCCAAGACCTATCTTGATTCTCCTTCCCTCCCGTATTCCTCTGGCACAAATTCTCTAATAAACCAAATTATACAAAGGTGGTGGGTGTGAGTTTTGTTACCCTCCCATTTACCACGATAGCGTGATCTAATTTATTGAGAATTTACTACATGCCAGGCACTGTGCTGGGTGCTTTATAGGAATGATCTCACTTCGTATTCTATCTCCATTTCAGAGATAATTATTAGAGTGTTAGAGGAATTTAAGTAATTTGTCCAAGTCCAACAGAAGGCATGATCTATAATGGTAGGATTTAGGGCCTTGTGACAGACTAGTGGAGTATTATATTGGTGCCTTTTACACCATAGCATACTTAACAGCCTTCAAAGTTGAACCAAAGAAGATGAAGGCTATATAAAATCATGTCAAAATGACAGGTCAAAGATGTAAACCTCAGTGAAGTCACCGGCATTTTGCTCAATGTAGTCACCAGCAATTTCTTCCCTGGGAGGCAGTGTGGAGTAGTAGGAAAAAACGGGTTTGGGAACCCAACAGACCCCGATTTGAGGGCTAATTCTGCCATTTCGCACCTATGCAATTATCACCTTACCTCTTTAAGCTTTGAAGGATGGTAGGGGAGACTAATGATGACAATGTAATCAAGAATATAGACTTCCATGTCAAATGATCTGGGTTTAAATCGCAGCTACTTCACTCATTCATTCAGTTAATACTTACTGAGGGCATTCTATGTGACAGCCTTTGTTCTAAGTCCTCAAATGAAACAAAGTCCTTTTGGACTTTGTCTTTGTGGATGAGACAAAAAAAAGATAAGCAAATATGTAAATAACGTGTATGTTTCAGTTGGCGTTATGTGAAATGAAACAAGCAGGTAAGGAGACAACAGGTCGGGAATGCTATTTTATCTCAGCTGATTGAGGAAGGCCTCTCTGTTGAGGTGACATTTGCTCAGACACCTAAATGAAGTGGGGGGCAGGCCATGAAAACATGGGGTGGAGGGGGTGGGGAGAAATTCATTTCAGATGCAGCGGCATGAGCAAGGCTCTGACCGGGGAACATGCTTGGTCAGTTTGAGAATGAAGGCCCGCGTGGCCGAAGCAAAGCGAGAGAGGGAAGGAAGGGTAAGAGATGAGGGCAGACAAGACAAACCAGAGCCCGTTGTGCTGGGCCTCCCAAGCCCTGGTAAGGACGTTGGATTTTATTCTGTGTGTGATAGGAAGCCATTCTGAGGGGTTTGAGCAGAGGAATGACATGATCCAATTTGTGCACAAAAGGACCGTGCAGACTGGTAGGCGAGGGTAAAAGTTGCAGTACTTTTGACCTTGCAAGAACTTGACCTTGCAAGGATCACCTGTCCATATCCCAGTTTTGGAGAAACGCAAAGACACAACATTTACTCGTGAAGGTGAAGGAGGGCCCAGGAGGTGCACAGGAGTCTATAGTGCCCGGTTCAGGCAGACAGCAGACCGAAGCCACCTTTTCAAATTTGTACCAGCTAGCAGTGCCGCCTGAGCCTTTATTAAAAGTAGCAATTTTAGAGGGGGCTAAATAATTTGGAAGAAAAAGCAGATTATAGTTTTTAATGATGTTCTCTTAACTAAAGATACACAACCTACAGAAGAAATGGACCAAATTCTTAAGCAATAAATAAGCTACAATAATAGTAGATAGCGCAGGAAAAATGAAGGAGGGTAAGGCATTTTTGTTTGAAACATGCCATTTCCCCTTCGTTAGTGTCCTGTTCGCAGGGACGGCTTTTTCCAGCCTCTGAACAGCACCTTTTACAATGCCAAGAAACTCACTCCCCTTTCTGGGACACCCATCCCCTATTCAAATAAAAAGGATCCCTTGCTCAAAGGTAACAGAAACCTTTGTAACATCAGTGACTGCCTCCATGAGGACCAAGACTCCTGATGCCAGAAAGGAGGGACAGAATGGATCTCTGAGCCAAAAAGACAGTGAAGTCGGGTGAAAGAGGTAGAGACTGAGAACCCAGCCTCTCTGTGGCATGTACAAAGCTAGTTTTATACATACAGTGGTGGAAATGGACAATAGAGGCATGATACCTGCAGTGGCCAAAAAATAAATGCATAAAGCCAGCCCATTCCCCTTTGGGGAATGCTGGAGTACAAAATTCCTAAAACCAGCATACCTGGCTGGCTTGGCGAGTGGAGCGGGCAACCCTGGATCTCGTGGTTGTGAGTTCTCACCCCATGTTGGGTGTAGAGATTACTTAAAAGTAAATCTTGCCTCCCAAAAAGGTACCTAAAACCATCGTCCCCTGACCTTTCCTTCATTCTATCCTCTCAAATTATTCACTTAGAACACACTGTACATGATTGGGGTATAGCGATGTCACAAACACCAATACTTTTTTTGCAAAATGTAACTTTGTCTACATGCTGACAGCAAATGAATACCGTGAGTGAATTAGCTTCCAATTTATTGGTCTGTTGTGTTAATGTTAATTCTCGACTCTCAACATATCAAAAAAACGCCTGTTGAATCCTGTTGAAATGAAAAATTGTGTTCATGTCCACATCACGAGAAGAGAGTGTGTTATTGTCCTTTGTGCTAGTGCCGCTATATCGAGCACGTTATCATCAGTTGTTGGGGCCCCATTTTAGGAGGGACTTTGAAAAATTAAAAAGCATCTAGAAGATGGAGCTTCCCAGAAAGAGGCGGGGTGGGTGACGGGAATTCATGTCATAAGAGTAATAAATGAAGGCCCTTATAATGTTTAGTCGGCAAAAGAGACAATTAACAGGTGACACGGCAGTGGTAATCTTCAGCAGCCACACCATGTGGAAAAGGGCATATTTGTTCGATGTACTGCAGAGTGCAGAATTAGGACCCATAGGTGGAACTGCAGTTGTGATATTCATTCATCCCACAGATACATAGTGAGGGTTTCATACATGCCAGGCATTATGCTAGTCACTGGGAAGAGAGAGAGAGAGAGAGAGAGAGAGAGAGAGAGAGACGTAATTCCTACTCCCAAGGAGCTCAGGTTGCACTGGAGATGACCATTAGAAAGCAGTACAACCAGTGCTCCGTACAATGGAGAAACGGAAGCGGAAAGAAGAGACCACCCAATTCAGGCAGAAGGCAGGATAGGACTGGAGGGGAGAGAGACTGTCATGAAGGATGTCAGCCCAACAAAAAGAATTTTCTATCAATTTGAACTGTCATAAGTTATGAGCCTCTTCTGAGCTCGGGAGTGCCTCACCACCAGAGACATTTGAGCAGAGAAGCCAGGCTGCATGGGGTGAGAAGCTGAACCAGATGGTTTTGAAGGTTTCTTCTATTTCTAAAAGAAAGGCTGTTACACTACTGATTCCAATTGGATGTTCTATTGATCAAGCGGGTGTTCTCATTTAACTCTTAGGGAAGCAGAAAGCTTCATTCACCAGGTCTCCCCAGTAGCAGTGTTCTGGTTAATGGAGACTTTAATGTGTGAGCCTCAACTTAACTATCAAATGTAAGTTTTAAAGGAAAATTTGCCATCCTCCCCATATGTCTTCCTCAAAAACGTTTTTTAAGTCCAAATCAAATGATGATTACTTTTATTAATGGCAGACCATGGGCATTCACCGGAATGTATCCGAAGACCCAAATATGTGAATAACACTTGAACATAGAATTCCCTCCATAAAATGAAGCAATGATTCTGTTAAATAGGGGATTAAAGTAATTTATCATACTATTAAGTTCTGTCACTAAAACAAATGATGCTTTCTGTGCTAGAAAAATATGTAATGTTTTTGGCACTTCTCGTATGCCGGGCACTGTTCTAAGTGACATGTACGTATTAACTCATGTCATTTCTCTCAAGAAATCTTTGAAGTAGGCACTTTAAAAAAAATTATCCCATTTGATGGATGAGGAAATTGAGGCACGTGGGGGCTTGATAACTTCAACACGTAGCGAGTGAGATTCAAACCCAAGCGATGCGACTCCACACTCTCAAACATGGCACCAGACATTTACGTCGTGCGCCTGGTCTACGGAGGAACAGTCATGCGCAGTGATGAGGGGCAGCCAGCGCCACTGCAGAGAGAGGCAAAGTCTGAGTGGTGGGCTAAGTGCGGTCACTAATCACTCGTTTCTACACATCAGCCTCACTGGGCCCAAGATCCAAATTTCCACTCAACAAAAGCAAATTTCTTTGTACAGTTGACCTTCATGACCTGTGACAAATACTTGGAAGGGTGATTGTTGAATCCATGAATGCTAGAGCTCTGCTTGATCTCCTGTTTTGGATTAATCTGTTCCTCCTCCATTCATGTATTTCTCCTTTTGGATTTCATATGCTAATTTCTAGCAGTGCTAAGAGAATTCCGCGTGGCCTCTCTGCATACCCGTTGTTTATTCGTTCTGAGGTACAAAATGGTGCTCTGTGGGATGAAATAAATGAATCGTGGCAGGTTTGAGAAAAATGAACTTGCTATTACACATCCTGCCCATAATTTTTTTAATTTCTCCCAGATGATTGAACTAAGATTCAATTCCTTTTATTGCCTTCAGTATTTCAGCCAAAATAAGACAGACTGCAAAAAAAAAAAAAATGCTAGTGATTTTTTTTTCTTCTTTTTGGTCTAAATGTTATACAGTCACTTAAATACCAGTTAGGAAGATAAACGTTTCAGCTCAATTTTTCTCACTTGTGAGCCATTGCTTTTTCCCCTTCTTAACCTCCTTCAGAATTCAGTCATCAACCAGGAGCCAGTCATTTCTGCCACTAACTAACTTTTCATTTCCTGAATTCATTAATATCTGCTGCTTGTACACTGCACGCATTCAAAGTGCCCACTTCAAGCACCGCCATTTATTCTCCTAGAAATGCATCATTACCTAAGGGAATAAACCCTTTTAACCTGTATCAGCAATCAAAGAGCTCAAGTAAATGATGAAGTAAATGAATCCAAATTATAGTGCATGCAGATCACAATTCACAAACCCTTTGCCCTTGCCTTATAAATTTATCTTTGGACGTAATAGCCCGTTTGCAAATAATGTAAGAGACAAATTGGTCTACCCCCTCCCCCTTTCGCTCAGGTTCAATTGGACCAAGATGAACACAAAGTACCTCTTTGCAAGTGCATGGAGATACACACCTACCACAGGCTTGTCTCCAATGCCAAAAAAAATTGGAATTGACCTAAAAGTCCTTCAATGGGAGATTGGGTAAAGTATGGTGTAGCCATAGCTGGAAATGCTCTGCAGTCATTACAAAAGAGATGTTTATTCTCATAAAAATATAAAGAGTTGCAAGGGAGTGAATGATAAAGATCAAATTCAGGATAATAACTTCTGGCCTGGAGGAAGGGTATGGAGTTAGAGAGGGGAGTATAGGCAGACTTCAACTAACTTCATAATGTTCTACTGAGTTTTGTGGCAAGTACGGAGGTGTCCTTACATTATGTTTCATATCTTACAGTGCAGCTGAATTATTTACTAGTTTATAAAATTCTTTGAGCCACTGACTAGGAAATTCCTACTGAGGTAAAATTAAGTCATTGAGAGTGTGTTTCATTATGATGTTTCGAAATTGTTTTATGCGTCAGATGAGGATAACGTGCTCTGGAATGAGCATAAATGTCAACGGGTGAGATCTCAATCTTAGAAGACCTTGATTATTGGGGGAGAAAGTTATTGGTGTGGACAACAAAGGCAAGCTCAGTGGCAAAAACAAGAACAAAACAAAGTGGATTATAAAGCATATATCCTGATTGGTTTAGCTGGGAGTTGGAGTCAACGATCTTTAGAGTAACTTCAGCTCTAGAATTCTACAGGGCTATAAAACCAGTGTTAGTAACCATTTTTCACCAACCTTCTGATGCCTTTGACCAACAATCTAGATGTCACCCTGATCCAGCTAAGCTTCAGTTATTAAGCAAATACATCTTAAATGCCTACTATGTACATTGTGCTGGCTGCCAAGAGGGCTACCAAAATGAATCAGGTGTGGACTCTGTCCTCAAGAACACCCAGTAATGTGAGTAGGACAGCCACATAGCCAACTCACCATAATGCACTACAGTAAGCTCTGTAGCCAAGGTAAGAGCAAAAGTGCTTTAGGAACATCCAAGAAAGCATTTCTGTGGGAGCAGGAGTCAGGAAAGATTTCACAGAAGACACAGTATTTGCTCTGGACCTCATAGGATGAATAGGGATAATTTATGCCTAGGCAAAAGCATAACCAAAGGCATAAGACGTGAAGGTGTGTGGCACATTTCAGTGAACAGTGAGTAGTCCAGTGTGACTAGATCATAGGAGAGTGTAGTCCAGATCATAAGGACTCTTGAATATCATACGTAAGAGTCTGAATTTTGTTCTGTAGGTTTTAGGGAACTATGAGAAGATTTTAAAGAATGGTCAGGTTCACATTTTGGAAGGTTCGCTGGAAGATAAACTGAAGAGAGAGGTGAAGCCTGGAGAGTAATTGGGAGGCAATGTAGTCCAGACCAAAAAATGGTGGGAGCCCGCTCCAGGGCAATGGTAACGAGAATGGAAAGAAGACAAAAGAACAGAGAGGACATTTCTATGTCCGAATAAACAAGGCGTAATAAGAGGCCGAGGAAGGAGTAAAAACCAAGCTTGGATGTTCGGTGGTTTCCTCATAGAACTTAGGAGAGCCAGGCTTTATAAGGAAGATAGTAAGTTTGGTCTGGAATTGTTTAATCTGAAAGTGTCTACAGGACCATCAGGTGGAGATGTCCATCAGCAAGGCTTGTTTGCTGTCTCCCCAGTACATACCTTGGCTTCAACCTCTTGTCTCTACTTCCATTGTTCCCAACCTAGTCCAAGTCACCACCAACTCTCCCCTGGACTATTAGAATAGCCTCCTAACCACTCTGGCCCACCTTAGAGCATATTCTCCATACAGCAGCTAGAGTGATGCTTTAAATTTTTAAATCAGATCTTATCACATGCCTCCTCAAAGTCCTTAAATAATTTCAGAAATTTTCAGAAATTTTCAGAAATGTCAGAAATAAATAACAGAATAAATCCAAACTTTTTACCATGTCTTACAGGGCCCTACAAGATCTGACCTCTGATTATCCTTCTGAACTCATTTCCTACCATTCTCCCTTTTGTTCATTTGGCTTCAGCCATATTGGCTTTTTTTTTCCTGTTCTTCTTGCAAACCAACTATGGAATCCAGATTCCCAATCCAAGTGAACAGTTTGAGTGACTCAGTAAGGTCCTCAGTGGGTGTCCGATCACCATAAACACAATGTTTAATTTGCATGGCGATAACTCTGAAAGTTCCAGCCCTCTGGAATTATTTAAGCAGGTCAACGCAGGCTTCAAGAATGTAGGCAGCCAAAATCCAGAGAAGAGCAACTAAATAATCAAAAAAGTTGAGGCAGGGGCCAGGAAACCCCATAAAAGGACACTTGAAATCCTGGCATGTCAGTAGTCTCTACCATGCTACCTCACCTCTGGTCAAATAGCACTTTAGAATTTTTCTGTTGGGTTTTCATTCCCAAGGACATAACTCCCAACTCAACTGGAAGTCATGGGGTCATTAAGACCATGCTTCCTTTATATTCTCCAGAATGCCTATCATAGATCTATAAGCATTTAGCATGTGTTCTAAGGACCACCTGAATTGAGATGACATTTAGTGGCATTAAATTCAAAATCCAAAATGGTAAAGATGAGGGAAACTTGGCTTGGTTGAAAGAACTAACAGTTTGGCCTCAACCTGAGTTGAAAGAGGGACTATTCAGTCTATCATACTCTTCCCACACCCAGGAGAGTGCTTTAGATACAGCAGGTGCTCCACAAATATTTGTTAAAAGGATGGATGAAAGGCTAAATACATTAACGCAAACTCAGGCAGTGTTATGCTAGGAAATAATGCTCCAGTGACAAGAAGCAAACAGTTTATTTTTCATTCTGTCTTTGTCAGATATCTGGGGTACCATGTCTATTTCTAGACAATCTAATTGAAGAGAGGCATCGCTAACTAGAATCCTGTGGGGGATAGACCAAAATTGTGAGTGTTCCAGAAATAGTATTAGACACCAGTGGAGTTCAACCTGATGGAGAGATGAAGAGGGGGGTATAACAACAGCCTTGCAATACTTGGAGGGCCGTCATGCAGAAGAAGGAACAGAATTGCTTTACGTACTCTAGCAGATAGTGCTAAAGGTTGGGAGTCCTAGAGAAACAAATTTCAGCTCAGAATAAGAAAGTGCTTTCCTACAATAATTAATGTCCCGTGCTGGAGTAGGCTAACTGAAATGGTTGTACACTCCCCTCCAATCGCATTTTTTTTTTTCCGGGCAGGTAAAGGGTAATCACATAGCAGGATACTGTAGGGGAGATTTCTGAATTGAGAAGAAGATTGAACTGAGGAAGTGTTTTTCCAACTAGATTGCAACCCATTAGTGGAGCCATGAAATCAATTTGGTGGGTCCTGACTGGCGCTTCTTTCTTTTTTCCGGTGAATTAGAATACAATAGAAAGTATCAGAGAGCATCGCAGGTCACAAAGATGCAAAGATGAGTGCGGTGTTGAGTAGCCTATTTTGGAACCATGTTTACATGTGTATGAATGTACCTACTGGGCCACAGCGTGACATGCTCTTCTTACCATGGGTTGCGATCGAAATTGTTTGAAACCCACTGCACCGAGACCTTTTCCAGTTTTCATATCTGGTGTCTAAGAATGCTTGTCTCTGTTGCAGAGGTCCAAAATTGCTGTCTATGAGAAAATGTGGTCTTACATGAAATCAGCAGAGCCATCTGTGTTTACCAAAACAACAGCAGACGGAGTGGCCCGGGTGCGGAAGTCCAAGGGAAAGTTCGCCTTCCTGCTGGAGTCAACCATGAATGAGTACATTGAGCAGAGAAAACCGTGTGATACCATGAAAGTTGGTGGAAATCTGGATTCCAAAGGCTATGGTGTGGCAACCCCTAAAGGCTCAGCATTAAGGTGGGTGGAATAATATAACAATATCCGTGTTGTTATAGTATTCCACCTACCCTGATGCATTTTGTTGTCATTTTCTTTCTTGTGGATTTTGAGGTAACTTTTAAAAGTTTAAAATCTACAATATTCCATGGAGTTAAATAAGACGGTAAATTATGGTTTCATCTATTTAATGCATCCATTTTTTTTTAATGTTCTCTCTCTGTGTTGTCCTCTCTGACTGTTTGTTGCTGTTTTAATTTTACAGTTCAACGGCTTTTTCAATTTAAATGGTAAAAGCCAAGTTATGGTGCCATATGTGACGAATGTTAATTGCATGGATGTGGTGTTCTTGTTACTTTTTTTCTCAAAGACAACTTCCCCATCCCGCACACTTCGGTTTTGAGCAAATGTTACCCTCCATGCCACCTTCCAATATTTAACCCTGTATTCGCTGTACAGACATTTTTCTAGCTCCACGTTCTGTGAAATTTAGCCAATTTGTCCTCTTGTGCTCCTTTTTATACGTTAACGATTTCCTACGCATTTGTGCATTTTCTTACAAGTTATGTTTTATCGTTTCAAGAAATGCTGTTAACCTGGCAGTATTAAAACTGAATGAGCAAGGCCTCTTGGACAAATTGAAAAACAAATGGTGGTACGACAAAGGAGAGTGCGGCAGCGGGGGCGGTGACTCCAAGGTCAGCCTCAATGTCACCACAACCGGGTACCCTTAGTGACGAGTAATCGGCAAGACTGTTATCTTATTACTGAGGAGAGAGCACAAGACGCACACAGAGAGTGGAATGACCAGGTTATTCCGCTGCCTGGCAGCTTTGGGAACCAGAAAGACTTTGGGGCACTGCCCGCATTTTTGATCTAACTTGGGTCCCTTCTTAAACTCCCAGACAGAGGCTCCCCCTCCACACCCCTCCCTTCCCCTCACACGCCAGACCGGTTGCCTTATGAAGGCCACGGTGTGGGTCTCCACGGCCTAGGCTCTCAAGAGCCCAAGGCTTTTCCTTGAGACTGTCCCCGCCTGCCTCACATGAGCGGTGTGAGAAGTCAAATCTATCTACTGAAAAGTCGGGTTACGGCCTTTTTTTTCCCCCTAAGGCATGATGGTTGCTCACCGAGGTTGATTGGTTGATTAGAGTTGCCTTCTTCAGTCGTGTGTATGGGTGATGAGATGTTGTTCTTCATATGTGGTGGCCTATTTAAGCTGGCCCCACTTAACTTGAAAAGCCAAAGAACGAGCTCGGTTTCAAGTTAAATGGGGTCTTTCTTCAGTAGGCCACCCCATATACAGACTCGGCAAAGATATTTTGTATCTTTAAACAAGCGCGTCGCCTAACCGTGATACTCCATGTGTATGAATCCCTGATTTGGCTTCTCCTTAGCCGTGTTCTTGGTTCAGGTAGGTCTAATTGTTATCCAGGCTGCCATCATGAGAAAACCCATCTCACTTGGCATTCCTTTGGCTCCATAATGCTCTTCGGGACTAGAAAGAACGAATAACCCTCATCCAAGCAACGAGAAGTAGTTGCAAGCTCAGAAGCCATGACAGCAAGTAGTGGAAGGACACGTTGGGTAAGTACAGGAGAGGACCTGAGAACACAATCCTCCATGACCCAAAGGGCATGACAATTATATTGAAGCATGTAAGATCGACTCTTGTACAACCAAGATACCATGGGCATCTCTTAAGGTGAAGAACAGTGTTTCCCACACACAGGCCAACAGACAGGCAAGCCAAACCTTTTCTCCTTCGGAGACAATGGTTACACCTCTGCTCTCCTCTTTCTCTCTCCATTCCGCAGGATCCTGATGGAAAAGTTAGTTTGCCAGTCTGCAGGATAACATGGGTTTGGAAACACTGATACAGAGCACAGAGCACTTTCAAAGTGATAAATTCAAATACAACTTTCTTCAACACATAATCTTACCAGGCATTGGTGAGGTCTTTTACTGTAAAACCTTGATTAACCAGAACTCACCTAACCACTACCCCAACTAACTGAATTGCCCCTCCTCAGTACTCCACATTGATGAGAAAGCAGCAATAGTACCAAAACAGAAGACTGCAACGAATTGATCTTTTGTTGTTGTTGTTAATCATTTGCCACGAGATGACCTGTGGTTAGGTCACATTCAGCTTTGTCTCCCATATCTTCTATCTGGATTGACCCTCAAACATTAGAGGCTGCTTCCCGGAGGCGAGAAAGTGGATACAAGCATTTTGAGGAAAAAAAAAAAAAAGTCATTAGCCAAGAATGAAACAAAATGAGTACTCTTATCGAAAATTCCATTCATCCCTTATGGATTCCAATTAATCAAGGTTTTACCGTGTGTCAGAAAGCAGTAACTTCCTTTCCCACCAGTGTGAACTGATGACAATCACAGTTTAGCCAAGCTTTGGGCTCCTTTGAGGTTTACAATGGCTAACCTGACACCTAGAGTATTTAGCACCTTCTTCTTGGTCTTTTTCTCATGTTGTTAGCAGGCCACGGAGAACCTAATTAGATCATGCAGGATGAAACCCGAGCTGGATTGGATACACTGCTCTCGAGAATTCACTCAGCATGGTTACGAAGGAGCCATGGACTGTGTCAAGATCCACATGATGCCAAGTGCCCAGAAGTTTTCAAATAACCAGATGTGTGATGTTACACAAACCAAAAAAATCTGCATGTATTTGGCCGAATGTTTACTTTCCACCCAGATGTTTTGGTATATCATGAAGACCCCTAGCACTTTAGACCAGCTATTTGCTAATTACAACGAGCAATCAAGCTTTTCTCTTTCCTCAGCTGATACTGCTGCAAAGTTATCAAGTAACTTTATTGCCAGCCCACGATTTCCAGATTATCTGATTTTTGATATGCAAATAGAGAAAGATCTCAGTAGAGCCTAAATGTTTCCAACTTCTTTGGCGTTAGTGCTACCTGCCAGGCATCTCTCAAATCGCTTGTTTTGGTCATCCCTCCAGCCAGCCTTTTGAAATAAGTCAACCCTTTTCTCAGCTCTGGATAATAGTAAAATGAGTGCTGCCTATCCAACGATTGCTTATTCTGTTTCCGGATTACAAGGAGCTTGCCTTTATCTTCTTCCTCCTTGCTACCTACGGTTCTCTGGGAGTGAGCAAGAGTATCGGGAAAGGGGCCAAGAGAGGTTTGTTAAGCAAATGAAGACTTTAGATTGTCAGTTGAAGTTTTTCCTTAAGAGAACAAATTTTTTTCTCAAATGTTGCAAGCATGTGTTAGATACAATCATATCGGTCACAGACCTATCCGCTAAAGTATTTCTCACAAGGACCTCCACTGTGGCAACGTAGTATAGTGAGTTTGAATTACAAAACAGACGTAAAGTAATAAAACCGTCCTTCTTCAAACCTGTTTTGTAATTTAGGACTTTCCCATTCAGACAGTCCTTCCCCTCCGTCAGTCCAGATCCATGCAGTTTAACTGAATTAGTAAAATGGCTTGGGAATTACACTTCCTGATTGTATTCCATCCCCAGTTAACATGACAACTGACTGTTGAATATATACCATCATTTCACAGAGAATGAGACCCAGAGATGGTGGTGACTTTGAGAAGGTCACACAGCTAATGCTGCCACAAATCTCTGCTGACTTTCAGGGTCACCTCTTGCGATGATACTGCAGACAGCAATTTATCACATGTACCCATCCAATGAGCAATGTGAATCTGATTGCATGTGATAGATTTCCCTAAGAATCAGGTTCATTCACAACTACCTGGCTTACAAGGCAAATGGCATATTTAAGCCATTTCAGCCCTCAGTACTGATTACTAAAAATGACAATAATCACAAAGCCTGACATTTATGAGTGCTTTTACTTTTGCAAAAACACTCCCACACCTATTATCTCTGAAACGGGGAGAGGTGGAAAAACCTGTAATACTTATCTCTCGGTCTCTCTCCTGCGACCTTAAAATAACGCTAATATGGGCAGTTATGTTAAATTGTTGACTTTAACCCCCTGGCATGAGCCATCATGCGTTCTAAGCCTAGTCTCAAAAAGTTACTCCTCTTTGGAAGGAACCAGCAATATTTTCGGGCTGTTTTAAATGTGCACGTGCCCAAACTAATGAAATAGATATTTACTTCATTTTTGAATACAGGGGATTAAGACAAGGTCAGTCACTGAGGTGGCCCCTGAGCCAGACCTATAGGCTAGAACTGAAATACTGCTTGGTTTCACCAGTTTCCTGAACCTGGGCTAATAGGACCCCAACAAATCATACCTGATCCTTCCTTGATGGCCTACAAATGTACAGGCAAGGATCATGAAAGTTAGAGGCGTGGTCGGGGAATTTTTAACCTGCGAATCACCCTTTGTGTTAGCGCGTTATCATGGCGTGTGCGCAAATGCGGTAATTAAGAGCTAGTAGGTTGTTTCGGTAATAAACCCCAAGCACCAGGGCTTTGTGACACAGCCAGCGAAAGCCTGTCGCTGTGAATCACAGCAGAATGGGGATTTAGCTGCTGAATGACCACATAAGCACAGTCAGCCTCCCTCCACAGCTGCCCGTCACCTCAGACTTTCAAATTCTTCTGATCTGCCCCCACCCACCCTGCTTCACTCCCTTACTCTTGGGGAAAGGGCACCAGCTTAGCTTTCCTGAGTAGACTTACCTTACTAGAGGGGGTCTGGTCTGTGAAAGAAGCTATCTGTGACTGGAGTGACAAGGCGTTATGGACCCTACCCTACCTCACCCTAAAGTGGCCCTGGCTTCATTTCCATCTAGGGATTCAGACTTGCAGTCTAGGGATTCAGTCTGTATGTTGCAAGCTGGAAACCAGCAGGCTTTGTGCTTTGGGGGAACACTGGAGCAGAACGTTTAAATGGAACCATTCTGAACCCCTTGACCGGAAGGAGAGCTGTATGATAGGTGCCTTAGCTTGCAAGGCGTCTAGGGAAGTAAGCGATGACGATGCGATATGCAGTTAAACTTTGATCGATTGAAGAAGTGGTTGAATGATCATTACGATTTCTAGGATATTGGTAGAGAAATGCAGCGGGGCTATATTCAAAACTATACAGGGACTAGAATAAACTAACCAATGTGACCCTAGGGAAGGAAGCGCTTAGGGAACTTGCTTTCAGAAACTCAAAAAGTGGCTTGCAGTGAAAATGAGTTGTGTTTCTTTTCACGTGGGTGCTTTTATAGTACCTGGAAAGAGTTTGTTCTCTTAAGAAATTCAAAGTCATCCTTCCTTCTAATCGCTAGCAGACATTTTTTTAAACCTCAGGCATTTGCTTAGCAAGTCTCGTATCCAAAGATAGTAAAAAGTTGGTGGTACTTAGATGAATGAGGTGGTGCTATGTTTCCCATATGTATAAATGAGATCCTCCGTTTTGTGTGTATTTCTTCTTCCATGTATGTCTACAATCCTCCTCTCCTATGCCGCCGTCTCTTAACCGCTTCTCTTCCACACCCAGAATTCTTTGACATTCTTGGGCCTTGGGTAACGGATGTGAATCTACATCTGCCTTTTACCTGCAACAAGATGGACCTTTTATTGGCAGGAGCCATCCCTAAAGGTAGACATTTTGGATGCCCAGGGTTAAGACGGATCCCAATGACTCTTTATTGACACTGTTATGTGTGTAGGCAAGAATCATTACAGATCGATGGCACTTCCTGGGTCTTAGAAGAAGTTCCTGTGAATCACCGAGGCTGGTTTGGGATCAAGGAGTAGGGTGAGTATGTTATGCTCTTCGTTGGTTTGCATGTCTCTGTGCTGGTGCTGCCTCCTGGAAGTATGAAGAACCTGACACTTTTCTTTCCTGGTAGTGACTAAATTTGCTCCTTGAACTTACTCAGGTCTTCTTCCCAAGAGCAAACCCTCACTTTCTCTCAAGTGGCTGCTTCAAGCAAGGGACCTTTTTGCCTTAAGAACTGAACCAGTCCAGTGACTGCCAAAACCATTGATTTTGCCAGATGGTGTTAAAGAATAAATTCTACCACCGGAAAAAAAAAAAATGTAATCCAGAAAAAAAAATTAATTAATCCATTCTCATGATTTTTTTTTTAATTGACTGCGTGGCCTTAACATGATTTCTATGATTAAGACATGATTAGTTGCCTTTGGTGTTATCCTGATAACTTGAATGTGTTTCTTATTGACAAATAATGACCAAATGTTCAACACCAGAGCTACAGAAAGAGCAGCAGGAGTGAAAGGCCTGAAGGTAAGAATGCTATTGTACAATTGCCAAGAGGAAAGACACCGCTGCCGTGGCAGAGTGAAACGGTGTGTGTCTATACCCTTTCTGCCCCACTAAGACCAAATCGTTTGGTTTCCCTTCATTTGGAGAGAAGGTTATAGAACCACACTCTCCGAAAGGCAAGACAGCCATGGAAAAGAAACATGAAAGATTTGAAATGATTGAAATACATGCACTGTGGGTGGGAAGTTGGTGGAATGGGGGTGGGGGGTAAAATTTATGGAGAACAATTGAAATCCATTCTCTTTTGACTTTCTAGAGAGCGGTATAGCATTTGGCCCTTGGCACATGAGGCAAATCCCCATTGGTCACAGGTGGCAAAAGTGTGTTCCAAGTGTTAAATTCACCTTAAAGCTTCATTTCATCTGGCCTTGAAGCAAATATTTCTCAAAATATAAAACTAAGGCAATAGCATACTTTACATTGAAAAGAAAGAGAGGGAGAGAATGAGAGGGAAAAGACGGACTCTGCTTGTGCGTCCTGTCTAGTAACATCACTGCTGGAAAGTGCAGATAAGTGGATGCTGGAATGCGTGCTAGGAGAGGGTGGTATGTGCCCTGGCATGGCAGCAAGTAGTCAGGTTTCAGATCTGATATCCAGACCCCATTTGTTGTGATCTAATGGAGTGTAAGCTAAGACTGATTATCTTTCTATGGCTCACGGTCAAGACAGGCCTATGGGGGGCCGGGGGCTGGGGAAGAAAGAAGATGCTGGCACCCATCATATTCAACTCTCAGTGAACGTTTTGCCTAGAGTCGGGGGCATGACCTCGACATCTTCAGAAACACATGTCATGTGGGTTTCCGATCTAATGTGAGATCAGTTTCTGTCTTCTCAGTCTATGCTTTTCTTTCTCGGTGCCACTGGGATGGACCAAAGGAAACACATTTATACATAATAAAACCCAACCAAATTTGATAGTTTGAGTTTTTAATGGATCTCAAAACAGAGTTTTCCAGTGCATCATGTCCGTTATGACTTGGGGAAATATCTGTGGCCACGTTTTAACCAAAACTGTTGTCTCCAGATGCTTAACAACTTCCCTGAGCCCCTTCTCTCCATCAGGATGAATTGAGTGAGTCTTCCCGGACAAATTGGGGTGTGTGAGATAGTCCACGGGCAACCATGGTTTTGGATTCCTGTTCCACATGGAGAGGTTGGACAAAGGCCGGGTTTGGCAGAAATCATCAGTGAAATTCGCAACTTGTAGAATCAAGGGGTCTATCCCGTTGAATTTGAGAGATTATCATCTGGAAATGCACTGGCTTCACTCACATATCCACAAGTAACTTCTGTAGCCCAGATGCTCATCAATAGGTTTCAGTCACTAGCATTGTTAGGCCCTTAGTAAAATGACTCACAGCTTTCAACTCCCGATGTTATATGCATGCATTATTGAATTTGCTCTTTGCACTTATATTAAATTATGATCTCATTAGCAAGGAGTTAAATCGGTTTGAGCTACATTTGTGAACTACACAGATATAAATTCTCACTCAGAGGGAGCTTCTAGCAACTAAGCTCTGCATGACTGCCAATCATCAGGGCTGCCCCTGGGACTGAGGGTTGCTTGGGTGGCCAGAGCCCAGTAATGCCAGCAGTCATAGGTACGTGCTCCCAGGTTGTGGAGAAAGCTCACGCTGATCCAAGGGTAGAAGAATTGAAATAAACCCCCATTCTCCTAGAATCCTACATCCAGAAAGCCCTGTGAAAAGAATCAGATAGAGACTTTTTTTTTAAGACTCCAGATTCTGGTATAGTCTAGGGCATATTTTGAGCTGCAGTGACCTCCAACAGCTACCGTACGGAGAGGTCACATATCCCAAGATAACCAACAGAAAACAATATGAAGGACCTCAGAGCAAATCCTTCCATCTAGCAAGGAATCCTCTCCTGCTTGGTCATCAGGTGGCTTCAACTTAATAAATCAAGACCTACCTGGGCAGAGCTGTCTACAGCTGCCTGAGTGCACATGCCTGTGATTTCCCGAGTGATGCTAGGAGTTTTCCAGAAAAATCTAGGGAAGGAAGTGAGCGATTGGGAAAGGTGAGTTGTCACCATGAAAAGCTGAAAGATCTCCAGCAGAAAAGCCAGTGAAAGAGACGATGGATATCCTCCCTCCACCAGGCTGCAGACAGTTCTAAAAAGTCACCCCCCAAAAATCACTAGGTACCAAGAAGCAAGTGTCAGTAACTTGGAGTGAGGTTTAGATGAGGCATAAGGCGAGGGGAGGGCTTCCAGCTTAGGTTGTGATAAGCTTCCATTTTCATCATCCGGACACCGTGTTAGAGCAGGTTCTTAATTATGCAAATACACCACCCTTACTCATCTATTTCTTTTACTTCTCTGTGAGCTCCTTGTCTTTCTCTGTAACCTACATATTTACCCATATATCTATCCCTCTCCCTCCTAAGGGCGCCATTGAAGATCTTCTGGCGTCATTAATTAAGCAGACATTTGCTCTTTAGGTGTCCCCGCTCAGAGATGAGAAGTGAAGCCACTGAGAGCAGGATATGTCCCACAGTCTCTAGGGTAAACAAACTGTACTGCACCCCAGGTTCCTATATTTTTCAGGCTCAGAGACATATATCTACAGTACAGATTTTTATACCAACCCTTTCAGGATCGTCATTTGGAGGAATCAGCTTGGTCATTAGCTCACTAGGCCATTTTTTCTTCTTTCCCCCTCTGGCGAGACTCCACACCCTCCCATCACTCCGCACATTTCTCTCTTTGTTCATGACTCCAAACTGCCTATTTGGGGCATTTCCTGAACTTGAAATTGAAAAATAAATAAATTGGACACTTCTTTGGAAATAGAGCAAAAATTTTAGTTACTTTTTTTTAAATAAATAGTTCCTACCTTCACAGAAAAGAAAATGGTCTTCTTGTCCTAAAATAGTCTCCAGATGCAATGCTGGCCATCACTGAGAGAACACTGAACTGGTTGGCACAGCCCAGGAATGAGCTGGGAACCTGGACAACCGCCACCTGGGGCTGGATGCTTTGGATTAGTGAGCACAGTCCTTTGTAGCTGAGGTACTGCCCAGTGTGGATGGCAGAGATAAGCAAAAATTTGTATCAGCCAGTTAGGGTTGTTGTTGTTGTTGTTGTTGTTTCAAAAGTAGAACTCCTTTTCACGGCGCTACGAATTATAGGACTACCTCTATTAAAAGAGAGCGAAAGAGAGATGCCACTCCATGCCTGTCCCCCATACTCAGGATCCACTGTCCCACCACAGCTCAGAACTGCCCTCACATCCTTTTAAATGACTCTCTAACTCACATTTGCTCTTACCCTCTCCATCCGATCCACAATCCATATACATGCCTATGACTTGGGCGCGGCACACGCCGTTCTCTCCTTGAGGGAGCTTTACACTCTCTGAACATTGTTTAAACAAAATGGAACAAAGGGTTGGAGTTTGTAAGTAGTTACTCTGGTTCATTTCCCATTTCCCAAGAAGCTTTGCATTTTAACGAGGAATGATGTCCACACGTAGAGGGGTGTGATTCTCATGGTGGAATTTCAGGTACCCGTGAGGAAAATAGTTTGGGACAGCGGGATATTCCCAGACCCCCTGAAATTACATCACCAAGCTCTCCTGTTCGCTCCCTGAGCCTCCTGACCCTTGCCTTTGTCTTGGGAGGGCTGTACTCAGCAGAAGGTTCGTAGCCAGCCCTTCAGAGGGGAGAATTCCTGAGTAATTTCCATGATAGGAATCTGACCTACTTTTTAAATTCTTTCTGTTCTCTATTGAGGTGAGTACAATAAATATATCTGACTTATAATTCTCTTAGGTACTAGTTAAGGGCCTGCAGTAATTGCTGTGAAACATTCCCCTGGAGACATATAGCCGCAGCACGCTGAACGGCCCGCTGCAAGATACGCCCTTGCTAGGTTGAGAGCTACTTGGAGTACGGTGGTCCCCAAAGACAAACTTCATTATGAACATCCAAGCGCAAAGAACAAATCTAAGGAGCACTGCTACCCTTTTGTGTGTTCCATTGGAGAATGCACAATGCAGAGTTGAATATATAGTAATTTGCCCTCTGGCCTGCCCCATAATTTGCTGTGCAAGTTTAAGCAGATTGCTTAACCTATCTGTGCTTCAATTTCTTCACTTACAAAGTAGAGACCATAAATCTACCTTCTTAGAGTAATCGTTAAGCTCGAATGACAATAATTATGATAATTTTGTAAAACACCAGGCTGAAAACAAAGCACTAAAAGAGAGTTATCTACTCAACACTTTGTTGAGAGAATGATTCTAACCAGGGATGCAAATACCTAAGCCATGGTCCCTGCACTTGGAAAGCACATGGTCTAGTGGGAGTTACAAGACATGGGTATAAATTATAAGGCCAGGAAGAAGATGAAGGAGGGAAGAAAATATTGAGGTGGGGAGAAATGGTTTCATGGGGAAAGTGATGTTTAAAATGACCAAATGCCCACCTAATTCCTCTTTCTTTAAAATACCAAATTGTGTGTGTGTGTGTGTGTGTGTGTGTGTGTGTGTGTGTTGGGGGAGGGTGTCAACACATTCATTTGATTTGGATTGATCTGGGCAGTACATCCAGTAAAGTACAGTAAGAGAGAAAACGGCAGTTTTGCTCTGCCATCTCGGAAATTTATTCCCCCCTGCAGCAACCAACAGTTCTAGGAGATTTGGGCCTTTAAAGTATTTTCTTTTCTTGGCAGCTATCCTCACCTTGTTCAGTGGTATTATCTGTGATTTCTGATGACCGTTTTCATGCTCCTTGGCTGCTCTGCTGCTTGGAATGTTTGTTTTTCTCCTTCATTTTTATTTAGAAGTTCCCACACGCCCATTGGTTTGCTGCAGATCTCATAAGCCCTGCGATTTTCTTTTTCCCCAAAGACTAAACTTCTAAAAGTATATCATTTGTCAGATTGCTCTAAAGTCCCTGGGCATTGGATGAGGTCTGGCTGCTCTGGGACAAACTCGGCACAGTTGACACTCGGGGCTTAGTTGTGGCCGCTGTCCTGTGCCAAGTGGGGCGTTGAGCAGCATCCCTGGCCTCTGCCCACTAGACGCCCGCGGGGCCCCCTCACCCAGCTGTGACTCTAGAAAAACGACTCTAGACTTTGCCAAATATCCCCCTGGAGGACAAAATGACCCCTGATTGAGAACCGTTGCACTAACTTCACCTCCACTGTGACCGCGGAGGCCGTAGCGACGGAGAGCGCTTAGCTGCCATTCTGTGGAAGCCACCGGATGGCCCACACCGGGGACAGGCCATTTGTCAGAAGTAGGACCCCAAATTGCTGGCCTACTGAGCCTGGGTTTTGGTAAGAGCGGACGGTGGCAACCCAGAACAGGCCCCGGCACGGGAAAAGCCTTCCATCCTCCAAAACCAGTGCTCCTCAAACTTTCTTTTGTTCCAGGACCCCTTTACACACTTAAAAAGTATAGGGAACTCCAAAAAGATTTTGTTGATGTGTGTCCTACTAATATTTACCGTATCTGAAATTAAGATGGAATTTTAAAAGAATGTACTCATTAATTTATTTTAAAAATAAAAAACCCAATATATGTTAACATAAATAACATGCTTTTTATGAAAACTATACTTTTCCAAAACAAAATTAGTAAGGAGTCCCATGATTTCCAAATCTCTTTAATATCTGGCTTCCTATAAGAGAATCGGATTCTCTTCAATTCAATTCAAGCAATTCATTCAATTGCTTTTTCATTGCAATATCACATGTCATGAAGCCTCCAGGAAACTCCACTGTACCTCATGAGACAATAAGAGCGAGAAGGGTGAGGGATGTCTTAGTGTTATTATAAAAACAGTTTTGACCAGGCAGACCCTCTGATGAAAAGGTTTCAGGGATTTCTCCAGGGGTTTTTGGACCACACGTTGAGAACTATTACTCTGAGCAAACATGTAACAAACACTATTATCAACCTTGTTCCCTTGATGGTTGACAAGCTTCTTTAAAACCCAGGATCTCTAGAGAGAGCTCGCTATTTGGACCATAGTGTGAGTGCCTTAGACCAGTCTGCTCTGTTCCTGAGATCTAGTGAGAGCCACTGTACTGAAGAAATGGGGTGAAGTCATTTGAAGAACATAGTACTTTGAGGGAGGACAGGGACTGGTAAGGACTTAGCAGGATGAGGACACTGCGCCCTTTGCAGGAAGACAAGGAGAAGCACAGAAAGGGGAAAGAACATGCTTTGTCATTTTTCCTGTGGTCCTGATGGAATCGGGCACCCAGGTGCTATTGGGAAGCATCCCCCTGCCATCTGAGCCTGTGTGCCAGTGAGCACTGGGGGAGAGGTGGTGATAACACAAAACCTATAAGGGGAAAGGAGAAACCAAAGGGGGCCAGACAGCGGGAAGCAGGGGAGAAGGCGGTTCCAACACTGATCTCAGGGCCACACACGGCCTGTCCATCCTTTAAGTCTTAGACTTGGGGCGCCTGGGTGGCTCAGTCGGTTGAGCGTCCGACTTCGGCTCAGGTCATGATCTCACAGCTCGTGAGTTCGAGCCCCGCGTCGGGCTCTGTGCTGACAGCCCAGAGCCTGGAGCCTGCTTCTGCTTCTGTGTCTCCCTCTCCCTCTGCCCCTAACCCACTCACATTCTGTCTCTGTCTCTCTCAAAAATAAATAAACATTTAAAAAAAAATTTTTTTTAAAGTCTTAGACTTGGGGCACCTGGCTGGCTTAGTTGGTAGACCGTGCAACTCTTGATCTCAGGGATATAAGTTCAAGCCCCACATTGGGTGTAGAGATTCCTTAAAAACTAAACATTTTTAAAAATAAACAAATAAATAATAAATAAATAAATAAATAAATAAATAAGATTAAAAGTCTAAGACTTGACTTTCACTGCCAAGAATATTTTAAAGAGGCTCAAAGTTTTATTTGAGTATCTTTTGTTGCTTTGCATCCCAAGCAAATCTGGTTGGCATTTGAGAAGGCTAAGGTTCTGGGCAATGATTGAAGGAACTTGTTTAAAGTATAAAAAGGACCTCAATTTGCCGGTGAGATACAAAATGCTGATGTCCTGGCTGCCAGGCCCAGCACCAACCGAGAAAGGGTCATCTCTCTGACACTCAAGGTTTACGGTTTTTCAAATCTCAAGTACTCTGCAATTGCATATTGTTTTAAATGATGATACATTTCTCAGAATGTCTCAGGATGAGATGGTCTCTCTGCTCTCAACAGCCAAGGGGGAAAGAAAGGAAACAGGCTTGGGGTCTGTCAGAGTCTGATAGAGGCCAGATCTCTGAGACTATAGAAAGTCTTACCAGTGAGTGGATACGTTGGTGGGTCCAACTTATCCCAGATAAGCTAAGAAACTCTATGGCATGTCCATAGTAACAGAAACGTGTCTGCTTTCCTTCTCGTAAGTTGGTGGCATTCAGAATAACACGCTCTGGTATTGGCAGTATTGCTCATGTGAATCTGAACACACGGTAGTTTATTGCCTCGTAACACAATTATGCCACCCTCTCTACATAATGCATTTGTTATCTGAAGTTGTGAGAGATGCTTGATTTAAAATTCATTAGCTCTAGAAAGATGACAAGGTAAAGGTCATTATTCCTATTTTGCAGCTGAAGAAATTGCGAAGGGAAGAAATCTTAACCTGGGGACCAGTAGGGTTTCCTGCGTTTGCTCAGTGGCTCTGACTGCAGGCCTTGCACTTTAAGAGGTGGAGGGCTAGGGAGCCATGGCTGGCCTCCTGGGGATGCAGCAGCCTCTCAGTTGAAGCAGTCTTCTCTTACTAGAACAGCTTACCTAAAGTGTTCCTCTACGATACTACCCACAGTTGGCCATTTTAGACCGGGCCATATTAATAATCCGCTTTTAAACAACCTGCTTCACCCTCCGGTCATCTGAGCTGACTGCAGACCTTCGGCCATATCAGAGAGACAGCCAGTCAGTAACAAAAAGAAGCCACGGGCCAGTTCTCTTTTGTTGAAAGCGCCCCCATCCAAAACTCAGAGCTCCACGTTATACTATCACTCCTAAGACCGGTCCGTGCATGAGGGTGGAGTGACGACACGTGTACAGTACGGTTCTTTCTGAGATCATGTGCATCTGGGCGACAGCTGTGTGTACTAAACGACAACGGGTCAGAAGGCATGTTACTCACGTAGAATCCATATCCTATTCTATTCAGAGTCATCTCTTTGTCTGGTTCCGCATATGGAAACGCTTCCCCTTCCAGCCCCATCCCCTTCCCCACTCCTCCATAGAACTCGCTTTCTGTCTGGAAGTACAACAAGACACCCGGTTAGATCAAACCTAACCCACCTCCATCACAAAGCTACCGCAAGCTGCCGCCGACGATTGTCACCTGAGGGGAGACCCCCCCCTCACCACACACAGCCTATCCGAGGAGTGCCTTTGTTTTTTCCTATCCTCATTATTTAACAGTGTGTGCCGATTACTCAAAGCGATATGGGCAGGCCCTGGTAAACATAGCGTTGCTGTAGTGTTAACTTTTTATAAGGTAATGCTCAGGTTGCCTGCAGTGTCTAAAATTACTCTGTGGCCAGGGCCCCCTGCTTTATCGCTTTCTATAGTTTTAAAGTAGTTTGAAGCTTGAATAACATAAAATAACATAATATAATGTTATTTATGTTATTTCCCACGTGAAGAACGCCTGTAAACCTTGCAGTATTGAAACTCAGTGAACAAGGCATCTTAGACAAGCTGAAAAACAAATGGTGGTACGATAAGGGGGAGTGTGGAGCCAAGGACTCCGGGAGTAAGGTCAGTCGCTGAAGGTCTTTTTGTACTGATTAGCAATCACGTTTTGAACCACTGTTTATTTTCCACCCCCAAACGGCTTTCCTTCCCAACACACACTCCCTGACACAGTGGGACCCCTTTATAACACCGGCGCTAAAGGGACCAGGCCCACAGCAGCCTCTAGGCCTGCCAGGTGACATCAACCCTTGACCCGGAAGGAGCAATTGTTGACATGGCCACGCAATCCGGCCCAACGCACTTCCAAAGCTGTAAAATACCGAGCTGTGTTATAAAGGGGTTTTACTGTATTTCACATTTCGAAAGCTCAAAGAGAAAAATCTAACAACCACAACAACCCCTCCCCCCCCCAAAAAAAGATCCATTTGTGACAGTACTTTTTCTTTACCTGTTACCGTGTCAGAGACTATAGTTGTAAATTCCTTTGGTTGTTAATATATTATGTCGATCCCATCTGAAAACAGTCAAAGAAATAAATAACCAAGACTGGTCTCTGTAAGCAGAATGCTTAGTCTCCTCCCAGCTGCTATCGTATTGAGTTCAGCCTCTATTTGGATCTCAAATATAATTAAGTCTGTCACACTCCTCTCTTCCAAAGGTGTCATTTGAATCTCTGTACGTAATACTTTTGAAATTGAGTCGCATGCTCCTTAAGGGTATACATTGTCAGGATAAAATCACATTGAGAAGCATGAAACACTCTTCCCCGCCTCCTTCCTGCCCCCCTTTGCTCCCCTAAGAAAGTTCTTTTTAGTTTCAGTTTTTTGCCTCGCCTTTTTTTGAACTAATATTGTGGTATCAGTTAATTCATTTCATGAAGTGCCACTCATTTTCCCTGTGCCGTGAACCATTTTGCTACTGGTTTTCCACAGCCCACAACAGGAAATTCTGTGAAGCTTAAATGCAAAGAACGCAAAACTCTTCCTTGTTGCTACAGCACAGCATGGGTTCTGTCAAAGGCCACGTCTCCCCCGTCAAATACCGCATGCATAGAACAATCTCCTGGCAGAGGGAGGGTTACCAGCACTGGTCCATCTCCAGATGGACTGTGGAACCTCCTGGCAGATAGCCTCACCAGCCTCCTTCCGGAGATGATCCACTGTCTCATCAGTGACAGAAACTCTTACCACTTCTCCAGTTACCTGTCTTTTATGCTGGAAGAGTGACTATCTGCAAGTTTATTGTGGACATGAGGCACGCATACCCCGGCCCTCCCCAGCCGTGCACTTCGATTCCTATTGGCCTTTTTATGGAGGTAAACAAGTATGGGACTGGCTCTCATAAAAATAGCATCAGGACATGGCCACGTCATCTCTCCATTTAATCCTTTAAATGGTACCAGGACTAGATGAGCCACAGGAGTGCTGAGCGCCAGTTTACAGCCATCAATCTGCTCACCGCGTTGTCATTTGAGTAAGATACTCAATTCACCCACTTAACAATGTGGGCATTCCATTCGATTGCATTCAGCAGCAAAATGGTTACACTCCCTCTAAAAAGACTACAAAATGCTATTTTATTTATTTATTTTTTTCAAAGAAAGGCTCCTGGCCCTTGGTGTGTCCTACCTCAAGGTAGGGCTCAAGACACCAACTTTTTTCTTTCCATTGTTCAGCAGTTCAGTTTTTGCTCTTTCATACAGGCAGATAGCTTAGTCAGATTTGCACAGTTTGACCTGAACGTCACTGACCGGCTTCCTCAATTCCCCCCCCCCCCATTTTAAATAGAAAACAGACAAGTGTAGTATTTTTTTAATTACTCACTACATTCCCTGGAGTAAAAACGAGCTGGATTTATTTATTTATTTACTTATTTATTTTCATCATCAGCCTCCTGGAGAAGCTTTCTGATTGGTGTGTGGAGCCAATTCAGGACCCAGTGGGTCCTCCTGACAGTTTCCCTAAACTCTCAGGAAGATGGAAGGGAGCCAGTTCTTTATGCTGTGCCCTCGTTCCAGCAGCACAAAGACTTGCCGCCCTGAGGATGAGAACTTAGCAACCAGTCCCCGAAGGGAGCAATTCCTCAGCCACCAGGGGAAAGGGGAAAGCTAATAATCCCTTTTAAACAAACCCTTGTGAAGTCACTCCCCAGATAAGAGTGTCAGGCACCTCTAATATTCTCACCTGGTAGCTTAAAGACAAGCCGTTGACAAGTTTGTCACAGGGAGAACAAGGGAGAAAGGGGTGTTGCGGGCCAGAGAGGGGAAAGAGTGCTTCAAGTCCCCAAATGAGAAGAGTGTTAACATTTATAGAGATTATGCCACGGCTCAACTCTGGCAAATGGCACCTTGAGGCTGGCAGAGGAACACATTGTGCTTGTGTTTACACTTTTGCTCCCGTGGCCAAGTGCTGTCTTATTTAGTTGCTGACACCGTTCGGAGGCACCGAAGGAATTAAGGAGTCCAAATAAAAGAACATCTAGGCGAGGATCACAACTGTCAACAGAAGCACAATCTACCATCTTGCGGGCCGCTGTGAAACAGCAGCCCGTTGCCAGAGTCGAGCCATAACACTTACATCAATGTTTAGTTGTTTTACAACCGAGAACTATCCTATATTGTTGTCATGTGTTATAATGTCCCATTGCTTTTGTTGCCCCCAAGAACTAATCACGTTGTTCATTTCTCTTAGGACAAGACCAGCGCTCTGAGCCTGAGCAATGTGGCAGGCGTTTTCTATATACTTGTCGGAGGTCTGGGGCTGGCCATGATGGTGGCTTTGATAGAATTCTGTTACAAATCACGGGCAGAGTCCAAACGCATGAAACTCACAAAGAACACCCAAAACTTTAAGCCTGCTCCTGCCACCAACACTCAAAATTACGCTACATACAGAGAAGGCTACAACGTGTATGGAACAGAGAGTGTTAAGATCTAGGGGTACGGTCAAGGTCTAGTAAACTAATCAGCCTTACATGACTGTATGTGAATCTCTTTTTTCTTTCTTTGTGTTTTTTACTTCGGTTTATTGTTTCAAGTATTGTCCAGTCTTTGCAACCATTTGTTTCTTTGAAAACAATGGTTGTGCTTTCAAGTCGGGCAGTAGCGCTTTTCTAATAGCACCGTCGTAATTATACTGTGGCCTGCAACCCAAAAGGAAGAGAAATTCTCTAGAGCTGCGCTGTTCCGTGGAAATATTTGTGAGCTGCCCATGTGAACCACAGGTGTAATCTGAAGCGCTCTAGTAGCTACACTTCTTTAAAGCAACACAAGTGAAATTAACTTAATGAGACATTGTATTTGACCCAATATACCCAAGATATCGTTCCAACATGTTATCGATATATAAAACGAATGAAATATTTTACATTATTTTCTTCACCCTAAGTCTTGGAAATCTGGGGTGTGTTTTATCCTCACGGCACATCTCAACGTGTCCTAGCCACCTGTTGAGGGTTCGGTAGTCACATGTGGCTGCCGTTTTGGACAGCGCAGTTCTACAGAGAGCAGCCGTTCTGGAACTGATGGTAAAATGAGGAATGGAGGCAGGGCATTGCCCCCTTCAGAAAGGCAGTGCTTCCATGGGGCACGGCGGTTCTCTTAAGTGTAAGCCTGAGACCATTTCTCGAATCTTTGAGTTCCTTTGTTGTCCGTTTCTTGGAAGCAATATTCAGGTAAGTGTCTCCCAAAGAACAGTTGAGGCTCCCTGCTGCTGGCTGCTCCAAATCCATACTTAGATAAACCTGACTGGTGCCACCTTGACTGGGAGCTACAGCCAACTCCCCAGCCTTCCTCTAACCAATAACTCAGACACGTGCAAAGGCAAGCTTGAAGTAGAATGATCGTCTATCTGTCCACTCTGGACGTGTTGAAAAGAATACAGTCTTGCTGTTATCTTCAAGTGCATCTGTCATCACCAACATGCCTCTCTGCAAGGAAAGAGAACAATTAGCAACTTCGTAGCCCTTACTTATTTCAGGTGGGAGATTTGTTACCCCACAAATCAACGACACCATGGATTTCCTGAATGCGCTTGAATTTCTACAAATGCAGTATTTGTGTTTTTGGTCCCGTTGTATTTCACACCGTGGAGCTAAATTCAGCCAATTTTTAAATAATATTTCATCCAAACAAATCTTGTGTCTTCACCACGGAAAGTATTATCTTGTTTGAGGAAGTTGCTGGTTGTCCTTTCCTGCTATAGACTGCAAGCCTGTGCCACAACATACCCAGTACACCGAGCTAACCCCCTGAGTGTTCCCAGCACATCGCTGATTGTACAGTACACAGGTTCGTCTGTAATTAGTGTTGTTTGCGTGCAAGTGTTTAATGTTCAGGGTGCTTAAAATATTTTACTCTTGAGTAGCTTCTATTGGTCCATTACAATTTGGGGCACATGATCTGCTTTTCCGTAGGGTAGTGCTGGGTGATTTCAGCTTTCCTTAATTATCCCAAATTCTGAGATACTGGCATCCAAAAAAAAAAAAAAAAAGAATACATCTGAAATCCTCACAACAGGTTTTCAAGTTTTTCACATCTATTGCCTCGTTTGAGGTAAGGGGTCGCAAAGTGTTTTCCCTTTCGTGGCAGTTCTGGAACTAGGGCCCAGACGCTCTTCCTCCTACAGTAGTCTCTTCGCAAATCCATTCTGCCTCTAACCACCGGCGGCCTGGTGGTTTCCAGGAACCTTGAAATTCCAATGGGATCCCATCAAACCGAAGGCAGATCCAAAGTCTGTGTCCCAGTTTTTTACAAAAAAGGCACACACCTCACTTCTTACGCATTCGACACGAGGTAGTATAGTCAATCTCTCCTACTTTCCCCACAAAGACTCTTTCTGAGACAGGATCAGGACTCAGGGTCACACAGCCTCCAGACCCTCTCTATTAGCAGCCATTCCATCTGAGAATCCATGTTCTGCTGGACCACAATAGCCTCAACCTCTCATTCAAGCCCCAGAAGAGTGCCTCTTAAATGTCAGTGTGCCTCGTGAATCACCTGGAGAACTTACAAAAATGCGGATTCTGGGGCACCTGGGTGGCTCAGCCAGTTAAACGTCCAACTCTTGATCTCGGCTCAGGTCATAATCTTGCAGTTCGTGAGTTGGAGCCCCGCATCCGGCATCTGCGCTGACGGTGCGGGGCCTGCTTGAGACTCTGTCCCTCCTTCTCTCCGCCCCTCCCCTGCTTGTGCTTGCTCTCAATACGTAAACTTTAAAAAAATGCAGATTCTGATTCAGCAGGTCTGGGATGCTACCTGAGAGGCTACACTTCTCACAATCTCCCGGGCATTGTTGGTGCCGCTGGTCCGGGGAGCAGTAAGATTCTAGAGAAAACTGTCTCAGGGCATGTAATTTAAGGAAAGAAAGGAAAGAGGGAGGGAAGGACAGAGGGGAAAGAAAAGACAGAGAGAGAGTGAGAGAGAGAGAGAGAGAAAGGGAAAGAAAGAAACTTGGGGTCAGCAAACCTGTGGGCAGAATGTTGCAGTCCTGAAGTGAATGCCCTGAAGTGAAATTGCCACAGCTTCTGACTTGCTCTCTTTAGTCACCTTGGTTGTTGATCCATTTTCTGAAGCAAAATTCAGGCTACATGACACAAAACTCACATTTTAATAGACATCAGTGCCAGTGTGGTTACGGCCCAGTTAGCTAGTACCTTGGCAACTATCCCTAGGATGAAAAGAAAAGCTGAGAAAAGCCTCTACAAACAAGTCTGTCCTCTGAGCCTATGTGAAGTCCCCAGACAAGAAGGAGGAGCCTCACAGGATGCCAGAAGAATCCTTCCACGTGTCAGTCCAAGAGGCACAAAGCAAGCTGAGCAGGAAACAGAAACCTCTCTGCTGTCCTCAGCCAGTTTGGTAATGTAATGGTAGGGGAGTGTTGGTTAAGTGAAGGGTGAGCCCTTTATCCATTCATCTTTTAATTCCCAGGAAGTTCTCGGAGTCGGCCTAGATCTGTCAAGGTCTATGCAGGGGCACAGAGATCAAGAGGCACCCTGAGATTTGACTTTTATTGCCAATTATCAGAGCCAGCCTTAGGAGTTAGGGGTGCCAGTAACTCTTGAGGAAACATGACCCCAGGGCAAATCACCTGCAAAAATATGATTGAGCTGAAACGTGGTTAATAAAAAACATCCTTGGGGTGCCTGGGTGGCTCAGTCAGGTAAGCGTCCGACTCTTGATTTCAGCTCAGGTCGCGCACTCACGGTTCTGGCATTCGAGCCCCTCGTCAGGCTCTGCGCTCTGGCTCCCTCTCCCTCTGCCCCTCCCCCACTCGCACACCTGTGCTCTCGCTCTCTCTCAAAAATAAATAAACTTAAAAAAAAACCAAACACGTCCTTTGAAAGCAGAGTCATCTCCCCTTCTGTATGGGTGAGAATAGTCAGCATTATTGGACTTGTGGGAAGGCGTGCCTCAGCCTCAGAGCCGGCGCCCGGGAGGGAGCGCACAGCCTCCCGACTGCCTGTTGCCTCTCTGGGTTACTGACCAACTCCCGGAAGCGTGGCCCCCAAAGCGTGCCTTGGCAGGTGACTGACTCACCGCACCCCAGGGTCGACTCTGCTGTCTCAAGAGATTCTTCCCAATTTCCTCATTGCTGTCAAGAACTACTTCTAGCTTCTTTGGTTTCTTCAACAACGTTTTTGAAATGCTTCTCATTTTCAAGACCTCAAGCTGCCTGAAGTTAAAGAAAAAGATTTCCATTTTTCCTCTACGATGCTTCTGCTTAGCCTTCCCAGAATATGTTAACTTTGTTCATACAACCCATTTTCAAAAGGATCAATTTTCCTTCTGCAGCCTACGCATAGGCTGGGGCTATGGTTCCCCAGACCATTTGCTGGGGAAAGTTTCCCACTTGAAGAGTTCATCTCAAGGTTACGTGGAAACCACATTCTGGATAATTGAGGTGGTGATGTTCTTTGTTCCCAGAGGACTCTTCACGATGATACTTCATCGGTCCCCATTTAAAAGCAGGAAACAGAGGCAGTGACAGATGTAGGGGCTGTCCCAAAGTTATGCAGCTATGAAATGACATGCCACGGCCAATGGAGAGGGAGGATGGGGACTCCGATCTTTCCGCTCTAGATACAAAAATTTCTCCAAGCTTCTGAGACAAATATGACTCTGGACTCTAGAGATTCCAAGGAAGAGGTTTACCTACTTCCATGTCATTCTCATTCTGCCCTCTTTGGGGGCTTTTGGCCTTCAGGTGCGTCTTTGACATTCTTCTTACAGATACTTGCCTTCCAGGGCCAGCGGTGGAATGTGACTATGTCATTCCCTTGGGCAAAGCTCATTGTTAGCTCAAGACAAAAAGAAGCGTTCCCTTCGTGTACAGGGAAAGGATGGAGAAGAGGCAGAAAAGTGAAGGCAGAAAAGCGCCCTTAAGTCTTCAGAGTCAGGGGCAAATGAATCCCCTGCACTAGTGAATGCCTCCTACAGGAAGGCAGCACCAGCATCCCAATCAGGTCCGTAATATCTAGGCAAAGACCCCACGGATGCCAGCCAAGCCCCTTCATGGGTATCACTGTTCTGGCCCCTTTCTGGAATGTGCTGTCTCTTTGAAGTCCGTGTGCTGTTTTCAGATTTGAATAACTAAGGTTGTAGGTATTGAGAGAGCCAAGCTGTCACCTTTCCGGCAATGAACGGCACATTTCCTTCTCACAGTCAAATGGATTCCAGTCAAGCAAGCCACAGAACATTGTTTATCCTCTGTCTTAGGTAAACAGTCCTCTGTCATAGGGTCTGCAATCAGAATACACTCCGCGGGTTAGTTGTCCTGAATATCTACATATAAGTGCTCCTAAGGCTTTCTAGTATACCTGCATCCTAAGTGATCAGTGCCCTAAGTTAGACTTCATGTAACGTCTGTATATTCCTTAGTGCAATGCCCGGTGGAGAAGGAACGCAATTTAACCTATTGCAAAGCATTTGCATCAGGTCAAAGAATTTAAGCAGACTTGTTGCCTAAAGCCAGTCAATCTGGGTGCGGCCCCAGAGATGCCCATCTGAGAAAACATTCACGGTTCTTGTCCAAGATAGACTGAGCCATAATAGACTTTGCAATCCCTACAAGAAAGCCCGTTCAAATGTAAGTTTCCCCTTGTCTTTGCAGATCCCGCCCCGTTGGAGGCATGTGATGAGAGGAATCACCGAAAACGTGGCCGCTTCAAGGATCCTGAGCCAGACTTCACTCTCCCTGGTGTCGGGCATGACACGAATATTGTTGATGGTGCAATGACCTTTCAATAGGAAAAACGGATTGTTTTTCCCTTCAGTGCCTTATGGAACACTCTGAGACTCGCGACAATGCAAACCATCACTGAAATCGTTTTGCTTTGCTTGAAAAAAATTAAAATAAAACCAACAAAAAACATGGACATGCAAGATTCCAGTATGCGGAAAAAAATCGTATTACAAAAAGTCAATTCAACAAAAGCCATTCTTTGATACCACTGCTCAGTATACAAACACCATGTTCTTTAATATACACACACACACACACGCACGCACACACGCACGCACGCACGCACACAAATTTAAAATTCCAATTCAGCCAATAGGCCCATCTCAGCTAAAATAATTAATTCCTCCTGATTAAAAAAAAAAATCTCTGACTCCCTGTGTTTGGGAAGACAGACTGGCATTTCTTCTAGGATCTGCTGACCAGATGTTTTTGGTATTTCCTGTTGGTAGTGATGTTCTGTGCACCCTATTTCCTTTCAACGTTGC
This sequence comes from Lynx canadensis, assembly GCF_007474595.2. NCBI lineage: Eukaryota > Metazoa > Chordata > Mammalia > Carnivora > Felidae > Lynx > Lynx canadensis. Next base: position 98,652,257 of record NC_044321.2, read on the forward strand.
TGAAATGTGTATATCTTTAGAATGTAAATGCAACACTTAAGAAAATTCAAACACTTTTGGAAAAGGGACTCAACCGTGACTTCTCTGTGTTCTTGAAATGGTTTTGTGCGAATGCTTTGATAACTTCCCACTCGGTGAAGGGATTCCCAGAGCTTTCGAAATGGACTTGTGTGTGTAGCAAGGGGCGAGGCACGATCAGGCGTACCTCTCGGTGCTTTCCTACAATGGATCCCGGGGCTTTCCAAGAAGCCTGGAATTGCAGCTCACAGATCTGTTTTTCTTGCTTTGGTGTGCGTTTTAAGTCAATACAGCTGAGTCTTTAGCATTGAGGTGAGGGAAATGCTGCCTACACTCCCAAATGTGTTTAGAATATCTTTCTCAGAAACAACACTGTGTTTAAGCTCCGCTTTTCTCCGCTAAGTATGCCTTTCAAGTGTACACCTCGGAGACAGGACCGCGTTGCAAGGCGGGCCAGTGGGTTCAGACCACGGTTGTCGGTCTGACTTTACTCTTGCTAGGTCTGTCTTCCCAGCTGTTGCCTGTGACTGCCCGTGGCTCTCCGTCAGACTGCATGTGTCCTTTTCTAGTTTGCAAAGACTAAAATGCATTCCCAAACCTACTGCTAAACCGAGGGCCTCAGCATCACTCCCAGGTCCTTGCTCGGAGCAGTCTCTCCACTGACTTTCTCAGAAGATCGCGCCACTGCTCCACGGGCTATGAAGTAACTGTGTACCTGCCGTTGGCATCATCAGAACAGTCAGAGGAAATAGTCTCCGCTCACTAATTACCTCCTATATAATGACGTATGCTTTCTGTAGTTCAGTAGTTTGCTCTCATCAGTGACGTGCATTGGGAAGTTTCCAGACTGTAAAAACTAGGAGCTTGAATTCATTTCCCAAGTGTGACCTTTAGATGCCTAGTTGACTCGCTGCCCATTTGCTCTTGTCTTCAGAAAAGGAAGGAGGAAGTCTCGTTCCGATGAAACGTTTTCAGAAAAGTGTAATATAAACTTTCATTCCAAAAATGGTGTCATAAGCGAGTAACTCACCTGTCAAATTTTAAATGGTATTGAACAAAAAAAAAAAAAAAAGGAAGCTGTTGTGTTTTCGTTTTTGTTTTGTTTTCATGAAACTGTGATTTTCAACTTCTGAATGCTATAATGTCCAGAGCAGGAAGCTAACGCTGTGCAAATATGAAGTTGTATAAAACAAATCAACCGACCTACACACAAATGTTTTCGTAGGCACTGTATAAGGAGAGATGTATGTTTATGGACTCAAATCAGTTTTTCAGAGGAAACTTTGCTGGGAATGAAGAGGCGGATAAATTGGTTTGTTATTTTTTAAAAACTTGCATGTTTAAAAAACAAACATTGATTGCTTCAAATTTCTGCTACTAACTTCAAGCTATGGGAGTTTGGCGGTAGTCACTTGAGGATTTTTTTTTTTCCAATTCTTTTCTTTTTGTTGTTAAAGCTGTACTTCAGTGAACAGAAAAATTGCCAAGCCAACTAATGGCCGTAAAAGCGTAAATTGCATGTGTGGGCATAAACTACGGAGCCTCATTGCCGTGAGGTATTGTACAAAGTTTTAATACATTTTGTAAATAAAATTGTAAAGAAAGAAGTCTGTTTCTGTGCTTTGACAGTTTAAAACGGACGTGGATACAGGTACCAGGAAGTTATTATTCATCAATTTACTTCCCACCGGAGGCTTTGCCAATGATACCACAGTTACCTCGCCGGTGGTTTTCATAAAAGATTACGCCGCTCCCCTCCCCCGCCCCAACTCATCTGTGACCACAGTCACGCTCCGAGCCCTCATCCTAACTATACATTCCATTGGAAAAACCTTCATTCCAGCAAGCGTCACCGATCTAGAGTTCAGAGAGAAACAATGAATGCAGGACTATATTGATTCTACAGTGTTTCTGAGGGAGAGACAAAAGGCTGCTAATCAAGTCTGATTTGTAGACTCTGAACATGGAGTACAGTTTTACCCAATACATAAAGCAAGTGTTTAAATATAGGCCAGTTTTATATGATGGCCGCCCTAGAAAACAGGAGATAATGATAGGAAAGGAAGGGATAATTTGCGGCTAGGCCAGCAACAAAGAAAATTACAGCTGAGATGCTAGAGAGAGGAAGGAAGGAAGCCATCTGGGGTCGGGGAGTGTGGAACAGAGAGCACGAGGCCTTGGAGACAAAGAAAACTCAGAGTGGGAAAGGAAATCGCCCAGAAGAGTCTGAAGTATAGGCTGATATAAACACGCTGAGGTTAATTTGGCCTGGAGGCTTCGGCACATTACTCCAATCTTCACCGTCGTCAGAAATGCCGATTGGCTGACGAACCGTCACGCTTTACAGCTCTTCAGCTGCTTTCCTTTTCTTCGATTAGGTCGCCCCCGGCGGTCCCACCAGAAGAGAACTGATTCTCTAGGGAGCAGATTCCGTGACTAGATTGGAGTGATGGTTCCCTAGCTGGCTGATAAAATCAATTCAAGTACCAAATGATGCCCCCGGATCTTCTGAAATAATAGATTCCTATTTTAACGGGAACTTCAATCCCTTACCCCAAAGGAATAGCCACTCTCAGGTACTGTGGCAGATGACGATGGAGTGCAGTTTGGGTTAGCAGGGGTTTGGGGTTTTTTTCCTCCGTGGAGGAAGGGACAAGCAAAAAAAGATAGTCTTTCTCAGGCCAGACTGTAGGCAGCTATATATCTTGCTTACACATAGGGTCATCCTTGCCCACCAACCAGGTCTGCAAACGGGTCTTGAGTTTCAAATGCCACACTCCCCCTGCGCACAAAAGGACAATGCCTTTTGGTCCCTGCACTGGTCTCCTTGCCTGTCAAGACTCACATCTGACTGCACCGTATGGTAAAATCTTCCAAAAGGAAGGGCAAAGACATTTAAGGAAACCTTGGTAGGCTCGTGGAAGAACAGCGCGGCCCATCACCTTCCTGCCATTGGGTGGGAACAAAGGGTTCACTGTGACTTGGGGACATGAGCCTGGAGGAGGAGAATGAATTAGAAGCAAGACGCAGAAGCATTATTCCTCAGAATGCAGACTCAGTCAAACAGAAGATCTATCAATCCTCGGTCCCATAAGGGTCGTGAACCAGTTACACCACCAAAAGTTACTCTCCACTGGAGCCAGAGCCAGCTATTCGGCTACTCTGGGCAAGACCCCTCCCCTCTTACCCTTACCCTTACCCTCCTGGACTGGGCTTTTGGGGAAGCAATTTACCAGCAGATCACTTGGCAGATATGACACCCAGCAGCAGTATATCTGCATTCGGCTGTGGGCACACACAGCACTTGGCGACCCGACAGGAAATCTCTTTTGAATCCGGGGCCACTGGAGGGACTTACAGTTACCCCCTCCCCACCCCCATCATTTCAGACTGGAAGAAAGGCAAGGTCTTGGAAGAGAGTGACCAGTGGCGCCCAGAATTCAATGGAACTTGCCTCTAGAACTGAAGGTGAAAGAATGAGGCGCTAAGAGACTTCCTGTACACCTAAGACTCGGAGTCCGAGACATGACGTTCCTTTTCAGTGAAGACGTGTGGCACGCTTCTGGGCTCTCTCGAAAGGCTCCCTGGGAGGGCACTATTGTCAGGAGAGGTTGGAGGGAGGTCTTATGCGAGGTCTGTCATTGTCCTGAACCTGCTGCCGCTTCCTTAGCATCCTCTAAACCGAGGGTTCACAAACTCATTTGGACGGGCAAGACGCCCAAGCTCTTTGACAGGTGTTGTCCTTATAACTTCACAGATGATACGGTAGCAAACTTGGCTCCTGCCCTCAGGAGGCTTGCAGTCTTGGTGGAAAGGTAGAGGATGAATCGACATCCATTCATGCCCAGCGCTTTGCTCAGACGAAGAACTGTAAGGAGCCTAAAGTGAAGACTTTCTGTCTGCCTCTTCACTTGGATCCGTGCTTCCTAATACACCCGGGTGGAGCCTGATTTCTAATATAAACAGGTGGAACTTTTGTGCCTCCAAAGCCGTGAGCCTTTTCAACTGAGGAGTCACACCTGGGCCCTGCAGGCCGCTAGCTGCCGAGAACCTCACAATGACCACTTTCCTGCCAGTCTGCCCACCCTCTGAGCAGCGGATATTTGCTCATGTATTGACTCACGATGCCCTCACTATAAAAGTATAAAAGAACCTGCAATGTCAGCCTAAGAAATAATCCTCTCCCCGTGTCAGCAGATTTGACAAAATTAGCCTTGCAGTGGTTTCACTGAGTTTCAATCCTGGAGCAAAAATGACTGATTTAAATTTTTCCTCTCCCAAACCCTCTCCCAACCTAGTAGTGGCTCGTAAGGTCTACATTTCCCCCCCACTTACAATATAGTTTTGGAAAAGCTTGTTATTCCCCATCATTGGACTATGGCTTCCACCCCACCGCTCTACGAGAACTGTTTTTGACAAGGTCATCAGTAAACTGTATTCCTATTTGATTTTTTAGCATTTATTTATTTATTTATTTTTTTTTTTATTAAAAAAATTTTTTTTTCAACGTTTATTTATTTTTGGGACAGAGAGAGACAGAGCATGAACGGGGGAGGGGCAGAGAGAGAGGGAGACACAGAATCGGAAACAGGCTCCAGGCTCCGAGCCATCAGCCCAGAGCCTGACGCGGGGCTCGAACTCACGGGCCGCGCGAGATCGTGACCTGGCTGAAGTCGGACGCTTAACCGACTGCGCCACCCAGGCGCCCCAGCATTTATTTATTTTTTGAGAGAGACAGAGCGTGAGTGGGGGAGGGGCAGAGAAAGAGGGAGTCACAGAATCCAAAGCAGGCCCCAGGCTCTGAGCCGTCAGCACGGAGCCCGACGCGGGGCTTGAACTCACGGACCGCGAGATGATGACCTGAGCCGAAGTTGGATGCTTAACTGACTGAGCCACCCAGGTGCCCCAGCATACTTTATAGCAAGTGATCACAAACTTTGGCCCACAGGATAAATGTGGCCCACCACCTGTTTTCATTAATAAAGTTTTATTGGAAAACAGGCACACCCATTCACTTACATCTCGTCTGTGGCCACTCTCAGCCTACAATGGCAGAATTGAAAGGATGCAACAGTATTGCCCACAAAGCCTAAACTATTTACTAACTTGCTCTTTACATAAAAAGCTCACTAACCCCTACTGGACCCCATTCGATAGTCATTGTCTTACTTGGCCACTTTCCAGAATTTGATGCTATTAGCCTGTCCCACCTTGAAAATGTCTATTCCTTTGACTTCCATGACAGCACTCTCTCCTGGTTTTCCTCCTACCCTGCTACTGCTAATTTCTCTCCTGCTTCCTGGTCTCCTCTTCTAAATCTTAATGTCAATGTTCTCCTGAGTTCCACCATGTTTCTTCCTCTCTTCTCACTTTGTACACTCTCCCTGGGTGCTATCCCATAGTTTCCATTTCCACCTATATTATGATGTCTCTCTAGTCCTCATTTCCATCTCAAAACTTTCTCCTGAGCACCAAGGCAGTATATCCCAATGACTGTGGTACCTCCTCACTTGGACAATCCCATAAGCACATCAAACTGAATATGCCCAACATAGGAACTGTTTGCTCTTACCCTCACCCCACTACTAAACCAGAGTTCCCACTAAAAGTCTCCATCCTGATTTAAAACCCCATTGATAGAGAGTAGAGTGAGATAGAAGAATAAATCCAATAAACTTTAAAATTGGTAGGTGTAACAATCTGAGAAAAAATGGGCTTGCACTTAGAAGCAGAATTCTCAGTACAGTGACAATGAAAAAACAAATGGGTCAGTTTAACATCAACTTGTACAGCTGTAAGATGTATGTAGTGAAAAGTAAGTGTATGATTTTTCTTACCTTTTGGATCTCAGAATCATAATACGGTTTGTGCTCATGTGGAAGAAAACCAACTAGAGCTGTCACCAAAGAAGGAACATGCAGGGGCGCCTGGGTGGCTCAGTCAGTTAAGTGTCTGACTTTTGGTTTCAGCTCAGCGCATCATCTCACGGTTAGTGGGTTCGGGGCCCACATCGGGCTCTGTGCTGGCAGCCGGCACGGAGCTTGCTTGGGATTCTGTCTATCCCTCTCTCTGCCACTCCCCCTCCTCAAAATAAATAAATAAACATTTCAGAAAAAAGGAATGTGTACATTCCAAACAAGCTACCTAGATCACTTTTGGAAACATAATACAAAAAGATCGTTCTGATCACCCTCAGAGAGATATGAGGTAGGACCCGGATGGAATCAAAGAAAGAACAAGGGAAGGATGGGGGGGTGGGGGTGCTCCTTCCTTATCCTTGCCACGGCCATAGAGAGCTGGGCCGTGCAGAGAGGACCATGGGACAGGGTGGTAATCACCACCATAAACCCAAACACCCAATCCAGGAACCAAAGCCTGGTTATCAACCTTGTGCGCACCCTCCCTCATTTTCACCCTCAGACAAGTCTTGGCTCTGATAATCCATCCCTAGCTTAGTTTGAGCTTGTGACACTTTCCATATGGCCAAATGCAACAGTCTCTTAACTGTTCCCTTTGTTTCTAGTTTTTAATCCCCCAATTCACCCTCCACTCCGCAGCCAGAATGATTCTTTGGATCTCATCACTTTTCATTGCCCTTTGGCTAAGACTAAATCCCTTAGTTTATCATAAAAGGCCTTTCATTTAAAAAAAATTTTAACGTATATTTATTTTTGAGAGAGAGCACACAAGCGGGGGAGGGGCAGAGAGAGAGAGGGAGACACAGCCTACAGCACAGGACCCAACGCGGGGCTCAAACTCATGAACCGTGAGATCGTGAGCTGAACCGAAGTCAGACACTTAACCAACTGAGAGCCACCCAGGAGCCCCCATGAAAGACCTTTCATAATCTGCCTCCTGCCTATTTCTTCAGCTTCCTTGTTCACCACCCCTTCACCTCCATTCTCTGCTGAGGCCTCGTCATATCCAACTACTTAACATTCCTGGCGCTGCCGTGTCTTTTCGTGCTTCCATGGTTTTGCACACGCTTCTCCACCTGCCTGGAAGTCCCTTCCCCTCACTTTTATGCCTGATTAACTCATAGTTTGTCTTTAAGACCAAAGTGGCATCATTTCCTCTGGGAAACCTTCCCTGACCATCCTCTGCCCCCAGGATTGGTTTACAGACTCTTCATCAGTATTCTGTCCCAGTAGTACTTGCCTTTTTCCTAGTGCTAAGATGTTATATCGTCTTCCCTACTAGATCACTGGAATACACCGTGGGCAGTCTCTCTTAGTCATTTCCATAAGTGAAACAGAATTGTAAATGTTTGATGAACAAATGAATGGAATGTGGAAATGAAAAAAATAACCCAGAGGCATAACTTAGGAAGCAGTGTTGAGGACAGAGAAGTGCCACCTTATACTGTACAAAATGAAAATGAAAAAAACTCACAAACTCTGTAACCAAAGGAGTCCACCTTCCACATCATTATCATTAAAGGTAGTTTTTCAAAGCCTGCCATCTTCTCAATGTCCCTCATCCCCCAAAAGAAGCCCCGCCTCATCTCCAGCTATCCAAGCAGCCAGGCCCTCAACTTCCTTTGGATGCAGAGTATGTCCTGCACTGGGCACCATCGCCACCCCTATGGGTCTCCTCCCTGGCCGATGCCCCAAGCTGCTACACTCCTCCGAGGTCATGTATTCACTCATGGTGTCCCCTGGATAGTGGGTGGGCAACATAAATTGTAGTCGGAACAGATAAATTTAGCTCATACACAGCGGTATTAGGCTCAGTCCATGTGGCAGACATAATTATGCACTCTTCATCCTCCCCCTTAAAGAAATGACTTACTGCCCAGCTGCAAGCGGTGTAGGCACCTGACAGCCTCCAGCTGTTAGCACCTTCAGACTCCACCTAAGCTTTTGAACTCAGATCACGTTCTTATTGGGGCAGCCTGCAGCCAGTGACTGAGCAAAATGGTGATAAAGTCACACTCTCTCCGGGTAACCCCCAGCTAGTGACTAAGCAAATCAGTGGTACAAGAACCTAGTCATGTCCACCCAACACAGGACTTCTCTAGTGAGCAATCTTGATTCCAGAAAGCCCCGTTGGGCTGGTAGAGACTTTAGCAGGTCCACGCCACAGTCTGACGGCCCCATGCTCAATTTTGCTTCTTTGTCCCTCTTCTTTCCCAGCTGTTATTCTCTAATTATTAGCCTTTTGCATTCCTAACTCCTCAACACCTGCTTCTTTGAGAGTCCAACCCGTGACATTTGGTAGCAGAAGTGGTCCCAAGAAAGCAGGCTGTGCATGGGGTTCAAGGATTGGATCCTTCACCCCTAGGGTCATAATGAGGACCCTATTCCCGGTGGGAAGCTGTGCCCAGACAGCCCCTGGCACGAGGCAGCAGCCTAATTGTTAAAGCTTTCATCTGTGGTGTTTTGGAAGCAAGTGCCAGTGGAGAAGAGACACTAGCTGGTGGAATGATTCTATGGGAGAATTATAAATATAAAGAAAATGGAAACTGATACTTGTTATTCAGTCACACTGATGCCCTAAAAACAGAGAATAGAAAGCTGAGTGCAAATAACAATTAAAAACTAAATGTGAGAACCCAACAGTCTCTTTAGCTTACAGATACTCTCATTTCATGCAGTGGTGAGCATAAAAAGGCGAAGCTCAAACCCAGCATTTGATCATTAGAGTAGCTGAATTTCAAGGATAGCTGAATGGTCCACTGAGGCAGGTATGTTATGCGAAAGTCAGGGTCCTTAGCTGGGAAAACCCAGCACCCTGACACAGAGGGTGGGGACATCTAAGTGGAAGCTCCTGAAGATTTTGACTCCCCAGTCTTCTCTGAAACTTCTGTGTCCACTCCTCCCAAATAAGAGCTAGTACTTCCTCTGTATGAGGAGACAATACAGAGGTCTTTCCCACACAAAACAACAGGCCTAGAAGCAGCATGGCCCTCCCAAGAACTAGCTAACCCTGACAGAGGAGGAAAGGGACTACACCCTGAAGGAACTAGGAGATGGAACCAGCACAGGCTGGCAGGAGTCAAGGGAGTACCCGTGGGGCTAGATTCTGAAGGTGCTTGATCAAGAGCTGCTTTGTGTTAAGACTGGATAAGGGAGAGTTCGTTGACTTGGGGGCACTTTCTTGGGATACAAGACTTAACACCCTAGCGGAGAGCCCAGAGGTTGGTTTAAGCTCGCAGTTTATAGGTGTCTCCTCGATAAGCCTAGATAAAACAGTAGCCCACACTGAGTGATATTGAAAACTCCTGAATTATTGTGGCAGATGGTAGAGGAAGGAATGAAAAGGCTGAGGGGGAAGTTGACATACTAGAGTGGACATATCATATGAGGCCAGAGGACCCACTGGAGGACCATGTTCCGTGTAAGGGCTAAGGGAACACAGCATTCATCAAGGCCATGAGGAATGCTGGTGAGCGGGACAGAAGCATCAGCAAGAAGCTCAGTGGTGGCTCTCCTTGCAGGCCAGGGCAGATGATAGTGGAGGCTGTCCCTGAATCCCTGAAAGAAATGGAAAAGGTAAGCAACCCTCTCTACCTCCCAGCAATAGAGTCCTGGGGATAGTGTTTAGCCACCAGCAGCCAGGGGCTAGTCATTATTGGAACAACAGACAAGAAAAGAGTGGCAACCATGCGGGCCTGATTTGTATAAAGTTAAAGAGAGGGTTGATAAAACACAGCACTCCTCGATGCAAATAGATAGGCAAACCGGGTATTTTTTAACATGTATAATAAAATAAAAAGGGTAAGAATAAATGAGACAAAATTTGAGGTCAGTCTTCCCAATTAGCAAAATCGTGATTCCTAGTCCGGTTTCCAGATCTAAGCTAATTTTTAGTTCCAGAACCCGCTGACTGAAGAGATGGCCCAGGGGAAGAGCCCTGCAACACCATTCCTTCCCCCAGTCATTACCAAAGGGAAGCACAGTCATCTACTTGGGTAAATTTACTGTACATACTGCCCATTTATTGTACATTGTGGAAAGAGAAATATCCAGACATTTAAAGGCCTATTAAACCAAGATCTGAATTGATATTGACACTTGGAGACATGAAACATCATCATGTCCCCTTGTTAGATTGGGGTCACATGCGGGTCAGGTAATAAATGGAGTCCTGGCCAAGGCCGCACTTCTAGTGGATCCATGGGGTCTGCTGGCTCACCTGATGGTCATTTTCATGGTACCTGAATATGTAGTTGGGATTGACATATTTGGCAGTTGGAGTAATCCCTACGTTGAGTCCTTGCTATAGTAGAGAAAGCCAAGTAGAAGTTTCTAAAGCTGCCTCCCTACCCCCAGGGACTGAACAAGGTAGTACATCAAAAGTAATATCACATCTCGAGGGAGATGGTGGAAATCACTGTCACTTGTAACGATTTAAACAATGCAAGGTTGACAGTTCCTATAATATCCTGCTTAATTAAAAAATCTAGTCCCCGAATTAACTAAGATGGATCCTGGAGAATGACTATAGACTACTGCCAACTCAACCAAGAATTAACCCCCCTGGGTGGCTCAGTCAGTTAAGTGTCTGACTCTTGGTTTCAGCTCAGGTCATGATCTCATGGTTCGTGGGATCAAGCCCCATGTTGGGTTCTGTGCTGACAGGGCAGAGCCTGCTTGGGATTCTCTCTTCCTCTCTCTCTCTCTGCCCCTCCTCTGCTCATGTTTCTCTCTCTCTCTCTCTCTCTCTCTCTCACTTTCTCTCTGTCTCTCTCTGTCTCTCTTTCTCAAAATAAATAAACTAAACAAATTTTTAAGAATTAGCCCCATGGCTTCAGGTATATGACATGCAGCTGTTGATTTGGTAAATGTCTTCTTTCCTATTTCAATCAGGAAAGAGGATCAGAAACAGGGAGCATTTGTATGAAAAAGACAAATACACGTACGATTTTGCCTCAGAGCTAATTAATTCTCATACCCTGTGTCATAATGGAGTCCAAAGAGATATGGACCATTTGGACATCCCTCAGGACATGATCACATTGATCTCTTACATCGATTGACCTCATCATGCCAATCCAGAAGAATAAGCAGGAGGTGACCAGCATGATGATGGCCTTGATAAGATACATGCTCCACAGGGTGAGAAATAAATGCTTTAAAGATTCAGGGACCTAATAATTCAGTACAGTTTTCAGGAGGTGTAATATCAGAGGCATGCAGGAATATCCTCTCCCAAGTAAGAGACAAAATGCTGAATCTTGTAAACCCTACTACAAAGAAGTAAACACAATGTCTGATAGGTCTGTTTGGGTTCTGGAGGCAAGACATTCATACACAGGCATACTGCTGTGGCCCATACAGTGGGCGAAACAAAAGGCTGACAGTTTTGAGCGGGGTCTACATCAAGGAAGGACATATTATTCCCATCTCCTGCCGATTAGGGTCAATTATGCCTGATAGGATGGTGGGTCCTCTTCTTGGGTGCTGGTCATTGGACACAGGGAACACAAAGGATCCAAGTGTCAGTTGTAGCTTATAGGCCAATGAGATCCTTGTTGTGTCCCCCTGGGGAGAGTGAGCCCCTTTACACTGTAAAGCATAGAGTTACAGTGACAGGAGACACAAAATCCTCCATTGGATCACTGGGAGTGATAGCTAGTGGGGCCATTCCTGTTTCCACTCTTTGGTTCCTGAACCCTCTATTTTTTCTATCAGGGATACAGCACCATATAGAAGCTTCCAAATTCATTCATTCCTCCTGAGTGTCGTCTCTGAAATTGTATCTTTAGGAGAGAGATTTGACAATATGATAAATCAACCATGCCTTGATGTGAGAGTTGCATTTACCATTTGATCATCACAAGCCTATGATGTGGGTCCTCTTATTTTCTCCATTTTACAAATGAGGATACTGAGGCATAGACAGGTTAAGAAACTTGCTAAACACAACTTGTAAGCGGCAGGATATTTTAATGGGACCATCCTGCAGAGGTGCTACTACAAACCAAAGGAGTGAGTGTCTAATAGTAAAATTTCAAGCCTGCTGATTGGTTCATTTCTAGAGTCAGTGGCACCAAGAACATCCCACCCAAAGATTTTTTTAGCATTTTTTCCAAAAGGAATTGCCATCCCAAGATCTTCCAAGGTCTTGATTAGAAGCTCTAGCCTTGACAAATATCCTGGTGAAATGCCAGGCTCCTCCAATGTTGCAAGTAATGAGCACCATGCCATTGGCCTTCCCTTGCTCATCACTCCTGGCCTACACCTGACCCTCAACAGGGATCGTGCCTTAATGCTGATCATGTTATCATGGAAACATAAAGCCCTAAAACCATCTGAGAGAAACAGTTGGTAGGTTTTAATGTGTCTTTCCCCTATTCTATTTTCTCTGGTGGGATTTACTTACAGGCATAAATATGAAAAATACGTATCACATACGATGATTTACAATTATTAAAATTAAATAAGAGAAAATCTTTGGCATTCACATTCATTTTCTCATTCGGAAGAGACATCCCATTCTACTGATTGCAATATAAATAAGTTTGGAATAATGATCGTGATATTCCATTAAACTAATGGATTCAATCTCATAAGTCATTTTTATGGATAAAATTTAAAATACTGTATTAATTCCAAACAGAATACATTTGCAGTTTGTTCCGGGAAAACAGATTACTACATGTAATGTCAACAGTCATTACTTCCTGATGTTATTTACCTGATCCCAATTTCCGAGCTAATACCACCGTGTGTGTAATGAATAATGCACAGTGTGAGATGTACACTGTGCAAAACACATCGTATATAGTAGTTACTGGGATGTACATTGCCTAATAAGATAATCTGTATTTCTTCCCTGCCCCTCACTCTCTTCCCACTATTTTTAATCTAACATAGGCTTAAAAGAAATATTTGGCGGGGAGGGGACAGGATGTTCAAAGTGAGCAAAGTTTTTTGATTATTTATTTATTATTGAGATATAAATGAACAGACATAATCATTACCCAGATCAAGATATGGAAAGTTTTCAGAACCCCAGAATGTGCCCCTGTGTCCCCTCCCCACCATACCCAGAAGGTAACCACTATTCTGATTTTATCACCATAGATTAATGTTCCAAAGTGAGTAACTTCTTTTTAATTTTCATCTTTTTAAAAATTTATTTATTTATTTTGAGAGAGCGAGAGAGAACAAGTGGGGAGGGGCAGAGAAAGAGGGAGAGAGAGAGAACCCCAAGCAAGTTCTGCACTGTCAGCACAGAGCCCCATGCAGGGCTCGAACTCAGGAACCGTGAGATCATGACCTGAGCTGAAACCAAGAGTCAAAAGCTTAACCGACTGAGCCACCCAGGCGCCCCAAGTAACTTCTTAAAACTGCAAAATCAGTGCCTAAAAATCTCCGAAAGCGAACATTGATGTTATTTGTCACAGCTGCCAAGGCAGCTCAGGTGAAAGTCCGTCACCATTAGCAGTGCAGTTTAACAAAACCTTTGCTTTTTTTAGGAAGCTGATAAAGTACAATTGACCCTTGAACAACACAGGGCTTAGTGGTGCCGACCCCCACCTAGTTGAGAATCCGCATTCAACTCTTGACTCCCCCCAAAACTTAACTATTAATAGCCTACTGTTAACCATAAGCCTTACCAATAACATAAAGTGTCAAGTAACACATATTTTGTATACTATATGTATTAAATACTGTATTCTTACAATCAAGGAAGCTAGAGAAAAGAAAATGTTATTAAGAAACTCATAAGGAAGACGGGTGCCTGGGTGGCTCAGTTGGTTGAGCATCCAACTCTTGATTTCGGCTCAGGCCATGATCCCAGGGTTGTGGGATTGAGCCTGCCATCAGGCTCTGCACTGAGCATGGAACCTGCTTAAAATTCTCTCTCTGCCTCCCCCTTCCCCTCTCCCTGGCTCACTCTCTCTCTCCAAAAAATAAAAAAATAAATTAAAAAATTAGAAAATAATAAGGAAGAGAAAGACATTTACAGTACTGTACTATATTTATTGAAAAAAATCTATATATAAGTGGACCAGCACAGTTCAAACCTGTGTTGTTCAAGGGTCTACTGTAGTTCAAAGTTATCCAAACCTCCAGCCTTGCTTCTTCCTTTAGAGTCTTTAAAGCAGTTCCTTTGGTGTTTATTTCCCTGTCTCCCTCACCCCTCATTCTGCCTCCCTTGCCCCACACAGGAACTATGGAGAGCTAATCGTACACCTCTCTTCCCAACTCCACACTCAGTGTTCAACTGGAGGTTTTACAATTGGCCATAGTGGAAGTATTTATACTGCAGAAATAGGCAAACGTTACAAACTAGGGCCTCCCAGCCCCCCGGGATAAACATGAAACATTTGTCACCACTGACCACTACACCACACACACACACACACACACACACACACACTACATTCAAATCATGTCAAATTGCTTCAAAGAGCTTTGGAGATGAAAAATGCTATCCAGTCACACAGAATAGAATCAACCACAGAAAGCTTCGTAGGAACAAGTTCCAATCAGCCAGTTCTTTCATATTCAAAACAGCTTGTCATGGTTTGGATTTGCAATAATCACGATTTTGTGAATTGACCCCTCCTCCTAAATTTAAATGCATGGCAATTTTTAAATGGAGGTAAACTATCGTTAACCTTGCTTGAAAATTTTTGTGCGACAGCCTTAGAGACACAATAGCACGTTGCAGAAATAGTTGAAAATTCACTGTCTGGATCAGGATTTTAGTAACTCAAGTCTGTACTATAATCTCCATGTTTTGTCACCAAACCAAACAATAAGTTCACGGGGTCAAGAGCGGTGTCTTCTCCCTAGAAATTCTTCACAATGCTTAGCACAGTGTCAGGATTTGAGCAGATGCCAGGTAACAATGCATGAACTTCACTGTTTTCTCCCCTTTTTCCTTTTCCATCCCATCCCCTTAATCAATTACCCTACACTTCCTCAGAGCTACTCCCTAACCCACCCAATCACCCAAATAAACTCTACCATTATTCACAATAGCCAAGATATGGAATCCACCCAAATGTCCATCAACAGATGAATGGATAAAGAAAATGTGGTGTATAACATATAAGGAAATAATATTCAGCCTAAAAAAAAAAGGGAGGAAATCCAATCATTTGTGACAACATGGATGAGCCTTGAGGACATTATGCTAAGTGAAATAATCCTGTCTCAGGAGGACTTATACTGTATGACTCCATTTATATGAGGTATCTAAAAGAGTCAAACTCCTAGAAGTAGAGAATAGTATGGTGCTTACCAAAGGCTGGAAGGGAGAGGGAAATGGGGTATGATTGTTCAAGGAGTATAAAGTTTCAGTTATGCAAGGTGAAAGCCTTCTAGACATCTGCCAAACAACACAGTTCCTAGAGTTAACAACATGGTATTGTGCACTTAAAATCATGTGGAGAGAGATCTCATATTGAGTGTTCTTATCACAACAAAAAAGCAGGGGGTGCAAGGAAACTTTTAGAGGTGATGGATAGGTTTTCTTACCTTGGCTGTAGTGATGGTATCATGGCTGAAAGCACATGTCCAAACTCATCAGTTGTATCCATTCAAAATGCACAGGTTTTTTTTTTTTTTTTGTATATCAATTATACCTCAATAAAAGTGCTTTTTATTTTTTATTATTTTTTTAGTAATTTATTGTCAAGTTGGCTAACATACAGTGTATACAGTGTATTTGTGGCTCCAGGAGTAGATTCCCGTGATTCATCCCTTACATACAACACCCAGTGCTCATCCCAACAAGTGTCCTCCTCAATGCCCCTCGCCCATTTTCCCCGCCCCCCACCCCCCATCAACCCCGTTTGTTCTCTGTTTTTAAGAGTCTCTTATGGTTTGCCTCCCTTTCTGTAACTTATTTTTCCTTCCCTTCCCCAATGGTCTTCTGTTAAGTTTCTCAAATTCCACATATAAGTGAAAATATATGATATCTGTCTTTCTCTGACTGACTTATTTTATTTTATTTTAAAGGTGCTTTTTCAATTTAAAAAAACTTACCATAAAAATTAAGATGACTATTGGGAGGCTTGGGTGGCTCAGTCGGTTAAGCATCCGACTTTGGCTCAGGTCATGATCTCATGGTTCATGAATTCAAGCCCCATGTCAGTCTCTGTGTTGACAGCTCAGAGCCTGGAGCCTGCTTTGGAATTTGTAAATCTCTCTGTCTCTGCCCCTCCTTCACCCATGCTCTGTCTCTCGCTGTCTCTCAAAAAATAAATAAATGTTAAAAAAAATGAAAAGGAAATTAAGATGACTATTATAATTATACTGTATTTCAGGAACAGAGTACACTCATTTGACAAATTTTTAAGCACACACATGATCAAGGGCATTGATCTACATATGTAGATGCATACAAAGACGTTTAGACACAAACCCTGGCATGAAGGAGATTCAAGGCAGAGTAGATAAAATACATATATAAGAAACCCTGATATCAATAGAAAAATGACCCAGATGAAATGCTATCAGAGTTTTAAGAGGGAAAGATGGGTTTGGGACATGCTGAATTGGAATCACAAGAGAAACAACAAATAATCAAAGCAGGAAAGCACAAGAGCACATACCAGGAATCGTAGTTTGTGTAGAGTACAGGATGTGAGGAGAGAAACAGTATAAAGTGACACTGGAAGGTGGAGGTCAGATTATACAGGATATCAATATTTTGCTGAGGAGTTTGAACTTTAAAGTACGCCAGATTATACTGCAGCAAAACCCCCAAAATCAGTGATTTCAAACAACAAGGTTTCTTTCCTACTCATTCTACATATCCATTGTGAGTCTGGGGGCCTCTCACTCATGGATCCAGACCAACAGAACAGCCACCACCTGGAGCCAGAGAGACAGAGAATAGGGCAAATCGCACACCGACTCTTACAGTTTCTGCCCCAAGATGTCATTCATCATTTCTCACATTTCATTGGCTAAAGAAGGTCACACGATCACACCTAACTTCAAGGGGCTGGAGTATGATCATTTCAAGTATGATCCTACCGTGTGCCTCGACAGGTGGACAGGCGATATATTTGGTGAACAGCACTAATGACCATCACGGTCTTTTATAAAGGGGAGGACATGGTCCTTTTTAGATATCCGAAAGATCACTTTAGCAGCATGCATTGGATGGATTGGGGGAAGGCTGACCTGGAGGCAGGGAGCCTAGTCAGGAGGCTGATGCAGTATTCCAGGGGAGAGATGGTGATGGTTTGATCTAGAGCAAGGTAGAATTAGGGAGAAGAGGACTGATGCAAGGGACATTTAATGAGATACTAAGGAGAATCAACAGGACTAAAACAAAGGATTGAGCAGTAGGAGGAGTAACTTGGGCTGTTGTTGGTACATATCTGGTGGACAGACATCATGGTGGTGGCCAGGACTGTTGGTTATGGCTGGAAGTGGAGAGTCCTAATGGACAGATGTGATAAGCAGGGCTTAAAGGGTGTGGGCAGGGTTAGTGAGTTGTCAGTGGCTGTTGATTATTGGTGGTGAGCTGGTGGCTGGTGGGTGTGGGTGATGAAATTCAGGTTGACCCATTCATTCTTTAGTCGGGTGTTCTTTAACCTCCATGCTTTTGGAGGTTTTCCAGACTTTTTCCTGTGGTTGATTTCAAGTTTCATAGCATTGTGGTCTGAAAGTATGCATGGTAGGATCTCAATTCTTTTATACTTATTAAGGGCTGTTTTATGACCCAGTATGTGATCTATCTTGGAGAATGTTCCATGGCACTCGTGAAGAAAGTACATTCTGTTGCTTTGGGGTGCAGAGTTCTAAATATATCTGTCAAGTCCATCTGATCCAATGTATCATTCAGGGCCCTTGTTTCTTTACTGATCCTGTGTCTAGATGATCTGTCCATTGTTGTAAGTGGAGTATTAAAGTCCCCTGCAATGACCACATTCTTATCAATAAGGTTGCTTATGTTTGTGATTAATTGTCTTATATATTTGGGGGCTCCCGTATTCGGCGCATAGACATTTATAATTGTTAGCTCTTCCTGATGGATAGACCCTGTAAATATTATATAATGCCCTTCTTCATCTCTTTTTACAGCCTGTAATTTAAAGTCTAGTTTGTCTGATATAAGTATGGCTACTCCAGCTTTCTTTTGACTTCCAGTAGCATGATAGATAGTTCTCCATCCCCTCACTTTCAATCTGAAGGTGTCCTCAAGTCTAAAACGAGTCTCTTGTAGACAGCAAATAGATGGGTCTTGTTTTTTTATCCATTCTGATACCCTATGTCTTTTGGTTGGCGCATTTAGTCCATTTACATTCAGTGTTATTATTGCAAGATATGGGTTTAGAGTCATTGTGATGTGTGTAGGTTTCATGCTTGTAGTGATGTCTCTGGTACTTTGTGGTCCTTGCAACATTTCACTCACAGAATCCCCCTTAAGATCTCTTATAGGGCTGGTCTAGTGGTGATAAATTCCTTCAGTGTTTATTTGATTGGGAAAACCTTTATCTCTCCTTCTATTCTGAATGACAGACTTGCTGGATAAAGGATTCTCGGCTGCATATTTTTTCTGTTCATCACATTGAAGATTTCCTGCCTTTCCTTTCTGGCCTGCCAAGTTTCAGTAGAGAGATCAGTCACGAGTCTTATAGGTCTCCCTTTATATGTTAGAGCGTGTTTATCCCTAGCTGCTTTCAGAATTTTCTATCCTTGTATTTTGCCAGTTTCACTATGATATTTTGTGCAGAAGATCGATTCAAGTTACGTCTGAAGGGAGTTCTCTGTGCCTCTTGGATATCAATGCCTTTTTCCTTCCCCAGATCAGGGAAGTTCTCAGCCATGATTTGTTCAAGTACACCTTCAGCCCCTTTCTCTCTCTATTCTTCCTCTGGAATTCCTATGATATGGATATTGTTTGGTTTGATTGCATCACTTAGTTCTCCAATTCTCCCCTCATACTCCTGGATTTTTTTATCTCTCTTTTTCTCAGCTTCCTCTTTTTCCATTATTCTATCTTCTAATTCACCTATTCTCTCCTCTCCCTCTTCAATCCTTGCTATGGCCGCCTCCATTTTATTTTGCACCTCATTTACAGCATTTTTTAGCTCCTCATGACTATTTCTTAGTCCCTTGATCTCTGTAGCAATAGATTCTCTGCCGTCCTCTATGCTTTTTTCAAGCCCAGCAATTAATTTTATGACTATTATTCTAAATTCTTGTTCTGTTATATTGCTTAAATCGTTATTGATCAATTCGTTAGCTGGTGCCACTTCCTGGAGTTTCTATTGAAGAGAATTCTTCTGTTTTGTCATTTTGGGTAGTCCCTGTGGTGGCTCCAAACTGCAGAGCTCTTCCCCTGTGCTGCCCAGAGTAACTTATGTTGGTGGGCAGGGCCGCAGTCCAGTCAGAGTGGCTAAAATGAACAAATTAGGAGACTATAGATGCTGGAGAGGATGTGGAGAAATGGAACCCTCTTGCACTCTTGGTGGTATTGCAAACTGGTGCAGCCTCTCTGGAAAACAGTATGGAAGTTCCTCAAAAAATTAAAAATAGATCTACCCTATGACCCAGCAATAGCACTGCTAGGAATTTACCCAAGGGATACAGGAGTGCTGATGCATAGGGGCACTTGTACCCCAATGTTTATAGCAGCATTCTCAACAATAGCCAGATTATGGAAAGAGCCTAAATGTTCATCAACTGATGAATGGATAAAGAAATTGTGGTTTATATACACAATGGAATACTACTTGGCAATGAGAAAGAATGAAATCTGGTCTTTTGTAGCAACGTGGATGGAACTGGAGAGTGTTATGCTAAGTGAAATAAGTCATACAGAGAAAGACAGATACCATATGTTTTCACTCTTATGTGGATCCTGAGAAACTTAACCGAAGACCATGGGGGAGGGGAAGGAAAAAAAAAAGTTAGAGAGGGAGGGAGCCAAACCATTAGAGACTCTTAAAAACTGAGAATAAACTGAGGGTTGATGGGGGGATGGGAGGGAGGGTAGGGTGGGTGATGGGTATTGAGGAGGGCACCTGTTGGGATGCGCACTGGGTGTTGTATGGAAACCAATTTGACAATAAATTTCATATTAAAAAATAAATAAATACATACATACATAAAATTTTAAAAAAGAAATTCAGTATAGCTGGAGTATAACCTATGAGGTGGGGAGTAGCAGGAGTTTAGACCGGATGGGAAAGGGAAGGCCTTGGCCACCTTGGCAAGAGATGTGAATTTTATCATAAAGATAATAGGAGCCACTTAATCATTTTAAAGATATATGTTTGATACACAGGCAGGTATAAAGGTATCAAGTACGTGGTCAGGTATAAGTGAGACAATTATGCGGTAGAGTAAGGCCAAAGGTGGCTGACCAACCAATGGTATGTATACATTTGACACAGCACAAGAGCAGAGTAGTGTGTTGTCTAATGCAGACTGTGCCATCATAACTAATATCTACTTGACAACTGGACAAAGGTGAATTGGAATTATACCTGGTTTCTCATACAGGATTTCTTCCCAATTTTTTTTCATTTCATTCTCATTTTTCCTGTTCATTTCCTGCCACTCAGTGCAATTATTCAACTGTCGAGCATGTGCACAGGAACCAAGTGTAGAGAAGCCTCTACTATTTCTATCAGCCAGAAACTGTCCTGGTGGATGGCCCTCAAAATCCATCCTTAGGAGAAAAACTGTCTGAGTTCAGAGCAACAGGAGACCATTTGGTGATGGCTGCAAAGAAGTCTAAGAAGTTAGCCAATGTTGGCAGGATGAAAAACTCAGATCTCAAGTTGCTTTCTAGAAGCAATTTCAATTCTGTCATCTCCATGATTTGTGTTAATGCAAAATTCATCACACTTTAAAGCTCCAAAATTTGAGCAACAAGATGTAAAGAAACCATAGAAATAAAAGGAAAATTAGTCACAGAGATACTCCTATTTGGTAGAGTTCCACAGCTGACTTAGAGACAAGTGGTAACTGACACTTTGTAGCCATTGAAGCAAAATGAAGTATCTTAGAAGCAGCTAACATGCTACATTAATAATTTTAGAGCACTTTATAGAAAAACAGTTTTAAAGCCAGAAGCTAAATATTTTGAAATAAATCAGAAAATATTTCATATGGAGCTCTTAATGTAGTCTAAGAGAGGATAGGAAGGAAAAAAACATTCTAGTTTGTAAAAAAATATTTAGCAGAGGCAAGAAAGATACATCTAAGGGGACTATTAAGTATGTGTATTTATGCCCACAGCTACACAGAGCAGAACCACTTTATGAGTGTTCACCATGTGCCAAGGCACCATATGACACAATTTGTATATTGTTATCTCATTAATCCTTTCAACTTGCTTTGAGGTAGAGTAGTTACATCAGATATTGTCTATAGGTACTTCAGTCCACATCTGGCCTTCTATAATCTCCCCTGTACTGCCGAAAGGTAGAAAACCTACATTACCAAGACTCTCTTTGCCAGATAGGCTGTGGTTAGCTTTGGCCAGGAGAAGACCCTTCCATCTTCTCCTGGAGAAGGAGGGAAGGGGGAGGCCATTCTGCATTTGGCTCCACCCTTTCCCTCCTGCTTCACTGCATAAGTGACTCCAGGTAGGACCAGCAAAATTCTGTTGGTTTGCTGACCAACAGAATTGTGAGTACATAAAATGATTAGGGCTTTAAGCCCCTAAGTTTTGGGATGAATGGTCATGAAACCAAGCTACCTGAGCCATTGCTTAGCTATGAATGGACAATACTGCACCTCCAGGCTCCAAAGATGTGAAATAACAAAAAGTTCACAGCATACAAATGCTGATTACTTGAGACCTGAGAGGAAAACATTCACTCTCAAGAAAAATATCCCAAACATCCCCAACTAATTCGAAATACATTCTCCCATTTGAAAAACATCAATCGGGGGGCGGGGGGGGGTCAAGATGGTAGAATAGCATGGAAATTTTTTTGCATCTCATGCCCATGAAATACAGCCAGATCAACACTAAGCCATCCTGCACACCTAGAAAACTGATTTGAGGATTAACACAACAATCTGCACAACCTGAACCATAGAACTCGGCAGGTATGCAGCATGGAGAGGTGAACTGGGGGAGAGGGAAGCTGCAGAGGGCAGGGACTCTTTTTGCTGGCAGAGAGAGGATGGAGATGGGGGAGAGTATAAGAAAAGCACCCCTGTCAAAAGGAGCTGGAGAGAAACTGGAAATAGCTGCAGGGACTGAACAAAAAGGGAAAAAGGAGACAGGAGAGGGTTTAAATTCCATTAAGACTCTATAAACAGGGGGAGCACAGAGTCTGAAACTCTGCAGCTCGACAGCTGGGGGTGCTCTCGTGGGAAGGGCAAACCCCCAGGAGCAGGGTGAGGTCCAGGGTCCTCGGACCACATGGGGAGAGGTGGTTCCCCTGCTGGGAGGACATTTGGTAGAAGCTGTGCACATCCCCCCCACACAGCCCCATAGCCAAAGGTCCCAGCAGACCCGAGAGAACAACCACATTTGCTGGTGCTGTAACAAGGACATTAAGGGGAAAGCCTGATGCCAGATGCATGTTGTGACTTACCATAATCCCTGAAATGCTACTGCTACACAACCACGTGAACTATTTCTGGGGCGGGCTGGCACCCAGCCACAGTCTCTGGGCATCAGCAGCATCACAGTCTCACGAATGTTCCTGGGGGCAGGCCAGCACCCAGCCATTGCTTGATGAGACCCTCCCCCAGAGGTTCTGAGCAGGTCAAAGCTGAAGTCCCTCAGAAGTGAAGGGTTGAAAACACAGCCACATCTGAGATAAAACACATGAGGGAGGTGTTGCCTGGAAACCTGACAGCTTGGTCAAGGACAGTGTAAAAGCGGGGAATGGACGGAAGCTAGAGACAAAGGACAGGTGCGCAATTGCTGATCAGGGAGAACAGAGTTCCAATACTAGAGTCTGGGTAGCTGGGTGATGCCATTTTCACCCCTTCAGCGCATGCACATACACACCTACAAGTGCCACAACAATCCACCCCAGTAAGCAAAGCAGCGCCGTCTAGTGGAGAACGGAGCTGTTATACTAAGCCCCGCCCAACTGGGCCAACCTTGCTCTTCAGGAATACCACAAATCTCTCCACCTGATAGGTTTATGAACTATAAAGTGCTTCAGAGTTTGACTTCTAGGGGGAAAATATGTCATTTCAATTGTATTTCGGTCTGTTCACTGGTCCATCTATTCAATTTTTTTTCCTTTTTCATTCTTTTTCTTTTTCTTGAATATAGAAAGAGAAAAAATTTATTTTTATTTTCAATTTTTCTTAAAAATATTTTTCTTTATTTTTTTCTTTATTTTTAATTTTTGTAAATTTTTCAAATTCTATTTTACTTCCAACATTTTGTTTTATTCTATTTCATTCTATTCATTTTTTCAAATGTTCAAACATTTTCCTTTTTTTTCTTTCTCCTTGTTACTCTAATCTATCAAGCTCTTTTCAACACCCAGACCAAAACACACCTAGGATATAGCATCATTTATTTGATTTTTTTGTGTTGTTTTTAATTTTTTAATTTTAATTTTTTTTTTACTGTATTAATTCCTTTTCTTCCTTCAAAATGACTAAATGAGGGAATTCACCCCCAAAGAAAGAGCAGGACGTATGATGGCAGGGATGTAATCAACATAAACACAAGCAAGATGTCTGAACCAGAATTTAGAATCACGATAATAAGAATAAGAGCTGGGGTTGAAAACAGATTGGAATCCCTTTCTGTGGAGATAAGAGAAGTAAAAGTTAGTAAGGATGAAATAAAAAATGCTACAAATGAGCTGCAATCTCCAAAGGATGCCACAGCGGGCAAGGATGAATGAGGCAGAGCAGCAAATCAGCAATATAGAAGACAAACTTATGGAGAATAATGAAGCAGAAAAAAAGAGGGAGACTAAGGCAAAAGAGCATGATTTAAGAATTAGAGAAATCAGTGACTCATTAAAAAGGAACAACACGGGGCGCCTGGGTGGCGCAGTCGGTTAAGCGTCCGACTTCAGCCAGGTCACAATCTCGCGGTCCGTGAGTTCGAGCCCCGCGTCGGGCTCTGGGCTGATGGCTCAGAGCCTGGAGCCTGTTTCCGATTCTGTGTCTCCCTCTCTCTCTGCCCCTCCTCCGTTCATGCTCTGTCTCTCTCTGTCCCAAAAATAAATAAACGTTGAAAAAAAAAATTTAAAAAGGAACAACATCAGAATCATAGGGGTCCCAGAGGAGGAAGAGAGAGAAATAGAGGTAGAAGGGTTATGTGAGCAGATCATAGCAGAAAACTTTCTTAACCTGGGGAAAGACACAGACATCAAAATCCAGGAAGCACAGAGGACTCCCATTAGATTCAACAAAAACCGACCATCAACAAGGCATATCATAGTCAAATTCACAAAATACTCAGACAAGGAGAGAATCATGAAACCAGCAAGGGAAAAAAAGTCCTTAACCTACAAGGGAACACAGATCAGGTTTGCAGCAGACCTATCCACAGAAACTTAGCAGGCCAGAAAGGAGTGGCAGGGTATATTCAATGGCCTGAATTGGAAAAATATGTAGCCAAGGATTCTTTATCCAGCAAGACTGTCATTCAAACTAGAAAGAGAGATTAAAAGTTTCCCAGACAAACAAAAATTAAAGGAGTTTGTGACCACTAAACCAGCCCTGCAAGAAAGGGGGACGCTCTGAAGGGAGAAGGGATGAAAAAACCAAACAAATAAAGACCAAAAGCAAAAAAGACTAGAAAGGACCAGAGAACACCACCAGAAACGCCAACTCTACAAGCAACATAAAGGCAATAAATTCATATCTTTCAGGACTCACTCTAAATGTCAGTGGACTAAATACTCCAATCAAAAGACATATGGTAACAAAATTGATAAGAAAATAAAATCTATCTATATGCTGTTTACAAGAGACCCACTTTAGATCTAAAGACACCTTCAGATTGAAAGTAAGGGAATGGAGAACCATCTAGCGTGCCAACGGTCATCAAAAGAAAGCCAGAGTAGCCATACGTATATCAGACAACGTAGACTTTAAAATAAAGACTGTATCAAGAGATGAAGAAGGACATTATATCATAATTAAGGGGTCTATCCACCAAGAAGGACTATAATTGTAAACATTTATGCTTCAAATGTGAGAGCGCCCAAATATATAAATCAATTAATCACAAACATAAAGAAACTCATTGATAGTAATACCATAATAGTAGGGGACTTCAACACCCCACTGACAGCAATGGGCAGATCATCTAATCAAAAACTCAACAAGGAAACAATGGCTTTGAATGACACACTGGGCCAGATGGACTTAACAGATATATTCAGAACATTTCATCCTAAAGCAGTGGAATATACATTCTTCTCCAATGCACATGGAACATTCTCCAGAATAGACCACATACTGGGACACAAATAAGCCCTCAACAAGTACAAAAGATCGAGATCATACTGTGCAGATTTTCAGACCACAACGCTATGAAACTCGAAATCAACCACAAGAAAAAATTTGGAAAGGTAACAAATACTTGGAGACTAAAGAACATCCTACTAAAGAATGAACGGGATAACCAAGAAGTTAAAGAGGAAATTGAAAAGCTCACGGAAGCCAAAGAAAATGATAACACCACAACCCAAAACCTCTGGGACGCAGCAAAGGCGGTCATAAGAGTGAAGTATATAGCAATCCAGGCCTTCCTAAAGAAGGAAGAAAGGCCTCAGATATACAACCTAACCTTACGCCTTAAAGAGCTGGAAAAAGAACAGCAAATAAAACCCAAAAACAGCAGAAGACAGGAAATAATAAAGATTAGAGCAGAAATTAATGCTATCAAAACCAAAACACAGGAGAACAGATCGATGAAACCAGAAGCTGATTCTTTGAAAGAATGAACAAAATTGATAAGCCACTAGGCAGTTTGATCAAAAAGAAAAAGGAAAGGACCCAAATAAAATCAAGAATGAAAGAGGAGAGATCGCAACCAACACAACAGAAATAAATACAATAATAAGAGAATATTATGAGCAATTATATGCCAATAAAATGGGCAATCTGGAAGAAATGGACAAATTCCTAGAAACATATACACTACCAAAACTGAAACAGGAAGCAATAGAAAATTTGAACAGACCCATAACCAGTAAAGAAATCAAATTAGTAATCAAAAATCGCCCAAAAAACAAGAGCCCAGGGCCAGATGGCTTTCCAGGGGCATTCTGCCAAACATTTAAGGAAGGGTTAACACCTATTCTCTTGAAGCTGTTTCAAAAAATAGAAATGGAAGGAAAACTTCCAAACCCTTTCTATGAAGCCAGCATTACCTTGAGTCCAAAACCAGACAAAGACCCCACTAAAAAGAACTACAGACCCATTTCCCTGATGAACATGGATGCAAAAATTCTCAACAAAATATTAGCCAACTGGATCCAACAGTACATTAAAAAAATTATTCACCACGACCAAGTGGGGTTTATACCTGGGATGCAGGGCTGGTTCAATATCCACAAAACAATCAATATGATTCATCACATCAATAGAAGAAAGGACAAGAACCATATGATCCTCTCAATAGATGCAGAGAAAGCATTTGACAAAACACAGCATCCTTTCTTGATAAAACCCTCAAGACAGTAGGGATAGAAGGATCATACCCCGAGATCATAAAAGCCATATACGAAAGACCCAACGCTAATATCATCCTCAATGGGGAAAAACTGAGAGCTTTCCCCCCAAGGTCAGGAACAAGGCAGGGATGTCCACTCTCACCACTGTTATTCAACATAGTGTTGGAAGTCTTAGCCTCAGCAATCAGACAACACAAAGAAATAAAAGGCATCCAAGTCATCCAGGAGGAGGTCAAACTTTTACTCTTCTCAGATGACATGATACTCTATATGGAAAACCCAAAAGATTCTACCAAAAAACTGCTAGAACTGATTCATGCATTCAGCAAAGTCACAGGATATAAAATCAATGCAGAGAAATTGGTTACATTTCTATAAACCAACAATGAAGCAACAGAAAGAGAAATCAAGGAATCGATCCCATTTACAATTGCACCAAAAACCATAAAATACATAGGAATAAATCTAACCAAAGAAGTGAAAAATCTATACACTGAAAATTATAGAAAGCTTATGAAAGAAATTGAAGTAGACACAAAAAGTGGGAAAAGATTCCATGCTCCTGGAGAGGAAGAACAAATATTGTTAAAATGTCAATACTAACCAAAGCAATCTACATATTCAAAGTAATACCTATCAAAATACCACCAGCATTCTTTTTTTATTTTTTTAATGTTTATTTATTTTTGAGAGAGAGAGAGAGACAGAGTATGAGCAGGGGAGGAACAGAGAGAGAGACAGACACAGAATCTGAAACAGGCTCCAGGCTCCAAGCTGTCAGCACAGAGCCCAACATGGGGCTCGAACTCACAAACCGTGAGATAATGACCTGAGCCGAAGCTGGACGCTCAATCAACTGAGCCACCCAGGCGCCCCAAAATACCACCAACATTCTTTACAGAGCTAGAATAAATAATCCTAAAATTTGTATGGAGCCAGAAAAGACCCCGAATAGCCAAAGTAATCTTGAAAAAGAAAAACAAAGCTAGCTGGAGGCATCACAATACCGGACTTCAAGCTGCATTACAAAGCCGTAATCATCAAGATAGTATAGCACAAAAACAGACACTCAGACCAATGGAACAGAATAGAGAACCCAGAAGTGGACCCACAAATGTAGGGCCATCTAATCTTTGACAATGCAGGAAAGAATATCCAATGGAATAAAGACAGTCTCTTCAGCAAGTGGTGCTGGGAAAACTGGACAGCAACATGCAGAAAAATGGACCTGGACCACTTTCTTACACCATACACAAAAATAAACTCAAAATGGATAAAAGACCTAAACATAAGACAGGAAGCCATCAAAATCCTCAAGGAGAAAGTGGGCAAAAACCTCTTTGACCTTGGCCACAGCAACTTCTTACTCAACACGTCTCCAGAGGCAAGGGAAACAAAAGCAAAAATGAACTATTGGGACCTCATCAAAATAAAACCTTCTGCACAGCGAAGGAAACAATCAGCAAAACTACAAGGCAACGACAGAATGCGAGAAGATATTTGCAAACAACATATCAGATAAAGGGTTAGTATCCAAAATCTATAAAGAACTTCTCAAACTCAACACCCAAACAACAAATAATCCAGTGAAGAAATGGGCAAAAGACATGAATAGACACTCTCCAAAGAAGACATCCAGATGGCCAACCAACACATGAAAAACTGTTCAACATCATTCATCATCAGGTAAATACCAACCAAAACCAGTACAAATGAGATATCACCTCACCCCTGTCAGAATGGCTAACATTCACAACTCAGGCAACAACAGATGTTGGCGAGGATGTGGAGAAAGGGGATCTCTTTTGCATTGCTGGTGGGAATGCAAGCTGGTGCAGCCACTCTGGAAAACAGTATAGAGGTTCCTGAAAACATTAAAAATAGAACTGCCCTACAATCCAGCAATTGCACTACCAGGTATTTATCCAAGGGACACAGGTGTGCTGTTTTGAAGGGACACATGCACCCCCATGTTTATAGCAGCACTATCGACAATAGCCAAAGTATGAAAAGAGCCCAAATGTCCATTGATGGATGAATGAATAAAGAAGATGTGGTATATGTGTATATATATATATATATATATATATATATATATATACCCACACAATGGAGTATTACTGGGCAATCCAAAAGAATGAAATCTTGCCATTTGCAACTACATGGATGGAACTGGAGGGTATTATGCTAAGCAAAATTAGTCAGAGAAAGACAAATATCATTCGACTTCTCTCATATGAGGACTTTAAGAGACAAAACAGATGAACATAAAGGTAGGGAAACAAAAATAATATAAAAACAGGGAGGGGGACAAAGCATAAGATACTCATAAATATGGAGAACAAACAGAGGATTACTGCAGGGGTTGTGGGAGGGCGGATGCGTTGAATGGGCAACGGACATTAAGGAATCTACTCCTGAAATCATTGTTGCACTATATGCTAATTTGGATGTAAATTTAAAAAAATAAAATAAGTATCATGTTTAAAATAAATCAATAAATAAACAAGCAAGCAAACAAACAGATGAACATAAGGGAAGGGAAGCAAAAATAATATAAAAACAGGGAGGGGGACAAAACATAAGAGACTCTTAAATATGGAGAACAAACTGAGGGTTGCTGGAGGGGTTGTCGGAGGGGGGATGGGCTAAATGGCTAAGGGGCATTAAGGAAACTACTCCTGAAATCTTTGTAGCACTATATGCTAACTAACTTGGATGTAAATTTTAAAAAGAAATTAACATAAAAAAAGAAAAATATCAATCAACTACTGATACCACCTGGTGCTAACCAGGTGATGGATTTTCTTTCCCTGAAAGAGATGAAAATTTATTTTCAAAGACTTTTTTTTCAAAGACATTTTTATAATTTATTGCTTCCATTTGTTTTAAGTCAAATAAATATTTAATTCTTACATGGGCTTAATTCTTTGTGCAGGTTCACCTCTTGTCCCCCATTTATAAAGAGGGGTACATCTTACTTGCCAAAGAATTAGATTTCTAAGATCACCCTTTAAACTTGCAGCTAAACTAATTCACACTCTACTTCTTTCATGTTTAAACGGTGCACATTTCTCAGTGTCTTTGAGGAGGTGATGCAGCTAATGTTTCTTAAACCCACAATTCTGCTTTCATGAAATCAATAAAAGCTTTCCATGGCTTTCTAGGAAGACAAAAGATTCCATTTCTTGCCACCTAAAGAAAGGATAGCTTGTCTGCACCATAAAGATTCATAATACCTTGTATCAAGTGTCTTTGAGGTTTGGCAACTCTTTGACAACCCTACTTTTCTTTTCTCAAGTAAATCTGAAGCTCTAATAACTCATTCAAGTGAAATTTCCCACAGAATACAATCTTTAGTAACCGTAGAATCAAGTTAGAATGACAAAAATGTGACTTTTCTCTTCTGTGTCTAGGATCCTTTATTAGAATTCTAAAGGTTTTCTTTCACTATTATTTTTCAAGAAAACAACTTATCATATGCTCAGGCTTTTTTCCCTGGGATCATTAACTCAATTGAGTTGTGCTTATTGTTAATGAGGCTAAGGTCTTAATGGATTCAGTCCCTGCGTGGGCCAGTTGGGCTTTCCAGAGACAGGCTGCACCCTTGACTCCAACTTCAATGTGACCTCTGATCTTGGCCAAGGCACTTTCCGCCCTAGAAGGACAAGTGACTTGATGGCCATGTCTGTGCAAACGCTCCCACCAGGGGAATAACTCAATCTCTATTCACAGGTATAATAAGGCTTGCCTTCACCTGCACAAGGTTTAACAGCAGCAAAAAGGTACTAACTGGGGCTCTGGTATGAGTCCATATAGAGCGCATTTGCAGTGGTTTAGGGTAAAATTGTAAGCTGATATAACAAAGAGTGCTAACAATACAGGGATATTTTTTTTTTTAATTTTTTTTCAATGTTTTTTATTTATTTTTGGGACAGAGAGAGACAGAGCATGAACGGGGGGAGGGGCAGAGAGAGAGGGAGACACAGAATCGGAAACAGGCTCCAGGCTCCGAGCCATCAGCCCAGAGCCCGACGCGGGGCTCGAACTCACGGACCGCGAGATCGTGACCTGGCTGAAGTCGGACGCTTAACCAACTGCGCCACCCAGGCGCCCCATTACAGGGATTTTTTAAAAAGAAGTTTATTTATCTCTCTCATAATATTTGTGACGTAAACACAAAAGTCATGGTAAACAAGACAGCTCTGACTTGTGATCACTTAAGGATCTGGTTTCCTTTTATGGGCCTGCCCCTCCAGCTCTTAAATCATGGATATCATGTTTGGTTCAAGTTAGGTCATGATGGGTTGCAGTGCCTAGGAGGCACGTTCACTTTCTGAAGGCCTGGACGTGGCACACATCACTTTCGTTCACATTCCACTGGGGAGAACATAGTCCAAATGGCTCCACCTACCGCACACGGGACTGGGGAAGATGTAGCCATACACCATGTTCTTAGGGAAAGAACATATTTTGGTAATCAACCAGCAGTCTTTGCCACAGATGGACAGTCAAGACTGCCCCTATTTTGCTGTTTGCATACTCAAAACAAGCACTGGGATGAAAGGCCGTATGCAGCACAAGGTCTGTTATAGCGTTTCATTTTTCATGTCAGCACCCATCACCCAACCAAAGCCACAAACTAGAGGAAGGAACATAGCAGTCGAGGCAAACTCACCAATGTGAGAAAGGATAAGAAAGAAAAACATTGTTCATCCCCCAATGTATTAATGCCATGACCCATGACGGTACAGATTATGCTAAGGAATGCTTGCACATTTCCCTAACTCCTTCGGAAAAGGGAAAAGAGGAGCCATGGAGGAACAAGAAGAGAATTAGTAACATTATCAAGAGTTCTTTTCTCTGATCTAACCAGAACACCGGGCCCTGCATTTTCATTTTGCACTGAGTCCTTCAAATTATGTAGCTGGTCCTGCAGGAGGGATGGGGAGCTGATGGATAAATGCTTTTCCCTTTCTTTTTTTAAAAGTCTTTGGTTTTGAGAGAGAGAGAGAGAGAGGCAGAGAGAGAGGGAGAGAGAGAATCCCAAGCAGGCATTGCACAGGCAGCATGGAGTCTGATGCAGGGCTTACACTCACAAACTGTGAGATCATGACCTGAGCTGAAACCAAGAGTTGGACACTTAACCGACCGAGCCACCTAGGAGCCTCTGCTTTTCCCTTTCTAACTCCCAGAAAATGGTGCTGATACACGTGGCATGCATATCTCAGATATCCAGCAGGATTGAGAAAACACTGTCCCATAGCTATGGTCAACTGCATAACTGATCTTTATACTGGCTCTCCCTCCTTTCCTGTTTCATTTTCCTTGCCCCTTACTCCTGCTCCCTTAGATCACATTCCCAAAGCAACAATTTGCACAAAAGCTACTATGGTCAGGATTTAAGAAGAGACCTTTAGGTGATGAATGATCTCTGTAGATATCTAGAGGAAGATCATTGCAGCCAGTAGGAAAAATAGTAAGCAAAGATCCTGGGATGGGAGCATGCCTGGTGTGTTTGAGCAGCAAAGAAGTCACTGTGGCTAGAGTGCAGTGAGTAGTAATAGGTGAGAGAAACAGGAAATGAAGTCAGTGAGGTCATGGAAAGGCTTATAGATCTCTGTAAGGACTTTGGCTTTTACCCGGAGAAATAAGTTATATGATTTGACTTTGGTTTTGAAAGGGTCACCTGGCTGCTATGTTAAGAAAAGAGAGGAGTGCCTAGGAGACTCAGTCAGTTAAGCATCTAACTCTTGATTTCAGCTCAGGTCACAATCTCATGGTTCATGACATCAAACCCCGCATCAGACTCCACACTATCAGCGCAGAGCCTGCTTGGGATTTTCCCTCTCCCTCTCTGCCCCTCCCTGTCACCCATGCGCTCTCTCTCTCTCTCTCTCTCTCTCTCTCTCTTTCTCTCTCTCTCTCCCTCTCTCAAAAATAAAGGAAGGAAGGCAGGAAGGCAGGAAGGCAGGAACAGACTGTACAAGACAAGGGTAAGAGCAGGGAGAATATTTACAAAACTACTGCGATAGTCCCAATGAGACAGAAGATGATGGCTTGGACGAGAGTGGTAGCAGTAGAGGTGGGGAGAAGATGTCAGATTCTAAATGTATTTCAAAGTAGAGCCAAAGGATTTGCTGATGAATTGGATGAAGGCTAAAAGAGAAAGAGAGAAGTCAAGGGTGTTTACAAGGTCCTCAACCTCAGAAAGAGGTGTGGCCTGGAAACTTAACAGAGAGTAGGTCCTTGAAGGAATGGGAGAGAGGATGGAATGGGGATGGTTCAGATAGGAAGCACGATGATCTGGAGAATAGACAAGGGAGTGTCCAGGGAAGAGGACAATGGGTGTCATGGCTCAAGGTAAATATTTCCTCCCATTACCCAAAAAGCAATGACTAATGAGTAAGGTAACAGCTATATGCAAATCACACATCCGATAAGGGGTTAATATGTAAAATATATTACAACCCAGTAGCAAAAAATAGAGAACCCCATTTACAAATGGGCAAAGGACGTGAATAGACATTTTTCCAAAGAAGATATATGAATGGCCAACAGGTACATGAAAAGATGCTCAACATTACTAATGATCAGGGAAAAGAAAATCAAAACCTCGATGAGATATCACCTCACACCTGTTAGAGTGGTAATTATCAAAAAGACAAGAAATAACAAGTGTTGGCGAGGATGTGGAGAAAAGGGAACCCTACTGTACTGTTGATGGGAATGTAAATTGGTGCAGCCGCTGTGGAAAGCAGTATGGAGGTTCCTCGAAAAGTTAAGAATATAACTACCATATGATCCAGCAATTCCACTGCTGAGTATTTATACAGAGAAAACAAAAACATTAATGCAAAAAGATACATGCATCCCTATGTTTATTGCAACACTACTTACAAATCCCAAGACATGGAAACAACCTAAATGTCCATCAATGGATGAACGGATAACAAAAACGTGATGTATGTATACGCAGTGAAATACTATTTGACCATAAAAAAGAATGAAATCTTGCCATTTATGACAACATGGATGGACCTTGAGGGCATGATGCTAAGTGAAATAAGTCAGACAGAAAAAAGAAATACTGTATGATCTCACTTATATGTGGAATGTAAAACAACAAAACAAACAAAAACCCAAGTCATGGATATAGAGAACAGTGAAATAGTGAAAGAAAACCTTTAGAATTCTAATAAGGGATCCCAGACACAGAAGAGAAAAGTGGATATAGAGAACTATTCACAGTCTGATCCACTCTTGTTATTGCTTATGGAAATTTAGTATAGGTCTAACAGGCAGGACTTGGCCCAAGACCACTATGAACACAAATGATTTATCCTCAGTCAGTTGCCTTTATAGACAAAAGAAAAAACCAAAAGAGTTTACACTGTAATAGTGATTTCTAGGTTTTTTTCCCTAGAAAATGCTTTCGTAATGCAAAACAATTGGGAACAAAAAGCTGAACAACACAAGCATTAAAATCATCCATAACCTTACCACCCAGAAATAAACCTCACTAATATTTTATTTCCTTTCTTTCTATGAATAACACAATGTTATCAATACACTCAATACACACAGATTCGTTGCCTGCTTTTTGCACTTAGTGGTATACCACAGACATTTTCCATGTCATTCTTGTATAACATTATTTTTAATGGCTGAATAGTATTCCAACACATGGATGTACTGTGATTCACTGGTGGATGTATCATTTAGTTAGCCAATTCCATATTGTTAAGGCATTCCGATGGTTTCTAAATTTTCAACATTGTAAAATAGTGTTGTAGGAGTTTCCTTACAAATCACATATCTGATTATTTCATTAGGATCAATGCCTGTGATTTTAACAACTCCGTGAAAGAGCATGCACATTTCGTACTTTTGAAACATACTGCCAAAGTACCCTCCGGAAAGATGATACCAATTTATTCTCCCAACAGCTGTATTTGAAAGTGCTTATTTCCTCACGCCCTAGTCAACACCGGCTATTATCATTACCTTTATTCTTTGCCATGATAGGCAAAACATGGGAAAAAATTGATAAATGGCCTGGTGTTTTGGGCTCATTTTCCTTTTTTTATTATCAGTGAATTTGAACTGCTTTCATTTTTTCATTGGCTATTTGTATTTGTTCTTTTGTAAACTGCCTGTCCTTGTCCTTTGCCTATTTTTTTTTCCTGTTGGAATATTTATCTTCTTTACTGATTTGTTAACACCATATGTGTTAACCCTTTTTCATAGGTCACAAGTCTTCTCAGCATATCATTGTCTTTTTATTTCTTCAGCATATAGAAATTTTATTTTTGTTTTATTTACTTTAAGCAGCTGAAACCTCATTCTTTTAGTATATTTATTTTTTTAAGAGAGAGTGTGTGCATATGAGCAGGGGAAGGGCAGAGAGAGAGGGAAAGGATCCCAAGCAGGCTCCACACTGTTGTTGTGGAGCCTGACACGGGGCTCAAACCCACGAACCATGAGATCATGACCTGAGTTGAAACCAAGAGTTGGACACTTAACCAACTGAGCCACCCAGATGCCCCAGAAATTTGATTTTTATACAGCCACATCTATCCTTTCCTTTATGGTTTCTGTCTTGGGGGCCTTGTTTTAAAAGGTCTTCCCTTTTCCTAAATTATATTTTTTTTCCTCTAGATCTCTTGTTTTGTTATTTACATTTAACTATGTCATCCATATGCAATTTATTTTGGTGAAATGTGAGGTCAGACTATAGCTTTATTGAATAATGGCGACACAATCATTAACTAGAAGAAATAACAATTTCTCCTTAACTTCTTTTTGCCACTTTCAATTATTAAGCATTGATTTCTGACGGTGTCTGTTTCTAGGCTTCTTATTCTGTTCCACGGATCCACCTCTTCCCTCACTTGTAGCAGCTGGGCATTTCACAAAAGAGGAGACCCACACTATCTGACACAGCAGATGTATACATTCACACCTGTAGGCATAGGCGTGAGAAAAGCGAACCTTCTCAAAGATGCAAATGTACAAATTTGGAGCCAAGGAAAAGAATGAGGACCTCCAGGGCTGTGTCGCTTCTGTGAGGCTCGCTCAGACAGTAGTTTCCATCCTGCCTGTGCTGGATATCTTCCATTCGCCCATCAACTCCATCTGCAACCTTCTCTACCATGCTTTGTGCCCCAGAAAACTGGCCTGTATGGACTTAGCCAATGGCCTCCCTTGCCTTTTGGCTTCTGCTTGGGTTTGGCCAATGGGGAGCACCAGTAGGAGTTTAGAGGATGGTGAGAGTATTTATTCTCCCAGCTCTCTCCCTTTGGGACCTACTGAAGGCAACAAGCTGCTATTAAGAGGATCTTTCCACATAGTTACCTTCCTCACATTCTGGTAACCACTGGTAATGTCATAACCACATTCTGGTAACCACCCTTTAGGCATCAGATGTAATAAATCCTCCACTGTTGCTAGCCCTGAAGTCCTGTACTCTCCTTTGAGGATTCCTTAGAGCTACCTATATCTTTAATTAAATTCCTGTCAAATTACTCAAATCGTGTCAACTATTCCTAGCTGGGACCTTGACTGATACATACCCCTACAGATGGGCACTTTTTCCTTCAGGATGTGGGCTCATGCTATGATCCTGCCAGAGATAATGATCTTAAACCCAGGTATAATGAATCCTGCCCCTCCCCCCCCCATTTAAATGCACTAAAAGCATTATCTCAAATCCTAGAGTATACTAAAGAAAATACAATCAAGAAGCAAGTATGGAACAGTTTTTAAAAAGCTGTAAGTGAGGCCCCAAACTTTAATCACATAAAATGCAGGGCCATATAGCATTGCAAAGCTAACAAAAAGACATATTTTTCACTTGGTCTCTACTGTCTCAAGAAGCACAAAAGTAAAGATCTGGTAAACTTACTGTACCCGGGAGACCTTATGCTGAACTGAAAAGTCCCCAGTGATCAGGAGACAGTCGTTCCTACCTCCCTCCCCCACCCACCACCATCCCTGCAGAAAATATAGGACCTTAGTGAGCTGGGGGCAGGTAAAGGACAGGCACAAAACGACAGATGTGTTTTATCAGAATTACCAATGTAATCAGGATTTACTGCAGTTTAGAATTCAGATGGTACTAGGTGGCAGGCCCAGTCCAAGGGGATCCTGAGAGCCTTGACAGACTAATATGTAGGATAGCATTCAAGACACTGTGGATTCACCCTTTATTCCCACCTTTGTTCCCACCTGCTCCTAGAGTGTGCCTTCTGTGCTGTAAAGACTGGAAAACTGAAAATACATTTCATAGACTCTTTTGTTTTTGTTTTTACTGTATATGTTCCCTATTTTCCTATTTTCCTGTTTGTTCTTTTTTCTTTTTTCTTTTTTCTTTTAACTCCAGTGTAGTTAACATACAGTGTTATATTAGTTTCAGGTGTACAATATAGTGTTTCCACAACTCCATATATTACTGTGTTCATCAGGGTAGGTGTACTCTTCACCAGGTGATGCTTGGGATTGTTGAGTCACCGTATTGTACACCTGAAACTAATACAATGCTTTAAAAAACAAAGTTACGTTTACACCAAACAACAACAAAAAAAGAGGAATGTACTCTTAATCCCTTCACCTATTTCACCCATCCCCCACCCATCTCCCTTCTGGCATCCATCACTTTGTTCTCTACAGTTAGGAGTCTGTTTCTTTTGTTTTATTTCTTTTGTTTTCCTTTGTTCATTTGTTTTGTTAAATTTTACATATGAGTGAAATCATATGGTATTTGCCTTTCTCTGGCTCATTTCGCTTGGCATTATACTCTCTAGATCCATCCATGTTGTTGCAAATGGCAAGATTTTATTCTTTTCTATGGCTGAATCATATTCCATTATACACACACACACACACACACACACACACCCCACATCTTCTTTATCCATTCATCTATTGATGGAGACTTGGACTGCTTCCATAGTTTGACTCTTGTAAATAATGCTACAATAAACATCAAGGTGCATATATGCCTTCAAAATAGTGTTTCCATATTCTTTGGGTGAATATCCAGTAGTACAATTATTGGATCATAGGATAGTTCTATTTTTAATTTTTTGAGGAACCTCCATACTGTCTTCCACAGTGACCGCACAGTTTGCATTCCCACCAACAGTGCATGAGGGTTCCTTTTCTCCACATCCTCACCAACACTTGTTTCTTGAGTTTTTATTTTAACCATTCTGACAGGTGTAAGGTGATATCTCATTATGGTTTTGATTTGTATTTCCCTGATTATGAGTGATGTTGAGCATCTTTTCATGTGTCTGTAGGTCATCTGTATGTCTTCTTTGGAGAAATATCCATTCATGTCTTCTGTCCATTTTTAAATTGGATTATTTGTGGGGGAGGTTGGTATAGAGTCGTGTAAGTTCTTTATATATTTTGGACACTAAACCTTTACTGGATATGTCATTTGCAAATATCTTCTCCCATCCAGTGGGTTGTTTTTTAGTTTTGTTGGTTGTTTCCTTTGCTGTGCAGAAGACTTTTATTTTGATGTAGTCCCAATAGTTTATTTTTACTTTTGTTTCCATTTCCTCAGGAGACTTATCTAGAAAGATATTGTTATGACTGATGTCAGAGAAATTACTACCTATGCTCTCCTCTAGGATTTGGATGGTTTTAGGTCTCACATTTATGTCCTTAATCCATTTTGAGTTTATTTTTGTGTATGGTATAAGAAAGTGGTCCAGTTTCATTCTTTTACACGTAGCTATCCAGTTTTCCCAACACCATGTGTTGAAGAGACTGTCTTTTTCCCATTGCATATTCTTGCCTCCTTTGTCAAAGATTAATTGACCATGTAGCTGTGGGTTTATTTCCGGGCTTTTTATTCTGTTCCATTGATCCTTATTTCTGGGTTTTTTATTCTGTTCCATTGATCCATGTGTCTATTTTTGTCCCAGTATCATACTGTTTTGATTATTACACCTTCGTAATATAACTTGAAGTCTGGAATTGAGATGCCTCCAGTTTTGTTTTATTTTTGCAAGATTGCTTTGCCTATTCAAGGTCTTTTGTGATTCCATACAAATTTTAGGATTCTTTGTTCTAGTGCTGTGAAAAATGCTATTGGCATTTTGATAGGGATTGTATTAAATATTTCAGACTCATAGCTAGAATTCTGGGTGTGCAATAGCTTCTACCAATTATGTGCACTCGTATGAGATTTGGAAAGCAGAAGTTAAGCCAAGGCCACTTTCCCTGACCTTTTGGGCTCCTTTACCCTGATAATCCTGAGAAAGTTCTACAGCCATGTACCAGAATCCAGTCTCCAGCGTCTTGGTGTCAAGAGGCAGTTCCCATCAGTGACAGAGGCATTTCCTGATGCCAGCTTCTATTCCTTGGGCCATAGCCATGGTGCTATGCTCTTGAACTGAGCCTTCCAGTGGTGGTATCAGAGGTAGTAGCCAATTGGTAGATCAGTTCTACAAGATTCTGAGAGCCATTTCTTCAGGCCCATCTTAGAGCCCACTCTTCCAGTCCTTCCAAGAATTGTTTTTTCAAATCTAATTTCCTTATTAAATCCCTTTCTCCCGGAAATACCTAGAGTAGCTTCTGACAGACACAGGCAGACAGGGTCAGGGTCAAGTTCTTTTACCAATTCCCCTCAAGACTTGAGTCTGGAAAAATATGAGTTATATACAGAGGCCTTTCAGGTAACAGCCGGCTAATAGGAAAAAAAAACTCTTTATCCATTATTGGCCTGAGTCACAGAGACTGGCATCCTGCCCTTGACTGAGCCCAGCACTACATATCCACACATAGGTGGTGGGGGAGGAAAAAGGAAGGGAGCCAGGAAGGTAGACTAAGTACCTATTATGTGTCAGGTACTAACCTAGACCCTTCCACATATTCTCGTTTAATTCTTAGAATGGTTCTGGAAGATAAGTACATTTATCCCTATTAACCCAATGCTACACATACACATTTCTGAATACAGTATGTCCATTTCTCTCTGGCTAAGATCACTGCTAAAATAAGACACCTTACCTAGCGTGGGGACCTAGGTGGTGTGTGGGTTTAGATTCTAAGCCACCCTGAGGAATACTCTGGTTTCTCTTCAGATCGCATAAATCTTTCGCCTTTTACTAAGCCACCCTGAGGACCTCAGTTGCAGAAGTGTGTGACCTTGTGGCAAGGGCTCTGCAATTAACATGACTTGGCTCCAGTCTCCGTGTCTACTTCTTTCTGCTCTGCTACCAACTGGTAAATTTCTGATGTGTCATGAAACAAACTTCCCGAGGTAATAATATGCCCCTGTTCGATTCAAGCCGGGGCCACAAGAGTTGGCTGCCATCCTATGGGTCAGCAGCATCCCTCAAATACAGGCATCTGTCCCTGGTGCAATCAGCAGTGACTAAGAAGCAGGTCCTGGTAGCGACTCAGCAGGAGGATGAAAAGAGAAAACCAAATTTGGGCA
This sequence comes from Lynx canadensis, assembly GCF_007474595.2. NCBI lineage: Eukaryota > Metazoa > Chordata > Mammalia > Carnivora > Felidae > Lynx > Lynx canadensis. Next base: position 98,692,285 of record NC_044321.2, read on the forward strand.
CCTCGTGAAAAATCAGAATATTTAGAAACACGGAGCCCACACCTCCACAACCAACAAGGGGAGGGGCCCCCCTTTATACTGCAGTTTGCTGCACATCATTCATTTATGTTAATTACCTGGCCCTTTTAGATATTTGACTTTGAGAAATCCTAAGTTCCTTCCAGCTCTAACAATCTTTAATTCCGAAATTCTATACTCTTCCGGATTCCTTTACACTGAAAACGCTGTGGATTGACATGGGCCTCACTGAACAGATAATTTGGAAACAAGCTGGGAATGCATTTCATTTATCCACCGATTTGATTTTCTAAATAGGGACTCTACATTTCCACACTATAAAGCCATTATTCTCCTCTATTCGAGTTGCTGTAATTCTCAATGTGCCATGTATTATCATCATCCCGTCAAAATGAAAATCTTACAGAGAGCCTGTGAGGCCCTTATCAAATCAAGTGGAAGTGATTAAGGACAGTAGAAAAAATGCAAACAATTACATATACACGATTAAATAACGCAACGGATGAAAACCCAGCTAGTCTTCAGATTTTCATAAGTAAGGTTTGCAATTTGATATTTTGTTGACTCAATAGCAAATTATCAATTCATTAAATGATTAAACCATTTATCAAAACTGTGAATGACAAAGCAATCAGAGACTGGGATAATCAGACTCCGAGTCTGTTCTTTGTGTAAAATTCAAATGCACCCAGCACAATACAATTTTGTACTTAATGTCATTCATCTAATCAGCATATTTCTGCTCCGATGTGAGATCTTTGTTTGAACACGAGATGCAACAGATATGGAAGCCACAAAAATCTCATTTGTATAATCATAACAAGCATGTTATCATGGTTGTCAAATTTCATTAAACCTAATTCGCTCTATTTTCTGAGCTTAAAATTGACATAAAACGTTTCTGTGAAAGGCAAAAATGCTAAAGGATCACAGAAATAGGTATAAAGTGAATACTTTTAGATGCCTACATTTTGTTTTAGATAGCTAACAAATATTGATAATAATAGATTATATCCCCCAATTTTTTCAAGTTTGTATTTAAATTCCAGTAGAATGAGTCTCTTCTCCAGACTCATACAGTGTTATATTAGTTTCAGGTGTACAATACAGTGATTCAAGATCCCCCAAATGTTTTCAAACATCGGTTGAATGTGAACATTCACCCTACGGAAGTCTAAACCTTTGGCCTCCTTTGAGTAATAATGAGTCCCATGGGTGCAATTACAATAAATGTAAATATAGAAACCCTCCATTAACACACGACTTCTCAGGAAGACATGCTTTCCTAAGGCAAGGGACTGATTTCAAATTACACTGTCATCTTAACCATCCTCCATTTAGAGCCAAAGTTCTGCTTATACCCGTGCTTCTCCAACTTCAGTATACATCAGAAACACCTGGAGAGCCTGTTAAACGTGGAGATTCCAGGGCCCCACACTGGTCTTGATTCCAAAGATCTTCACGGGGCCTGAAAACTCTGTACTTTTAACAAATAGCCCAGATAGTAGTTTTGTAAATGATTCAAGGACCACATTGGGAGAAACACTGACCCACACAATGTTTTCTTCTCCCTTTGCATTAAGTTGTTTTGAACCCTTGTGTACAGATCTTTCCGGCATTTCTCTTGAGTGCCTTCTGGATGCCCTAATCAACTTGCACTAATATTCCCAGGGCCCCATCCCACCTCAGTAGCCTGTACTGGAAAAAGTTACATTCTCTACATTTTCCTTCTCCAGACTCATACCTCTCAGGCCTTCACACATGTGCCTTCCCCTCTGAAAGCACCAGTTAACTGCACCCTTCTGGAAGACTTGCAGTCTTCCCTAAGCCAATTGGATTCCTGTGTGTCTCAAAGCAGGAGCTTTTCAAGTCAATACATAAGCTCTATTTCTTGCAACCCTCCCTGTTAACAAAGAAGGACTTATCTAAGCCTTTTCTGTCCTTAATATCACCTCACAGAGTGGACAAGATAAAACAAAGGGGGCTTCAAACTCATGCGTTTAGCATCTTATTAGCAGCTCAAGAAAAAAAAAAGTTGTCAGTGAAGAGCTAGGATCATATGTCCTTGAAAATTCACAATTGTCTCATGATATGAGTTATCCAAGTTATGACTGAGGCTTCAAGCCACAGGTAGACAATAGATAACAAGCTACCGCCTGGAAACTCACTCGGGGAGCTTTTCGTGTAGATCAATAGCGGGGCCTTGCCCAAGACCGGGGTTTCTCAAGTTTGGCGCCACTGACATTGTGGTCAGATAATTCTTTGTAGTGAAGGGCTGTTCTGTGCCTTGTAGGATGTTTCGAAACATCACTGGACTCTACCAACTACGTGCTGGTTCACTGCCCGCCCCTCGTCAGTCATTACAACCAAAATTATCTCTAGACATTGGCAAAAGTCCTTTGGCAGACAGGGAGCAAGAGTGCCCCCACTTGACAGCCATGGTCTCTGACCAATTAAGTCAGAATTTCTCGGAGTAGAACCTGATATTCTTTAAAAGCTCCCCAGATCATTCCAATGTGCAGCCAGGGTTGAGAGCCACTGCTTTAGACCGATCTTTGAGCCTCAGTTTTCTCCTCGGTAAAATGAGAAGATGTGAATGTATACTTCAGGGAGTTGGTCTAAAAATCAAATGAGATAATACGTGGGAAAATGTTTTGGGAATTGTTAAATAACTGTAAGGTGATAGCTCTCCCATCTCTTCTGAAACACGAATCCAGGGGTCATCAAATTGTAGCCTATAGGACAAATCCAGCTCATCAACTGGTTTTGTACGATCTGTGAGCTGAGTGGTTTGTACATTCTTATTTTTTTTAATGTTTATTTACTTATTTTGAGAGAGAGAGAGGCAGGGGGAGAGGGAGAGAGAGAATCCCAAGCAGGCTCTATGCTACTCAGTGTCTTATGTACATTTTTAAATGGTTGAATAGAAATCAGAAAAAGAAGACTATTTCGTGACCCATGAAAATTGTCTGAAATTCGGATTTCAAAATCTATAAATAGAATTTTTTTGGAACTTACAGAGTTTATGGCTACTTTTGCATGGTAAGTTGAGTAGTTACGACAGAGACCTTACAGCCCACAAAGCCTAACATATTTACTATCTGGCTATTTACATAAGAAGTTTGAGGCCCTCTGCACTAACTGAATTAGCTACTTACTTACTCTAGTTCTGAGAGAGACTGAAAGAAGGGAGGAAACGCAAAAGTGAGACAGTGAACTTCTCTGTTCTTTGTTTTCAACCACATAAATGAAGTTGAGATAGCTTAAAATAGCTTCCAGGGTCACCTGGGGGGCTCAGTCAGTTAAGCGTCTGACTTCAGCTCAGGTCATGATCTCATGGTTTGTGGGTTCAAGCCCTATGTCAGGCTCTGTGCTGACAGCTTGGAGCCTAGAGCCTGCTTCATATTTTGTGTCTTTTCTCTCTCTCTCTCTCTCTCAAAAATAAAAAATAAACATTTTTAAAGACAGTTCTATATTTTATTATTATTATTATTATTGTTATTGTTATGATTATTATTATTATTATTTGAGAGAGAGAGAAAGAGAGAGAGCAGGGGAGAGGACAGAGAGAGAGAATCTTAAGCATGCTCCACGTCTAGCACAGAACCCCACACGGGGCTTGATCCCACAACCCTAGGATTATGACTTGAGCTGAAATCTAGAGTGGGTTGCTCAACCGAATGAGCCACCCAGGGGCCCCAGTAATAAAGCTTTTCATGCCCTCTTCGTGTATGTGTGGCACCATCAGTCTTGACATCCAGACCAATTTGGGGGAGTGGGGTTCCGTCATGTTTCTTTAGGATGGTCACTATTGGTTTGCAAACTGGCCTTCTACAGGGAGGGCAAGGAGAGACCAAAGAAAGAGGCTGGCCGCTCCAGATTGGAAGGTGGTAGGTTTCATAAGCAAGGAAACTTAAATACCAGGCCTATGTTTGGTGGCCGTGAGAAGAGTTGATCTCCACATCCACCCACCAGAATCCTAAAAGTTTATATAGAAGCCTTAGTGGGGTTCTGTCACCTATTCAGTCCCAATGTTCTCAACAAGTCTTTGCTCTCTCAAGGCTGCATCCTTAAAAATGGCTCCCACTGAGAGAACAGTGGGTAGAGTGTACATTCCAAGGACAGGAGAGGGGGTGCGGAGCCTCCGATTGCCCAAGATCGGTTCAAGGGTCAACCAGTGGTCACGTCCTCTCTATTGACCTCTTCCAACAATCACAGCAGAGACAGGGAGATTTGAACAGAAGAAGGTAACCTAATGACTAAAACAAAATGCTGTGTTGCTGGCTTTGAAATGGAGGAAGGGGCCATGAGCCAAGGAATGAAGGACTGTGGCTCGTGATGCTGAAAATGAATAGCAAACGAATTCTCTCCTAGAGCCTCTGGAGGAAGTACGGCCCTACCAACACCTTCATTTCAGCCCAGTGAATCTGATTTCAGACTTCTGACCTCCAGAATTGCAAAAGAATAATGTGTGTTGTTTTGAATCACCAAATTTGTAGGAATTTGTTAAGCAGCCCTAAGAAACTAGGAAGTAGCACCAAATGGTACTAGTGGTCATTGTCTTTGTCACCACCATATGCAGTTTTATTTAAAAAAAAGAAAGAAAGAAAAAGCCAAGGGGTGCCTCAGTGGCTCAGTCGGTTGAGCGTCTCCCTCTTGATTTCGGCTGAGGTCATTGATCTCACAGTTCATGGGTTCAGGCCCTGCATCCGACTCCACGCTGACAGTGTGGAGCCTGCTTGGAATCCTCTCTCTCCCTCTCTCTATTCCCCTCCCCTACACTCTCTCTCTTTGTCTCAAAATAAATAAACTTAAAAAATTAAAAAGAAAAGAAAAAGCCAGCTGCACTTAAGAATGTGTTTGACAAGGGGGGTGGGCTGGGTGGCTCAGTCAGTTAAGCGGCCAACTCTTGGTTGCAGCTCAGATCATGATCTCGTGGTTCATGAGTTCAAGCCCTGTATGGGGCTCTGCACTGACAGCGTGCAGCCTGCTTGGGATTCATTCTCTCTCTCTCTCTCACTTTCTTTCTCTCAAAATGAATAAATAATAAAAAGAATGTCTTCGATGGAGCAGTGAAAATTCTCGATGTTATCTTTGTTGACCCTTAAGTACACAGTTTCTTAATATTCTGTACGACACACTGGGAACCACATATAAAGCACTTGAGCTGCATCCTGAAGTATAATTGCCTCAAAGACAAACACTTGTGCAATTTTAAAGCCACCTTTTTCACAAAACACCATTTTTACCTAGAAGAACCACCGACAGGGAAACTTTGGTTATTCAGACTTGGGTTCTTGGCAGCCGTTTCCCCTAAAATTAACAAAGTGAGACCGTCACTTCAAGGAAAACAACTGACAGCATTTTTTTTTTTTTTGCCAGTTAGAAAATTCAGGTTTTTAAGTAAAAATTAGAGATTTAGAAAACTTGCATCTGCCACCAGGAGCTTGACAACTTTCCAAAACGTACTTTCCCGGTGCGATCCATGGCTAGAGTAACAAACGTGATATTTTTATATCGTATCATGAATTAGGTCAATATTTAGAAGATCTACATAACTCGGTGAAGCAATATTTTTCAAAGGATCAATGCGTGATGTCACAAAATCATGCATAGCTAAAAAATATCCATTCGAAATGAGGAGACAGTAATGGATTTCTCATGTACAAAAACACAAAAAGTTCACGGATATTGTTTCGGATTCCATGTTGGAACTAACTTCTAAGAAACTTCCACTTGTCAAATGTTGGTGCATTATCGAGGAATATCCACAACAGTAGTGCCCGATTATGACCAACTGGTGAGTGCTTGTCACACCCAATGTAGAATCTACAAAATGGGGTAGTATTTAGTGTCTGCCTTGCTAACTTCATTTCCCCCTTCATTTCCTCATTGGTTCCATAAATTCTTAAAAGCTACTTTGAATAAATAAGTCACAGTTTAATTTTTCCATTTTTCCAAGTACTTATGCAATAATCAACCCACTTTATTAATTTGTTGAAAGATTCCCATGAAATTCGGTTTTTGAAGAATGCTGCTTTTCTTTGTAACTTCTGAAAAGAAAACCTCTTTCACTTAAAAATTTAATAGCTGCAACTATACTGAATGTCTTTTCTTATCTGTTTTTCAAGACATTGGTTTAGTGCATTTTCATTTGACTTTCAGGTATTCCAAGTAAAACATAGCCTCTTGGGGCGCCTGGGTGGTTCACTTGGTTAAACGACCGACTTTGGCTCAGGTCACGATCTCACGGTTCGTGAGTTTGAGCCCCGTGTCGGGCTCTGTGCTGCCAGCTTGGAGCCTGGAGCTTCCTTTGAATTCTGTCTCCCTCTCTCTCTTCCCCTCCCCGCTTGCGCTCTCTCTCTGTCTCTCTCAAAAATAAACATTTAAAAAAATAAAAAAAAACATAGTCTCCTGGTGCTCTGTGGAGTCTTCATGAATTAATATATTCATCCAGTCTGTTTTGATGAAGAGTTTATAAGCAAAACAATAATCTTTAGTCTTGAGATAGGCTAAAGAGGATCTCATAACAGCTTAATTTAAGCATTTATAAGATTCATTTTACATTGTGCTTGATTCTGTGCAAATACTATTGGGATAATGACTTGGGGAAAACATGTCTTTCATTAAACAATGTGAAATGGAATTATTCTTCATCACAAAGAGCACAGGGAAAGTTCACAGTTCTTACTGAAGTCAATGAATGGAACTTTCATACACGCTCTGTTGACCCTACAAATTGTGTTTTACATTGTTATTACCTTCATCCTCCACTTTTTCAGTTCCTCTTGAGGTGTGTCTGATGCTTACAACTTTCTTTCTTTTCTTTTGTCATCATCTCCACTATCAATGTTTTCTTGGTTATAGTTGTTCTTTTCCTTAATTCTACAATTTTTTTTTATTTTTAGAGTGTTTAGTTTCGATTGTGTTAGAAGAGGTTTTAACACGTTGATGCTTCTGACAGTCTTTCTTTCAGTTTTGTTTTTGGCTTCCAGTTCACTTTTCTTCTGGTCCTATTCGAATTTGGGTCAGTGAATATTTCTGAATTAAAATGGGATCCACATAGGATACATATTATCCATTGTACATCACATCACTCTTATGCTCTAGACCTTGACACATTGGACACTACGTGTAGGCATTTGCCACTGGAGCATTTGTTTCTGCAAGCCATTTTGTTGTATTAGTGGCAATTTTACAAGCTGGTCCATGCAAAACTGCCAGACTCCGTCTGGAAAGCATGGATCATATATACAAAACACAGTCCAATACGCTGGGATGCATAAAACATGAGACTTCATACACATACTAATTGCTTATGGTACTGCTATAGGTTTGAGCTTACAGAGAAATTCCGGTAAAGTCCTTTTAACTAGATTTCCATCAAAAAGAAAGAAAAATGTTTATGGTATATTTATCATCATTTATGCTGCATTACTGATTTTATCCCTGTCAGGTCAGAACTTAACGTTTTGATTAGGTATTGCTAAGAACCAAATCCTCCGTGTAAAATGTTACAAGTCTGGCAATTAGAAGAACTTTCTATAGACTAGCTTCTGGCTCTGTACACTTCCAGCCTTGTTCCTTCTGCCCGAACCACATACTCTCTATGCCAGGCACGAGAGGCACATTCGTTACTGCTGCACAACCCGTGGTCTCACACTTTAGGCACACTTTGGGGAGTAGAAGTGTTCCCGGAAGACATTCTTACATTGTCAATAACCTAACTACACACAATGCATTTCCATCAATTACCCAGTAGCCAGATCCCAGAGATTCCCATAGGCCACCAACCAACAACGGGGGAAATATGATGGAAGGGAAGGCTCAATGAAAAGAGATGGAAGTTATAACAAATTGTTAAAAATCTGACTTGTGCAAATATTATTAAAACATATGGCCATGGACACACACTATTAGGGCTCCCCATAGGCCCTTAGAAGGGAACGATTAGTTTCGTGGTAAATTCATTCACCTCTGGCTCACACGACAGCCAGACTGGTTTTTTTTTTATTTTTTTAATGTTTATTTATTTTTGAGAGAGAGAGAGACAGAGTGTGAGCAGGGGCGGAGCAGAGAGGGGGAGAACTGAATCTGAAGTAGGCTGCAGGCTCTGAGCTGTCAGCGCAGAGCCAGATGCAGGGCTCGAACCCACAGACTGTGAGATCACGACCTGAGTTCAAGTTGGAAGCTTAACCGAGCCACCCAGGTGCCCCTGATTTTTTTTTTTTAACTACAAACCAGTTTTATCACTCCTATAACTAATATGCCCTGATGGTTTACCACTGCATTCAGAATAAAATACAAAATCCTTACCAGACTTTACAAGAGTCTGCATGATCTGGTCCCTGTCTCTCCAACCCCACTGACCACTCTCCCCCTTGCTCACTACTACACTTTTTCCACAAAGACATATTCTGGAAGAGACCAAATTCTTTTCTACCTCAGGGGCTTTGCACTTGCTATTTCTTCTATCTGGATGGAGTCTTTTACAACAATTTTGCTCTATTGGCTACTTACTATCCTTCAGATATCAGCTTAAATGTAACCTCCTTAGAAATGCCCCATTAGTCCAATCTGCTAACCATGTATCACACTACCCTACTTCAGTTCTCCACATAACACCTCTAGCAAATAGTTTCCTTCTTTATACATGTTTCTATTTATTAACTGTCTCCCCAAATCCCAAACGAGCAGGGACCTTGTCTATCCTGTGAATTACTGAATCACCATGATTTAAAACAGTGCCTGGCATATGTGAGGTCCCATTCAATGAAACACAGGAAGAAAAAGAACAAGTGTGATAAGAGAAACTGATGAGTTCAATTTTGGACACATTGCACTTGAGATGCCTGTAGGACACCCACGTGGACATATCTAGTAGGTTCCAATGTTGGGCGAGAGACTGGATGGAAGACAGAATTCTGGAAGCTGTCAGCATCAAGATGGTGCCTGGAATAACAATCACGGATAAGACTAGAAAACATTTACGGTTCTCAACCGGGTTCTGGATCAAAACCAGCTGAGAGGTAGTTTTTTTCCCTTACTCAAATGTGGTTCCTCTTGAAATACACAAAGTTTTGAAAGTCAAAACTAATTTTGCATATGAACTGATTCATGATAGACATTCCAGAGAATAGACTCAAATATCATAGAATCACCCAGACTTTGTGCCTGACCAAGAGAAAGAATACTAATTGAACAGGGATATATATTTTTTTAAGTTTGTATTGAGAGAGAGAGAGAGAGCACAAGTGGGGAAGGAACAGAGAGAAAGAGAATCCCAAGCAGGCTTTGCACCGTCAGCACAAAGCCCGCTGCAGGGCTCGAGCTCACAAACCCTGAAATCATGACCTGAGCCTAAGTCAGAGACTTAACCTACTGAGCCACCCAGGGTTCCCCGAACAGGGATATGTTTTGATGAATAAATCAGCTTTTGGATGTTTGTTAACCTATGACTTCAATATTTCCCCTCTCCTGAATCATAGAGGCACTCCCTGTGCTGAGCACAAGGAAATTTTAAGACCCTGCAGTAAAGTACCCTGACTTGTAAACTTTGTTCCTTCTAGTATACTTTTGCCAAATAATATATGAAAGACTGCTAGCCAGTGAGCACTAATTTGCAAATTTAACAACCAACAAATAAAAGGAACCAGGGTTTCTTGGAGAAATGGTTGATTCCAGGCAGGGGAGAGAAATTGTACAAAATGAGCTTAGGAACTCTTGTCATACCAGAAAGCAAGGAAGTCATCAAAGACATAGAGGTTCCCTATATTACTCTGTCCACATTTTTTTTGAAATTTTTCCAATAATTTTTAATTTCAACAATTAAAAAATAATAATACTTCAAAAAGACTGAAGCTGGGTCATTGTCTTTTTCCATTCTTTTAATCTTCAACCTATTTGTGTTGCTGAATCTAAAGTATGTTTCTTGTAAACAGCATCAAGTTGGATCATGTATTCTCAATCCATTTTGCCGATTTCTGCCTTATAATCGGAGTGTTTAATCCACTTTTATTTAATGTAATTGTTAATAAAGTATCATTTATATCCATCATTTTGTTTTCTATATGGCTTCTGTCCTCTTTGTTTATCTTCCTCCATTACTGCCTCTTTTGTGTTAAATAGATACCTTCTAGTGTATCATTGCATTCCTTTATCATTTCTTTTTTTTTTTTTTTTTTTTTTTTTTTAATTTTTTTTTTTTTTCAACGTTTATTTATTTTGGGGACAGAGAGAGACAGAGCATGAACGGGGGAGGGGCAGAGAGAGAGGGAGACACAGAATCGGAAACAGGCTCCAGGCTCCGAGCCATCAGCCCAGAGCCCGACGCGGGGCTCGAACTCACGGACCGCGAGATCGTGACCTGGCTGAAGTCGGACGCTTAACCGACTGCGCCACCCAGGCGCCCCTATCATTTCTTATGTTATATATTCTTAGTCAGTTTCTTAGTTGTTGTTCTGGGGATTACTATTAACAACTTAATTTGGGGGCACCTGGGTGGCTCAGTCAGTTAAGCATCAGACTTCGGCTCAGGTCATGATCTCACGGTTCATAGGTTCGAGCCCCGCATCGGGCTCTGTGCGGACAGCTCGGAGCCTGGAGCCTGCTTCTGATTCTGTGTCTCCCTCTCTCTCTGCCCCTCCCATGCTCATGCTCTGTCTCTCTCAGTCTGTCAAAAATAAAAACATTTAAAAAAATTTTTTTAACTTAATTTTTTTTCTACTTCTATGACTCCATATTCACTTTTAATCTGTCGGCATATATGAAGATATAAGGCATAGTTCTAATATTTTATGCATACTATTTTTGTACTGTTTGGTTACCCAATATGTATGCATATCTACTTACATTTACAAGTCTACAAAATTGCCATTTTTAATACCCATGTAATTATTAAACCGAATGGAATCATCATGTTACTGACATCTTCTTAGTGTTAAGAATACTTTTTAATTTTTAAAGATCTAGTTTCGATTTATAAATATTTAGTTTTAATTTATAAAAATCTAGTTTTTCATTTCAATAGTATACGAAAACTTTACTCTTATATAAATCCTTATCCACCCCCCTCCTTTGTGCTAATATAGTCATATGAACCACATTTTTATCCAGTGTATGCCCATCAACATTATGCATAAGCTGGTATTGCTTGAGGTCTCTGAGATTATGTTCATTTTTCTTCACCTTTTTCTTTCTGCTCCCCAGACTGGATAATCTCAAGTGACCTACCTTTGAGTTTGATGCTTCTTTATTCTGCCAGTTACAATCTTGAGTTATATCCCACTTGGGAATTTTTCACTCACTTATATTGTACTTTCCAACTACAGAATTTCTACTTGCCTTTTTTTTCTAATTTCTTTTTATTGATATTCTCTGTTCGGTGAGATTTTGTTCTCACATTTTCCTTTAGTTCTTTAGAGATGGTTTCCTTTAGTTAATTGAACATATTTTTAATAGCTACCTTAAAGTCTTTGTTTATTCACTCTAATGTCTGGACTTCTTGTAGGGAAGTTTCTATCGATTCCTTTTTTCCTTCAGTATGAGCCATACTTACGTGTTTGTTTTCCGTGTGTTTGTTTGTTTTGTGTTTTTGTTTTGTTTTGGTTTGGGTTTTTTTGTCCAAAACTGGACATGTTAAATAATACAATGTGTCAACTCTGAAAATCGGTTTTTTCCTTCTCCCCAGGGTTTGCTGTTTTTGTTGTTGCTGCTGATGTTTGGTGATATTACTGCACTAATTCCTCAAGTTTGTATTCCTTGACAAATGTAGTCCCTATAGTCTCCACTTGGGTAGATTAGCGGTCAGCTCATTAGTGAACAGAGATTTCCTCAAATGCCTTGAAACAATAAGTCTCTGAGCCTTTTCCAAGAGGCTGTGTGTGTGTGTGTGTGCGTGCGTGTGTTTGCGTTGGGGCATGCCTTCAACACTCTGGCTGGCAGTGTACAACTCAGCCTTAGTCTTGCATGCACACAGCCCCAAATGTGCATGTGGCCTTTGAGATTCCCAGGAATGTGTCAGAGCTTTCAAACTTCCCTGTGAACATCTCATTCTTCAGTTTTTCTGTTTAAGTTTTTTGGACAGCTTCCTGTTAGCCCCTTATTTACCACTCTCTTTTTAAAAGGGATCACCACCTCAGACAGCTGTGATTTTAAACAATTGACACTGACTGTTTTTAACAAGTAATCTGGAGACAGAGCTCTTCATACATGACAAGCTCTGAGTCAGGTCAAATAAACAAAAGCCCTGAGAAAGGATCTTTTCAGAAAGTTTCAGATGGGTCAAATAGTGACAGTTCTCTAAAGATAGAACTTTCCGGGAAACTCCTAACCCCTCCAGTGGTTTCTAGGCTTGCTGGGTTTTATACCTATCATGGTTTCAAAAACTTGCTGGCTTTCTATTGTCGCAGAAATGGTGAGGAAGGAATGGGATTAGGCAAGTTAAAATGGCACAAAGCTCACTGTTCTTACTAGAGTACACATTTTCTTAAATCTAGAACTTGTAAGGTTCTGTTTTTCTTAAATAAATACTCCTCATATCACTGAAAGTTCTGGTTAATTTCCAAAGTTCCAAAAAAGTTGATTTTGACAATTTTTGCCCATGACCTTGTTTTTATGATAGAGCAAATTTTCAGAAGTCCTTAATCCACCATTCTGGAAATGCATTTCCTTTTGCTGGTTGGTTTTTGTTTTTTGTTGTTTTGTTTTGTTTTTGTTTTTGTTTTTTGCCACCATATGGACTTATATTGGATGTTAAATCAGATTTTAAAAGGATAATAAATGTTTATGTTTATAAAAAGAGAGGCAGGACATGAATTTTAACAAACATTTAACAAACATGAATTTTGATAAACTAGGCAGGGAGGGTTTCCAGATGTTGTTTTTAGAACCTGTGGTGGTGCTAAAAGACCGGACTTTTTTTGCTTTGTGAATCTGGTGACTCCTGAGGAAGTGCAATGTCCAATAACTTTAAACACCAAGTTTAAGAATCCTTAGGATTCCTGGGGTGCCTGGGTGGCTCAGTAGGTTAAGGGTCCGACTTCAGTTCAGGTCATGATCTCACGGGTTGTCAGTTCAAGCCCCACATAGGGCTCTGTGCTGACAGCTCAGAGCCTGGAGCCTGTTTCAGATTCTGTCTCCGTTGCTCTCTGCCCCTCCCCCACTCATGCACTGTCTCTCTCTCTCTCTCTCTCTCAAATATAAATAAATATTTTAAAAAACAACTCTTAGAAAAAAAAGAATCCTTAGGCTTTCCTTCAATGAAGCAATTTGGGGGACGTCCTGCCATCCAAAACCAAAATCAAAGCATGGTTCTTCCTCCATTGTTGGTTGCTTGTAACCTTTGTCTTAACCAGTTCAGGCTGCAACCCAAGTCTCCTAACTAGTTTTTTGTTATTGAAACTTGGCAATTCTTTCTATCCTTTGTCAGTAATCTACTCTTTACATGTAACTTATGACCTGAGTTTTAATTGCTAAGGATCTCATGTTTTGTGTTTAAGGCAAGAATTCTTCACTCTCTTCAAGCTAGCTTCTCAAGTGATTAATCTTTCCTAAATTTAAAAAAGACTTTTTATAAAACTATTTTCCTGATATTTTTTGTTATTATCCCTAATAGCAAAGTAATACGAAAGTAGCATCATTAAGAACTTACTGGGGGGAGGAGTCAAGATGGCGGAACAGCATGGAAGCTTTTTGTGTGTCTCGCATCCATGAAATACAGCCAGACCAACACTAAACCCTCCTACACACCTAGAAAATTGATTGGAGGATTAACACAACAATCTGCAGTACCTGAACCACAGAATTCAGCAGGTACGTGGCACAGAGAGGTGAACTGGGAAACAGAGAAGCCATGGAGGGCAGGGAGCCGATTTTATGTGCAGAGAGAGGATGGAGACGGGGTGGGGGAAAATACAGGAAAAGCATCCCCCCCAAAAGCAGCTGGAGAGAAAGTGGAAAAGTGGAAACAGCCATAGGGACTGAACTAAAAAGGGAGAAAGGAGAGGATCTAAATTCCATTAAGACTATAAACAGGGGGAGCGCAGAGTCTGAAACTCTGCAGCTCGATACCTGGCGGTGCTCTGGTGGGAAGGGCGATTCCCCAGGAGCAGAGTGGGGTCCAGGGTTCTTCAGCCCACAAGGGGAGAGGCAGTTCCCTGCTGTGAGGACACCTGGTAGAGGCTGAGTGGGTCCCCCAAAGGCAAGGCCCCAATGGACCCGGGAGAACAACCACATTTGCCGGTGCTGGAACAAGGTCGTTGAGGGTGAAGCCTGGTGCCAGAAGTGTGTTGTGATTTTCCATAATCCCTGAAACGCTGCTGCTACACTATCTCGTGAACTTTTTCTGGGGCGGGCTGGCACCCAGCCAGATTCTCTGGACATTGGCGGCAGCACGGACCCACAAACGTTCCTGGGTGTGGCCAGCATTCAGCCATTGCTCAGTGAGACCCTCTGCAGAGGGGTGGAACACGTCAAAGCCACAGTCCCTCAGAAGTAAGGGGTTGGGAAAAACAGCCACATCGGAGACAAAAGTCAGGAGGGAGGTGTTGCCTGGGGCTTGGTCATGGACAGTGTGAAAGCAGGCAGCGGACAGAGGCCGAAGACAAAGGACGGATGCATGACTGCTGATGGGGTAGAACAGAGTTCCGATACTAGAGACTCGGTAGCCGGGTGACGCCATTTTCACTGCTCCCGCGCATGTGCATACGCACCTAAAGCACCACAACAATCCACCACGGTAAGCTAAGCAGTGCCACCTAGTGGAGAACGGAGCCGTTACACTAAGCCCCGCCCAACTGGGCCAACCTCGTCCTTCAGGAACACAAGTCTCTCCACCTGCTTACTTTATGGACTACATAGTGTTTTATAGTTGACTTCTGGGGGAAAACAAAGTAATTTCAGTCGTATTTCAGTCTATTCGCTGGTCCATCTATTCAATTTTCTTTCTTTCTTTTTTTTTCTCTTTTGCGTTTCTTTCCTTTTTCTTGAAAACAGAAAGAAAAATTTCATTTTTATTTTCAATTTTTATTAAAAATATTTTTCTTTAATTTTTTTCTACTATATATTTTACTTTTGGGTAATTTTTTTCAAATTCTATTTTACTTCCATCATTTCATTTTAGTCTACTTCAGTGACTATTCATTTTTTCAAATTTTCAAGTGATTTCCTTTTTTTCTCTTTTTTTTCCTTTTCCCCTTTTTCTCTAATCTATCAAGCCCCTTTCAACACCCAGACCAAAACACACCTAGGATCTAGCATCATTTATTTGATTGTGTGTGTGTGCGTGTGTTTGTTTTTAATTTTTTAATTTTAATATTTTTAATGTTAATTTATTTTATTTTTTACCTCATTAATTCCTTTTCTCCCTACAAAATGATGAAACAAAGGAATTCACCCCAAAGAAAGAGCAGGAAGAAACAACACCCAGGGACTTAACCAACACAGATACAAGCAAGATGTCTGAACCAGAATTTAGAATCACAAGAATAAGAATACTAGCTGGAGTTGAAAAAGATTAGAATCCCATTCCTTGGAGATAAGAGAAGTAAAGGCTAGTCAGGATGAAATAAAAAATGCTACAAATGAGCTGCAATCTCCAATGGATGCCACAGCGGGCAAGGATGGATGAGGCAGAATTGAGAATCAGCAATACAGAGGACAAACTTATAGAGAATAATGAAGCAGTAAAAAAGAGGGAGATTAAGATAAAAGAGCATGATTTAAGAATTAGACAAGTCAGTGACTCATTAAAAAGGAACAACATCACGGGGCGCCTGGGTGGCGCAGTCGGTTAAGCGTCCGACTACAGCCAGGTCACGATCTCGCGGTCCGTGAGTTCGAGCCCCGCGTCGGGCTCTGGGCTGATGGCTCAGAGCCTGGAGCCTGTTTCCGATTCTGTGTCTCCCTCTCTCTGCCCCTCCCCCGTTCATGCTCTGTCTCTCTCTGTCCCAAAAATAAATAAACGTTGAAAAAAAAAATTTTTTTTAAAAAGGAACAACATCAGAATCATAGGGGTCCCAGAGGAGGAAGAGAGAGGAAAAAGGGGTAGAAGGGTTATGTGAGCAGATCATAGCAGAAAACTTTCTTAACCTGGGGAAAGACACAGACATCAAAATCCAGGAAGCACAGAGGACTCCCATTAGATTCAACAAAAACCGACCATCAACAAGGCATATCATAGTCAAATTCACAAAATACTCAGACAAGGAGAGAATCATGAAACCAGCAAGGGAAAAAAAGTCCTTAACCTACAAGGGAACACAGATCAGGTTTGCAGCAGACCTATCCACAGAAACTTAGCAGGCCAGAAAGGAGTGGCAGGGTATATTCAATGGCCTGAATTGGAAAAATATGTAGCCAAGGATTCTTTATCCAGCAAGACTGTCATTCAAACTAGAAAGAGAGATTAAAAGTTTCCCAGACAAACAAAAATTAAAGGAGTTTGTGACCACTAAACCAGCCCTGCAAGAAAGGGGGACGCTCTGAAGGGAGAAGGGATGAAAAAACCAAACAAATAAAGACCAAAAGCAAAAAAGACTAGAAAGGACCAGAGAACACCACCAGAAACGCCAACTCTACAAGC
Source organism: Lynx canadensis (assembly GCF_007474595.2). NCBI lineage: Eukaryota > Metazoa > Chordata > Mammalia > Carnivora > Felidae > Lynx > Lynx canadensis. The sequence continues at coordinate 98,708,885 of NC_044321.2, forward strand.
AACATAAAGGCAATAAATTCATATCTTTCAGGACTCACTCTAAATGTCAGTGGACTAAATACTCCAATCAAAAGACATATGGTAACAAAATTGATAAGAAAATAAAATCTATCTATATGCTGTTTACAAGAGACCCACTTTAGATCTAAAGACACCTTCAGATTGAAAGTAAGGGAATGGAGAACCATCTAGCGTGCCAACGGTCATCAAAAGAAAGCCAGAGTAGCCATACGTATATCAGACAATGTAGACTTTAAAATAAAGACTGTATCAAGAGATGAAGAAGGACATTATATCATAATTAAGGGGTCTATCCACCAAGAAGGACTATAATTGTAAACATTTATGCTTCAAATGTGAGAGCGCCCAAATATATAAATCAATTAATCACAAACATAAAGAAACTCATTGATAGTAATACCATAATAGTAGGGGACTTCAACACCCCACTGACAGCAATGGGCAGATCATCTAATCAAAAACTCAACAAGGAAACAATGGCTTTGAATGACACACTGGGCCAGATGGACTTAACAGATATATTCAGAACATTTCATCCTAAAGCAGTGGAATATACATTCTTCTCCAATGCACATGGAACATTCTCCAGAATAGACCACATACTGGGACACAAATAAGCCCTCAACAAGTACAAAAGATCGAGATCATACTGTGCAGATTTTCAGACCACAACGCTATGAAACTCGAAATCAACCACAAGAAAAAATTTGGAAAGGTAACAAATACTTGGAGACTAAAGAACATCCTACTAAAGAATGAACGGGATAACCAAGAAGTTAAAGAGGAAATTGAAAAGCTCACGGAAGCCAAAGAAAATGATAACACCACAACCCAAAACCTCTGGGACGCAGCAAAGGCGGTCATAAGAGTGAAGTATATAGCAATCCAGGCCTTCCTAAAGAAGGAAGAAAGGCCTCAGATATACAACCTAACCTTACGCCTTAAAGAGCTGGAAAAAGAACAGCAAATAAAACCCAAAAACAGCAGAAGACAGGAAATAATAAAGATTAGAGCAGAAATTAATGCTATCAAAACCAAAACACAGGAGAACAGATCGATGAAACCAGAAGCTGATTCTTTGAAAGAATGAACAAAATTGATAAGCCACTAGGCAGTTTGATCAAAAAGAAAAAGGAAAGGACCCAAATAAAATCAAGAATGAAAGAGGAGAGATCGCAACCAACACAACAGAAATAAATACAATAATAAGAGAATATTATGAGCAATTATATGCCAATAAAATGGGCAATCTGGAAGAAATGGACAAATTCCTAGAAACATATACACTACCAAAACTGAAACAGGAAGCAATAGAAAATTTGAACAGACCCATAACCAGTAAAGAAATCAAATTAGTAATCAAAAATCGCCCAAAAAACAAGAGCCCAGGGCCAGATGGCTTTCCAGGGGCATTCTGCCAAACATTTAAGGAAGGGTTAACACCTATTCTCTTGAAGCTGTTTCAAAAAATAGAAATGGAAGGAAAACTTCCAAACCCTTTCTATGAAGCCAGCATTACCTTGAGTCCAAAACCAGACAAAGACCCCACTAAAAAGAACTACAGACCCATTTCCCTGATGAACATGGATGCAAAAATTCTCAACAAAATATTAGCCAACTGGATCCAACAGTACATTAAAAAAATTATTCACCACGACCAAGTGGGGTTTATACCTGGGATGCAGGGCTGGTTCAATATCCACAAAACAATCAATATGATTCATCACATCAATAGAAGAAAGGACAAGAACCATATGATCCTCTCAATAGATGCAGAGAAAGCATTTGACAAAACACAGCATCCTTTCTTGATAAAAACCCTCAAGAAAGTAGGGATAGAAGGATCATACCCCGAGATCATAAAAGCCATATACGAAAGACCCAACGCTAATATCATCCTCAATGGGGAAAAACTGAGAGCTTTCCCCCCAAGGTCAGGAACAAGGCAGGGATGTCCACTCTCACCACTGTTATTCAACATAGTGTTGGAAGTCTTAGCCTCAGCAATCAGACAACACAAAGAAATAAAAGGCATCCAAGTCATCCAGGAGGAGGTCAAACTTTTACTCTTCTCAGATGACATGATACTCTATATGGAAAACCCAAAAGATTCTACCAAAAAACTGCTAGAACTGATTCATGCATTCAGCAAAGTCACAGGATATAAAATCAATGCAGAGAAATTGGTTACATTTCTATAAACCAACAATGAAGCAACAGAAAGAGAAATCAAGGAATCGATCCCATTTACAATTGCACCAAAAACCATAAAATACATAGGAATAAATCTAACCAAAGAAGTGAAAAATCTATACACTGAAAATTATAGAAAGCTTATGAAAGAAATTGAAGTAGACACAAAAAGTGGGAAAAGATTCCATGCTCCTGGAGAGGAAGAACAAATATTGTTAAAATGTCAATACTAACCAAAGCAATCTACATATTCAAAGTAATACCTATCAAAATACCACCAGCATTCTTTTTTTATTTTTTTAATGTTTATTTATTTTTGAGAGAGAGAGAGAGACAGAGTATGAGCAGGGGAGGAACAGAGAGAGAGACAGACACAGAATCTGAAACAGGCTCCAGGCTCCAAGCTGTCAGCACAGAGCCCAACATGGGGCTCGAACTCACAAACCGTGAGATAATGACCTGAGCCGAAGCTGGACGCTCAATCAACTGAGCCACCCAGGCGCCCCAAAATACCACCAACATTCTTTACAGAGCTAGAATAAATAATCCTAAAATTTGTATGGAGCCAGAAAAGACCCCGAATAGCCAAAGTAATCTTGAAAAGAAAAACAAAGCTAGCTGGAGGCATCACAATACCGGACTTCAAGCTGCATTACAAAGCCGTAATCATCAAGATAGTATAGCACAAAAACAGACACTCAGACCAATGGAACAGAATAGAGAACCCAGAAGTGGACCCACAAATGTAGGGCCATCTAATCTTTGACAATGCAGGAAAGAATATCCAATGGAATAAAGACAGTCTCTTCAGCAAGTGGTGCTGGGAAAACTGGACAGCAACATGCAGAAAAATGGACCTGGACCACTTTCTTACACCATACACAAAAATAAACTCAAAATGGATAAAAGACCTAAACATAAGACAGGAAGCCATCAAAATCCTCAAGGAGAAAGTGGGCAAAAACCTCTTTGACCTTGGCCACAGCAACTTCTTACTCAACACGTCTCCAGAGGCAAGGGAAACAAAAGCAAAAATGAACTATTGGGACCTCATCAAAATAAAACCTTCTGCACAGCGAAGGAAACAATCAGCAAAACTACAAGGCAACGACAGAATGCGAGAAGATATTTGCAAACAACATATCAGATAAAGGGTTAGTATCCAAAATCTATAAAGAACTTCTCAAACTCAACACCCAAACAACAAATAATCCAGTGAAGAAATGGGCAAAAGACATGAATAGACACTCTCCAAAGAAGACATCCAGATGGCCAACCAACACATGAAAAACTGTTCAACATCATTCATCATCAGGTAAATACCAACCAAAACCAGTACAAATGAGATATCACCTCACCCCTGTCAGAATGGCTAACATTCACAACTCAGGCAACAACAGATGTTGGCGAGGATGTGGAGAAAGGGGATCTCTTTTGCATTGCTGGTGGGAATGCAAGCTGGTGCAGCCACTCTGGAAAACAGTATAGAGGTTCCTGAAAACATTAAAAATAGAACTGCCCTACAATCCAGCAATTGCACTACCAGGTATTTATCCAAGGGACACAGGTGTGCTGTTTTGAAGGGACACATGCACCCCCATGTTTATAGCAGCACTATCGACAATAGCCAAGTATGGAAAGAGCCCAAATGTTCATCAATGGATGAATGGATAAAGAAGAAGTGGTATATATAGACAATGGAGTATTACTGGGCAATCCAAAAGAATGAAATCTTGCCATTTGCAACTATGTGGATGGAACTGGAGGGTATTATGCTAAGCGAAATTAGTCAGAGAAAGACAAATATCATATGACTTCACTCATATGAGGATTTTTTAAATTTTTTTTTTGAACGTTTATTTATTTTGGGGACAGAGAGAGACAGAGCATGAACAGGGGAGGGGCAGAGAGAGAGGGAGACACAGAATCGGAAACAGGCTCCAGGCTCTGAGCCATCAGCCCAGAGCCCGACGCGGGGCTCGAACTCCCGGACCGCGAGATCGTGACCTGGCTGAAGTCGGACGCTTAACCGACTGCGCCACCCAGGCGCCCCACTCATATGAGGATTTTAAGACACAGAACAGAGAGACACAAGGGAAGGGAAGCAAAAATAATATAAAAACAGGGAGGGGGACAAAACATAAGAGACTCTTAAATATGGAGAACAAACTGAGGGTTACTGGAGGGGTTGTAGGAGGGGGGATGGGATAAATGGGTAAGGGGCATTAAGGAATCTACTCCTGAAATCATTGTTGCACTATATGCTAATTTGGATGTAAATTAAAAAAAATTAAATTAAGGGGAGCCTGGGTGGCTCAGTCGGTTAAGTGTCCAACTTCAGCCTAGGTCATGATCTCATGGTTTGTGGGTTTGAGCCCCGCGTTGGGCTCTGTGCTGACCGCTCGGAGCCTGGGGCCTGCTTTGGATTCTGTGTCTCCCTCTCTCTGTTCCTCCCCCCACTTGCACTCTGTCTTTCTCTCTCTCTCTCTCAAAAATAAATAAACATTAAAAAAAATAAATTAAAAAAAAAGAACTTATTACAGTTCAGACACTGTGCCTCTTTATATTGATTGCTGAATCTGATGATAGTGGTGATATAATTTGCTGCCCAAATCAGGACACTTTGAAGAGGAAGAGGGCACTATTACATAATCATGCATGGATAAAACGCAAATCATGCATGGGATAGTCCCAGGCAAACTGAGATACAGAATCCTCCTACCTATGAAACAGGTAGTATTAGCCTTCTCATTTTACAGATAAGAAAACTGAACCTCAGAAATGTAAAATAACTTCCCCAAGGTAACACAGCAAGTTAAGTAAGAGAAATGTGTTTCACATCCAGGTCCGTTTGTTCCCAAAGCTTCTGCTCTTGTTATACTACATGTTGCAAAGCTGCATTCATTGCCTTCACTCAAGAGAATGGGTTCAGTTGCTACATATATTTAACCCTCGATGCTCCAAAGTAGGTTCCTAGTAACCCCAAGAAAATCTTCCGGAAAAAAACTCATCAACAACTTCCCGTGGTTGCCCTACTATATTGGCCTTTTTTCCTAGGACACTGGTTTCCAGTGGCAGGAATCCATTGTCTCACAAGGGGCTTTTTAGAGTGATAACAAGTATAAACTGGCCTGGCATGCAGTTGCTACTCAGTACTCAAAGCGGAAAGATGAGCTATCTCCCAACAACATCACCTGGGTGGTCCCTGCCATCATGAAAGATGCTGATCTTGGCAAACTTGGTCCAACATGCACTTCGTAATCCTGGACCTGTCGAGCTTCTGCTTAAATTATGTAATAGGTATCAATCTAAAATCGACTTCATTCTTTTAGTACATATGCCCACAAATGAGGACCACTGCAATATTACAGAAGTATCTTGTCAGGTATCCTGTCTGGGTCTGCCACATGATGTGCAAAAGTTAAGGCCATTCGGTGCTAAGCGATGGGTATTGCTGGAACAGTTCTGGTATGTTAAACGGCATGTGCTTCCTCTGCCAGGCTTTCGTGCACATTGGATGTAGAAGCACAGTACAAGCTACTGTCCTCAGTCTGGGCAAGACTGAAGAGTCTGCAATGACCCAAAGTAATATGCAATGATGGCAAGATGCTTGTTGTTTCCCTCTAGGCAAGTACAACCTTTTCCATCTTGATTATGTCAAGACAGAACAAAAGTCTTGATACAGATGCTACCAGGAAGCAGGCCAGCTACCAGCAAACTTACCAACATGATTCAGAGCGGCCATTTTAGCATACAGTCTATTCGTATTTTAGGCTGGATCCTGCATTTGATTGTTTCTCAAGGGCAATTGGGAATGGCCTGTCAGAGCCAGCTGTTGACCAACTTTCTAGAATTCTCTAAGAGAATCCTGTCATTATCAGTATTTTAACAGGCAGAGGCCAAGGCAAAATGAACAACAGAAACTTTTTTTAAAAATAGAGGTAGAGGCTATGTAACTTACCCCAACCTATTTCCTCTAGCTGTATTTAGCATATAAATACCAATATTTTAAAGGGTCAAAATCAGGGGCGCCTGGGTGGCTCAGTTGGATAAGCGTCTGACTTTGGCTCAGGTCATGATCTGATAGTTTGTGGGTTTGAGCCCCGCATCAGGCTCTGTGCTGGTGGCTCAGAGCCTGGAGCCTGCTTCAGAGCCTGGAGCCTGCTTCAGATCCTGTGTGTGTTTCTCTCTCTCTCTCTCTCTCTCTCTCTGCCCCTCTCCTGCTTGTTCTCTGTCTCCCTCTCTCAAAAATAAACATTAAATAAATAAACAAACAAACAAACAAACAAATAAATAAATAGGGTCGAAAATCAAACAGAAAAAATTCCAACCCCCTTTTACCCATAATGATCCCTAACAGCCACATCAGCCCTCTTTACAGCTTTCAAAGATGGTTTTGAATAAAGGGTACCAAGAATCCCTCCATCTACACTCCACTGGGGCATGGTCTATCAGTTGGCCTAGGACTACAGTAGTTATAGATCAAATCACTTTTATAGATCAAATAACTTTTATCTTCTTGGATAAAAAGGAGAAAGAGTGTGAGGAAACATGGCATGGGAATCAGAAGGTCTTCAAACCACATTCTCTGTGGAGTGGAAGTTTCCTTAATAAATGCCTAGAAATCAGGGCGCTTGGGTGATTCAGTCACTTGAGCATCCATGATCCCAGGGTTATGGGATTGAGCCCTGCATTGGGCTCCACACTCAGCATGGAAGGTGCTTAAGACTTTCTCTCTCTCTCCCTCTCTCTCTCTCTCTCTCTCAATCTCTTTCTCTCTCTTCCTCTGCTCCTTTCCCCCACTTTCTCTCTCTCAAATAAAAAAATAAATTTTAAATGCCTAGAAATAAAAATTTAAAAACATACCAGCAAAAGTATAAACAATTAAATGCCTGACTTGGAAATGCTTCATGAAGCTGGGCCTAATCTTCTTCTTTCTGGACTGTGTGCACTCATCTCACTTAGGGAATAGTATCATGATCCAACCCCACATGCTAGGACAAGAGCAATGACAGGAAAAGGTGACAACCTAGGCTCCAGAGGGACCCGCTGGGATCAGAACAATAAAGGACAATAAACTCCTGCAGGGCCTTGCTCCTTCTAACTCTCCCCTCTCTCATCTGCAGAGAAAATTTGTATTTGCAAATCATGACTGTCTGCCATTTAGAAGCTCCTGAGACCTTAAGTTTTTCTAAGAGTTTGAAAAACCTAGTCTGGTTTTTCAGCCAGAGGTCAAGATGGCAACCACATTTCCAGGGTGAAAACTGGCTGGATATGACTGGACACCTGTCTTTCAGTTTGAGACCAAAAGTCTGGATATATATCATCCTGGCTACAGTAAGACTTACCTGAAAGTTTTTAAAAGTTTCAAAAAGTCGAATTATGGACTTACAGGGGTTTTGTCAGTGTTTCTCTTATTTAAGTAATTCCATGGATTAGGGATGATAAGTCCCAGATCAAATAGAAAGAAACTAGTGGTTCACAGCAGTGTGTCATATGGCTGAATAATGGTGACTATCCCATAAAAAATTATTAGGATGGGCACTTTTAAAGTTTATTTATTTTGAGAGAGAGAGAGAGAGAGAGGAACAGGAACAGAGAGAGAGAGAGAGAGAGAAAGAATCCTAAGCAGGCTCTTCTCTGTGAGGGCAAAGACTGATGCGGGGCTCAAACTCACGGATCGTGAGATCGTGACCCGAGCCGAAGTCGGATGCTTAACCGACTGAGCCACCCAGGCGTCCCTAGGATGGGCATTTTTATTTCTTTCTCCCTCTAGTGAATGTCACATATGTATTTGTCTCTGTATTTCCTTTTGCTCCCGGGCTAAAGACAATTAAGTGTGTGTTTAAGTGAGAAAAACCTTTACTCCCTCCTCACAGAGGAAATTAGCCATGTACATTCATCTGTTTGTAATCGTAACCCTTTGTGTCTGGCTTTTGGGAGGAGCATTTTCAGAGATTAATCGATGTAGGAATCTGCCATTTGTGCACGTGATGTAAATACCTAATCCAAACAGACAGACTTATTATCCAAGTAAGAGAAATAGACTTGAAACGGGCTTTGCATAGCTTACCAAGCAGAGTTTTCACTTCTAAAGAATTTACCTGGCCTGTATAACAATAATGTGAATGAGTTTATATAGGTACTTAAAGCCTTAAATTTTACATGGAATGAGAAAACAGGAAATGGGGTGTGCCCATCTGCTTTTGGTTTGTCCAGAAACTTTATGACCTCTAATTATCTGAGAAATCTGAAGAATTCTTGAGTCCATTTTCTTTCTCTCTCTCTTGTAAGAAGTGAGGAAATCCTATAGATATACATGAATAAGCCAAGTCAAAATGTAAAAAAAAAAAATGTGTGTGTGCTGGCATTGAACCTCTAGCTCAGCTCATACATTGACTGGATAAGTGCTACAGAAAATAGCACATAACAAAATAGAGGAGCAAAAACTTCAGCCATGAACTCCAACTTGGGCATATCCAGCTTGTCTAAAAGTGTGATATGATTCTTCCACTATATGAATGTAAAGTATTTTCTAGAGAAATAATTTAAAACATTTCCTCTTACCTTCAGAGAGAGGTAATAAATTTGATTATAAGGTCTTAAAATTAAGAAGACATTCTGCTCCGTTTAGCTTATTGAGAGTAACAAGTGCTTATATAAACCTAGAAGGAAAGAACTCAGGAATTCCTACAGAAGGAAGAAATCAGATTTCTGATTTTTTTTTTTTTGAGAGAGAGTACATGCGCATGCAAGAGGGGGAGGGACAGAGAGAGAGAGAGAGAGAGAGAGAGAGAGAATCTCAAGCAGGCTCCACACTCAGCACAGAGCTCATTACGGGGCTTGGTCCCATGTCCCTGGGATCATGACTTGAGCCAAAATCGAGAGTCAGACACTTAACCATCTGAGCTACCAAGGCGCCTCGAGGCTTCTGATGCTTTAAATGTACTGACCTTTTAAGAAAACTTGTTCACACACAGAAACTACCAATTCAGAAACGGACAACCTGAGACAGTCAAATGGTTGCATGTTAGGCTCCCAAGAAAGAAAGAAATGAAAATACATATCAAGCTATCAACTAGTAATCATAAAAAAGCACTACTGAAAACTTCTGTGAAGTATTTTTAATATTTTTAAATAAATATTAAAATTCACATATCCAAGTTCATCTAATATTCCTATCAGAGTGAATCCTCCCACAAATCAGTGATTTGATAAATTTGGTTTCTAAGAAGCTGAATGTCTTCTCCTTGATTTTACTCCGTTAAAGACCATAACGCAAGTGTAATATTGCATTACATACATGCAACAATTTTTAAAGAAATTCAAATAAAGAGATCCAGAAAAAGTGAAAATACCTGGTCATTATAAAAATTCACTTTTGGGGCGCCTGGGTGGCGCAGTCGGTTAAGCGTCCGACTTCAGCCAGGTCACGATCTCGCGGTCCGTGAGTTCGAGCCCCGCGTCAGGCTCTGGGCTGATGGCTCGGAGCCTGGAGCCTGTTTCCGATTCTGTGTCTCCCTCTCTCTCTGCCCCTCCCCCGTTCATGCTCTGTCTCTCTCTGTCCCAAAAATAAATAAACGTTGAAAAAAAAAATTAAAAAAAAAAAATTCACTTTTAATTCACTCATTAATATATAAATGTATTTGTTCTTCATGACATTTAGATTACAAGGGAAAACCCAGACAATAAAAGGTCTTACAATATGCTTGTAAGATTAACTTTTAAGCTAACATTTAAAGCTTTAGTGAGGTCATCTATCCTTTTATATATGTACATATTAAAGTCTACTATTTGACTGGGGCCCCTGGGTGGTTTAGTCAGTTAAGCGTCTGATCCTTGATCTCGGCTCAGGTCATGATCTCACAGTTCGTGAGTTCAAGCCCTGCATCGGGCTCTGTGCTGTCAGCGTGGAGCCTGCTTCAGATCCTCTGTCTGCCTCTCTCTCTCTGCACCTCCCCCGCTCACGCGCGCTCTCTCTCTCTCAACAATAAAATGAGCATTAAAAAAAACTATTTGATTTTAAAAACAGAAGCTATGTAGAGGACTGGTAACTCAGAAAAAAAAAGGTGGTCTTTGAGTATATGGTTTGTTCTCAACCATGAGGGTGTAAAATGTTATTTACTTCTGCAGGTTCTACCCACATGGCAGAAGGTTGTTTTTCTCACCCTACCCAAATACAATAGCTCAAAGGGGGTCTGTTAGTGTTCTTGTTTTTGTGCTAATTTTGCATACTTTAAAACTATACATGATTACAATTAAATAGAGTAAGGGCTTCCGCAGTTATAAAGTAGCTGAAATTACTAACCCTTGTTTTTTTCTTTCAGTTCTTACAAAGTATTTGTTTCCCGATTAATAACACAGACAAGGCTGTGGCCATTTCCTATTTGGGGATCTGTGTTATTAACTAGAAACCCTTGCTGATGTTGCCCTTCTCTGAGACGAGCCACAAATTCCAAGATTCAAAGAATTAAAACTACCTGGGTGTTTTTTATACCCAAATTATTGCCGTCACTTCCAAATGGCCCCTAGGTAGCACCAAAGGCTGCTTCCTCCCCTTTGTAACCTCTTGCAAAGCACTCACAACAAAGAGGATGCTAGAAAGAATTAGGTGCACTTGATAGCTTTTAAACTTTTCAGCCACTATTTTTTCACATATTTTGTCTTCCTTTTTTCCTCCTCCCCTTAAGGGATATCAATTACACATATGTTGGACTAGTGTCTCTTCGTGTTTCAATTTCTTCAGTCTTTTCTGTTCTTCAAATTTACATATGTATGTGGGGCGCCTGGGTGGCGCAGTCGGTTAGGCTTCCGACTTCAACCAGGTCACGATCTCGCGGTCCGTGAGTTCGAGCCCCGCGTCAGGCTCTGGGCTGATGGCTCGGAGCCTGGAGCCTGTTTCCGATTCTGTGTCTCCCTCTCTCTCTGCCCCTCCCCCGTTCATGCTCTGTCTCTCTCTGTCCCAAAAATAAATAAACGTTGGAAAAAAAAAAAAATTAAAAAAAAAAAAATTTACATGTGTATGAAACACACACACGTACACACACACATGTGTGTGTTATTCATCAATAACACATTTTCCTTTAATTCTTTCAAAAATTTCCTTTAATTCTTTGAACATATTCATAATAGATGTTAAAAATTTGTCCGCTAAGTCTGATATTTGAATCCACTCAGAGTCCGTTTCTATTGACTGCCTTTTCCCCTAGCCCTGAGTCTCACTTTTCTGTTTGTTTCACGGTCTGGTATTTTGGTTTGAAAATTAGGCATTATAGAAAATATGCTGTAGTGACTCTGGATTCTGATGTATTCCTATAATTACTGGGTGTTTAATCTAGTAGACAGTTAACTTACCTGAATTCAAACTGTGAAATTTGTGTCCTTTGTGGTATGCAGCAAATGATATCTTTGCTTTGCTCTTATAGCTATCCACTTGGATTTTTAGCCTGACTCCCTGTGGAGTCTCTCATGGGCCCATGTAATTTGACAGTCGGCCAAGAATTTGGACAGAGCTGAGGCTGAGCTTTTCCATGGCTTCCTTGCCTCTAAGGTTTTATACCTAATTACCAGCTGTCCTGCTGGCCTTCAAGTCCACAGGCTTCATTTTTCTGCTGCTCCATCAAAGCACAGATGGGAATGCATTCAGTTAAAAAAAAAACCAAGCACTTGTAGATATATACCCAAAAGAACTGCAGACAAGTAACTCAAATAAGCGCATGTGCTTGCATGTTCATAGCAACGCTGTTCACAATAGCGAAAAGGTTGAAACAGCCTGAATGTCCATCAATGGATGAATGGATAATTCTGGTATATAAAGACAGTGGACTATTATTCGGCCATGAAAAAGGAAAGAAGTACTGATCTCCACTCCAACGTGGATGATTATAAGTGCGACAGGATGCTAAGTAAAAGAAGCCAGGCAAAAAGATCACAGATTACATGAATCAGTTTATATGAACTATCTGGAATAGATAAATCCATAGAGCTAGAATGCAGATTGGTGAGTGCAAGGGGCTGGGGGGAGGGGGGGGCTGAGGAGAAACCACTTAATGGGCACGAATTTTTACTTTGGAGTGATGGAAATATTTTGGAATCAGATGGAGGTGGTGGTTTCACATGTATGTATTAAATGCCACTGAGTTGTCCACTTTAAAATAATTAATTTACGTTGCGTGAGTTTCACTGCAATGTTATTTCTTATTTTTTCGATACCATTAACCATTGAAGAAATGCGAATTAAGACCACAATGAGATATAAATACACACCTATTAAAACAGCTAAAATAAAAATTAGTGACAATACCGAATGCTGTCAAGTATATGGGACAACTGGATCCCTCATACATTACTGGTGGGAACGTAAACTCAATGATTACAGTTTGACAGTTTCTTACAAAACTAAACATTCAACTACCATACAACCCAGCAATCATAATCCTGGGCATTTATCTCAGAAAAGTGAAAATTTACATCTACACAAAAACCTGTACACAAACCCTCGCAGCAGCTTTATTTGTAATAGCCAAAAAATGCAAACCACTAAAAAATCCCTCAATAGGTGAATGGTTAAATAAACTGTGGTACATCTGTTTCATGAAATATTAATCAGAAATAAAAAGGCAGGGCGACTGGGTGGCTCAGTCGGTTAAGTTTCTGACGCTTGATCTTGGCTCAGGTCATGATCTCACGGCGCGTGAGCTCGAGCCCCATGTTGGGCTCTGCACCGACAGCACAGAGCCTGCTCAGGATTCTCTCTCCCTCTCTCTGCCCCTCCCCTGCTTGCACTCTCGCTCTCTCTCAAAATAAATAAATAAACTTAAAAAAAAAAAGAAAAAGGCGGGGCGCCTGGGTGGCTCAGTCGGTTAAGCATCCGACTTCAGCTCAGGTCATGATCTCTCAGTTCGTGAGTTCGAGCCCCGCGTCAGACTCTGTGCTGACAGCTCGGAGCCTGGAGCCTGCTTCGGATTCTGTGTCTCCCCCTCTCCCTACCCCTCCCCTGCTCATGATCTGTGTCTCTCTGTCTCTCAATAATAAACGTTAAAAAAAATTAAAAAAGAAAAGAAAAAGGCATGAAATATTGAAAACGCATGGATCTCAGGGGAATTATGTTAAGTGAAAAAAAGCCAATCTTGTAGGGTCAAAAAAATTCATATGCTATATGATTCCATTTATATAACATTCTCCATGTAACACAATTGCAGTGATGGAAAACAGATCATTGGTTGTCAGGGGTTAGGGATGGTGGGGAGGAGAGCGGTGAATGGGACTAATAAAGGGGTAGCACAAGGGACATCTTTGTGGTGACAGGATAGTTCTGCATCTTGATTGTGCTGCTGGTTACCCTAATCTATACACGTGACAAAATGGCACAGAACTGCACACACACAGTCTATCAATGTCAATTTCCTGGTGCTGATACCGTACTACAGTTATGTAAGATATATAACCACTGGGGGAAATTGAGAGAAGGGTACACAGATCTCTCAGTACTATTTTTTGAAACTTCCTGCGAATTTATAATTGATTCCAAATAAAAAAGGAAAAAAAAATGTGAAATAAACCTCAATAAAGTTGATTTTTAAAAATAAAGATAATTTTTTAAAAGTTAAACCAAACAGCCTATCAAAAAAAAAAAAAAAAGTAGCAAATACCCCGATCTTGCTCTATGTCGTGCCATGTATCAAGTGTAGATTTCTCTCTGGTCTTTACCTGTTCTGTGTTGGGTCTCATGAATCCTCTTGCACATGCATAGTTTAGCTGTCAAAAAGGATTTGGGCAGAATTTATATTCGAAATTTGGGTCTCATTCTTTCTATACTTCTCTTGCTGCCAGGATTTTCCTCATTTTTTAAATTTTTCTTATGAATATAATTTATTGTCAAATTGGCTAACATACAACACCCAGTGCTCATCCCAACAAGTGCCCTCCTCAGTGCCCATCACCCATTTTCCCCTCTCCCCCACCCACCCTCCACGCTCAGTTTGTTCTCTTTATTTAAGAGTTTCTTGTGATTTGCCCTCTCCCTCTCTGTTTGTAACTATTTTTCCCCCTTCCCTTCCCCCATGGTCTTCTGTTAAGTTTCTCAAGATCCATATATGAGTGACAACATATGATATCTGTCCTTCTCTGACTGACTTAATTTCCAGCTGATTTTCCAGCCCTGAAAGGTACCTTGAGCCAATAAGGCTGTGTTTTCCCGCTGCGACTTCTTCCAGCCATAGCCATGAGGACCAAGAAATGTCTTCAGACCAGAAAGCTACAAACTCACAACTCACTCCTTGCATTTTGGTCTTGTGTCTGATTTTGTGCACTTTCCGGTGTCTTTAACAAGTTTTTTAAATCAATTTTTATAACTGTTACCTGCAAGAAGCTACATATGACCACTTCATTCCTCCACAATTACTAGAAGCCTCTGTTTTATATTTTAAAATTATATGAGGGTGCCTGGGTGGCTCAGTTGGTTAAGCATCTGACTCTTGATTTGGGCTTAGGTCATGTTCCCAGGGTCATGGGATGGAGCCCCACATCAGGCTCTGCATTGACAGTGTGGAGCCTGCTTGGGATTTTCTCTCTCTCTCTCTCTCTCTCTCTCTCTCCCCCCCCCCCATTCTCTCCTGCTCCCTCTCCCTCTCTCTTTCTCTGCCTCTCCTCTGATTGCATTCTTTCCCACTCTCAAAACAAATAAATAAACATAAAAAATTAAAATCATATGAACATTATTATAAAGGCTTTCTTGTCATCACACCCACAATATGAGAAACGTTGCCAAATAAAGAGAAGCTCCAACTCCACCAGTATTTTTAAAAAATTTTTTTTTCAACGTTTATTTATTTTTGGGACAGAGAGAGACAGAGCATGAACGGGGGAGGGGCAGAGAGAGAGGGAGACACAGAATCCGAAACAGGCTCCAGGCTCTGGGCCATCAGCCCAGAGCCCGACGCGGGGCTCGAACTCACGGACCGCGAGATCGTGACCTGGCTGAAGTCGGACGCCCAACCGACTCTGCCACCCAGGCGCCCCTCCACCAGTATTTTTTATAGGTCAAATGTTCTTAATACGAGTATTTCAGCTACTGTGTCCCTCAGGATGGACAGAAGCATAGTCAAGCTCACAAGCACTGTTCAAAAAAACTTCCCGTCTGGGGGTAATAGTTTTATTGAAATATAATTCACACACCACATAATCCACACACTTAAATCGTATGGTTCAAAGGTTTTTAGTATATAGAGAGGATTTTTCAATCAGTACCATAATCAATTTTAGAATATTTCATCACCCTAAGGAAAAACCTGATACCTTTTAGCTACATCATTCCCCTTAATTCCTCTAGAATTAGACGCTGCTTTCAACATCTACAGATCTGCCCATTCTGGACATTTCACATCACTTGAATCATATAATATGTAGTCTTTTGAGACTAGTTTCTTTCACTTAGTGCAATGTTTTCAAGGTTCATTCATGTTATAGTTTCATTCCTCTTTATGACCAAATAATATTCCATAGTATGGATATAACACATTTTGTTTATTCATTCATCAATTGATGATGATCAATGGTATTGTTTTACTATTATGAATAATGCTGCTATAAACATTTGGATACAGGTTTTTGTGTAGAAGAATGTTCTCAGTTCTCCTGGGTATATACCTTCGAGGAGAATTGGTAGAGCAAAATTATAACTCTGTGTTTAACCATTTGAGGAACAGCCACTCTTTTCCAAAGTGATGGCGCCATTTTACATTCCCACCAAGGGCATATGAAAGTTCTCATTGCTCAACATCCTGGTCAACATTTGTTACGATCTTTTTTAGTATAGCCATCCTGTTGGATGTGAAGTGGTCTCTATCTCATTGTGGCTTTGATTTGCATTTGCCTGATGGCTAATGATGTTGAGCATCTTTTTGTGTGTTTCTTGGCTGTTTCTGTATCTTCTTTTTTTTTTCTCTATCTTCTTCGAAAAAATCATTTCAGATCATTTGCCCATTTTTTAAAGTTTTTACTTATTCATTTCAGGAGAGACAGAGAGAGCGAGTGGAGGAGCGGCAGGGATAGAAAGAGAGAGAGAATTCCAAGCAGGCCCCACAGAGTGTGGAGCCTGACACGGGATCAAACCCATGAACCATGAGATCATGACCTGAGCCGAAACCATGAGTCAGACATTTAACCGACTGAGTCACCTTAGGCGCCCCTCATGTGCCCGTCTTTTAGTTGGAATTCTGTTAAGGACTGAGTTGATTCTATAGATAAATGGGGGAAGTATTGCCATGTTAATACAAGAGGTCTTTCTATTTATTTACTTCATGTTTAATTTCTTTCAATAATGTTTTGTAGTTCTAAAAATACAAGGTTTGCACTCCTTCTATTAAATTTATTCCTATATACTTTAATCTTTTTGATACTGTTAAAAGTGGAATTGTTTTCTTAATTTCATTTTCAGGTGGCTTGTTGCCATTGTATAAAAATATAATTGATTTTTGTATATTCATTCTATATCCTCCAACTTTGTGGAACTCATTTATTAGTTCTAATCGTTACTAATGGACTCCTCAGGATTTGCTATGTACTAGATCATGTCATCTGTAAACAGGGATGGTTTTACTCCTTCCTTCACAGTTTAGATACCTTTAACGTCACTGTCTTGTCTACTTGCCCTGCCTAGAACAGTGTTGAATAGAAACAGAAAGAATGGACATTCTCATCTTATTCTTGACCTTTGGGGGAAATCTCAGTGGCTTGCCACTTTTATTTTTTGTTCATATTACACGTAAGCTGTGGCCTTATGACAGGCTAGTTGCAACCATGATCAGCCCTTAGCTTTACTTCATAGATATAAATAAATGTCTTCTCATTCTAGGACCCAGCCTGAGGCCTTACCTGGGCTATACTATTGTCCTGGCTAAAACAAGCGGTTAAGCCAAACTATGTAATCGCCTTGAACTTTACTTGGATGTGGCATGCATCATATCCACTCACACTCTATTAATTGCCAAAGCATGTCAGTTGTGCCCCAAGCCAAATCTGTACTCCTGCCACCAAAGGCGTGGCAGGTCACCTGGCAATTGGGCAGGAATACATAATCCTCTTACAGGGAAGGTGGAGAGTAAAGAACTGTGAACAACATCATCTACCCTACTGAGTCTACATCTAATTTCCATCACCTCCAAGAATTACAGAAAATGTGGGGCGCCTGGGTGGCTCAGTCAGTTAAGTATCCGACTTTGGCTCAGATCACGATCTCAAGGTTCGTGAGTTCGAGCCTGGCATCAGGCTCTTTGCTGACAGCTCAGAGCCTGGAGCCTGCTTCAGATCCTGTCTCCATCTTTCTGCCCCTCCCCTGCTCGTGTTGTCTATCTGTCTGTCTCTCTCTCTCTCACAAATATAAAACATTAAAATATTTAAAAAAAAAGAATTACAGAAAATGATTAACTAAGTAATAAGTCCAACTAATTGTCTTGACACAAAACCACAATGAGACCAGCTTGGTTGTGCGTGGCTAAGACCACTCTTTAGAAAGGGTCCAAGGTTGGGGCAACTGGGTGGCTCAGTCGGCTAAGTGTCTGACTTCAGCTCAGGTCATGATCTTACGATTCATGGGTTCAAGCCCTGAGTGAGGGCTCTGTGCCGACAGCTCGGAGCCTGGAGCCTGCTTCGGATTCTGTGTCTCCCTCTCTCTCTCTGCCCCTCCCCCACTCACACTCTGTCTCTGTCTCTCAAAAATGAATAAACGTTTAAAAAAATAAGAAATGGTCCAAGGTCCCATAAGACTATATGGGAAAACTTACCTAAAACTTGAAAATAAGGGAAAATGATGACTGCAGAATGTATTAAATATCATGGCAGCACAGTTTCTAATAAGCCTGTCGGTCATCTGGCTCTAGGTTTGTAACTTTGACTATCTACAACTCATTTAGGGTCCAGAGAATTTTAGTCTTATAAAGTTAGAGGCTAACGTGCAGAAAACTACCAAAATGCAATTTATTTTTTGGAGGATGTTTGGTTCCGTGAATAACCCCCAAAGTTTCAGTTTATTGCACTAGAAAACATTAGTCGGTTTTGAATATAACTTAGTCATCTTATTTTGGCATTCTTTTCCCAACAGGTTAGACGAAGCCCTGTTTTTCAAATGCTCTTTGAAAAAGCATTCTTGTGTATCTGCTGATTCTTTCATTAATTGGTTGAATGAAACGTTGACATGTGCTAACAAATCGCTTAGTCTGAGACTTGCACTTTTATCGACATCGCCTACCCCAAGCAATTTTCCCTGAACCCCTCTCCCTCCGACCTCCCACTCATCTTCGGTGCTCCCACAGCAGCCTGCACTTCCCTCTCAAAGTGCTATTCACACTGCATAGGAACTGCCCATGGAGTCTCCTTCTCCTTCTCCTTCGCCAGATAGCGAGTACCTTGGCACAGATCTTGCCTTGGTTGATTGTGGATCCCCATGGCAAGTACAGTGCCTCCCACACCCTACATGATCAATCACCATTTGTAGAATAAACGATTGTTCTGTAACTGTGACAGTTGACAACAAATAACCAAAATGAATAAATGAAGTAAGAAAATTTCATTTCTAGAATTCAGGGGGAATATCACAATAGCCATGGAAAAAAATGAGGGGCACCTGGGTGGCCCAGTCGGTTGAGCGTCCAACTTTGGCTCAGGTCATGATCTCATCGTTCGTGGGTTCAAGCCCCACGTCGGGCTCTGTGCTGACAGCTCAGAGCCTGGAGCCTGCTTCGGATTCTGTGTCTCCCTCTCTCTCTGCCCCTCTCCCACTTGCGCTCTCTCTCTCAAAAATGAATACACATTAAAAAAATTATAAAAAAGAAAAAAATGAGAGACATAAAACACAGCCAGTCCTTACTTTCAGGAAGGGAAATGTATGAAATTTGAATTTAGGACACAAGAGTACACATTTTCCTAAAGCTTCATTGTTTCATGAAATAATTCACCAGAGTTTCCCTAAAACAGTAGAATATCCTTCTGTGTTTAAGTACCTCTTATTAAGTATCTGACTGGGTTAGTTTAAAAATCTGCTGACAAATGAAGATCAGAAGTGAAAGTGTGAGTTGATGAGAAAATTATTAGATTTATGTATGTGTGCACTCTGGAGAGCTTTCGAGGAACATAGTTATTGTGTAAAGTGAACCAGGAGTACCTAGGATGGTAAAGAAGTTTAGTTTACAGGCTACTAGCTCTCTGACCTCTAAAGGCTTTGGGAAAAAAAAAAAAAAAAAAAAAAAGGTGGGGCAGGGCAGGGTGTTGTGCAGGGAATAAATGATGCTTCTATGCTTCATTCTAGCAGCTATAAAAATGCTTGCCATCTCGGGGTGCCTGGCTGGCTCAGTCAGAAGAGCATGTGACTCTTGTTCTCAGGGTCATGAGTTCAAGCCCTACGTTGGGCGTAGAGGTTACCAAAAAATAAATAAACTTAAAAAAAAATGCTTGCCATCTTATTTCACTTTCTCCCTGACCAAACCCGTCCTCCCTCTCCCTCTAAAATAAGGTGTCCTACCATCCTTCCTCAAAAGAAAACATACTGTTTTGTTCTGCTTTTTTAATTTTTTTCAATGTTTACTTATTTTTTTGAGAGAAAGAGAGACAGAGACAGAGTGTGAGCAGGACAGGGGCAGAGAGAAAGGGAGACACAGAATCCGAAGCAGGCTCCAGGCTCTGAGCTGTCAGCACAGAGCCCAACGAAGTGCTTGAACCCACGAGCCACGAGATGATGACCTGGCCGCTTAACCGACTGAGCCACCCAAGCACCCTTAAAAGAAAACATAGTCTTAATAATGATAACATTTACCTAAGCTACATGAATCAGAATTTTAATAGAAATTCATTTGCCTCTTTAATTTTAGCTTGTATCTCAGTTAAGCCACTGAATATGTTCAAATGCGCTAGGTAAGTGGAAGTTTAGTTAACTGAACTATGGTTTTAAAAAGTCCTAAGGAAGCTTTCTGATTAAACATAAAAGTAAATCAATTATTCCATGCCTCAACAGATGTAATGTTTCACCAAGACAAAGAACGCAAAGTATTTCTTACTTTGAGAAAGAGATTAAGCTCTATTTGGGCTAGCAGGCAGAGTCAGAATTTCCTGGACATATCCCACAGGGAACAGTGAGATGTGGCTCCTAAAATATTCCTAATGACTTCATCTTTCAACATACCAGCTCTAAAATAATTGGGAGCTGACGGCATGAAAGGTCCCTCTGGCTGATATCCTCTATTACCCATAATGTTCTTTCTTCAAAGGTTAGCCTATTCTAGTTCTTAGGACATTAGACATCTACATTTTATGTCTGCCAACAGAGTTGAACAATGACAGAGACCCTGGGAAATCTGCCATGTAAATTGCCTCAGTGAGTGTTATTTTGATTATAAAGAGAAAAAAATGTGTTTGAAAAAATTTGAACTCCAGTATTTTTTTAAGTTGCTCTAAACTAATATCCTTCCCCAAATAATGGCCACTAACACCAAAATAAAAGTAACCAGAAAGAATTTTCTTTAGCCAACTCATCTTCTGTCAAAAATAATTATATCAACCTTGAAAAGAGAAACTTTTCTATTGGTCCAGAGTTATAGAAAAGGAGTTGCACCATTGTTATATATACAGACCAAACTGGAAATCCATTTACTCGAGCTTCCTGGTGAAAAAAGCGTGGATGAATTAGCCTAACAACCATCTCAAATTTTTCAATGGGCTGTGTTCCAAAAGTTATTTGTAGGTCAACTGTTTGGAAATCAGAACATATTTTCCCACAACAAAGGGTGGTCAGGGTCTCAGACCAGCTCACAAAAGTCAATAGACTATAAATCTACCTCAATCATGGAACTACTGGTACCAGTCTGCAGGCTGGGTCCTGAGAGCAATAGGTTGCAGTATAGAAGAGGAGAGGAAAAATACCTCCTTCTCCTTTCCTGTTCCTATTCACCTGGACAAAATGACAAATGGGTCAAATATGTATTTCTTAAGATTTTATTTTAAGTAATCTAGGGGCGCCTGGGTGGCTTAAGCATCCGATGTCAGCTCAGGTCATGATCTCATGGTTGGTGGGTTCTAGCCCCACATCGGGCTCTGTGCTGACAGCTCGGAGCCTGGAGCCTGCTTCGGATTCTGTGCCTCCCTCTCTCTCTGCCCCTCTCCTGCTCGTACTCTGTCTGCCTGTCTCTCTCTCTCAAAAATAAACATAAAAAAAGTATTTTTTAATTTATCTTAAGTAATCTCTACACCTAACATGGGGGCTTGAACTTACAACCCCGAGATCAAGAGTCGCATGCTCAACCCACTGAGTTAGCCAGGCACCCTTGGGTCAAATATTTATTGAGTACCCTGTGCCCTGTGTTAGGTGCTGGCATTAAACAACAGTTCTGCACTTGTGAAGCTTACATTCTAGAAGAGTACTGAACAATCCACAGGACCCAAACAAATCCTCAATGAAGAAACAAAAGGTGGGAAGGCACAACTGTTCCCAGCCCACCACCAGTTAGACTTCCAAGCCAGCCACCTCACCTTTTGGAGGTGAATAAAATATAAAGTATGACCAAGTCCAAAATTGTAAAAGCCAAACAATTAAATGTCAGTTGTGACATATCCCTCTTACAAATGAACCTGGAGGAGGACAGCAGCAGATACAGAACCCAGAAGCTGAAGTTCACAAACAAACCCGAGATAAAACCACCAATGGGGCCAGGTCCATTTGGGCAGTTTTCTCACGTCTCCTTTCACCCTCCGGCAGCCACCTGAGCTGCCCACTGTAGTGTTCTCCCAGCATCAGGCTGTGCCCCTTTCTCTGACTTTTGTGGAAGCAAAACCTCTCAGTGCCTTCCTAGGAAATATGGGAGCATGACGGGGTCATCAGAGATCATTTGTGCTTCGGTACTTCTGAGAAAATGGATTGACCCTTCTCACAATGCCTTAATGGATACGCGCATCTCCAAGTTCCTACAAAATGCTTAATGGTGAGAATTTCACACGCCTCGGCTGGCCAGTAGGGGGGATATTTGGGAATCAGGGCCTTTCAGTGCCCACTCAGACTACACCTGTAGACAACTACTTAACTGCCATGTATGTACGTAACAGCTCTAGAACCAAAACCCTGGGCAGAGTTGACATCCTAAGGAGCTCTTCATCCTCTGATTAAAAACAAAATTTATCTAGTTCTATATAAACATGCACCAAGCACCACCATATAAACTGTCTCACTTAATCCTTAGAAGTACTGTATGAAATGGTTGTTATGATTAGCCTCATTTTGCCAGTGAGGAAACTGAAGCACAGTTCATCTAAAAGAAGGGAGGGAAAAAAGGAAGAGATGATGGGGCAAATTGGAGACAAATAGCAAGGTGTCAGATTTAAACCCAATCATATCAATAATACACACCCCAATTAAAAGGCAGAGATTGCCAGGGTGCCTGGCTGAGTCAGCTGGCAGAGCAATATGACTTTTGATCTTGGGGTTGTGAGTTCAGGCCCCACACTGGGCATAGATATCAATGAATGAATAAATGAATGAATGAGTGAATTTTTTTAAAGGCGAGATTGTCAAATTGAATAAATAAGCTAGAAACCCATTTTCAAAATTAAAAAATATATATATACCCTGCAAATGGAATAAAAAAAAAAGCAGGAGAAACTATATTAATATGGAAGTGGATTTTGGAATGAGGACTATTACCAAAAATAAAGAAGGGTATTTCACTTTGATAAAGGGGTCAATTCGCCAAGAATACATAATCCCAAATGTGCATGCACGTAAGCACAAAGTTTCAAAATACATGAAACAAAAACTGACGAAACTAAAAGAAGAAATAAGAAAAATCCACACTTCTCTTTGTAAATTTCAATACACCTCTCTCAGTAATTGAGAGACCAAGCAGACAGAAAATCAGCAAAGACACAGAAGATGTGGAACACCACCAACCACCTTGACCTAATTGGCATTTATAGGACACCACATCCAACAAAAACAGAAGACACGTTCTTTTCAAGTGCACATGGAATATTCACCATGGTTGACCGGCTATTGTGCTATCAAATAAGACTCACTACATTTAAGATAATCTAAATAATTCGAAGTATGTTCTTTGACCACTACAGAACTAAAACTAGGTATCAACAACAGAAAGGATACCTGGGAAATTTTGCAAAGATTTGGAAATTAAACAACACACTTCTAAATGACACATGGGTCAAAGAATAAATCATAAGGGAAATTGGATAATATTTTGAGCTGCATGAAAATGAAAATATCACATGTTAAAATTGTGGGATGCAGGGGCACCTGGGTGGCTCAGTTGGTTAAGCTTCTGACTCGGCTTCAGCTCAGGTCATGAGACTGTGACTCAGAAGTTCGGGCCCCACGCCGGGCTCTGCGCTGGTAGTGCGGAGCCTGCTTGAGATTCTCTCTCTCTCCCTCTCTCTCTGCCCCTCCCCTGCTCTCATGTGCTCACTCGTTCTATTTCTCTCTCTCTCTCTCTCAAAATAAATAAATAAACATTAAAATTGTGGGATGCAGCTGGAGCAGGGGTTGGAGAGAAATCTATGGCACTGAATTATGAAACACTTTATACAACCCCCCTCTCACCAACATCAGGATATTATGCAAGGAAAAGTAAGGAATGGAGGACGAAACCCAGCCCTGAACACAACAATCATAGAAAAGTGAACCACTGCAAGTTAAAGGAGACAGTATGAGTAGTATTGAAAGCAGCTCTGAAGTCCAGACTGCTTACCTTGGTAGTGGATGCGTGCTGACGACATACGTCCAGGTTCACAAGCGGTTAGATCCAGGAAGGTAAGTGAAGGGAGGCCGTAGAAACCAGGGGGTCAGAGCGAATAAGGGCAGCATGGGCTAGCAGAGTTGATGAACTCTGATCCCAGGACAGAAGCTGTCACTCTTACCTTTAAAATACTTCTTGCTAAGGATGAGTTGTCCCTGGAGCTTAATACTTGATAAGAAGAAATAAGAAGTCTTGGGGTGCCTGGGTGACTTGGTCGGTTAAGCGCCCAACTCTTGGTTTTGGCTCAGGTCATGATCTCACGGTTGGTGAGATCGACCTGCCCCCCCCCCCCTCCGCCCATCGGGCTCCATGCTAATAGCACAGAGCCTGCTTGGGTCTCTCTCTCCCTCTCTCTCTGCTCCTCCCCTGCTCATTCTCTCTCAAAAATAAATACATAAGCTTTAGGGGCACCTGGGTGGCTCAGTCGGTTGAGTGTCCAATTTCGGTAAGGTCATGATCTCACAGTTCGTGAGTTCAAGCCCTATGTCAGGCTCCGTGCTGACAGCTCAGAGCCTGGAGCCCAGAGCCTGCTTCAGCTTCTGTGTCTCCCTCCCTCTCTCTGCCCCTCCCCTGCTCATGCTCTGTCTCCCTCTCTCTCTCAAAAATAAATAAAACCTTAAAAAGGAAAGAAATAAGCAGGCTCTGGATGGGTTCTGTCTCTAACTGAGGGAAGAACAGAGACGTCAGGATTGCAGGCTGGTTAAACTCTGTAATTCCAAAATATCATCCCTACCTTAGAACCACCTGAGGAGCTGTGTTAAAAAAAACACTCCAGGGGCGCCTGGGTGGCGCAGTCGGTTAAGCATCCGACTTCAGCCAGGTCACGATCTCGCGGTCCCTGAGTTCGAGCCCCGCGTCAGGCTCTGGGCTGATGGCTCGGAGCCTGGAGCCTGTTTCCGATTCTGTGTCTCCCTCTCTCTCTGCCCCTCCCCCGTTCATGCTCTGTCTCTCTCTGTCCCCAAAATAAATAAACGTTGAAAAAAAAATTAAAAAAAAAAATACTCCAGGCCCATGCTTCAAAATACCTAATTCAGTACATTTAGAATGTGGAACCTAAAGTTTCCCAATTAAGTCTGATGATTCCCAGTTTGAAACTACTGGTATAAATATTATCACTATTAAAAATTGCCTACAGTTACTGAGTACGTGCCACTACCAGGTCCTCTTTATGTGCTTTACCTGTATTGTTAGATTTAATTCATTAACAAAAGGGCACCGCGAAGACCAGGTGAGGAAGTTTAAGTGGAGTTCATCCCCACTCAGAGGAAACAGGTACGGGAAAAATCATCTTGACATAGAGGCAATAACTTTGCAATTACCTGTAAAGTTATGAAAAATGTGATTGATGAATGCAATAAATAGACTGGTGATGTCAGACATAGTCATGAGAAAAGACAAAAAGGGGTGCCTGGGTGGCTCAGTTAAATGTCTGACTCTTGATTTCGGCTCGGGTCATGACCCCTGGGTCATGGGATTGAGCCCCCAATCGGCTCCTCACTGGGTGTGGAGCCTGCTTGGGATTCTCTCTCTCCCTCTGTCCCTCTCCCCCACTCGTGCTCTCTCTCTCTCTCTCTCAAAATCAATAAATAAACATTTTTAAAAAATATATCAAAGAGAGATAATTTTTTAAAGAGACAAAAGAAGGAAACTGTCTCGAGGCAGCATGGAACAGTATCCAGAGGAAGTATTTGCCTCTCAAATATGTTCCGATCTTGCAGTAGTATAGGAACAGTTTGGCTTCAAGGATTCTGCACGATACCAAAATGGGTCTGAATTCCAAGTTCAACACTCTGTCTCCTGAGAGAATGGCTTCCTGACCATCCAACCCTTCCTGAAGTCTTCCCAGACTGACCTGTTGAGAACAAGACTTCCCAAATCACACCTAGTCTGATGGCATTAACCCTGAGTAGCCCAGATGCATGTGCTAGGAATACCTGACTCATTTTACACTTCATTTTCTGCTTGGATCTTGAAAGCATGATCTTTTGTCTCTATTATTATTGATGCCCTGGATCAATTAACCTGAAAGGCACAAAAGGTGTCTGCATAATAGTAACTAGCAGTGGCATATCTAATTACAATTCATAAGTATTCTTTGATAATGATTATCTATGTAACCCTACAAGAGAAGTACCACAACAAACCGCATGAAACCAGGACCATGAAGTCCTTGAATACAGTACAAAAATATCATCCCATTTAAAATTCCGTGGGAACAGGGGTGCCTGGGTAGCTCAGTCAGTTGTGCCTAACTCTCGATTTCGGCTCAGGTCATGATCTGTCCACTGCATCGAACCCCGTGTCAGGCTCCCAGCTGACAGCGCCTGCTTGGGATTGTCTCTCTCTCCTTCTCTCTGTACCCCTCCCCCACTCCCTCAAACCTTTTAAGTAAATGAATAAATAAATAAATACAACAAAATCTGTATGCAACTGGCATGAATTAGCATCTCTTACGCAGCTCCTCTTTTTTATTTTCAACTCTAGACCCAATAAAATCTCTTTGGTCCCGACAGTGTCTCTAGAGATGTTACTTCAATTTAAAACAAATTAAACATTTAAACCATACTTCTGAAAAGTGGTAAGATAGAATATGAAGTGGCTGTAATATCATAAACTCCGTTCTACCTAAAAGGTAGCCTTAGAGATCAGTATTCATAAAAAAAAAAACAAAAAAAATCAAAGGCCAGGCACAGCTTTTAAACTAAGGAGATCTTGTTTACGTTTCTTGTATCATGGAAACCAAACAATGGTCACATGAGTTTTCTGATCTTTGCAAACATGCTTATAAAAAGTAAGGCCATCACAAATCCCTGTTTAGAAAACCTGTCCTGAATATTTGAAAATGTTTTCCTGGACTGAACCAAATCATCAGAGACCTGGGTGCCTGGACCACGTATTTTGGGGTCATTGTAGAAATATCCTTACTAGAATGAGTTGAGGTGTTGGCCATCAGCTAACATTCAGGGCCCTTACAAGATATATCCCCTTGTTTTGTTTACCGAAGACCGCGCGTGCTCTTCATGAGAATGCGAAGGAGAAGTCTCAGGCTTCATTGTCAGAAAACGTTCTTCTCCATGACTGGTGTTTTATTTAATGGACACTGTAATTCTTGTAACTGACACATCACCTTCTGTGTGTGGCCTTCCAGGTTTCTCAGAACTGATTCAGGCCTAGGTGTACATGACATTTTGGGGTGTTAGCTTCATTTTAGGTATTCACCTCACCCAGAAATCAAATTTTCTCCTTTACTTTTTAAATACTGGACTGTTTTTTTTTTCATAAATCATTTCCAGAACATGGTGGGGTAGAAATAAAACAATTACACAATTGTTGGAAAAAAATAAGGCTGCTAGGATTTCCACCCATATTTGGCTAAGGTGCTTCCAGGAAATAGAGAATGGCCCTACACCATGGGCCTGTGACTTTCCAACAATAAATTGTTAATCACTTATACATTGTTTGACAAGGCAAGGGAAGATATTCCAACTTTTGCACCTACTGTTTAAGACGAGGTGGATGGAGGACTGTCTTCCAACTTCCCACCCACTCGAGAGAGACAGGTTCAGGGTTATCTGTATGTGTTTATGTAGTTGAGAGTTCTTTGGATCAAGACCCAGAAAAACAGACTTGCCACCTTAAAATCCATCTTTTTGAGAACCGAGTGAAAGCTATAGACCAAGAAAAATGCACATACCATAAACTTGCACTCAATTTCTGGAGGGGGCAGGGTCCACAGATCTCCTCCAGGTCCATTTATGAGCCTAAAGGTACAAACTCCCTTCTAAAAGATGGCAAGATTAGGGGCGCCTGAGTGGCTCAGTCGGTTAAGCGTCCAACTTCGGCTCAGGTCATGATCTCACAGTTCGTGGGCTGGAGCCCTACGTCGGGCTCTGTGCTGACAGCTCAGAGCTTGGAGCCTGCTTCGGATTCTGTTTCTGTCTCTCTCTCTCCCCCCCCACTCCCCCGCTCACACTCTCTCCTAAAAATAAACATAAAAAAAAAAATTAAAGAAAAAAAAAAAAAGATGGCAAGCTTAGACACCAGCCACTACAGTTCAGAGCCTAGGTCCTGAGAGGAATCCTGCATGTTACATGATTTTCATTTAAAAGGTTCCAAGATGGGTAGGGGGTTAGGGATTACTCCCACTCATATTACTTAGTAATAAAATATTCATACCGGGGGAACTGCCTCAAAATATCCTGCTTTGCACCTCTTCATTCCACACGGTCCCTCTAAATAGAGAGCAATAAGCCCTGCCTCACCCAGGTTCCTATTTCCTCAAAGGTCCTCCCCCCACCTAACATCAAATATTTCTTTGGCCGCATTGAATAGAATGGAAGGCATGTGAGGGTAAGCAGGCACTTTGTTGTGCTCAAGGCTGTACCTCTACTGCCTAAGAGGCACTCAACTCTTTTTAAAATAAATCTTCTATAGGAGGCTCTATAGCAGGTTTTTGTAAATGAAATTCTACTAGAACTCAGTCGTGTTTATCCCTTTACATATCACCTATCATTTGCATATAGCTGCTTCATGCTATAGTGGCACAGCTGAGGAGTTCCAACAGGGTATACATAGCCTGTAGAGTCTCAAGCATTCACTATCTGGCCCTTTACATAAATAGTTTGCTGACCTCCAATAGCATTCATTTGGCCCTTGTTTCTCAAGCTACCATAGGTACAGGAGTTACGTCTTAATAGTCCTTTGTACCTAGAACACAGTAGATGCTTAAAAATAGCTATCACTACACAAATACAGATTTCCTACTTCCAACATAAACCATTTTGGCCCAGTTAAATCCAAAGTTAGTATTTTCTACCCTCAATGTATTTCTAGCAAGGATACAACCAAAGCTCACCTGTATTCAATAATATGGGGGATAAGGAGAAGAGATACTGATGCCAAGTACTGATCCAAACTCACAATCCTGTATTTAAAATGTGAATGCAACATAACTGGGAAGCCCCCCTCCTCCCCGGTAGGTTTCAGACCAATGATTTTGAGGTTAACCACAGTTATTTTCTCAATGTCAAAATCATCTTAACAATGTAGAGTTTCTTTTTATGCCAGGCTCATTATGGGTGCTCAACAGTCACTGAATGGATCATTCTCCATTCTCCAATTATTGTGGCCATCAATTTTTGCAAATTACAATTACCTGAAAAGGGACATCAAGATTTGTATCCCTTTGCCAATTCTAAAATATGCTCAGCATTTCTCAATCCTTTAAAAAATTATAGCCTTGTCATTCTCTAAAAATTAATTTGCACAGGTATCACTGGTTCCAAAGAAATAGAGTAAATGGATAATTCTAGGCATGGTTTCAGCCCACTGTTTACCCGCCCCGGTGCAGAGGTGAGCAAATAAGATTTTTTCATATTATTAGGTGAGATATCATTTCAAAACACTGTAGACCACGGACTAGGACAGAAATGAAAAGAGAGAGCTGGGAACCCTACTGAATTATCTTTGCTAAGTTATTGTGAATAAGCAACAATATACACAATGATATACAATCATTTGAGAAAACTATTGTTTATTTAGAAAAAAGGTTACACTGGTAGAATTCAGTAGATAAAAAAATTTTCTTTTAAAAATGTCACTGTGAAACTTTTCCAGACGAAAGTTCAGCAATACAAAGCTCCTGTAGCTGTAGAATTAAAACACAATTAAGTTTTTGATTTTTACCCCCCAGATTTGTCTAACATAATTACAAGAAAAAATGGCAAGGGACAAGTGAGTGCTAGTACCTTTTTCTTTTTGAAACAGGTTTTAATGTCATACACGTACTATATAAAATGATTCTTAAGCACTGCATAAGACACTGCTCCCACTTTGTTTTTAGGGACTAATATTAAAAACAGGCCAAAAAATAAATTAGAACTTGAGTTTTAAAATGAGGTAAATTCAAAATGGTTCAATAATTGTTTATTTTCAGTTTCAAGCAATAAAAAGGAAGCATCTCAGATCGAAAAAAAACAAAAACAAAAACAAAAATCAAACAAAAACCAAAACAACTAAACCCAGGCAATATTTATAGTTAGCCTAAAGTGAAATTCTGTACACAAGTAACCTTATTTGCTTGTTGGGAACTGTATGCAGCACATTGTGCTAAAAATATGGAACAGTTAACACTTTCAGCCATTTACTGAAAATAAACATGTAGAAAACTAAGCAACAAGTTAAATACAGTAATGCACAACTCAACAATTTTTAAGTTTTCGGCATGGAGCAATAAAGCAGATAACTAAATAACTTAAGAAGATGCAAATGGGCCCTCTTGATTCATAATTCTTGGCAATCTACTCAGGAAAATAAATTTCTGGTCACAGCTGAACCATTTCATTCCAATCTCACCTGAAAGAAACAAAGTGATTATATTGATAGATAAGGAAGGAAGAAAAGAAGGCAGGCGACAGGGAGAAAGGGAAGGAGGGGAGGAACAGGTGGAAAGGAGGGGGAGAGGGAGGGAAGGAGAGAAAAAGGAAGCAAGAAGGGAAGGAGGAAAGGAAGGAAAGAGGAGGAAAGGAGGAAAACAAGAAGGAAGGAAAGAAGGAAAACTTAAGAAATAAAGAAAAGCCAATGAGCTCTGTCAATAACCAAGGCTTGAATTAAGTCTCTAGATAAGAATGAAATATTTGTGTATTTCTCATTGCCCACTCTCCGAAACCATTAAAGATAGGTACAGTGTGAGGGCTTAAAAAAAAAAAAAAAAAAAAAAAAAAAAAAAAAAAAAAAAAACCACTGAACATTCTGTGAGGGAGGGAGGATAAAATGAAATAGAAACAAGTAAAATACTCCACAGGGGCAAGCAACAGCTTGTCAAAAGGAAACAGAACACACGGCAATGAAAAGGAACCGATTTTACATGACCAACAAAAAAAAAAGAGAAAAATGACATCACATTTTTCACAAGGACACGATTTTAATAGTGACTTATATTAAGATGCAATGTCTGCTAAATTATAAAAATTGCTTTAAAAATATATTGACTTAATTATACTCATTTCCTTTCCTTTATGTACTGACATTTTCAAATACTGCATATTGAAATAAATTCAAAACATGATCATTACAACATGTGGCAAATAACTTCATATCTGCCTAACATTATTCTCAAATTTTAAACTAATGCTTAAAGCATTAAACTTTATTGACGAAAATACTACATTCACATATTTCATAAAACCAGAGCTAGAAGGGCCTTGGAAAGTAATCACACTTGCATGAAATGCTGACAAATAATTTACACATCATTTCTATACAGCATTCTGTTCACACCATGTATAACCTTGACATTACCAATTATAGTTGTGGATACACTAATGTTGAACTTACAATTTTAATACTTAAAAATCATTGTTCCTCTCCATCACGGATGAATGGATAAACAAAATGTGGTACACATTCATACAATGGAGTATTATTCAGTTATAAAAAGAAATGAAGTTCTGATACATGCTACAACATGAATGAATCTTGAAAACATGATGCTAAGTAAAAGAAGCCAGACACAAAAGGCCACACATCGCATGATTCCATTTTTATGAAATGTCCAAAACAGGCAAATCCATACAGACAGAAAGTACATTAGTTGTTTCCAGGGGCTGGGGGGAGGGGAGAACCAACCGGGAGTGACTACTAACGGGTATGGGGCCTCTTTTGGGGGTGATGGAAATGTTCCAGAATTAGTGGCGATGGCTACAACATAGTGAATATGCTAAAAACCATCTTAAAATGGCAAATTTTAGGTCATATAAATTTTATCTCAATTTTTCAAATTGAAAAAAAAAAGTGTTGCAATAAAGAGATTATCATGGTATCGGGATGGCCATAACTAGAATAAGAAATGAGGGTCTCAGTCATGATGATGTCACAGTAGGAGAATTACTGGGCAAGGGAACTTTTGCTGACATATATTTAAGGGCACATTAAAGGATAAAACTGCTGTTGCCATTAAAACATGTAAAGATGATCTTTCCTGGGAACTGAAATTAAAATTTTCACAAGATGCCAAAATCCTCAAGCAATATAATCATCCTGATATTGTCAAACTTATAGGAGTTTGCACACAAATACAGCCTATCTATGTCATTAAGGAATTGGTTCCAGGAGTCCAGGAGGCGACTTCCTCTCCCTTCTGAGAAAGAAGGATGAACTAAAACAGTTAGTGAAATTTTCATTAGATGCTGCTTCTGGATGGCGAATTTCGAGTAAAAATTGTATACACAGGGACCTTGCTGCAAGAAACTGCCTGGAGGTGAAAATAATGTTCTGAAAATCAGTGACTTTGGAATGTCTCGTCAAGAGGATGGTGGTGTGTATTCATCTTCTGACTTAAAGCAGATTCCCATTAAATGGACAGCACCAGAAGCTCTTAATTATGGGAGATATCGTTCTGAGAGTGACGCATGGAGCTTGGGCATCCTCCTCTGGGAGACCTTCAGCTTAGGGGTCTGTCCACACCCTGGAATGACAAATCAGCAAGCACAAGAGCAAGTGGAAAGAAGATACTGGATGTCAGTCTCTCAGCAATGTCCAGAGCGTATTTATAAAACAATGCTGAAGTGCTGGGATTACAAACTTGAAAACCACCCCAAGTTCAGTGAACTTCAGAAAGAACTGCCATCAAGAAGAAAGTCATATAGTGATGAAACAGTGCCAAACTCAGCCTTTAGGACTCTATCTTCCGGCAGAGTAATATTTTCTTCTTATTACCCATGCGTTTATACCACATTACCCAGAACATTCTCCTAAGATTATTTTTTGATTTACTATTTTTTTAAACATGTGCCACTTTAACAATTGTAAACAAGAAAGCACAGACTCTAAATGCAAGAGATAACACAGATCTTTTTCACACTTAGGACGGTGGAGGTTTCTCACAGAGTTTCTACTTCGGGCTTCGGTCCGGTCGTCTGTCCCCCACCCTAGACATCTCTGCTCTATCGATGCTACAAACTGCACTGGTAATACCATGTTTGCAGAAAGACAAGATTACATCTGTAAACATCACTTTCTACTGGGTATTATCTGGACAGGACATCCTGAGGTTTTTTTCTTTCCTCCCCCCAACACCCCCATTAATAGGCCCTGATGTATTAGTAAGGTTGCAATCTCCCTGATGTTCCAGCATACCCTCCCCTCCTTTGTCAGGGCGTCAGAAAACCATGCATGGAATGCCCTCAAAGAACACCCTCTCAGAGCTGAGGCAGCCAATTTTAAATAATGTTACTTTATAGAGAGTTGTGACAGCAAGAAGCAAGTTTGAAAAGTAGGGTGGTCTGGAGAAAAGTACAGCTAGACTGGTGATCAAAGTATAGAAGAGAGGCAAACATAAATTCAGCCTTCTTACCAGAGGTATGTCTTTATGCACGCGCGCGCGCGCGCTCTCTCTCTCTCTCTCTCTCTCTCTCTCTCTCTGTCTCTAAGATCAGATTCACCAAAAAGGTCCTAAAGAAATGTTTCAATAGTACATAGATTCTTCATAAAAGAGCCCTCTTAATGGCAACAAAAATTTTTTTAGAGAAACTATAAAATATGAGCCCTCAAAATAGATTGTTTCTGGTTAAGTGTCTTCACCTCAAAGGAGGCATCTGAGAGTTTAGTTGCCTTCATTTTCACGAGTTTCTGAAACGGTCAGGATTTCGTGATCCTACTTCTCTCTCTCCCTCTCCCTCCCTCCCTCCCTCCATATCTCTCTCTCTCTCTCTCTCTCTCTCTCACACGCACGCGCGTGCACGCAGAAGAAAGGCATGCATGGATGAGGCTGACAGAAAGTCAAATGAACATTTATGAGGAAGAAAGAAGATACAGGAGAAAGACACAGCGACAACCATCCTAATGCCACTTTACTCCTTTCATTTGTCCTTACACTGCTACCTAGGAATTCTTATCACAATAAACACACTTCCCAAGATGTTTCATGTAGAGAAATGTAACACAGAATTAAACTGGGATTCTGATGAACTGAATCTTAGCACACCCAGGGGTGCCTCTTAGGATAATGGCACGTGTAAGGGACAGTCACACTCAGAGGTAAATGTGGCATGGGAGCCCTCTTCTAAGTGCTCATGCCTATGTCCCGATAGAAACAGCACAGCACCTAGTCAACATTTAGGTCTACCTTAAATGGAAAAAAGGAAAAGAGAAAATTCCTCCTATTCTGCCCAATTGTTTGGTACGTACGAATAGCAGTATAAAGAATGCACACCCATTAAAGAGTATAAGTGATGGTAACGAAGAGAAAAATAGTCGGTGTCTATCATTTCAATCTCCTAACAAACTTTCTAACACATTTAATGATTACTACATACAGACCCAAATAAAAGCATGTAAACCCGCCCTCAAAAAATGTGTTGCAGTATACAAAGAAAACTTCTTTTAAACAGGGTACTATCAAATACTGTAAGTAAAGTGAACCACCTTTTGAGGGCAATAAAAAGTCAATGCTCTTTCTCATCAATCCCAAAGAGGTATACGTAATACTTCCGTCCATAGCTCTCCATGTGAAGTTAACAGAGTATCTGAAACATAGCAGGTAATAAAGAAAAATACCTCGTTGTTTGATTAGAATGAAAGGATGAAGTCACTGCCTTCAACAAGATCAGAATCGAAGGAGGGGGATAAGTAACATACTCGTACATTACACAGGAATCTGTGGCTAGGACTCTAGGCAAACTGACATGCCCACATGTAAGCAATGGGAAACTGAAAAAGAAACTTAACCGCACACTCCCCACTCCAACACATATTACAAGTACCTAGGACTGTGCCTCACCATGGCAACATGTTCCTAAAATGAGCGATCTCTGAGCACTTAGGAAGTCAATTTCCAAGTATGGACTAAAGAAAAAAGGCTGAGAACAGGAATTGCAAAATCAATGGGTTTACAGAGGCTAATACGTAATGGAAACAAATGAAGTCAACTGGGTGGGGACTGATTGAGGTAAACTATTTAAAAAAAAAAAAAAAAAAGACCCACTCTCTATATAAGGGGCGGGGGAGGTAGCCAGCACCTAGGCAGGTCTAGCAGGACACAATGTTGCCAAATATTCCAATTCTTCGAGAAAAGCGGATATTCGGATTTTGTCAACTCTTCTGATTTTTAAAGGAAATCAATTAAAACAATGTTAAATATTGTGTGAGGCCAAGAAAATACACTAACAAGCCACATTCTGCCCTGGGGCTAAGAATGTGCAACCCTGGGTTTAAAGGATAAAACAGGTTACAAGGAGGATACTGGAGGTGAGAGAAGAACCGGAGACCGATCGGGCCTGGATGGAGTGGGGGATCACAACTGGAGCGTTAGGACACTACAAATGCAGATGGACAGGGTAGCGCTTCACTGCTCATGTTCTCTGAAATCAAAAATTAAAGTCCAAGAAGACTGAGCTTCTCAGAGTCTGGTAGCAAGCCTCAGCACAGCGTCTGGCTCACAAAGGACTCTTAAAAGTTAGCTAACCTTGACACTCATGAACTGAGGACCACACATATCAAATAAATACTGAGAAGCTAAAGGATTGTTGTAAGAGACAAATTTTAATAGGCAGGAATTCTTAGAGATTAAACCACGGGGAATAGTTAAAGGCAAAGCAGCTAGTAGTGTTCAAAAGACTAAATCAAGGAGATAAGATAAATTTGGACAAAAACGTTAGTAATAACAAGTAACAGAAGATTCAGAGAACAAGGAAAAAGGATTTTACCAATAAAAATTATGAGATAGGAAAAGATTACAGAAGACTTTGGAAGGAATTTAATCTGGGTCACATTTATGTATTTTATTCTCTCTAATCTTATCTCTTATCTCACTTTATTTTTTCTCAAATCAGGGTGATACTTACAAATCAATGTCATTTCCCTATCCATCCTACTCAAAAAAAAAGTCCTAGAAACCAACAATGAATCTTGCAATTAATAACATTAAAAAAAAGAAATTTTTTTTTAACATTTATTTTTGAGAGACAGATCGTGAGCGGGGGAGGGGCAGAGAGAGAGGGAAACACAGAATCCGAAGCAGGCTCCAGACTCTGAGCCTTCAGCACAGAGCCCGACGCTGGGCTCGGACGCTGGGCTCGAACTCGAGATCATGACCTGAGCTGAAATCGGACGCTCAACCGACTGAGCCACCTAGGCGCCCCAACAATTAACAACATCTTTCACAGGGCGCCCGGGGGGGTTCAGCCGGTTAAGCATCCAACTCTTGATTTCAGCTCAGGTCATGATCTCAGGGTTTGTGGGTTTGAGCCCCACACTGGGCTCCGTGCTTGGGATTCTCTCTCTCCCTCTCTCTCTCTGCCCCTCCCCCACTCACACTGTGACTCTGTCTCTCTCCCTCTCCCTCTCTCAAAATAAATAAGTAAACTTTAAAAAATAACATCTCTGAATCATGGAAATGCGACACGTGTCGCAGTTCTCTTTTCTGTAGAACATTAAATAAATAAAAAAGGAAGCAGGAAGCAGGGAGCAGGGAGCAGGGAGCAGCAGATTTAAAGTAGCCTAAAGGTAAATGGTGCCAATCAGAAATGATGAAACTTCTAAAAGAAAAAGAAGAACAGAAAGACTTGACCAATTCTAGAATGTATCCAAATAGGAAGAGGCATCCAGGGGGGCGCCTGGTTGGCTCAGTTGCAAGACAGTGGGACTCGTGATCTCGGGGTTGTGAGTTCCAGCCCCACGTGAGGTATAAAGATCACTTAAATAAATAAAACTTAAAAAAAAAAAAAAAAAAGAGGCAGCCAGAACAGCCAGAAGAAGGAAAAAATCAACCAGAGCTTCACAAAATTCAGAATCTACCCAAGGAGAAAGTATAGGACACAGTTGTCAAGAAGAAATTGAACAGGATGAACATCAAGCCAAATGTATCGTAAAAGGATATCTGAATTGAGAAGCTTTGTTACAAGACCACCGACCTAACATCTAACACCCAAGCCAATCTTTCATGCCTTTGGTCCTGAAAGAGTATAGAGAGAGGTAAAGTACAAATCCATGGCCCATGTGAGTAAGAACTCAAAGAAGTCTGCAGTAAAACTTTCACGTGCCAAAGAATAATATTTAGGTACTGAGTAAAGAGAGAGATGTATAGAATCACGGTGAAAGTGGTCAGTCACAATGGCTGACTCATTCCTAATGAAGATCTAAGTGGCAGGTTTTTTCCTTCTCTTTAATAAGGAGACCAGGTGAGGGGCACCTGGGTGGCTCAGTCGGTTAAGCGTCCGACTCCGGCTCAGGTCATGATCTCACAGTTCGTGAGTTCGAGCCCCACGTCAGGCTCTGCGCTGACAGCTCGGAGACTGGAGTCTGCTTCAGATTCTGGTCTCCCTCTCTCTCTCTGCCCCTCCCCAACTTGCACTCTGTCTCTGTGTCTGTCTCTTTCTCTCTCAAAAATAAATAAAGTATTTTAAAAAATGAGACCAGGTGAAAGCAAGCAGTTTTAAAAAGCAAGGGGTGCCTGGGTGGCTCAGTCGGTTGAGCGTCCGACTTCGGCTCAGGTCATGATCTCGCAGTTCGTGGGTTCGAGCCCTATGTCAGGCTCTGTGCTTACAGCTCTGAGCCTGGAGCCTGCTTCGG
This sequence comes from Lynx canadensis, assembly GCF_007474595.2. Classification (NCBI taxonomy): domain Eukaryota; kingdom Metazoa; phylum Chordata; class Mammalia; order Carnivora; family Felidae; genus Lynx; species Lynx canadensis. Next base: position 98,746,450 of record NC_044321.2, read on the forward strand.
ATTCTCTGTCTACCTCTCTCTCTGCCCCTCCCCCACTCGCACTCTCTCTCTCAAAAATAAACATGAAAAAAAAGTTTTTTAAAAAGCAAAACGTCAAAAGAAAGAGTAAAGTGAAGAGTAAAAAAAGAAGAAAGATTAAGAGTTTATAGTTCACTAGGGAAAACAGCTAGTTGTTGGGGGAGAGGATGACTTGAACTGAGGAATGGGCAATCTTCCTAAAGATTTTAAAGAAAGTCTATTAAATTCTCAACGTTCTCTCCTAACTCTCATTTACCCCATTCTACTACATAGATAACAAGCAGACAATAACAAAGCTGGAAAGGCACACCACCCATCAGGACATTACCCATCTGGCAAACTCAAGTCCCCACCCTGCGGCCAAAATAAATAGGACAAAACCCATTCCCTAAAACTCATACCCTAATACAGAACGGGTTTTCCTACATTTCTGACTCTTAATTTAACTGTGAACAGCCTTGGTTCTCTCTCTGGTTTCATAAAAGCAGCAGCAAATGTTAGGGGGAGGGTCTAGATAGGAAGCATACATTAGGAAGTGACCGCTAATAGGGAAGCAAGAAAAGGAGCTACCACAAAGTCAAGACCTTCAAATACAGTCATCTCAAGCCATTAAACGTAGAGGGCAAAGCAGCCTACGTATCCCAATAATCCTAAGGCATCACCGAACAACAGCTATTCAGATGATCCGAGTGCTCAAAAAAGACTGTATTAGGTTCTGAACACTCTTTTCACTAAGACAGAGTGAACTACTGTCCACATACCATTTATTTAAGATGGTTAAACACTTTTTAAATCTCATATAAGGCATAATTACCTTGAAAACAAAGTTGCATATTTTAAATTCCAGAACTAAAAGCACAGGCGGTATTTTCTGGCCTTGCAAAAACATGGGCTGTGGTAGAAAATGAGGCACAGAAACCTAGAAATTTCTGGATAACACGTACGCATGAAAAGGCAAAAAGAAAAACAGAACACTAAAGGGCAAGGAAACCTAGGCTCTGAATATTGGCTCTGCCAGCGAGGATCTCTGTCAGCCTCTCCAGCTTAACCTCTCAGAGTCTCCATTTCTTCACCTGTAAAGTGCAGATGCCAGCACCACCTACAAGGCTATAGGTACTTAAAAAAGGTAAATAATTATCCAGAGAAGACGGGAATGAGTGCTGAAGAGAAAGCCAGATGTTCTTAAATATATCTTGGTGCGAAGAAAAAAAACAGTGTGGCTAATCAGCAAGCTTAAGATGAAAACAGTTTAAAAATAACTGTGAATCTTATTTTACATCTATACCCAAAGACCTGGTCATTACAGTTAGGTGCAAACTTCTAGTTGTAGCCTGCAAAACGTATCTAGTTTCCTCAGCATGATCAGACCTCATTTTATATCTCTCCCTTTAAATGAAAGGAGGTGAGAGAACACTCACCTTGATTGAAAGTCTTCATTATCTGTGCTTGTCCGAGGACTTATGAGTAGATGACAAATTAAGGGAAAACAACTTTGAAAAAACAAAACAAGAAAGGAATGGTGTCTCAACTTTTAGTGCAATCAATCCTTCAGCTCGCGGTTCTACTCGCCTCTGACTAGCCTGGTAGCCTCAACCTCTACCAGCCCTGCTCATCTGCTTCATCATCTTGCCCTTCTATTCCCCGCGCCCCAGCCCAAAGGACTCTCTGTTCCCTTTCTTCCTCTTGGTGGCAATACAGCCAGAGAGAATCTTGGTGGCGTAAAACAACCTCAGTCACCACAGAAGTTAAAAAGAAAACATACCAAGTCTCCCCCTTCCACATTTCATATACTTGAGAGGGTTAACTGAAGAGACTACTAAAAGGCTAGTTAAGCCCTTCAACTTTATTCAGACCACATACTACAAGGGTACAATTCTAAACATGACCAGTATCAAAGCTTTCCATTACACTGATTAAATATGCCAATAAGATGAAAAGGATATTGTTTCTTCTCTTCCTTTCCTCCTGAACTGTCCCGTTTCTCTTTCTTTTCTATCTTTTCTTTATCATGCCTGGACTCCTATAAGGAATGGTGGAATTAGTTGGGGAAGCGAAAACCAAATATAAAAATCAGCTCAAAATCCCTTTTTATCACCCACCAGTCACATATTTTTCTTCAAAAACTTATTTAATGATGCCAAAAGCACAAGCAACAATAGAAAAAAATTGGACTTTATCAAAAATAAAAACTTTCATGCATCAAAGAACACTATCAAGAAAGTGAAATACAATGTACAGAATGGGAGGAAATATTTTTCCCAGCCATACAGCTCATAAGGGTCTAGTATCCAGACTATATAAAGAAGTCTTACAACTGAGCAACAAAAAGACAATCCAATTTAAAAGTGGCCACAGCATCTGAAGAGATTTCTCCAAAGAAGGTATATGAATGGCCAACAAGCACATGAAAAGACGCTCAATATCATTCGTCATTAAGAAAATGTGAAATCAAAACCATGATGAGATACCACTTCACACCCACTAGGATGGCTAGAATTTTTTAAAAAAATGTAATTAAAAATAAAAATTAAAAAAACAGAAAATAACAAGTCTTGGCAATGACGTAGAGAAACTGGCACCCTCGTACACTGCTGGCAGGAACACAAACTGTCCAGCCACTGTGGAAAATGGTTTGTCAGTTCCTCAAAACGTTAAACATGGCATTACCATAAAACCCAGAAATTCCACTCCTGGGTATACAGACAAGAGACCTGAAAACAGGTCTTCAGACAAACACTTCAGAGCAGCACACAAACATTCACAGCAGCACTATTCACAACAGCCAAAGGGAACAACAAAAAAGTCCATCGACTGACAAATGGATGAACAAATGTGGTATATTCGTACAGTGGAATATTATTTAGCCATAAAAAGAAATGAAGCACCGGTACATGCTACGCCATGGAAGAATCTCAAAAATATTGTGCTAAGTGAAACAGGTCAGACGCAAAAGGCCACATTATTATACAATTCCATTTATATGAAATATCCCAAACTGGTGAGCCCATAGAGAGAGAAAGCAGATTGGTAGTTGGCAGGTGCTAAAAGGAGAGGGAAATTGGGAATGACTGCTCAATGGGCATGGCGTTTCTCTTTGGAGTGATAAACACATTTTGGAACTGGCTACATTGATTGCATAATACCGTAAATATACTCAATACCATTGAATTGTACATTTTAAAATGATTATTTTTATGTTATGTGAATTTTACCTCAACTAAAAAAGTACTTATTTAAAAGGAGAAGCCTCACTTTTAAAGCATATAGAGACTTTAAAACAATCACCTTATAATTTTCCAAAACTGCTTTTAAGAACTATGACTACAGGGGCGCCTGGGTGGCTCAGTCGGTTTAAGCATCTGACTTCGGCTCAGGTCAAGATCTCACAGTTTGTGAGTTTGAGCCCTCCATCAGGCTCTGTGCTGGCGGTGCAGAGCCTGCTTGGGATTCTCTCCCCCACCCCCACCCCGACCCTCCCCAGTTGCGCGCACGTGCACGCTCTCTCTCAAAATAAGCAAACTTTAAAAAAATATCAAACAAAAGATAAAAAAGAACTATGACTATATATAGCATAATAATGCTTTCGAAACACTTTACACCTTAATAATGACTTGCCTACTTTATGGCAGATGCAGGAAATGTATTCTGAATATCATCCATGAGTATCTAAGAGAATGCACACTATACTTAGTTTGAAAATCAAATACGAGTTGCATACACATTAAGTCTATTAGGAGAAAATGTTACAAAAATGTTTAAAAATCACAATTAATAAAGACTTTATGAGAGTGTTACTCATCAGGGAGAATACATGTGACCGTATTTGAACCTCATGAATGTAAAGAAACTAAAATCACTGTTGGTGGAGTGGGGGGGGGGAAGAAAACAAAAAGGAAAAGCTAAAAGTCAATGAACAGAAGTAGGTGGGAGTGGAATGAAGGAAAAGGAAACTTCACTGATAAACTAATTCTACTCTCCCAGTAATTTGTTTGGGACCGTACTGGCTCGAATTTGCCAGATAAACTGCCCTCCCCCAATGCCTCCTCTTCCCACCCTCAAATAATTAACAAGAGATTATCAGATTACCAAAAAACTCCGTATGTGCTAATATTCAGAGAGTCAAACTTTTAAGAAAAAGCATTCTGTCCCTTTGTTTTCCCAATTTACCTTTTTGCCACCGGAGGAGATTTTATCCATCTTTTCAGATTTAAACGAATCGCCGCCTTTTTCTTTGCCTGAAGATTTTGACTTATTTTTTTCCTTGTCTTTCTCATTTGGATAAGGAGACTCACATGGACTTTCACTTTTGTGTTTTGAAACCCCCACTAAAATTACAAAAGAGAATCATGAAAGCCTTTTCCAATTCAGTTTGATGATTGCTTCAAACGTATTAATAAATCTACCTACTTGTTCCATTTTCCTCTTTTCGCCTCTTGGCTAAGTCCGGTGGCACTTCACGGTCATTGTTTGAATGATCCTAGAACCAAGAAGTGTGAACTACATTGATCAAGAGGTTATGTTTTTGTTTTAAAATATTACTTTTACACAAGGGCACAGCTAACTAGCACCGGAGAGTATTGCCAATAGTGTCCCACACTTGGCAAAATGACATGAGAGACAGGCAGAGCTGGCAGGGATTATTAGGCTGAAGATCCGTATTACCGTAGAAGATTCAAACACACTTTCGGGTGAAAATATCAGTTTAAACACTAAATTAACAGTCTGCCAGGCAAGAAACTAGTACTTCAAAAAAGACAACAAACACACCACCATACAGCATATAACGGCTTTCCAAACTAGTTTTTAAAAAATTACAAACCCTTTTCCGTTCTTTCCTGTCCTTTTCATCTTTTTTCTCTCTTTCTCTGGATCTTTCCCTCGACTTGTCCAAATCTTTCTTGTCCATTTCTCTCTCCTTACTCTTGGACAGTGGTGGAGGAGTATGATTAAGGTAGAGCTGTTAAATTAAGGCAATATTACTAAAGATTATTAGTTTTCCAGTATCGGCATAACCTGCTTGACTGTTTACTTAATGAAAGACAACTGGTAGTTAGACCCAAAGTCAAAACTGGTCAGCTGTCTGGATCACAAGAGGTGAAATAAAAGAACATGGCACAAATTATGCAAAGACTTCAATTCTTGGCCTTACAAAATTATTCATTTAAACTCAATCAGTTCATTCCTGCCTTAACTGAGACTCATTAGTAAATCTACAAGCGACAGTTCCTTTTATAGCTCTGTTGTGAAGATCTATAACCACTACCTCTACAGGAGTCCGTATGTGAAAGTGTCTGGGCTTTCTCTACTGTTAAGAAAAAAATACAAACCTCCACACAATCATGGAAATTTTAAACAGTTTTGCCATCCACTTAGGAGGCAACCGATGACAGCAAGCAAAAGTATAAAAACCTAGCCAGGACTTGACTAATAAGTCTTTTCTGCCTCTACATATACCATGTAAACACTACCCTAAATTATTTTTATAAATGTAAAGGCTGCATACTCCCTACTTCTTAAAGCACTCCAATTTCTACCAAATAATCACAACTGACTGGGAAATTTGTCTTACTGGTTCTAATGGCTCAGAAAACCATTTGGCCAGCTGAGGATGATAAAACAACTCCCAAGACTGAAAAACGATGAATTCTTTCTCTGCCAAAAAGGCCCACAGGCAATAAACAGCCAAAGATCAAAACTACACTACCTAAATAATTAAGAGATAATCTTAATAACTTATGCAAGTTGTAAATATGGAAATCTCGTATAATTCACTAGTATAACCTAGTGAATATGGAAATCTAGAAAACATTAAGGAAGTAATCAGATTCCTATCCTTACAGCATTTTTAACTGTGCTATAAGCTTATGTTCAATTTAAGACATTACAAGTCTTAGGCAGCAGTGTACAAAATATAACTCATTACAATAACTACGCAATCCTAGATATACCTTAGGAATGAAAAGAATAGTGAGTCAAAAGTCAAATAGTTTTACATGAGGAAATCTTTTGGTATTCAAAGGAATACATGAAAAAAAGACAACCATCCATTTGAAAATTAAAGAAACACTTATTTAACACCACCAAATATTTTCAATTCAGTTGGTCAGAAATACTGCCATAGGAATGCAGAAGTAGATTCTTTAAAATGTCAGTGTTTAAAAGTTGATGATCAACTGAAATAGACAAAATGTTTATTAATAACAAAGAGTAAGAGAATGAAAAACAGTCATAAAAGTGCTTGTCCGAAAGGTGCTCTTGCTGGGTTAATGCCCTAAGCAACACTTCAAGATTTTCTAATTGTGAGGTTTATTCATATCTTAAGTTAATATTACGTATGAAACTGATAAGACAAAAGAAATAATATATTCCTGCAATACTCAAAGATTTCTCTAAGGGAAGTATTCATTCTCCTGATAAAAGTAAAAAAAAAAGCGGGGGGTGGGGGGGGAGTGTGATTACAAGTAAGTACACACAAGCACACCCATGCACACACACACACACCCCCTCCAAAGGAATAAAGTTTTTAATTGTGCCTAACTTGAATTCTGTATTGCAGGGAACTGAAAAACCAATACATTCTTAGTTTAGGAACATACCTAACCCTATTCCTTCTTCCTACCCTTCTAAGAATAGTTCTGATCACAATATTCTCTTTTCCACAATAACAGGCAGTCTCTCGTTGCCTGTGGAATAAAATGCATACTCCTTAGCTCAGGTATTTCCAAGCTCTTCGCAATCTTTGCACAATTATATCCTGCTACGGGCAAACTCAATACACTCTATGCTGTGGCTACCAGTGGCTCCCGAACTCCCTGTCCATCCCAGCAGTTCTCTTGACCACAATGGCTGCTCACTTTGATCTTAATCTCTTAAAATCCTACTAACCTTCACAGACAGCTCAAAAGCCATCAGCACTTCAATCATCCCTCAACTCTGCAACTCACTTGGTGATCTCTTGATTATTCTGTATCAACGTTTTTTGTGACAAGTATTCCCTATTAATTTCATGTCACTTATTTTTGCCCATAACAGTTTCCAGTATGGTAGGGGAGCTCATTAATGTGTCTTTTTCACTTTTACATACTTCCTAATGCCTTGTGCACACCAAGTACTCAATACTTGTTTGCCAAACAAAATTAATGATTTGTTAAATTGATCTGCAGATAGCACTGTTGGACTGTGCTTTTGATTTGCTTTTATTCTTGACATTGGGATCAATGGGTCCAAAAAACAATAGGACTGATTTTCACAATCTGTTAACACTGCCACACTGACTTTATTAAGGCTACCGTATATAAAGATGGCCTCGCTTCTAGGCTTCCATTTGATTATAAATCCTTGCTTTAAGATGAACAAAATTAAAACCTGAATTCTGTTTTGAGGATGGTTACTGCTGCCCTCCTAAATTATAGAGAAGCTTGGGTAAAGGAGGATGCTGCTTTTCACACTTTCTTCATCAAATACAGCTGCTAGGATTGCTAGGTGAAAACACAAGTGACCAAACTGGAAGTATGCCAATTGGAAACTGGGGGTGGAAGGTAGACAGACAGAAAAGATTTGGATATTAAGCTAGATTTTTCTCCCTTTAATCCACCTGAAAAGTCAAATCCATGTATTACTTTTACCATGGATTAGAAAGCAAAAATAGAAAGTAACTTAAAAAAAAAAAAAAAAAAGAGGATCCCAGGGACAAAGCATAACTAAAAAATTAAACTAACACACAGAAACCATTTTATATGTACGGGTGACAACACGAAAGAAAGAGACACACATCGCTCAAATCCTTGAAAAAGGAAAAGCTACCCAGAAACAGTGAGTTTATATAGATGGTCAATTTTAGAGATCAAAGTCCGGTAAAGTTGTTTTTCTAAGACATTCATATGCTACTGTACCTTCCTAGACATATAAGAAAAATGCAACATCAACTACTGTGCAGACCAGTTAACCTTTGAATGCTTTACCAAAGTCCAAAAGCATAAGAGTTCATTTCAAATATTTATTGAACACCTAATCACATCACCAAGTTACCATACCAAACACTAAGGATCTGAAAAGTGGTATGAGTCACCTGATTTTTATAAGTGCATTCAGATGCCATTTTCAAAAATTTTTGGTTGAATGTGGAATAACTCTACTGAATTTTAAATACCCAGAAAATCACTATCTTTTTCTGAAGGGGGATAGGGAGATTGACTTGTAGTAGTATAATTTTAAAAACAAGGCAAACACATTAACAGAATTAGGAACTCCTTTCAACTACTGTTGAAATGGGTGCTAAGAATCAAGGGACCATACATTTTTTTGTGTGTGTGCCATTTTTTTCATTGTAGTAGGAATACTTGAAGATCATCTTAATTTTAGTCCAAGTTTTGGTATGACTAACAAGTTACACGCCACTAGGAAAGGATCAAGAACTTTTTTAGTCTCTTATTTGTCAAAAAGACACTACCCTCCTGTTCTATCTACCTCACAGCACTGTTATGAACATGAAATGAGATAACATGTTTATCTCACATGTTTTATTTTCAAAAGGCTTCTGCAAATGTAAGGAACCATCATTTTCATCGTTGATTAGAAAATCCAGTTAACTATCACAGCAGGTTTCAAACTGCTTTAAAGTATGTTTCAGGAAATAAATACTCACAAGGTAACACTGTTAACCAATAAATTTAAAATAGCCGACACCAAGCCACTGATGGTTAAGACTGATATACACAATCCCAAACTGGTTATGAAAACCAACTATATTGCAATACAATTTAGCCAATAAAAAGTTTTACCTTAAAAGCAAGCATTCACAGTACAGCTAATACTCTTTTGATTGATACAGTATACTCTAAAAACAATGCTACAGTTTCAGCACAAAGGCACACTGGCTAACCTGAACTATTAAAAAATGTGTGCTTATTTGCCCAATATCCACAGACATTTCATTATAAAGGTATATATCTAAAAGCAGTTAGTAATGTCAACTGGCTTTGTTTCAAAATTTCGTTTTGTGTTGGCCCACCAGTAAGAAATAATACTTAGCAGGTATTAAGAGGAGGCAAAGTGGAAAATCAAAGTGAAAGAGGGTACAAATATTATAATAAGTAGACAAAATAACATGAACAATGGACAATTCAACTACAATAATGAAATGAACTCTGCAGTAAGATACACAAACTACACATTATTTTTAGTAGAAGAATACTCAAGAAAGTAGAGTAATAGGCAAGAATTAATACTGACATGTAATTACACGCAACCATCAAGTTGAGTATTCCCCTCCAAGAGAATGATTAGTTTACATTAACCGTATTTCTTGATATTACGCTACAACTACCAAAAGGGTAGCTCGGCAGAGGCAATATAGAATTTTATGGATTGGAATGGGCTCGGTTTTTAGAACAGTTACATGAATGCATCAAATTTCTCTTCTGGTCTTTTGGGTTGTCCTAAAACGTCAGAAAACAACCTGACAGATTTGTTTTGAGAAATTAAGTAAGCCTACTCCCCAAAACAAACCAACAACCCCTTCCCCAAACCTTAAACGTATTTCCAGATCTTGAAACATAAAAGAATGCATAACACAGCAAGCAGAGATATTATGGAAGTGTTGCCACATTACGCGCATTTGGTAACAATCTCATTAAAAAGGACCGTTGTCATCCATTGTTTCAGTTTGTGGTAGTTATTTTTAAAGCTTATTCTACTAGCTTACTGAATTTACTAGAGCGAAGGTATCTACTAAATAAATGAAGTAAAGAATTTTTTTTTGTTTTACTTAGGCATGATGATTTTAAAAGACTCAAACCTTTGCTGAAGACTCCTTGAGTTCGATGAGACTGTCCTGTAGAAAATGAATGGAGATGACAGGTGAGCTGGCATAGTTCTCAGAACCCAGAGGAACTTTGGGAAGTATGGCTGTAACCTGGAAATAAACCAGCTACTTCTTGTGAGGATAAATCTCATGATGTCAATTATAATATGAATATCAACAATAAAAAACAAAAGCAAAACCATGTAATGGAACTGTAATGTTAAAAAAATAACTAAATTATATGTACTCAATGTAATAACAAATAAAAATCTTTATCTGCTCATAATTTAAAAATAAATGTCAATGCCACATTTTTCATAACACTGTACTTAAGTTATAGGTAATGTTAAGTTAAGAGGCTTAAGAAAACAAAACATTTTTTTTTCCCTCCATAGAAAGTCTAAAATAGTGGAGGTCACTGTGGAAGAACGTTAGCTTACGTTTTCATAGTTTTTCTTTACTTGGGAGGTTTCAAATTTTACTTTACTTATGACTCTACTATAAATACACGCATTTTTAAACCTAGCCCCAAAAACTCAGTGGCATTATATTAACAAGAAAACAACATGTATTGTCTAAAAGAGTAATCACTTTTTTGCAAAGTGCCTCTGGTGGTGAATCTCATGCCTCCCACAAAAAAAGCACTTAAGAAAAAAGAGAGAGAGAGAAAGAAAGAAGGAAAGAAAGAAAGAAAGAAAAGGAAAGAATAAAAGAAAGGAGAAAAGAAAAGAAAAGGAGGAAAGAAAGAAGGAAAGAAGGAAAGACAGAAAGAAAGAAAGAGAAAGAAAGAAATCAATTACGGTATTCCACCACAGTGCTCTTGATGAAGAATTAGTTAACTTACAGTTTTAAAAGTTCAACGTACTGCAAATTCAAAGATTCCATGAAATTAGATGACTTTAGAATTAAAATTAAATATGGAGCAAGGAATGGCTACCCTGAGTCTTCAAGAAGGCTACACCCACGATTTTGTGCTGCAGTTGAATGCCTGGGGTTTCTCTTTGCTGGGTGGTAGGATTGGATGCCACATCTGCTTTTATCGTAACGCAAGGTTCAACTTGTTGGGAACCCAATGGGTATAAACAAACCTCCAAGGGAAGATACAACAGAAGCTGCATGCTCACTGAATATACACAACTACAGGAGAACTGATCACCAAGGAGACTTTAAAATGGAACTCCTTTCAAGACTCCTTCTTAGAAGGCACACATCGGTATGATGCTCATCAAGAAGCTTGATGAATTCAGAGGTATCTTGTTTATCCTGTATCATCCAGGAAGTCTTCACTGCTATATATTCTTCAATATTTATGCTGAAAAATAGGCTTCATTCTGCCGAAAAGATTCATTTGCTTGTAGCTACCATTGCGCTCCAAAAATGACTGCTTAAAGCAGTGAGGCACTTCTGGGTAAAATTTCTCTTGCACTTTGAAACACTACAAAATTAGTGCTAGGTCCTTGAAGTTTTAATATTTTTATAATAAAAATACTCAATAGGAAAAAATATCAGTCCACCAATATGTAAAAAATTCATTTTCTAATGCAATATAAAACCTCCAGTGGCTCCAGTGAATACTTGGCACAAGACTTGAAGGAAGTCAGGACACGTATTCCAACCAGGTGAGCCTAACATGGACGCTGCCTTCCTCAGGCTATACTAACCTTTACTGTTGAGGAATGCGATGGAGAAGGGTGGGTATCAATTTTGCGGCGTTTTTGTTCTGTTAGCACAAAAAGAAAAATGGTCACAGTAAGATTTCTACTTTTTTTCCAACCACTTAAGAAAAATCACCAACTTTTAAGGTCATCAAGTATTAGTTCCCCCGAGTAAAGTCCCTAGATAACTTGCCAGAACAAGAAAACAAGAACCAACTATTACACATTAACAAGAACCAAAAGTAAACAAATATAAACAAAGGCAAACTTGCCCCTTTCAGGCTCTGCAACATCTGATCGGGGAACAGGTGACTTCAAGGACCCAGAAACTGGTGTTTTTTCTCCTCCTTTAGCATTTTCCTTTGATTTCATTTCCTTTGCTATATCTCTTTCTCTGGATGGCTCCTTCTCTCTTTCCTTTTCTTGAGTCGATTTTGATTCTATGCTGGGGACAGTGGTTTTGAATTTCTCATCTTTAGCTTTTTCTTCCTTCTTGAATTTTTCTTTCTCTTTGTCAGACTTAGGTGTTCTTTCCTTCGTCTCTCTTGCTTTTTCATCTTTATTTGGCCGCTCTTCCTTCGGTTTTTCTTTACCATCTTTACCAAGTACCCTGGCCTCTGGAGTAGTAGCTGGAGTCTTTTCTTTTTTCTCTTTTTCTTTCTCTTTCCCTTTTTCTTTGTCATTTTCTTTAACAGCTTTGCTGCTTAAGAATAAAAACATGAAATTTTAAGACAGTCAAGAAACACACTCCATGTTATATAAATCATGAAGGGTTTCCTATGGACTTCAAAAATAACAGAACTAAGAGTAGCCCTTTGAAAACTAAACGACTTTAAGACAAATAAAGTACTTCTTTATCCAATAAATAATAAATGACCAAATTCATGAACAGCATATTAAAAAGAATGATTAAACTGATGGCAGGCCCTTTTCTGTATATGTTCATAACCTCTGAGGATTACAAGGTTAGCCAAAACTTATCCCACAAACCAACCAAGGGTGCTACTATCAGGAACTGGATTACTTGGCTGGATGGATCCCTGGTCTAAATCAGTGTAGGCTTCTTTTATGTTAATTATCCTTACCCAGAATGCCCATAGCAAGTACTCAATCCTAAAAGGTTTTTCTTTTAATTTTTTTTAACGTTTATTTATTGGGGGGGGGGGTGGGGAGGGAGAGAGCACAAGCGGGGGAAAGGCAGAGCGAGAGAGACACAGAATCCAAAGCAGGCTCCAGGCTCTGAGCTGTCAGCACAGAGCCTGATGCAGGGCTCAAACTCACGAACTACGAGATCATGACCTGAGCTGAAGTCAGACTCTTAACAGACTGAGCCACCCAGGCATCCCAATACTAAAATGTTTTTTTTTAACTTCACTACCTACCTTCACCTGCGTAACTCAGCAGGGGAAACAATGTCAGTCTTGGCATTATAGAAAACATATGGAGGATGGTTACGCACATCATCAAATTAGGGGTACTCAAAAAATTCAAAAGTCCAACATAAATGACTTTCATAGTATTCAACTACCACCCTCTTTCATTCATGGCTAATGAGATTAATCATGTAAGAATTCAGAACTGTGACATACAGCACAGCATTCCTACCTGTTAGAGCCACTGTTTCCATTGCTTGAATTCCCTTTTGGTGTGGCACTAGAAGCTTTATTAACAGCTTTCACACCACACTGAGATCTCTCCCTTGATTTATCTGAAAAAAAGGTAAGGTTTTATTTGACAAGTCTCTAATTGTAAATAAAGTACAATTTCACAGCAAAATGATTAGAGATGAATTCTAATTCATTCTTTCTAAAGAAACAAAGGGCTAATTACTTCTTGATAGTCTTGATAGTTACATACTCCTACCTAGGGAATAAAAAATAATACTAAGCCAGCATTTTACTTGTCACGTGATATAAAACACCTTAGTTTGTTCACATGAAATGTATCACTTATAAACTTCTACAAATAAGCATACCAGTCTCCTCAGTACTGCTTTCGTCCGATTTGGATGCACTTCCTATCGACGAAGAAGAAGGCCCACCACCAGGCCCATTTTGTACACTGGCAACTGCATTCCTCGGAGGGGGGTCTTTGTGATGAAACTCATTTTCAGGTATCATGTATGACTTTCTACTTTTCAACTGCCCAGAGTAGCTGAAAGTCGCACAAAGTGTTTAAATATACAAATACAAATCAAAAAGTACAAACATGGAGTTTAAAAGAATAAAATTAGCAAATGATTCACCCTACTTGGTGCCAGAGAATAAAAAATATTAATTTTCAGTAAGTTCCTGAAGGTCTTTAGAGAGAGCCCCAGATGCTTTCTTAAAAATAAAAATGTAAACTGATCCTCAAACTGTCTTTTTTTCACTATTGAAGATCCAAATATCAACTGATGATAAAATTACATTTCCTCCAAACCAAGACATACTATATATGACTTTTGAAATTATCATCCAGTATAGACCGGAAGCTGATAATCAGAAGTGACAACTCTCACCAGCCTGTGGGAACATGATCGCATAATCTCCCATAATCTCCTGAAGTAAGGCAGAAGATAAACTTCAACACTGTAAAACATTTTAAAGTCTTCAGAATCCTTCTGTCATCTAGTCTCATAAATCACATTAAAGTATAATTGTGTTACCCCATAGCCAATGCATATAGATCTGGCCTCTTCTCTTTTTCTTCTTGGCAGATTTTATGCACTCTTCTTTCCAAAGCCTGACCCAGATTCAAAACTTTTGGGTACCAAGGAAGTATTTTTGTTAGCACAATCAAAATATTCCTGATGTGAGTATATTCGCCTGTTTCAAGGCAATGTACCGATGCCTACAACAAACATTTTAAGACCTATTATTATAAAAATATTAAGTATAAAGAGAAAAAAACCACCTTCAAGAAACACAATTTTTTTTTTTTACCTTGGTTAGTTTGTAATGCCATTTATGCACAACATGTCGAAAGTTTTCATAGTCTAATTGATCAGCTTTATTTCCACCATCAAATCCAGTTGCTCGTAATATAGTAAGGAATCCTGGATAATTTCCACATTCCTTAAAAACAACAAAAAAACAAAAAAACAAAAAAACAAAAAAAACAGGCTGTTAAAGAAAAATTCTGCCCCCAAAATAGCAGGAACTGAAAACTTAAGAGGACTAGTTTAATGATTCCATGCAAAAACAAGATCTGAATGATAGGTAGTTTTCACAGAAATGTTAAGCTTATTTGATAGTATTAATTTGGCACGTCAGTTCGAGATATGGCTTTTTTAAACAGCACTTTTTAATAATGAATGAATTATGCTTAAATTTTAAAAACTGTTTTACAACTCAATCTTAAACTCACAAAACTGAACAACCTAAAGATTACTGCGAGGGGCGCCTGGGTGGCGCAGTCGGTTAAGCGTCCGACTTCAGCCAGGTCACGATCTCGCGGTCCGTGAGTTCGAGCCCCGCGTCGGGCTCTGGGCTGATGGCTCAGAGCCTGGAGCCTGTTTCCGATTCTGTGTCTCCCTCTCTCTCTGCCCCTCCCCCGTTCATGCTCTGTCTCTCTCTATCCCAAAAATAAATAAACGTTGAAAAAAAAAAAAAAAAAAAAAAAATTAAAAAAAAAAAAAAAAAAAAAAAAAAAGATTACTGCGAGTGGTTGTTATACACACGGGTAAAATGTTAGGGTGTTTATTAGCCATACCTTTTCATATGTGGCGCGATCACTGTGCCACCTGGTCACAGTCTCTAACATGCAGCAAAGAAATCGCCCATATCGACTAGCTTCATTTTCAGTACAGCTTGCAACTGTGTAAATTATATCAGAGAAAACCTACAGGAAAAATGTTTGAAAAATAAAAACAAATCAATGTCAAAATTAGTCCAAAATGTTAAACGGTTGTGTTACAGCAAATCATAATAAACTAAACAGGTTACTTTATATATCTTCCCCTTTTATATTCACAATTCCAGAAATCTTTAAAGATTTTGGCTTTTGTGAGGAAATGGCACATTCATAAAGCAACAGCAACAACAAACTTTTATTTTAAAAAGCTGATGTACAATGACAGAGGAAAAAACTGTAATTATTATTACAACATAACTTCTTCAACAAAGACTTAGCCATAGATATTACTGGGGTTAAGGGGACAGTAAGCAGAGGTGAGGTTCATAGAAACTAGAAAAAGGCAGCTGACATGCTGTGACATAGGTTACATTTTTAAACCATAAATGCAGTAATTTATTAAGAAAAAAGCCAGATGCAAAATTACATAAATGTGACCATACTGAAAAGCATCCCTGCTTTTATGTGTGTGCAAAGGTGTAAGCCGTTTTGTTGTTTTTTGAGGGGGTAAAGGTTAAGAATGAAGAAGAGTTCTACCTATTATTGACAAACATATAAACCCATATTATGAGTTAATAGATTAACTAGGGGTGCTTATTACGTGTCAGGCACTATTCAAAGAGCTTGTGTGTAGCGACTCATTTAATCCTCACAATAATGTTCTGAAGCAAGTACTATTACCCCATTCTACAGTAAGAAAACTGAGGCACAGAGAGGTTAAAAAAAACTTGCCAAAGATCATATAGCTAGAAAGTAGCAGAGCTAGGATTCAAGTTCAGGCACTTGGCTCTTGAGTTCATGCTTTTAACCACACACACAATAAATACCTCTATAGCTTATCATGTTTAGCTATCTTTGTGTGAGACTTTTTTTTTTTTAAAGGTTGCAATAAAAGGAACTTACTCGATCATAGCAAAGAAGTGTGGAAAAATTTGGAGTTTTCTGTTGATGTACCAATTCAACAAAACGAGCACAGTAAACAGCATCAATTGCTGAAAAAATACATCGAGGAAATATACACAGCTGTAGAAATTTTGTGATGGTCTCATTTTTGGTAGATTCTAAAAATAAGGGAAGAATATATTAAGTGGTAAACTTCTTCCTCAAGTGCCTCAAGGCCACTAAACATGACAACATATTAATTTTAGTGTAGAGAATGCTATAAAAAACCACAAACTCTATAGTTTGTAACCAAAAGGTCATGCCTGGGATAAGACTTTCATTTTCACTCTGTGGACATTTTTCTATCTATAATTTCTCCAGAAATATGATTTCATCCAGAAAGGTTGAAGGATAAGCTGCCAATATTGTAGTTTATAATTACTTTCACCAGCAAACTAAATCAGTTCCTTCAGCGAACATGTGAGGTCGACTCTGCATTAATGAATCACCCAAGAACGGGATAGTGAACACTGAGTTGAAATACAAACATAATACACTTCAACACCTCTGAAGTCATAGAGGTTTGCTCTTGTAGTTTAGCAGGAGCAGGAATTTAACAAGTCCAACCACTCACTTGCTAAAAGCCAGTTGTCCTTCTCCAGTTTCAGTCTCTGTAGAACTCGCTGTACATGTTCCATCTGTTTCTTTTCTTCTTCAAGAAGCTTGTCCTGAAGGGCAGTACAACGCTCCTTCTCCTTTTTCTTTTTATTTGGAGGCTACAATGTAGAAGTTAGATACTTTTCTAACTAGAGGAACATTACCTCCCTCTCTTTGAATTAAAAAATTCAAAAAGAGATAAATGCTGACACTTCATATTCATTACTTCACAGGGGTATCGAGGAGTCCACCTGAGTGTGCTTTCACCACCATTCACCACCATTCACCAAATCCAAACTCTCGTCTTCCCATCAAAACAGGCTACCTTTCCAGCACTGGTACTTCTAGTCTGCGGCATGGAGTCATCTTTGACTCTTCCTTCTTCACTCCAGCATCCCAAATGCTTATAAAGTCTCGTGCATTCCCACTACCTCAGTACTTCACAATGAATTGCCCAAAATGCCACCTACCTGGTCTCCAGCCTAACACCAGCCCCTTCCCCCTAACAAATGCATCCTTCATACCACTGTCAAGAGTGCTTTTTCTAAAGTACCATTTTTACCATTATCACTTCCCTGCTGAGGAATCTAATACAGCCCTCCTTTTTATTAGTCTTCTTTCCTAACTTCCACTGCTCTACATAATCTGGCCCCATCCTAACCATTCAAATTGATCACTAAGCCCATTCACTAGAATAAAAGTGGTCTCTTTAAACCTTAAATTACTTCACACCTTTGCTGGAGCTCTCAAGTGGCCAATCTGCCTCCCTATTTCCAAACCTAATCCATCTTCAAAGCCTACCCAGCTTAAGACTCACCTCTTTCACAAAGCCTTCTGCTAAAGAGTTCTCCTTTTGGGAACTCCTACTGCTCTTGTAATTGGGAGTCACACAGATCATTTTAAGTTGCTAACATAGTCTTCGGTTAAAAAAAAAAAAAAAAGCAAACTCATAATACCTTTTGTGTGATCATAACCTCCATGTATTCACCAAGCCCCTGCCCCTTCCCACTGAGAGGTCACCACTAACTCACTTAGAAAATATTATATAGCAGTAAGATCGTAGCTTTAAGGAACTGGAGTTAATACAAAGTATGGGTAATGTTGAATTAATACCATGAAATTATTGTACCTGAGCTACTAGAACAAAAACCTACCATTTCCTGATTGTCATCAATTGCTTTCATCTGGACTTTAAGTTTATTGACTTCCCGTTCATAGCTGGTGTGTGGAACTGCAAGGTCATACATTGTCAATGACCAGAATGTGGCATAGAATTGAGGGCTGATGTCATCCCAGACTTTGGAAACATGTAAGGAGACCACTGCTTCATGGACAGGAGCCATCACCATTTCACACGATGTAATGTACTTGTGAACTTTATGTTGCTGTTTACTTCCTTTTTCTGATTTTTTAAGTTCATCATACTTTGACTGGAGATAAAATGTAAAAACAAACACAACACAATTTATAGCATTGACTTTCAAGTATAAAAACCTATGTTCCCTTCTCAAGAATCAGAAGATGACCAGTCAAAACATTCTGATTTCTTACCAACATTTATTTTAAGATAAATCATCCCTGGAAGCTGTTCCAATCTTGTGTGCTCACTAGGAGCTTTTCAGCAGATTCTTATTAAACCTGACCTGTTAAGTAAATAGCGTATGTGTGCCCACTCCACCATCCATGATCACCCACCCTACTCTCTCTTACTACTATATCAAAGACTGAACATGTAGGTTTTCCATTCCTGCTTTTAAGATCTTCAAGGGAACCAAGTAAATGGTCCTAACACCAGTAAAGAGGCAGAATGGAACTAGTAATAGCTAACCAGCACAGAATGTTTTATCACTACACATAGCCCCTAGTGGCCGTTACAATTTGTCAATTAAGAATCTCGATCAACATTAAGAAAGAGTATGAGAAAGCTACTATAAGACTGCCAAGTAGGGTGCCTAAGTGTTCAGGTTTGGCAGTGAACGAGGGGATTCCCAGGATGCAAGAGTACCGTGCCAAAACTGGCAGTCCCAAGCAAACCAGGACGAGCTGGTCGCCCTGCTGGTAAGCTAAATAAGACTTTCTATGAAGGGATATGGTAGATTAGAGTTTAAAGCATGTGGGAACTGGCTCTGCAGCTTTTTTTAGGCCTGACTGGTTTATCCTAATTTTGGAGGAAGGTCAGAGGAAGGCCATACTCTTAACGGTAAGAGGAAAAGAAGCCGTTAGTACAACGGGAGGAACTACATATCAGTTCATAGGGTATAATACCAAAGGTCAAAAAAATAATAATAAGAAGAAGAATACAAAGTGTTGTTGCTACTGTCTCCTATCCTTCGATCTCTTTAGGATGAAAATTTTGTTGGGATGAGGCATCATCCCTGAAGATGAACCTAAAAGGAGATCTAAAACTCACTTCTTCTTTATGTTAAATAAAGAAGCATTTAAATCATCACAGTTTGTGCTGAACAGGGAACCCAGAACCAGAAGGTCAGACATCAAAGGCTCCACTTCCATGGCTGGACTGTGGATGGTAAGAGGCTCGGCTCCTTACAGTCCCGCTGTCTTCCTTCCGGAGTGCCTCTCTACCCCAGGCTAACCGGACGGAAGACATACCAAGTACTTGGTTCCAGAGGGTAACTTAAGCAGCATCTTACAATTATGAGAATTACAATCAGAGAATCTTACAATTATTCTATAGGTGGAAGATTTACCTCCTGTTACCCCATTTTAGAGAACTACACAGGTGACAAAATTACAAAGAATATTTCTTTTGAGAGAGAAGTCTCAATTACATCATAGACCCGAGAGAATAGCCAGGATAAGGAAGGGTCTTTCACCTCTGAGGCCAGGTCCTGTTGATGGTAACTAATATGAACCTATGTGAGGCGGAATGACATCTGCTGAGGTTCTAACAAAACGTAGGATAATCAGTGCTAAAACTATCTGTACAAGATAGCTTGGCTACCTGATTTGGGCAAGATCTAGAACATGAACTGGGGGAAAGCCTTTCTTTCATAACTGTGTTACAAGGTGGGTCTCAACAATTAAAACTGAAAATTAAGTTATAGGCATGAGGGGGCAATGATGTGGTATGACAGCCCCCGTCTCCCCAGTCGTCTGGTTCTGAATATCACTACTATTTATTGCTAGGCACCCACCTAGTCCCTATCTAGTTAAAAAGAAAAAAAAAAAAAAAGGCTTGATGAGAAAAGACAGCTGTACTTCATATTTAACTAGGATGAAGATTTCCTCATCTGAAGTCAGTATAACTCCCTCTTCAAGCTTACACCTTCAGTCAAATAAAGAGGCATAACAGCTCTACATCTCAAGTCACTTGGGGCACTAAATCCATGACTAGAACTGATATCCACAGTTATTGCTATACTTCTAACGACTGTTCAAAAAGCTCCTGTTGGCCCAGTAACCTGAACAGTGTTTGGTCGGCTAAATCACTCCCGTGAGGGCCCAATGGTAGTCCATTTACGGAAGGGACCCGGCAGTCCCCCAACATTCACACCCTCTCCTCGAAGTTTCTTCAAGAGAGGTCCTCACCCAAGAAGCAAAAGCAAGGCTCCTCTAGGGAAATCTGGATGTCCATCTAGCGCAACCAAGGTTTCCAAAGAACTCCCTTTCCAATGTGGTCTGTCAGTAACAGACTTATCCCTGACTTGTCTGTATAGTCACCTCTATGTGGCCCTTTGTATTCTTCTGCAACCCTGACGGGGAAATGACATTTCTCAGTTTAGAATTTGTATCTCTTAAATGACAAAGACCTAATATTTTACACAGGCTACAGAAGAGGTAGCTATTGGTAGGAATGACCTGCTCCATTTTCTGACCTGGAAAAGTTCAGCCAACCTCAGGCAACCAGGTGTTCCTGTTTGCTAGGGTTCAATATCGCTGATTAGTGTGTTCACTTCTCAGTATAGCACAGGGCAGGTCAGAATTCCTGAGATGAAGCAATTCTCCCACCTCAGTCCTTCAAGAAATCAGGTCCCCTGGTGCATAGCTGAGACTGACCTACTGAGGGATGGGGCGACAACACAAGACACAACTATGCAAAAAGAGCATACAATTTCCTGGATTGAGAGATTCTAAAGGGAAAAAAGAGGCCTAATCCTACCCCTTGTCCCCCTTTCCCTTCAGAGAAGATAGCAGAAATAGCAACAGTATTGTTGCATAATGCTGAAAGTGATAATTAAATCAATTAACAGTTGTTAGAGGGAAGTGTGACACTGCACCAGTTGATATGTAAACACTAACAGCTGATGGTTGATTAAATGATCAATTAGACCCCAAATTTCTCAGCGTCTTTTCTCCACACCTATACTACACAATTCTGTGTTTCTACTGGGAACAAAGAAGGATCCTAGTTTAAAAGAAAGGACAGAGATCTTCCCCAAAATCTGGAGTGAAAAGCCTTACCCAGTACAGACAACAACAAATAAACAGAAGGGCCAGAATTCAAGCCTACGCAAAGATGAAGAATACACTGGGGCTCCAGTCAGAGTGGAGAAGTACCACGGTTTCCAAACAGAGGGCTGACCATGGTCCGAAGGGAAAGGAAAAGCCCATTCCCCTTCCAGGTCACTGCTTTGCAGGCAAGAGTCCAGGTGGCAGAGAGAGAAAAGGAGGGAGGGCAGTGTCCTCTTCCCCCAACATCCTTACAGTCGCTAGTGGGATACTCTGCTTGGGAAGGCTCTGGCTTGCTTTTGTCGTTTTTTCTTTTTAGGCGTCTCATTTAGGGGGGAGAGAAAGAAAACAAGAACCATGAATGTCCCTTTTGAGAAGTTACACAACACAGACTACAAGAGTTTTTAGAGTGTTTGGGGTGGTTAAGTCTTTCTGTTAGTCTCTTTATTTCTCTCAAGGCAGTACGAACAGCAAGTCAACTATCTGACAGGGATATTGTCAACTGAAGAAATAGTACCCTCTGTATTCCGTGGGAGTATTCCGCAGAATGACATTACCATATCTTCCTGCATCAGAATCAACCAGTGCTTATTAAAAAACAAAAACAAAACAAATTCCCAGGTACTATGCAAGTCACTAAATTAGAATCTGGGGACACAGGACGAGTTTCTAGGATGCTTCATTGGTGACGCTCATCTACACTAATGTTTGAGCACTATATATAGTTAGCTCTAAAGAGCCCATACGACATCAACCTGGACAACTGGGGGTACAGTAACAGTAAAATTATAGCACCAGTGAGACTTACATTTAGAGGGAGCATTGTCATCGTACACCTCTCAGAGATGAACGTTAACAAAAGAATAATTCTCCAACGGGCACCCGAGTGGCTCAGTTGGGTTGAGCATCTGACTCTTGGATTTGGCTCAGGTCATAATCTCATGGTTTATAGGATCGAGCCCAGCACTGGGCTCTGTGCTGACAGTGTGGAGCCTGTTTGGGATTTTCTCTCACCTCTCTCTCTGCCCCTCCCCGCTTTGTACTCAGTCTCTGTCTCTCTCAAAAGAAATAAACTTAAAAAAATGTCTCCAAGAGACATGTAATCTAGATCTATTTCAAACTAAAACACATTTATAGTTAAGAACTACTTTGGAATCATTCTTGAATGGCAGCAAAGACACTTACACTTACCGAAATGTGGTGTGCATACATTGGCCTAGACAGGAAAAATGCTGCATCATGGGGTGTATGAAATTCGTTACAGAGCACATCAATTGAAGGCACTCGCTTTATATAATCTTCTGTGCTTAGATTAGATGCTAAAAACCCACCAAACTGTACCAGGGTATCATGACACTAAATTTAAAAAATAAGACAAAAAACACAAATGTGCTACCACTTTACAAAACCGACATAAACATTTTCCAAAATGATTACAATAGGTCATTTTAACAATATTTTGATTAACAATAAAGAATTCAAATTTTACAACTTAGAAGAACTTTAAAGACCATCTATAAACATCATCATGTAATCATATTACCACAAAAGATACCAAGGCCCTGAAAAGTTCATCAACCTAAGGCTTTAATGTTCAACCAGGTCTCAAGTTCCAAGCTATTATTTCGTCACTTTTAGTAGAATATACTTCCCCTACATCACATAAAACAACAGTTTTACGTATACAGAATTTCCTTGCCCTTAAAAGAGGAAAACTTCATTTATAAAATATATGTGATCTCTTTTTTCCCTTGTAATACAGTTGGTGGTAAACACATCTTGTAGGCTAATCACAGGTTTTGGTGCCTGATATTTACAGAAATATTTTATAAACATCACATCTACTTTGTTCTGACAGAATTTCCAGATTTCCAGAGATCAGGAAAAGATATGAGAGCAAATAACTCGAAGTTAACTACTTAAATTGAAAATCTTATACATATGATTACGTTTCCTAGAGCCTTCTCTTAAATACCATAATTTTCACAGAAATACCCCCTAGTTCAAAAATGCCTATTTTACATTAGAGCTGTTTCGCACTCATATGATGTGCAAATGACATTTTAAAAATTATATCGCATTCTGGGGCGTCTGGGTGGCTCAGTCAGTTATGCATCTGACTCTTGATTTTGGCTCAGGTCATGATCTCACAGTTCCCGAGACTGAGCCCTGCGTTGGGCTCTGTGCTGACAGCACAGAGCCTGCTTAGGGTTCTCTCTCCCTCTCTCTTTGCCTCTCCCCTGCGCATGCTCTCTCTCAAAATAAACATTTAAAAACAAAAAATAAATAAATAAATGAAAATTATACCACATTCCATATTTTCCACTATCAGGATGAAAAAGAAATCCACACAAGCACAAAAGCCACTTTAACTTGCCTGATCATAGAGTTTTCCCACAAGTTTCAAATGTTTCTCTCCACCTTCCTGGAAGATTACCCCATTCCTCTGCTGAGCCATAAGCAAACAGAGAGGAAGAGCAAGATCATGGTCCAATAGTGCATCTTTTAATCTCTGGGAGGACTTTTTAGTGTTTCTGATCTGGCCAAAATAACCACCCTGCACAAGAGAAGACATAAATTTACCAGCGCATAGTACATAACACATGCTATCTGATTTGAAAAAGACACAGAAGAGGATCAGTTACAATCCTGAAGATTAAAAACTTATTCTACATTCCTTTCCTCTCTTCACAAATTTATTTTAGTGACACAATTGCTGATTACAGTCACTAGTTTCAAGATTCAACAACAGAGTGATGATGTTCAGATTAACACCAGTTAGGATATCAAGGACCACAGAACACTTGGTATTTACTTCCCTTACAGATGCACTGCTGTCTTTTATACTTTGTTTCAGCTGTTTGAAAGGGCTTAAATAACTAGTATATCACAGTTTTCAAAAGGGAGATGAGGACAGCCATGAGAGGAGGGTTATGCATGGCTTTGACATTTGGCTTCATGTACTTACGTGTTGTTTGGATTCGTTAGTATGAGCATGCATCTATTTTGAACTTAAAAAGTCCATAAAAAAACTAGCAACTCTCACCTCCGCTTTTAGTTGCTCTCCACCAGTCATGGCCTCTAGTTGCTCCATCGTCATTTCCTCTGTTATTTCTATTCCTGCCATTTTTTGTACCACTTCTTTCAATATAAGCAGGTCAAAACTATTTAGAAAAAATAAGAAACAGTCTAGAGTTGAAACTTCAAACATAAAAGTTACAATATATTATAATTAACATGCTGAGAATCCCTAAATTGCTTGTATGTAAATATGGAGCGGAAAGGGGCTAATGTGGTTTTTAAGGAAAAACTGCATTCTGGAACTATACTGAACAATATTTGAGACATGTAATATATTTACTTTAACATTTTCTTGGGAATAATTTCAAACGTACAGACAGTACGTAAAGATAAAAAATAGTACAAAGCACTGCCATATACCCTTTACCCTGACTTCACCTATTAACATTTGGACTCCTGTTCTCTTTATCGTTTGTGTTTTCTCTCCCTCCCTCTACACACACACACACACACACACACAATTTTTTCAAACCATTTGAGAGTAACTTATTTAGTAAGTAACATCACTTTTAAGGGCACATTTTACCCCTAAAATTCCTAAGAATGTATTTCCAAGAATATAATTATTCTCTTACATAACCACAGCATAGTTATCAACTTTAGTAAATCTAACACTGATTCAATACTTTAATCTATAGTTCATCTTTTATTTTTTATCACTTGGCCCAAAAGCCCTTCATAGCATTTTTAAATGTTTTTTATTTATTTTTTAATTCAAGTATAATTAACATACAGTTTATGTCAGTTTTACTCATACAGTGATTCAACAGTGCTATACATTACTCAGTGCTCATCATGGTAAGTGTACTCTTAATCCCCTTCACTTCTTCACAGCATTTTTTTATCCTCCAGTACAAGGTGGCCAATATATATATTTGACGGTATAGAGCCATCTCTCTAAACAATCACACACACTTGGAAGGAATGGAGGGAGTGAGGGATAGGAGAAAGAAAAAAAAGGAAGGGAACGAAGTTCCAAGTTGCAGTGTATGAGCCTAAGATGACAGCCTTAAAAACATTTGTTATTGTGCCAATAGTTACTCATTTTAACTCTCAAAGCTTAGGACTATCAATGGAAATAACAACATATGACTTTCAAGATCCTCTTTAATTAGTTAAGTAATGAAGATTAAGTGGAAACCTTCTTTCCTACAAAACAAATACAGACGTGTTCCCAAATGTAAAGCTAGACATACGCAAGACACAAGTTAAAAATAGATAAAAGGCAGTGTTTGAAGATTCTTATTGAGTGCTTACTCTCTCAACTTGTCTTGCCTTCCCTAAACATAGGTTTTGAAAACAAGAGAGCCCTCCATGCAAATTAGTATGCAACAAGTACCAACGAAATATTTTAATTTTTCTTTAAACTATCTTTTAATTAAAAACTATATTCACAGTACAGAAAACTGAGCTATAGACTTAAAAATAACATTACATTCTCCTGGCCCATAGACACAGAAGAGTAAAATGTATAGGAATGGTGGACAGATGCGCAGAGTGCGATGTGCTGATAAAATCCTAAAATCTAATTATTTTTTTCAGTGTTCTCTAATCCAAAATAAGAATCTGTCAAGAATTACTTAGGTAATACTTGTGTGGAAGAGCAGATAGCTTTAAAACTTTTGTTTGCTTTCTACCAGAAAGTTTTCAGGAACAATTTCCAGTTCTTCGAGTCTAGTCCGTCTACTGCTGAGGAGGTTTAAGATACACACTAATTCCAACTCTAAGCAGTGATATGGGTCCAGAATAAAACAATAAAATTCAGTATTTACAAAGAAAAGAGAACGTTATCCAAAAGGTATGCAAGCTGTACGTAATCTCTGAAGTCCATATTTTTTTAAAAAATTGTTTCAAAAATACTATATACACCCTCAAAATAAACATGTTCCTACCATATGCTTAATGTAAAGTTCAATTACTGTCCAGCAGCATAATCAATAATGTAATATGTCTTGTCATAAGAAGATTTACAATATACCATATTAACTAACCACTTATTCAAGAGCCTAATAGGTAGTCAAAATGAATTGTCTTTTTAATGATATATATATGGCCAAATATTACATTTGTGTAAAAAAGTATTTATGTATGAAATTACAATTTCTTTTAATTAAAGAATTCCATATATATAAGTGAGCAACTATTCTACTTAAGCCTACAACCAACAGTTTTTCAGGATAATAGCAATCTCAATATCCCAATACCACCAGAAGTACTCTAATTACTGAATTTCATTTACATATAATTTGCTATGAATACCTTTTGCCTGCCTTTAGCTGATTAGCCACATATTGAAGAAGACCAGCAAGATCAATTGGATATTTACGAAAAACTGCACCACAGAAACTAGCCAGACCTATATGAAATAAAAAAATAGGGCTTTTAAAAAACAGTTCATAAAACAAAAAACAAAAACAAAAACAAAAAAAAACACAATATTAAGCGCCATTTCTCAACTAACTCAATCTCTAAAACAAAATGAGCTAGGAATACTTGTATTGCTGATGCCATTGAATGGAGTTTTAGAATTAATAACAGCTAATATTTCTTGAGCATACATATGCGAAGCACTGTACTAAGTACTTTAATGTTAATTATCTCATTTAATTTTTGCAATAATCATCTCAGGTTGTTATCAACCTATCAATAAGGAACATGTCACATAGTTGGTATGAGGTAGCACAATGATTCAAACCTATATGACCTGATTCCAGAGCCTGTTGGGCCACAACAATTAATCAGGCCACAACAAAATCTTGCAGATCACTCAGTAAATTTGAATGATCAACAAAACACCTGCCTCTCAAATGTTTGAGTCACACACAAAAAATCTCTTTTTATCTAGAAACATGCTACTAGTTGTGGAGAGGCAAGCAAACAGGTAAAGCATTGCCAGACCAAGAAGCAAACAAACGACCAATTTTTACCAATAGTCCTTATCACATCATGAGTAAGGAGAAAACCCCAGTCAAGACAAGAAGAGGAGATCCCAGTAAAAATCAAGTGATCTGTAGCCTTTTCAACAATTATTTGCTGAGCATCTAAAGGATAATGGACAAAACACAAGTCCTGCCCTCAAGGAGCTTACAGTCTAATGAGGGATACAGAAAAGTGAACTGACATAACTATGATGAATAAAAGGTTCCATGGGAATACAGAAACAGAGCACCTAATTCTGACCTTTGGGTAGGAACATTAATAGGGAAAGCCTTCTGAAGAAAAGTGACCTCTAAGCTGAAATCTAATGAATAAGTAGAAGACGTGGTGGAGGAAATGAGGCTGCAACATGGAAGGGTATTCCAAGTAGAGGCAATAACACGTGCAAAAAAGGCCATGGAAAGTACAAGTTCAGTATTAATGGAACCTAGAACATTGGGGAGGGGCAAAAGATGAGGCTAATACACTGAGTAAGGACTTGATTCCAAAAGAACTTACTCACATGACTTAATCCAGATTTCAGACTTTAAAGGGCAATGGGGAGCTACTACAAGATTCAGCTATCAAATGTGATAGGTTGAAAGAAAAGGGAACTCACTGCTAGAAATCAAAAGCACAAGAAATTTAAAAAAAAAAGTAGTGTTTTTTGTTAACAAACAAGTTTTTGTTCTTTTAAGATGACTGAAACGTCAGGATAGAGAGAAAAGACAATAGTTCCTTTAAGATTAATTCCACTGAAATAATAGAAGGGAATTTTCATCTCCCCAGTAATGCTTGCACAAATTCTATCATAGCCAATACTGGACTCTTGAGTTGGAAAATGAATAAGTACTATATGAACTTCCTTACGCAGCCAAAGACTTAGACGTCCAGCTTGAGAACAAGCCAAGTGGCTAAGTATTCTCAGCACCTCTTGACAAACAGGCTCTTAGCATGGGTAATAGAATATATAACATGGCAATTGCAACAGATGGAAATTTCATCCTTGGAAAAATAAAAATACTTACTCTGAAGCCAGCTTGAGATGGTTGTGTCGTCATGTTTCATTCTCTCCTTTTCCGGATTAGCTAAAGCTTCAATGATACAATCTTTCATACATTAAGGAAAAATTTTAGGTCACTACAATCTCTAATAAAGACCCTTAAAACAACAAAATACCACATCTTGGAAAACAATTGTTAGCTTCAAGTTATTATAAATCATTGAAAATTACACTCCATGTAGTACCAACTTTTCTTCTTTAGCCACTTTTCCATCTTTCAGCAAGCAAGACAGATTTCACCTGTATCACGATGTTTAGTAAACATAACATTGTTCTCTCCCTATATACAACATAGACACGTATACACAAACTCCTGGCTGGCCAACCTTCAGATCAGCCACCTGAATCAACCTCATATGGCTACTAATGGAACTTACAATGAAAAAAAATAGTGAAACTAAAATGTTCACCATTAAGGTCTATGAAATGTGAAATCTATGTGTTAGTTCACTTGAAAGGATACAGGCCAAAACATCATAATTCAATGAAGTCAGGTATTTCAATGAATCTACTACAGGTGTTATTAAGTTATCATACTTCTGTATTTGTGATAAGATCTGGAAGATAAGAGCAAAGAATAGATGGCATTGACTCATCAAAAGAGGCGTTCTGTGCTAAATTATGGCTATATTTTTTAAGAAACCATGCTTAAAATTAAAGTAGCTTTTATTTTGTATTTATATAAGATCTATTCCGTTTCTTTAGAAAATATTTTCATAAGCTACATTTTCCAATTAGGAAATAATTCCAGGAATAACTTGAATTTCGGAATGATAAATGCCAAATGTCTTTTAGAAATCTCTTTCTAAATATGAAAGTGCTATGCTTGAATGAAATGCTATTCAAATGTTTCTAACAACTAAAATCATATATAATGCATCTCTTTATTAATATTTCTCTAAATCAACATATGGTAAATAAGACAGTATTAGATTATTTATAACAGTAGCATTGCTATATATTACCAAAAAATTAGATCAATGTGTTAAATATATTCTATGCTGTTTTGGTTTTAGATTATATGATGTCTCATTTGCTAAAGATTTTTTCCCCTAAAACTACCATTTTTAAAACTTCATCATTCCATTTCCACTTGTCCTGATTTAAAGATAACAAAAAGAAATATCCCTTAAAGCAATATTAACCTCAAAACATACATAATCAAACAAAATGGTTGGATTGCTGTGGCTCAATTTCCCAATTTGTCTTCCAGAAGGCTTCACATTTTCCTTGGTTAGACGCCTACAAGAGGAGAAAAAGGTGGCACGGATCATCTTAATTAAGTCATTTCCCTCACAATGTTGACAGCTTTGTTGTATCATAAAAACAAAAACAAAAGAAAAAACAGGTATTTCCCAAGTATCTAAAATGGATCTATGTAAACAACCAAATTCTTCATATACTTTACTGTAGGCCTTAGGCTATTTTGATTAGGCATTCTACCAAAGGATATTAAGATTTTATATTGATGCTTAACATTTGTAATATACACATTTCAATTTTACAGTAAGTCTAATAAGCAAAAACTCCTAATGTACTCTACAAGCACATAAAACTCTTGTAGCAAATCAGAATTATTTTAGATTTAGATGGGCTCATTTATCAGCTTAGGGATTAAAATACAAAATTTAGTGTAATGCAATGAAATACCTCATACCATCTGTCTCAGTTACCCTAATAGAGTAATAGCTAATTAGCTAATGCCACATTCCTTGATATAGGAAGTTCTCTGGTTTTCATGTAAATAATTTTTGAAAGGAAACCATTTCTGAAAAAACAATTCTACTCCTTTTCTTCCTCTTTAATTCTTCCTCTGCTCAGTATTCTTTTACTAACATTCTGGAAAACTTACATCTATGAAATGCTTACAGCTCAAAATTATTACACAGCATCTTAAATTCTTCTGACATTACATAATACATCTACAAACTTAAAGGGGCACCTGGTGGCTCAGTGGTTAGGCAGCTGACTCTTGATTTCGGCTCAGGTCATGATCTCACGGTCCTGGGATCAAGCCCCATGTTGGGCCGTGTGCTGAGTGTGAAGCCTGCTTTGGATTCTCTCTCTCCTCTCTCTCTCTCTCTCTCTCTCTCTCTCTCTCTGCCCCCTCCCCTGTTTGTGCTCTCTCTCCTTTCTCTCTCTCAAAATAAATAAATAAACTTTAAAAACAAATCTAGGAACTTAAAAAGCTGACAACTGAAAGCTTTCTAGAATGAAAATACAGTATGATGAAGCAAATAATGAATTCAGTTGATAGTTCAAAGAATGGAACAATTCTGGAAGTAACAAACTTAATTAAGAAGTTTCTTATGACAAAACTGACCCATCAATCAAAATTATTTCATCATCAACTGCTTCCCTTTCCCATTCTCCATGGCCCAGTTTCCCTTTTCCCCCACAGAAGAGAGATCTGTCAAGTTTTAAACTTTGGCTATACTCTGCTCCACCTTCAAACTTACTACCACCTGTCCTTACTTCTGAGCCTACTATTTCAAGTGGTCATCCTACTGCCAAAGCAAACCCTTCTTCTCTATACTTTTTATCCCATTCCCTTCTGCCTCCACCCTGGAGAGAAAAAAAATAAAAATAAAAATAAAAATAAAAATAAAAATAAAAATAAAAGGAATAGATTCTTGATTTTGTCTCCCCCTCAAGCTACCACGCACGGCGTCTGGCATATGGAACACAATCAGTGAGCATTTGTGGAATGAATTACTGAATGCCTTACAGCAAATTCATTTTTTAAACAGTAATCAAAATTTGTGAAATTCTGCAAGTAATAAATTAATATATTCCCTTCCCAACATACAAACTTCAATCAATACCAAAATCATATTGTTCAAGCCCGGTGAAATAGTTACAACTAACAAATACAACAAAAACCCAAGTACATTAAAAATTCTACACATATCCTTCTGTGATAAATATTTTTATTAATTAATTCATTCTTATTAATGTCTTCTATGACAGGCAAAGAGCTAAGCACTAGGAATACAAAGATGAATAATAGCTCCTGCTCTCAAGCTTAGTCCAGCTGGGGAGACAGAGTCAACCTATTTTTTACATTTTACATTCTCTAACAAGTACAGCAAATTACAGAACAGTACTAATTATATGCTATCAATAGTACAAAAAGGGAGAACAGTATCTTTGTATTCACCTGTATACACATAAAAATATCTGGAAGAATAAATGAGAAAGTAAACAGTGGCTCCTTTTTTCCTTTAGGAGGACTGAGTGGATGGGGGGTAGGGTGTGAGACTTCTTACTATCTACCTTTTTGTGTTTATTGAAATTTAAACAATGTGCATGTATAAACTATTCAGAAGATTAGATAATTATATAAAAGGCAAATAATCCTAGCAATGTATCTCAGTGGTATGATAGCATCACATGCATATGGGACAATGGTGGTGCAAATAAAGAACAGTCGATTGTGCTTGGCAGTATGTGCTACGGAAGGCTTCGTGAGATGGTTAACACTGGAGCCCACCCTCCAAGGATGAGGTCACCAGTTAGGGAGGAAAAAGAGGTAAGGGAAAACCTGTACCAACAAAAGAAACGAAAAACATATGCAAAGATAAAGAGGACCACAGCACACTGAGGGAAACTTAACTGGACTCAGTACAGTTGGAGGTAGAATTGGCAGGGAAAGAGGTTGGCAATGGGGAGGGACAGATCACAAAAGATGTCTCACATCACCACACCATAAAGGTTGACACATCGTAATCTGCAGGCAATGGTTAGTCACCAAGGGATCTTGAAGAAACAATAAATACAAGGCACCATAATACTCCAGATAAAAGAAATGAGTTATAGTGGCAGTACAGAGTGGAAGAGACAGATTCAAGAGATTTGGTAAGATCTAATATACAGTTGACCCTTGAACAACATGGAGATTAGGGGCAATAACCCCCAACTGTTGAAAATCTGTGTATAATTTTTAACTCCCCCAAACCTTAACTACGAATAATAGCCTACTGTTGACCAGAAGCCTTACCAATATAACATAAAGAGCCGATTAACACATATTCTGTGTATTACACACTGTATTCTTACAATAAACTAAAGAAAACGCTATTAAGAAAATCGTAAGGGAAACAATTACAGTACTGTATTGTATTTATCAATACTGTTAAGTTTACATCATCTATTTACAAGGTGAACAGTCTGTCAGTACCTACATCAGTATTATCTTATATGATATAAAACACTGTAGATGTAGGTACTAACACTAGACATCAAAAATGAAAAGATAATGTGGAAAAGAAATTCATATTCATTCACAGGTATAATGATTCATACACTGATAATGAAACAGCAGCAATATGATTGGTTTTATGACAGCCTAGTATAATCGATACAATTGCTTCATGGTAGCCTAGCCTATAGACTAATGAATGAATCGTTATAAAATTTTAATGGCATATAGCATTACACTCATATTCATAATACAGTATTGGAAACACTGTTACATTTATTTAGAAAACCACTTACCTGTGATGATTGGCTGATAAGCAGTTTGTCCAATTACAAGAGAAAGGCATACTACAGTAATAACAATTCTTTGAAAGCAAAGTTGTAAACCAGTAAGAAAACGAACACATTATTAATGTTGTTAAATATCATTCACCGAATGCCTACGTAAGGACAGCCTATCCACTTCCATACAAGTCTTGCACACAATGTCCTACATGACGAGGACAGAAAAACATCTCTTCTAGTTCTTCCCACAGGGTTAGATTTTCATACAGAGACACACACAAACACAACAGGTAAGTTTCTTAACTGTATCACAGGATGATTATTAGTGGAAATGGATCATCATGAAGTCTTCATTCTCGCTGCCTTCGCACTGAGTAGGCCGAAGAGGAGGAGTAAGAGGAATGGTTGCCGCTCTTGCTGTCTCAGGGATGGCAGGGTGGAAGAGGCGGAGGAGGTGGAAGGGAGGCAGCTGAGGCAGGCACACTCAGTGTTACTTTATGGAAGTACATGGTAATTTGCCTGACTTTTTTGCTTTTCCACTTTAAAAATGTTTCAATGTGATACCCATTCTTCTCCCACTATTTGCTTTAGGTTCAGTGCCCATATCATAGAAGGGTCCATGTCATAAGAGAAGTCAGAAGCAGTCTTGAATAATCAGAACCTTCTGCCAGACTGTCTAAGGTCAATCTGTTTTCTGTCACTGCTTCTTCTACATCTTTTTCTTCATCTTGCATTCATTCAGAAGCACTCACCTCCATCAAGTCATCTGCTATGTGGTGTCTAATAGCTCTTGAATTTCTGAAAAATCCAGATCTTGAAACCATTTACTCCCAACCTTTTTTGCCATATCCACAATCTCTTTCATGATTTCCTTGACTGGTTCTGTCATAAATCCTGTGAAGTCATATACAACATCTGGACACAGTTCCCCCCCTCCCCCATCAGAATTCATTATTTTGGACTTGATAGCTTTTACAGCTTTTCTGCAACAATCATGGCATCTTCAATGGTGTAATTAATTCTTCCAGAATTTCATAATGTTCTATTGGGGTTCTCTTTCATAGTGTTCACAATCCTTTCCATAAAGTACTGTGTGTAATGAGTCTTAAAGGTCCTTATGACCCCCTGATTTAGAGGCTGAACTAGAGACACTGTGTTTGAGGGCAAGTAGACCATTTTGGCACCTCTGGTGTTGAATTCATGGGGTTCTGGGTGGCCAAGGGCACTGTCCAATATTAAAAGACCTTTAAATTTTTTTATTATTATTTATTTTTGAGAGAGAGAGAGAACGAGAGAGAGAGAGAGAACGAGAGAACGAGAACTAACAGGGGAGGGGCAGAGAGAGAGGGAGACACAGAATCTGAAGCAGGCCCCAGGCTCTGCGCTGACAGCAGAGAGCCGGATGCAGGGCTTGAAACCATGAACTATGAGATCATGACCCAAGCCGAAGTCAGACGCCCAACCAACTGAGCCATCCAGGCACCCCTGTTAAAAGAACTTTAAAAGTCAGTCTTACTGCAAGGTATTTCCCAACTTCTGGGACAAAGCCCTGATCAATTGAATCAACTGAACCAGTTGATCTGAATCAATTGATTGATTCAACCAATCAACTGAAAAGATTGGATTGATTCAATCCAGAAAAAGAGGCTGTTGTCCAGGCCTTCTTGTTGTACAACCAAAAGACTGGCACTTGATGTTTATCTTTTCCCTTCGAGGCTCAAGTGCTAGCAGCTTTATAGATAAGGGCACTCTAGATCATAAACCTAACTGCATTTGCACAAAACAGTAGAGTTAGCCTATCACTTCCTGCCTTGAATCCTGGTACTTGCGCCTCTTCCTTAAGGTCTTTTGTGGCTTTATTTTCCAGAATAGGGTAACTTTTGTCTGCATTAAAAACCCGTTCAGGGGTCGCCTGGGTGGTTCAGTCAGTTAAGCATCCAACTTCAGCTCAGGTCATGATCTCGTGGTTTGTGAGTTCAAGCCCCGCATTGGGCTCTGTGTTGACAGTTCAGAGCCTGGAGCCTACTTTGGATTCTGTGTCTCCCTCTATCTCTGCCTCTCCCTTGCTCATGCTCGCTCGCTCTCTCTCAAAGATAAACAAACATTAAAAAGGTAAAAAAAAAAAAACCTGTTTAGGCAGATATCCCTTCTCCATGATTTTTTTTTTTTTTTTGAGTTTAACTTTATTTATTTTTTGAGAGAGAACTAGAGAGCAAATGGGGAAGGGGCAGAGGGAAAGGGAGGATCCACGCTGTCAGCACAGAGCCCCATGTGGGGCTCAAACTCACGGACAATGATATCATGACCTGAGCCGAAGTCAAGAGTCAGATGCTTAACTGACTGAGCCACCCAGGTGTCCCTCAGTGATTTTCTTAAAGGCGTCTGGGAACTTATCTACTTTCTGCCTCTTGGTCAGCAGAAACCACTTCTCCTGTTATCTTGACATTTTTTTAAGCCAAACATCTCTAAAATTATCAAACCATCCTTTGCTGGCAATAAATTCTCCAGCTTCAGATCCTTCACTTTCCTATATCACAAAATGACTTGGCATTTTCTCAAATATTAGAGTCTATACATATTTCTTCCTTATGGTAATCCTGCACCCATAAAAACAGCTGCATTTTCAATACAAGATCAAAAAATATTTCACAAAAAGTACAAATTTTTCACATCTGCTCATATAGCTGTAGCAATGGCTTCATGAATTACCCCCCCCCCACCCCGCCGCACCTTTTTTTTTAAACAACGATCCTTAGGGGTGCCTGGGTGGCTCAGTCAGTTAAGCATCTGACTTCGGCTCAGTCATGATCTCATAGTTTGTGGGTTCGAGCCCCACATCGGGCCCTGTGCTGACAGCTCAGAGTCTGGAGCCTGCTTCAGATTCTGTGTCTCCCTCTCTGTCTGCCCCTCCCCTGCTCCTCACACTCGGTCTCTCCCTCTCTCTCTCTCTCTCTCTCTCTCTCTCTCAGAAATGAATAAACATTTAAAAAAAATTTTTTTAAACAGTCCTTAGGCTGGATTCATTTATCTTGAAATGGCGGGTACCTGAGCCACAGACCTCAATCTATGGTACACATTAAGCAATTTTTTCTTGTAATGTCATGACTCTGCTCCACTTGGGAGCACTTCTGGCAGCACTAGAGGCAATTCATATGGGTCCCAGGCTGTTATGTAAGGCTTATGATATTGCAATAAGCACGAAAAATACATAAGAACCATGAGACATCACTTTTTATGGCAATAACGCAATTTACTGGAGAGAGAAACTGCTCAGAGATGATTAGCACCACACAGTGTTTTAAGCGGGTACTCACAACACTTGAGCTCACTGCATAGCAACAGGAGGTGGCTACGAAATTATTACAATGGTACACTAGGTACTATAGTTAGTTTTATGCAGTTATGACTTAATACTAAATCTTTACATTCGTTTACATGTCTCTTAACTACAAATGGCACCATGTATGGTCTGTTAAGTATACATATAAGTTTTGATAAATTTTAACTTTTTATAATAGATTTGTGTATATTCTATGGTAGCAAATGATAAAAGACTAGTATCTACTAGTCATATTTTATGCATTAAAGACATACCTTTTTCTTAACTTTTTCAATATTTCTACGTTATGTGATTTGTAAGTTGTTCCAAATCTCCAAAAAATTTTCCAATATATTTACTGAAAAAACAATCCACATATAAGTGAACCTGCATAGTTCAAACCGATGTTGTTCAAGGGTCAACTGTATTATTAAATAATCCCTATAAAGCATATAGCGCAGGGCCTCACACACAAATATTAATGGCTCCATAAACATTAGCTTAGCTGCTGTTGTTAAGCTAGAAACTCTACTTGGGGAAATCTTAAGACTGAACTCTTTTGGAAGGACCAATTCTAGTATCTCCTTCCATGCCTTCCCCAACTTCCCAAGGGTGAAATAATTCACTCTCTTCTCTATCTTCTCAAAGAACATTATACATACTATATAACAGCAACTATTAGATCTGATTGTGATTGTGCACACACTTGTTTCCCCAGCAGACTGTAGCCAGGGACGATATCACTGGGCACAAACACTATCATTGCATACTGTTGGATCTAGTTAAACTAGAGAGTGAACTATTTTAAATCAGAATAACCATACCACTGCACAAACATAAAAGAAACGACAATCAATAGCCTTGCTGAAAACACTTGCAATATAGCAGTGTATTTAGTATACAAACCAACTCTAATCTGAAGTATATGATGTTGATGATTAAATTTCAGTTTACCAAGGTAAAATAACATCACTCTTATGTTTTTAATGACATGAAAATAAAGCACCCAAATGAAAAAAATAAACACTTTCAAAAGTTGACTCAAGGAGATAGTTCTGCATAATTCCATTAGATCTTCCAAAAAAGAAAAATCTTCATTATAGTAACTTCTGGCAGAGGAAATTTCAAGAACTTTGATCACCTTGTACAAGTCATTAAATGTCTTACGCAAATTGGGCAAAAGCCATAGTAGGCTGTCCTTTAAAAAAAGACTCATCATTAAAGAGGATTATTGGATTTTACAGCTATGCAAACATGACAACTATAAAAACTTAGTAGTCAAAATGAGCTAAAAAAAAACACAAAAACTGATAGTCATTCTATCTGCAGTATATCATAAACTATGCCATTAGCACATACTCCTGGGCTTCCTCAGAATTGAGACTCAGACATAAGTTGGTTAAAAGAAAGTAAATTAGACTCAGATATACATTAGATTAATATGAAGAAAAATAAATTAAAACTTACTTCATGATATATTTGGCTCTGTCTATTGTTTGGGCCTTAACTTTTACTAAAAGTGGGTGACTATTATAAGTTTCATTCTTCCACTGGCCATACAGACGATACCTTAAAAAACAATGAAATGAAGAATTAGGAAAAGTTAAACACTCAGAGGCTAATGCACTAGAATAGTAGTGAAAAATATAAAAATTTATGTATTTACCTATGCTGATAGGGAAATGTTTTAAACATTCCCCATAGTTCCTCAGACATACAAGCATTGCAGTCCATCAAAGAAAGAGATGGAAGTAGTACCTGGTCAGTAATGCTAAGTAAACAGCTAAGGATAACTTCCTACGAAGAAGGGAGGAAAAATTATTTCAGTAAAAGGTCCATATTAATCCCCCCCAAAAGAAAAAACAAGTTTATGCCAGCCTTGGAAAAACTTTCATTCCTTCCTCTCATAAAACACACCTAATTCCCCACACTATCACTGTCCTTTTCACAATGGATATTTGTGTTTCTCCATCTAAGAAAGCAATGAGGTGAGGTAAGGAAAGGGGCAGCAAGAGAAGGAGGGACTCATTAATCCCTCTTCCCTTCTCAACATGGTAATCTTCCAAAACAGGAACTGTCAATCTTAAACGATAACTGTATGATATTCCAAAAGCTCTATCCAGCATGTAGAGTACAAAATATTCACATAGGTGATTAAAGTCTGACCACAGTAAAATTTACAGTATGCTATACATAGACAAATATCAGACACATTGGATTTTTCTTGTCTCTTACCGTTTTCTCTTTATCTTCTTGTTTGCTTCCATCAGACTGAAACTAAAATTAAAAATAACTATAAATAAAATGCAAAAAGGTTAAGATTATGATGTCACAATTTAGCTTCTAATGTGAAAAAATTAACATGTACATGATTGTGAATTATTTCCTTACTTTTTAAACAAATGTAGATTTTAAATATAGCCAGCGTTACCAATTAACATTTAAAAATTTCACCTATATTTCTAACTTCCAAATTATTTTGTAACATTCATGAATTTTAAATGTCAATTTCATAGCCAATTCTTTTCTCAACCTCATTATCAAAAACCAAAGCATCCTAAAACTGATCTAAGTATTTATTGTAAGATTGTATCCAGCACAACTCAGTTTATAATGCATTTGCATTTTTCCATCCAGAAGTTCTGGTTTTCTGCTACAGAATTAGTAAAATCTAAGACTAAAACATTAACAACAACAAAAAATTTAACCCAAAGCAATTTAAACTATGTTTCAATTCACCATTACTTAAACTCTCAATGAGAAATAAGCCCAAAATATTAATAACAAAGACAAAACCATTGCCTAAGTTGGACAGAATGAAAAAACCTGGGTCATTTTGTATCAATGATTTGCAGGTGGACCACTGAAGTGTCATGTTTGATGCTGATGCTGTCCATTCATTCAAAACGAAATAGTGAGTAATACTTGTGTGTGTATAAGCAGCTGGACAGTTGGGAGGACCATGCAAACGCCAAAAGGACAACTGAAGCACTGATAATCAAGGACAATCTAGATTTCTGGGAAGGATTTAACTCAATACCAAGTGAGGGAAGAGGAAAAGCTAACA
Source organism: Lynx canadensis (assembly GCF_007474595.2). Lineage (NCBI taxonomy): Eukaryota > Metazoa > Chordata > Mammalia > Carnivora > Felidae > Lynx > Lynx canadensis. Next base: position 98,785,639 of record NC_044321.2, read on the forward strand.
GGCAGCTAACAAGCTTATTATTTTCTTGGCAGAAACGGGTGTTTTGTGCATCTACGTTTTCATACTTGAGTAATTTAATGGGTATCACTACAGAGAAGCCTAACTTCTGTGCAACATTTTCACTTAAGACTAATTCCAGGAGACTGCCATGTCACCTTGAAGGGAAAACATACACAATCCTTTTTTTTAATCAACAGTTTAAAAAGATATGGTTCCCTTTCACAGAAACAAATGTTAAGTCAATATATTTCCTGGTCAGCAAATAAGGATCAGGTTATGAAGGAGTGGCCTGACAGAAAACAAAGTAATAGCTGCTTAGGTTTTGTTGGTGGACTGGGGGTGGGTAATTCTGGTGGCATATTAGGTGTATAGTGGGAGGCAGAAATAAGGGTATGTCATAACTGGAAGAACTAGGTGGGGATAAAAGCTACTCCTTTTCTAGTATACTATGATTCTAATAAAGCTACATGTAGTTTCCTCCATAGAAATAAAAAATTTTCTTACAGTATTACTAAACTGTCCTAATTCCCTTACTATTTAAATTTCTAATGTCTATGTCAATTCTGTAGATTGCATAACCAGGAAAATTTGACAAAGACAAAAAAAAATGGAAAGCACAATGTAACTATCGAGAAGAGCACTGAGAAAGATTTCTATCAAAGGCTAACTACAACAAAGATGAACAAAAAAAAAAAATCAAAAGGTACATGCAAGTAAAAGTAATTTCCTTTTGTTTGGTAAGAATGTAAACACACATTAGACTCCCCTGATGCTTTTTCTTTTAGTTTAATTTGCTGTTTAATTCAGTGTAAATAAAAACTCTCCATTCCCACAGTACAACACTAGAGTTTTATTGAATGGCCAGCCCAGGAAGAAATGGGAGGAAGAAAGGGGGGGTGGACAGAAGACATCCACTTCATTCATTCATTTACTATGTGCCAGACACCGGGAATTCAAAGATGAACAGAGTTCCTATCTTTGAGAAACTGACAAAGACAGTTCCTATCTTTGACAATCTCTTGAAGATCAAAAGTAAGGCTTGCCAATGTACTATTAGGAGCTGAATTTTTAAGTCTGAATAAAATCAAGCACTCATAATTATGCCGAGACAAACTATCAGCTATAAATGGCCCCAAGCAGGTTCCATTCTTGCCCTATGAAGAGGGAGCAGATGACAGGACTGCATAACAAAACTGGGCACAAAAAGAATGTAGGTCCACCAAGAGGGGGCTTCTGGAGAGTAAAGAAAGAAAGCTTGGGAAAACATTGTAGATTTAATTAGATAAATTACTTTTATTACTAACGACCTGTTTTTAGTACCTCTAACCTGTGAATATTTGAAATGCTACTTTAGACTATATTTAAGGAGGAAAAAAGTAAAATACTGAAGATTGTGACTAGATTTCAACCTGAAGCTACATCTAAGTAAATTATGACCCTATTTTCACCTTCCTTATTTTTCTCATTCTTATTAACTACCATTTATTGAGTACTATGTGCCATACACTAGGCTAAGAACTTCACATTTGTGTCTTAAAACTATCGGGAAAATCATTTTGCTAGAAAGGATCCAAATAAGACCCACGAAAATAATTTAGAAATAGGAAAATATAACCTATAGGTTAAAAGTTACAGGAACACGGGTTTACTGAGCCTGGAGAAGAGAGAACTGAATTGCCTTTCAATGTTTTGGTTCAGAGCTTTGTTTTTATTTTTTGATCAGAAACTCTTAAATCGTTATAAAATGCTTAGAAATAATCAGTAATATTGATACTACATAATTTCTGAAAACAGAGATACTAAAGGAAAAACTTCTATCTTCCAACACACTTCATTTTTAATCAATCCAAATCTGTACTAAGACTGCAAATCTGTACCAAAGAATTAATAATATGGTCACCTATACACAGAATGACCACATGTGCTCGTTCTTTTTACCCCAGCATAAGTAACGGCACAACCTTTCTATCCCGCGTGTCCTGGTTTAAACAATAAAGCACATGGTCGCCCTACCTACCACATGCGTAGCATTCAAACTGCAGTAAATGGACTTGTGGGAGTGGTTTAAACATGAAAATATAGCAAACAAAATGCTAAATAGCTATACTTGGTTCCATAAGATTTGCCCCCAAAAGTAATTACTTTGGCTAAAATGCTGATTATGACATGAAACTGTGCTGTTTTACACAAGCATAGTTCTAACAAGCTATGTGTAAAAATGGGTATTTTCAGTGCACTTAATGAATATGAGTATGTGATTTATTTAAATGAATTCTCTTTATAAATGGAGTTCATAACAGAAGTCTTTTGTAAAACAAAAAATTGCCTTGTAAATCTATCTTTAGGGAAAATTAAGGTTTTCATATTGAATTTATTTAAAGGAATATGCCCCCATGTTTTAGTTTCTATTTCCCCAAAAGCAGACTCTATTCAAAGTGCTGCCATAGTTTATTTGGGAAGTAATCCTAGGAACTCCCAGTGGGAAACTATTCCTGTGGTTTAATGGGAGCTTAATCCCACTGGGGACTTAGAGGGTCTGTGTAGAAATACATCTTAGGATTATCCCATCTCAAGGCATGATACTTATACACCAATTCCTATCATTTCACTGGTTGAGAGCTAGGGAGAGGAAATGAGGTGAGTTAGTTCTCCAGCAATTCTAGGACACCATTTTCTATACTGCTTACACAGGCTCCCAGGGCCAGAAAAGCCCTCATACAAAAGACCTGCAGGTGTCAGCAGTTGAAAATTGGGCTGGTATACACCAAAATGTTAAGGACCTGGCGTAAGAGCCAAAGGATTACAGACAGAATCAAACAGCATCCGCAGAGACGAATGGCCAAACCTCTAAGAGATGAGAGTTTTTCACAAATGTTTTTTATGTTTATACACTTTGAATTTTTTTTCTGAAACTGAACACTGAAGTTCAATTTCAGAAAACAGTCTTTGAGAGGAGGCACGGGGGTTGTTGACTCAATTGCTTACAATGTGCATTTGATACACACTAAAAATTCCATCTTCGGGGCACCTGGGTGGCACAGTCGGTTAAGCGTCCGACTTCAGCCAGGTCACGATCTCGCGGTCCGTGAGTTCGAGCCCCGCGTCGGGCTCTGGGCTGATGGCTCAGAGCCTGGAGCCTGTTTCCGATTCTGTGTGTCTCCCTCTCTCTCTGCCCCTCCCCCGTTCATGCTCTGTCTCTCTCTGTCCCAAAAATAAATAAATAAATAAAACGTTTAAAAAAAATTCCATCTTCTTTCTTGTATAAAATATACTGTTAAAATTATACTGTTTGTACATAGTCTACATTTGCCTATTAATAGACTTAATATCTGCCTAGCCTTGTATGTTTATATGTCTCTCTTAAGTAAAAAGCACAGCTAATGGCAAAAATTAAGACCTTATTTGTAATTTATTACCTTAAGTATGATTCTACATCTTGATTAGAACTGTCACATTAAGATACCCAGTAATAGTGAAGGTGACCTTAGTTCAAACCAATTAGTACATGTGACAATATAAGGACAAATATAAACATCCTAACAGTTCTTCCTTGCTCAGCCTCATTAAATAGCAAGGATGTTGTAGATTCAATTTGGTCTCCCAAATGCAGAGTTCATTTGCTTTATATAAGGCTTATAACAGCAAAAGTACACAGAAGAGCTTAACAGACGGTGCCAACGATAGCAGTGTCTCTTCGACAGTAAGAATTATAATGCAAGGTTCTGTCTTAAAAATATTTGTTTAAATATTTTATTTTTTAAGTAATCTCTACACCCAACGTGGGGCTTGAACTCATCACCCCAAGATCAACAGTTGCATGTTCTACCAACTGAGCCAGCCAGGCACCCCTGTCTTAAAAATATCCTTACAATATTTGTATCCACTTAAAGTTGGAAACTGACATGTCCATATACCCTTGACTACTCCACTCCCAAAACCCCAGCAATAAAAATTTCATTTGATGAAAATTTCTGTTACTAATTTATAAATTTCCACAATGGGGGTGGGGGGGTGACATCTGATTACCACCACAATGTAAAGAAGCCAAAGGCATTCCTATATAAAATCAAATCTGCTCTTGTGGGAAATGACGTTGGTACTTTAAAGTAGTACCTATTACTTAAAGATGGAAATAAGGTATATTAACACTGTATTTTTTTATATTTTCTTATTTATTTTGAGAGAGAGGGGAAGGGAGAGAGAAAGAGAGCATGCATGAACACAGGGGAGGGGCACAGAGAGAAAGAGAGAGAGAATCCCAAGCAGGCTCCGTGCTGTCAGCCCAGAGCCCAATGGAACCTGACGTGGGGCTCAATCCCACGAACTGTGAGATCATGACCTGAGCCAAAATCAAGATTCAGATGCTTAGCCAACTGAGTCACCCAGGCGCCCCAGTATATTACCACTTTAAAACAAATCATCAAAAGCTAGTGTAGTGACAACTTATAAAAGTAAGTTACAACTTTACTATGTTCTAAGGAATTCATGACAACATTTTTTAACTCTAAATTTGAATACTTAATTAATGTCAGTATCTAATTAGTGTTTAGATCTCATTTGATTCTCATTGCAACCCCAGGAATAGATACGGCAAATTATTACCACTCATCTTTGGCTTTAAAAAAATGACCAGTTTAAGGTCACATAACTAACAAGTAGCTAACAGATCATTCTGATGAAACCTGTTAACATAACAGTCAATGCGTAATGCCTTAATTAATTTGTTTGGGGGACAGCCCTAAATAAAGATACTTTGTGGGCAAGTTAGGTTCTAAAGTCAATACGTACAACGAAAACTACATATACTTACAATTACCCTTAAAATCTCTTAAATTATCTGTAATGTACACAGACACATTATCTTTCATTCAAGTCCAACACAAGACTGTTTTTCCTCTGTAGTATTAGAAGAAATCACTACAAAATGAACATGGGATGGGAAGATGAAATCACGTGAACATGAAATGAAGTAATTGGCTTGTATTTAGGGGCCATGTCACATGAAAACCCATTACTTTAAAAAATAGACTCCCACTGAATGTGGCAAGAGACCTGAGCAACTGAACCAAACAGAGAGAAAACAAAAATTCTCCAATTCACCCTTACTCCTAGATATACACACCGAGTATTTTGATGGAACAAGTCTGGCCACATTCGCATGATGAAGTACAAGTATGGTATAATTCCACTGTACTTGTACCTTCATCCAAAAGGAATATTAATTTTGGGCTCTAACCTACACTGCCAGGGTAGATCTTCAATTTTGAGAAGCAAAACAAAAAACATCAACACAAAATTCTAAAGTAACTAGTTCCTAGAGTTTTGGAATCAATGGTCTAAGGTAGATTCTGTTCCTAGAAACCCAAATTTTTATTATTAAAAATTTCAAGTTTACATAAAAGTTGAATGGATAGCACACTATCAATAAATACCTATATGCCTACTTTGTAGACTGCCCCCCCTTTTTTTGACTGACCAAAAAAAAAATAGCAGACATGACATCGCATCTCAAAATAATTCAGTATGCATCTCCTAAAAAGGACATTCTTCCACGTACCACAGTATCATTACCCAGCTATTCCTAATATCATCTAATGCCCAGTCTAAGAATATTCTGACCCTCTCTGACTCTAGGTTTCTCTAAACTTCATCTGTGAATCAATTTAAAGCACTTCGGCTTTTACCAAAGGCCAACATAAGAAACAATGTATAAAGAGCCTGGCCAGACAAATGAATCAAGATGACAGAGTGAAGCATAAACACAGAATTTCTCTCCCCTAATCCCTAATGCAATGAACAAGGTATGTCTTGGTTTTTTTTTTTTTTAAGTTTATTTATTTATTTTGAGGGAGAGAGAAAGAGAACACAAGCAGGGAAGGGGCAGAGAGAGGGAGAAATAGAATCCCAAGCAGGCTCTGCGCTGTCAGTGCAAAAGCCTGACACAGAGCTCAAACTGACAAACTGTGATATCGAGACCTGAGCTGAGATCAAGAAGAGTTAGACAGTTAACCAACTGAGGCACCCAGTTTTCACTGGGTAAAAGTATTCACCACCAACCAAGCAAGAAAAGGGGAAACTATACTATTAACTTCAAGGGAACACACACACACACACACACACACACACACACACACACACAAATTCTGGTAGTAGACACAGTGTGGTATGGCTCCTGCCCTTAACCCAATCCCAGAAGCAGTACAGACCAAGGAAGGTAAGTCAACAAAATCCTTCAGGCAATAAGACATGTAAGGTAAGTGAGTAGACTGAGGGAAAACTCTTGTGAATACAAGCCCAGCAGGACTCCAGCAAAGGAAGAACCAGCTGCTAAAGCCCGCCATCTTTCAAAGGAACTGTGCTGAGCTGGCTGAGGGAGTCAAAGCCCAAAGGAGTTGGATACTCACTTGGGCTGGGCATGCCTAGTACAGGATAGGTAAGAGGATCTCAGAAGAGAAAGCAGAGGTACTCTAAACGAGGGTTATACTCAGCCTCACCAAGCTCATCCGCTCTCCTATCATAGGCTAGAGAAAACACTGAAAGGAGAACCCAGTACTCAGACTGTAGCTTGGCGGGGGAGAGGACTGGTCATAAATAAGGCAGGAAAGGTAAGAGGATTCACTCTCACTATATCAGAAAGAAGTTCTGAACACAGCTATACATATTAAGATGAAACAAAATGCTGTAGCTACAATGGAAACATGAATAGCACCCCCCCACACACACACACACCCCCGTCAAAGAAAGCAAAGTTTGGAGATGAGATACACAGACTGACATGAACACAGAGATTTCAGAGATAAACAAAATAACAAAATACCACTAACAAAGATCTGATTTAAAATAGCAAGGAATTTCAAGAACTAGAAAATTTAGATAACCTACCATTTCTTTAATTTCAGACACAGTGTATTTGTATAGGCAGGAAGAGTGTGGAGATTTTGAGCTTGGCCCCTGAATCCAGATTGCCTGGATTGAGATCTCAGCCCTGCCCCATGTTAATAATTAAGTGACCTAGGATAATTTACTTAACCTAAAGCATAAAGGGTATAGGGCCTGGCACAGAATAAGAGCTCAATATTAGCTATCAATGTCATAAACAACTTAATCCATTAGCATCAGCTGGATGCAAAAAAAAAAAGCACCAAGGGACTCTACTGTCAAAAAACATTGAAATATGTCAGGTGAGCCACATTAAAGCTATGCTCTGCAATTAAAGAAAATTAAAGATAGCAAAATGTGTCTGTCCATTCATACAGAAATCTTCTTTAGGGCTACCCCCTCTTTTAAAGCTGAAATAACTTGTTAGAAATGCAAATTCTCTTCAGTACGTTCCACCCAAGACCTACTGCATCAGAAATTCTGAGGATGGGACCCAACAATGTGTTTTAAGATGACTTCCAGGTGATTCTAATATATGCTGAAGTTTGAAGATCATTGTACTAGATGGTCCTAATGTGATGTACCTCAAATTTAAGAAATACACAGAGATAAATTATTACAAATAACTGTAGGCTAGAAGACTATTCTGCTAAATGACAGCTGGTAAAAGTATATAACCTATATTTTTAAAATATGCATTATTCATATATACAAGCAACCCAAGCTTATAAATAAGAGAACTGTTAAAGAAGTTTACTTGGAACCAAGGTCGCATCTGCCCTCTAGGAACAATCTCGTAAACCTTAGTTAAATTCTTAGCTAGGCAACAAAAGCCTTTTAAACTTGAAAACACAGGACAAATGATTTGTTATAGTGAAATATTTTTATGGATAAAAATAAACCAAAATTCTAACTCAGATCATTGGAAAGATTCACTTTCCCTACCACAACCTTAGCAATGAGAGAAGACAGATTTCTTCCCACACTGTGATCAAAATAAACATTTTTCCTCTTCCTTTCTGCCCTTCTACCTCTGCAAAAATAGAGACTGGAGTTAAGGGCAGGCACCAGGCACAACTGTGACAGAACAGAAGTACAGGAGAGCTGCAGTGGAGATGGCAGAGGGGAAGGATGACCACTCTAGCACCTGCACATCTTGGTAACAACATTGTATACATTTATGCATATGTCTGTCTACTATAAACTTCCACAAGTCAGTTGTTTGGTCTCCTGCTCACAGGTTTATAATACTTGTAGCCAAAGAAAGAATTTCAGAACAAGAGATCTGAACATTAAGATGTTCAGTTAAAGAGAATAGCATTAGTGGGTGAAGGTAAGATGAGAAAGAGGCTGTTGACAGAGTCTCAAAGTGTCTCCCCACCAAGATGCATATTAACAACAAAGGAGAAAGAATAATTGTACACTAGAGAAACCTGGTAGCCCATCACCTTAACCAAGTGATCGATACTAACATCAGCAGTAACGGGACAAATTGACCTCATATGCTTCCCAATATGAGGCATTAGGAAAGACAGGACCCTTTTGTTTTTCTGAACAGGCACTAGTTAACATAACTCATCCCTTTCAGACTATAAGGATTAAGATAATGAAACATCATTATACTTCCTTTTTATACATGTTATACAATAAATGATTTGTATAGTAATAAACTACTTAGCAGATTGCTTTAGTACCTTTACACACTGTATAACTGTGAGCATTAAAAAAAAAAAAAAATCTACCAGCTAAGCAGTAAAAGCCAAATCAAGTATTTCAGGTGTCAAGGGATTAATATACAACAGCTGATAAATTTTGTATACAGTTACTGTTGTCAAAAATTAAAATTAGATGCAATCACCAAACACTGGAGAAAACTGTATTTGTGCTTGTAACAATTTGCAAATCCTTTTGATAGCCTTGTTTTACAATTGAAAATAAATTATGTATTCTTTTCTGCTTCAAGATTTTAAGTTAGGCAAAGATCTCTTAGAACACAAAGAGGAAACCATAAAAGAAAAGTACTACTAAATTAGAATTAATCAAAATTTAAAATTTTGCTCTTCCAAAGACATTCAACATAATGAAAAGGCAAATCAAAGAAATAATAAAAGACAACCCAATTAAAAATGGGTAAGAGATCTGAATAGACAATTTGATATATGATGATTACAAATGGCAAATAAGAACATGAAAAGATGCTCAACATTTCCAATCATCGGGGAAACAAATTAAAAGCACAACAGTACCATCACACACCCATTAAAATGACTAAAATTTAAGAGTGACAATAACAAGTACTGATGAGGATGTGGAGCCATTGGATGTCATATACAGGAATGCAAAATGATACAGACATGTTGGAACAGTTTGGCAAAAAGTTAAACATACACTTACCCATATGGCCCAGCAATCCCATTCCTGGGGAAACAAGAACATACGCCCCCCCCCCAAAAAAAGACTTGTACAGGAATATTCATAGCAGCTTTATTTACAATAGCCCCCAACTAGAAACAACCCAAATGCCCACCAACTGGTGAATGCATAAACTCTGGTATGTCTGTATAATACTGCTCAGCAATAAAGCTACTGCCACGTGCAACAACTTGCACGAATCTCAAAAGCATTCAGTGAAAGAAACCAGACAGAAAAGAGTACATTCTATACAATTCCATCTATATGAAGCTCTAGAAAAAGCAAAACTATAGTGACAGAAAGCTTATCAGTAGTTGCCAGGAACCAGTAACAAAGGGACAGAATTGAAGGCAAAGGGGCAAGAGGGAACTTTCTGGGGTGATGAAAATATTCTCTGTGATTGTGGTAGTGGACACACAACTGTGTTCATTTGTCAACACTCATCAAATTGTACACTTCCAATTGGTGAAGTAAATTGTATGTAAATTATAACTCAAAGCTGATTTTAAAATTTAAAAATAGCAAAAATGGTTACCCTTAGGGTACTGACTAGAAGGGAGTACAAAGGAAACTCTGGAGTACTGGTATTGTTCTATTTTTTCATCCGGGTTGGGGATACCTGGCTGTTTGGTTTGGGAAAAAAGTCATTGAGGTGTACAATTATGACTTGTGTTATGTTCTGTACATTTTATTTCAACACAAAGTTTACTAGAAAAGAATGGCTCCTCAACAGTCTGACTTCATACAAATAATGACAATGATTCAAAACTGCAGCCAAGAAAATAAATCAGAAGAAAAGGGGATTCAAAAAGCAATCACTTGTCCAAAGTATATTTTCCTATGCGGGGGACTTGACTAATATTCTACCTAGATTAACGCGCGCACGCGCGCGCGCGTGTGTGTGTGCGCGCGCGCGTGCGCGCATGTGTGTGTGGTTAGGACACAATGGACTTTTCCCCAAACCTTACTCAAAATACGCTTTTGTTAAATTAAGTTCACTTTCTTTTTATTCCTAGTGATACACATAACACAAATATACGCAGAACACCTTCACTCCAAAATTCAGTTTTCTGCTTGGAAGAAAAAAAAATCTTACTAACCTCTTTCATAAATGACTTGCCTATGCGCACCACTTTTGCAAATAAAATGGGGTCGTGAGAAAGGTGAGGACCAAGGTAACAGAACATATTGAAGACATCTCTCCTCAAATCTTCAAAGCTCTCTGCTTGTTTTGGTGCTCTCTTATTTTGCAAAGCATTAACAGGTGAGCCTTTAGCACCTTTAGGAACGCCAACTCTATAAAAAGAAGCAAAATTTATATGTATACTATGTAATACCCCACTTTAAGTTACCAGTAAGTAAAGCTTTTCTTGCTCAAATTTGCTTTCTATATATCACTTGTGCCTAACTTCATTAATACAGATAATTTATCGGGTAGAAAAAGACAAAAACAATACTCATTTGGAAAAAGCCAGAGCTCAGAGAATGTTTCCAATGAACTGCATAAGGAAATCAGAAAAACGCAGATTTCAAGTAACATTTAACATACACTGTATGAATTTGTTCTTAGTTAAACTTGGCCAGTATCAGGAATTTGGATATGGGAATGGGGAACAAGGGATGGACCTCAGAGACACTGGAAGATAAAACAGGAAAATATGGATATAACAACAGTGGTTCAAGTAAATAAACATTTCTCAGTCTGGGTTCCCCTACTTAGACTGAGTATGAGGTGGGTGGTGGCAGGGAAGGTGAGCAGCATAATGAAAGAAGGTGTCACACTAAAAAGGACAGCATGCCCAGAGTTCTCACCTGCTGAGCAGGTGTCCCGCTGTGGAGTCACAGGGGTCACTCTTTGAGAAGAAGCCTTCAAGGTCCACAGCCCCAGTGGCACTGAAGGCAGCAGCCGGCAGCTACGCACGAGTCACAAGACTGGGGCCTTGGACGCAGGCTCTGATCTGTGGGGCTGAAGCCAGAGCTGCTGCCAGTACTGCTCCTAAGTAACCTGCAAGCAGGCTGAGGGCTAGAGGACGGGTGGACGGACACAGTAACTAGGGATGATGAGAAAGGCTGCACTAGCAATTTTCAGAACAGCAGCCTATATGCCAGGAGAGGTAAGGCAAGCAGAGAGGCAATGTCCTCACTCAGAGCCACTCAACCCAGGACAGAGGGAAATTACACTAAGTAAAAACCTTAGGAATTCTCTGCCCACCCCCAAGAGAGGAGGAAAAGTCAAGAACAGAAGAATGGTGTTTTCACTCTCAATGGAGCACACCCAACCTAGACATCTAAGCTACAATTTTTAGACTGCATTGCAGCACGCATTCTGCACCACCTGGTCTAGACATTAGGAGACAAGTCACTGATTAATACGTATAAGACTGATACGCTCTGAATGGTTCTTACCTTCTAATAAAACATACAGAATTACTTGCTTGTTTGAGGAGACAAGATAAACATGCAGATTTTTTTGTAGTCCTAAGCTATTTCTACCTCAATGATTAGAAAAGCATATAGTAACATACCTTCGGTAGAGAGGCTCTATAGTTATGTGAATGAGCTTGCAAATAGCAAGGGCTATTAGCTTATGTGAAGCTGCATAGTACGGAGGCATCTGATCCATAATGTTCTGTGCATGCTGCCAATCACCAATCTTCAACAAGGCTTCCAACAAACCAAGTTTTTGGTTGTCAGGCGGCTAAAAATGAACAATTATAGTGAAGATCCTCAGAATACAGGCACCAATAAATCTCGGCATTTTTTAATTTAAAAAACTGAGCTAAACACGACAATATTGTATGTCAACAACGGCTGCCACCATGGAAAACGCAGTATTTTCCTGAAAGTAAAATCAAAGTTTTTTTTAGCTATTGAAAAAAACAACAGGATTTGCTCTTTGATTTAGCAGACCCAGCATGAGAGTTTATAGACCTGGAATTAAATCAAGTTCTATTTAATGCTTTATTGTGCCACAGGGAACTAGAATTCATTCATATTTGAGAATCCCCTTAGGACTTGAGAGACATTAATACACAGAGCACAAATATAGTCATATATTTTACTTAGAATACACTTTGAAATTTGTATAAGAAAAACATAGCGGCCTCTTTTGGAAAGACGCCAATAAGATTAAAACTAAAACCACCTTTGCAAATTAGTATTCCAAAAACCAGATTTCACTACATTTAAAGTTAATAAATTATTCTCCCATAAGTTGATGAACTATTACAAGTTAAATTTCAAATTCTAAATCCAGAAGACAATGTTAATCTTATAAAAATGAACTATATACCTTCTCTACTTTCTCCTCTTCTTTTTCCTTTTCTTTCTCTCGCTCGTCGATTTTTTCAGAAGACAATACAACCATCGTAAGTTTTCTAACAATTTGCTTAGCTTCTACAATTTCTCGTTTGTGTTCATCCATAATGCAATTATCAGCTGGAAGAAGCTAAAAATGGTTCATTAATGTTTCATAAAATAGCTAATACTGTTTGCACATATAAAAAGCAAACACTATCTTCCCTGAATTGATAAAACTGTAAATAAGGCCTAGCCTATTAATGGCCATGGTTTGCTTTCAAAATAAGCTTCTCTCAATTATTTTCTTATAATCTAACAAAGTTAAGTACCTGAATTTTGTACACCTTTTAAAATCAAGTAGCAGTTCGAAGTTCTTTTGTCTTCTTTCTGTTAGAGGTCCTAAATTAATACAATAATACAACAGTGATGCTTACCATTCAATTTATTAACGTACCCAAGAAAATGTATGCCTGTTCCATGAAAAATATCAGAGTTCCCCTTTAAAGGCCAAACTCCATATTTAAAAAGTACTTCATAAGGATCCAATTTGGGAGAGGTTAGCTACTGAATTATATGAAGGGGTAAATTTATTTCCTCTAGATGAAAAATCTCAAGTAGAAAAATTATGAACAACTTGACATCTCACTTTTCATTTCCTAATACCTACTATTTGACTTAAGTCACAAACTAGTTTCTAGTTTATTACAAAAGAGAAAGCAGCATGTGTACAGTCAACTCTCCATTATGAAAAAGGATCACGTTATCTCTAGTACAGCCATCTTGTACACGTGGAAGATGGTTAATGTAGATATTTCATAAAATAGATAAAAAACCCAGACACAGAAAAATACAGCCAACAAATCGTTATTTACTAGTTTCTTCTAAGCACTCAGTGTTCCTGCCCTCAGAAATGCATAATATATTTCAGTAACTAAGTCTAATGCGAAGTAAATAATCAGTAAACAATGAAAAGAAACATAGTGAAAGATTAAGCTACATATTGCAGACTTCATCCCCATTAGTCAAAAATGGGAGAAAAGTCACTAAGGACTGATGCAAAAAGGTAAGCAAGACTTTTTCTCATTCTTTCTGCTCTCCACTGGCCATCAAACCCATTTTTATTGCTTTACTTATGTACCTGCTGTAGGTCCTCATCTTTTACCTAGATTAATACAACTGTCTCTAAAAATATCCCATTATAATGAACTGTAAGTTTCTTTTTCTTCAACATTTTATTTTTTTAAGCAATCTCTACACCCAATGTGGGGCTCAAACTCACAACCCCGAGATCAAGAGTCACATGCTCTACTGACTGAACCAGCCAGGCACCCCTGTTAAGTTTCTTACAGTACTCTCAATTTCTAGTTTTGTGTATTTTGAGAATATGCAATTAAGTGCATACAAAGTTACAACTGTTTTATCTTCCTAGAGAATACAACTTTATTAATTATGAAGTGACTATCTCTTTTTGCCAAAAAGTTTATTTTGTCTGTAACAGCAATAATTTCCCTGGTATATTTTTCCCACCCTTCTACTTTCAACCTTTATCTGTCCTTAGGTTTTAGAAGTCTCGTGAAAAATAAACAATAAACTGGTTTTTAACCCCATCTCAAAATCTTTGACACCTTAACAGGAACACTTAGGCCACTTGCATTTATTGTCAAACTCAAACATTTCAGTAATAAATCTATCACCATCTATCATATTTCCATTTGTCCTACCAGTCTATACTTGCCTATAGACTCATACCTGTCTTTGAATTCCCCTTTTACTGACAAATTTTCCATGTTCTCAGTTTGTACATCACTTTTCTACTTTAAATCTTGAAGGGCTCTATACTCCCAACAAGAAAAAATCCGAACTCCTTACTATGGCTCTTAAAAGGCCCTGGAAAGTGTAGCCCCAACCTACTCTTCTCCATCTTCATCCACCTCCCCATAAACTACCCGAGGCTCCAAGTACTCGGAGCTTCCTGATGTTCCCCTAAGATAATAATGAAGCCCTTCAATATTCCTGCCTTTATATTCAGTTAATTCTACCTACAAAGCTTCCCGCCTTTAAAGCCAGGCCAACACCGTGTCATCTACCAACATCCCAGTTCAACGTCACTAGTCTGGAAAAGCCTTCCAAAATGCACCCAAACAGACATGGTTACTATCTATACTGAGCCCCCACAGCACTTTGTGAGTACCTCCAATATAGTAGTTACTATATAATGCAAAATGTCTTCTCCATTGCTAGACTATGACTGCTTCCAAGGTAGACTAAGTTTTAGTCTGTAACTATAGTACATGACAGACAAGGAAGTCAGAAAATGATTTCAAAGACAATGACGATGTTGTCAGCTTTGGACAGAGTTAAGTCCATAGATATCCTACTATACAACCAAATAAACAGGAATTTCTATACTACAAACCTAGTTTTTTCAAATTGACAGGCTAAACTGTTGCTAAACTGAAGGTCATCAATCACATTAACATACACACCCTTCCAGATCCTGGGTCCAGCAACAGAAGCACAATACCAGTCATTTATTACCATTAAAAACATAAGAAAACCATTTTAAATGGTTTTGATGGTTTTTAAATGGTTTAAAATGGCAATTACCGTTTGTTTGTTTTTTAAATATACAGTTCCCCATTCATCTTGAATGCCTACAATTAACATTTTGGGAAGAAGGAAAAAGTATCTTAGGTAATCCCATATTTCTGACAATTTGTGTATAACAGAAAAGTCTAAAACCACATTGATTAGGACTTGGCTCCCTCTCAATGAGATACACCTTGCTGACATTAACAGCTTTAATTTCGTAGCCAACCTCAAACTCTGTGACAAAAGGTACTTAATTTCCACAGTTTGTCAAAGAATTACATTCATTCACTTCATAAAGTAAACACAAAGCAATAATGCATTAGGGCTTCCAAAATTAGAACCGGAGAGCCTAGGACCAATCTTGAAGTACTATATGGCTGCCTACTCCTCTTCCCACCCCGGGATAGACAGCCAAATATCCTTAGCAGCCCACTTGACTTACATGTACATAAAGATCATCTAAATCAATAAGATTAAATTGTAGAAGGACTGCTGCAACTCTGTATAAAGATGAAGGAGTCTCTCCATTTGGTTCCTTGAAAAAAAAAAAAGTTTCTATTTAGTGCATAAAGTACAACTAAAATCATATTCTTTACCTACCAATAACTAAGAACAATTACATCAAATAACTCTAGATCAACAATAAGCTTCACTGCTCTTCCTGATCATACATAACATCTGAACTGAGGACAAAGATAATTAGGTAAACAGCCCTTTTCATCTTCTGATGAACACAAAGAAAGGTTTCAAAAATGGACACACTTCACAGTACATGCTAATATTTTTTTAAAATCTGAAAATTAAAGAGAATAAGTGATATTTTACCCTGCATAATAATTACTTTTGGTTTCAGTTTTTATGTGTGTTTTCTTAACTCACTTTTCCAAGTAGTTCTCAGTGGAGATGCAGACAGACAAGAATGACAAATTTGGAAGTGCCAAACTATCTGTGTCTGCTTTAAACTTTTCTCCCCCTTCTTTTATTTCTGCGGTTTTGTGCTAAGTGTATCTGCTTGTCAATTGATTTCCCCTTCCAAACAGGTCTCTATACTTATTACACATGGATAAATCAACATTTTAAAATACAGAATGGTCAATTCCAACCAAGCCGGCCCTGTGGACCCTACACAGAAACAAAAAGACTTTCTCCGAATTTTTAAACTGCTCAGGGTCAGATGAATGGAAGACTGAAGCCAGGACAACTGGCAATTACTAAACGGCAAAATGCAAATAAAAAGCAAACAGTGACAATACATTATGTTCTGCTTCTACTCAGCGCTGAAAACAAGTTCTTTGTGAGGCTCCCCACAATTGCGATAGGTGTTATGGACATAACAAAGGAAGCTAACCAAACTAATGGATATCATATAAAGAAGTCTTTGTTAATGGATATCGTATAAAGAAGTCTTTGTTCACTCTATTTGTTAAGACAGGTACATCTTCAACTTAACAAGTTTAATTCTAAATACATAAATGATTATTTAGTATCAAAACATTTTCCCATAAAAACAAATGGTCAGGGATTCAGAGCAAACCCACAAAAGCTTATTATCTGACTTGGATCCACCAGGAACACTCTCATTATTCCCATTATCTCTGTTTTAATGAGCTCACAAGAAGCCCCTGACTCCCAGGCCAAACATCAACTCCCATACTCTAATCCTCATATTGCTCTGCACAATCCCTGTCCTGTCCTAACCCACCTTTCTGCATTCTTGAAAAACTTCCATGGAATCCTCTGGAATTCATAATCCATCCTCAGCAAAACCCCCTATATATCCTGAACCTCTCCTCTGTTCCCTTCACCTTCTTGCTCGAGCAGACCCTAGCACTCTACAGGAACACTACTCTCACTGTAACCCAGTCAAGTGGTGGCTATTTTCCCCAGACCCTCACACTACTAGGCCTACAGGTGGGGTATGAGTCATCTTTGCTCTTTTATAGTTGTTTTCAGAGTATTTATTCTCCCTCCACCCTCCCCTAAAGCCCACTCAGCTCTGAACTTCCAGTCATTCTCCCTCACTACTGCTGTGATCTAGTCTCATTCCAGTGTGGTCAAAGAAAATATTTTGTATGATTTCAATGTTTTATATTTACTGAGAAGTGTTTTGTGGTCTACGATAGGGTCTATCCTGGAGAAAGTCCCGAGTAAACTAGAGAAGAATATGTAATCTGTTGTTGCTAGGTAGTTTTCTGTGTGTGTCTGTTAAGTCTAATTGGTTTATAGTGGCTGTTCAAGTCCTGTTTCCTTTTGTCTAGGTGTTCTATGCATTAATGAGAGGGGGTATGGAAATCTCTAACAATTATTGTAGAACTATTTCTCCCTTCAATTCTGTTAGTGTATGCTTCATGTATTTTGAGGCTCTATTTGGTGCACATGTGTTTATAACTGTTTTATCTTCTTAATGGGTTGACCCTTTTATCAATATATAATGTCCTTTGCTGTCTACGGTAAAAATTTTTGTCTATCTTGCCCGATATTAGAATTGCCACCCCAGCTCTCTCCTGGATACTATTTACATAGGATATCTATTTTCATACTTCCACTTTGAACACATTTCTATCTTTGATCTAAAAGTGAGTCTTACGATAAGCATATAGCTGAATGTTTTATACATTCTGCCAAACTGCCTTTTAATTACAAATTTTAATCCATTTACTAAATTTTAATCCATTTACATTTAAAGTAATTACTGACAAGGAAGGACTTCTGCCATTTTGCTATTTGTTTTCTACATATATCATTTTTTGTTCCTCATTTCTTCCATTACTGCCTTCTTTTGTGTTTGATTTTTTTCTCTGTAGTGTACTTTTTTGATTCCCTTCTTTCCTTTGTTTTTTAGTTATTTTCCTAGTGGATACTGCAATTAATATTTTAAACTTCTAACAATGTACTTTGAACTAATACCAACTTAGCTTAAATAGTATACAAAAACTCTGTACCTATACATCTCAATCCTTCCCCCTTTTATATTGTTATATTATGTTCCAATTAGATTTATAATTGTTTTTATTCCTTTGTCTTTTAAATCATATGAGAAAAAAGGAGGAGCTACAAACCAAAAACTACAATAATATTGGTAATTTTGGCTTTTTTGTTTACCTATGTAGTTACCTTTACCAATATTCTTTATTTCTTCATATAGCTTCAAATTACTGTCTAGTATCCTTTCATTTCAGCCTGAAGGACTCTCCTTATCATTTCTTGTAGGGCAGGTCTACTAGTGACAAACTCCCCCAGCTTTTGTTTATCTTAGAATGTCATAATCTCTCATTTCTGAAGGGTAGTTTTGCTGGATACAGAACTCTTTACTGACAGTTTTGTTCTTTCAGCACTTTATATATGCCACCCAATGCCTTCTGAAGAAAAACCAACTGTTAACCCTATTGAGGATCTTTTGTATGCAAGGGGTCATATCTGTTTTGCTGCTTTCAAAATTATCTTTGTCTTTCAACAATCTGAGCATAATGTGTCTTGGTGTGGATCTCTTTGAGTTGATCCTGCTCAGTGTTTGTGGAGCTTCTTCAATGTGTAGATTCACATCTTTCATCACATTTGGGAAATTTTCAACCATTATTTATTCAAACATGCTTTCTGTCCCTTTTCTCTCTGCTTCTGGGACTCCAATACACATAATGGTACTGGATGGTGTCTTCTAGTCTCTTAGACTGTTCATTTTTCTTCGTTCTTTTCTCTTTCTGCTCCTCATACCGGATAACCTCAATTGGCTCATCAAGTTGGCTTGTTGTTTCTTCAGCCGTCTCAAACCTGCTGTTGTACCTCTCTAGTGAATTTTTCATTTCAGTTATCTTACTTTTTTACTCCAGAATTTGTTTGGTTCCTTTTTTATAATTTCTATTTCTTTACTGATATTCTGTCTGGTTTCCTTTAGCTCTTGGCCTATGGTTTCCTATAGATCATAAACATATTTAGGACTGATGATTTAAATTATTTATCTAGTAATTCCATCTCCTGGGCTTGCTCAGGGATAGTTTCTGTTTATTTTTTTCCTTGTGAATGAGCCATACTTTATTTCACTGCATACCTCGTTATCTCTTTTTGAAAACTGGATATTTTGACTATTATGTGACAACTCTGAAAATCAAATTATGCCCCCATCTCTGGGGTTTGTTGATGCTTAATGTGGGTTACTGTTGTTTTCTTATTTAGTGACGACTTATAAAGTCTATATTATTGTCGTGTGTGGCCACTGAAATCTGTTGTTAGCTTAGTGGTCAGCTGTTTTGAGTTTTCTTAAGGGCCTGAAGCCCGGAAAAAAAGAAAAAAGAAAGAGAAAAAACACTCTCCCAGTCTTTGCATACTGGCTCTGTGTTCGGGCATGCCTCAACACTTGGGCAAGCCATTTACAATTCCTAGTCTTCACTTCCTGCTTGCACAGAGCCTGAATGCCAGCCAGAGGAAAAAGCCTAGGATCTTTTCAGCCCTTTTCTAATTACTTATCCAGTTCTGGACATAAGCATGGCCTTTTGTTCCAATTCCCTGCCACATGCTATCTCCTTATCCAACTTCTTTCTTCCCAGGCTTTCAGTCTCTCTATTGCTTCTCTCACTGCTGTCTCTTGTTCCAGGCCGCAAAAGCTAGTAGCTGTGCCTTCAAATCCTTTCGGCAAAAGCCACCCCAGCTCTGGAGATGTTCCTAGTCAAGCCAAACAAAACAGGCCCTTACACCAGTCCTTCAGAGAAAAGCCAGAGAGGTCGCAACTCACAATTTTTTGTGTCCTCTGGCATTACCAATCTACGCTAGGAGTGCAGGCTTCTATCTTCATGGCCATCATTGAGGGACAGTAGGCAGGCAATTTATAACATAACAGTGCTCTCTTAGCCCAAAGCAGCAGCTTCTTTCTTCACTAAGCCTTTCTTCAGTTGCTGTAAGTTATTTTTACTAAATTCCAGAATTCTGTTAAAAGTTTATTGACAATTTTTGCCAGTTCATTAGTTGCTTTTATTGAGAGACAGAGCTCTGCTGTTTTCAGTCAGGTCCTACTGTTGCCATCTATGTACTCGTGGGTCACAGCCCTTCACTTAGCAATGATCTTATAGCTTCTAATTCACTGTCACTCTGTCTGACTCTATTCCTTTAATTTTTTAGAGGTTTTCACATATATGTAAATGATACTTCCATCATGCTGGCCTCTTGGCACCCTGAGCTCCTCTCTTTCAAAGATCTTCTCCTATTCCCCATCTCAGCCATTCACTCCATATCCTAAACTTTAATATTACCAATAACTACAACCCCCCTCAAAATGTCAATTTCACATATCCACCCTCAAATGGATCCTTAATGCTGCCGGACAATCATACTCTATTTCTCTCATCCATTCACTTTCCTACCCTCCTATATAAACTGTTTTCTACATTCTCTCCTAACCTTCAATACCTCCTCTCTCATCCTTTCATCTGATGACCTTGTTTTCAATTTCAGCAAGAAAACTGGAACAATCGTTAAAATTTCTACAAACTTCCACCATCACATCTATCCACCTACCAACAGCTGTACCTACATGTGCTGCCTTTCCAACCGTTATTCTAGATGAACTCTCTATGCTCCCATTTAAAGTCAATCCATCCATTTATACCATAAACTCTTCTCTCTATCCTACTCAAGAACATTACTCCAATAATTCTGTCCTCTCTCTCCTATATCACCAGTTTTCCTCCTTTCTACTCAATCATTCCCATTAGCATAAAAATATGTTCTCTCCCCCATCTTCAAAACATCTTCTCTCTTGAGCTCACTTCCTCTGCCAGCTACCTTTGTGCCTCTCTGTAACAACTCCTTATAGAGTTGTCTATTCTCACTATCTCCAATTCCACTCTCCCTATTCTTTAACACCACCCCAACTTTACCAAAATGGCTAGCTTTGCCCTCCCTGATGATAAATCCAATGACCAAATTTTAGTCATTTAAGATGAGGCATTTAACAGAGGTCATTGTTCCTTCTTCCACTTAGCTTCCAATATGCTACATTCTCTTTGTTTTCCTCTTATCTTGTACATTCCTTCTATATCTCCTTTGCTGATTGCCCCTCTTTTCCTAGGCCCTTTAACATTGGAGTGCCAAGGCTGGGCCCTGGGTTCTCTTCTTGTGTTCCTATACCCAACTCTTGATGATTTCATCTAGTATCACAACTTTAAATATCATCTACATGCTTTTCACACCTACATTTCTATTTCTAATGCAGTCCTCTCTCCTGAATACCAGATTTATACATCCAGTTATTTACTCAACATCTCACTTGGATATCTAAGACATCTCAAATTTTACATATGCAAAACTCAATTCCTGATTCCTACCCCCAATACGCCAAACCCATTCCACCCGAAATTTACTCTACCTCAGTTGATGATGACACCATCCTTTTTACTGCTCAGTCCAAAAAAAAGTTGGAAATAGCCTTAACTCTACTTTAGGACATTGTGTATCTAATCAATCAACAAATACTACTGGCTCTACCCTTCAAAATATATTCAGAAGCTCATTAACTTCCAACTGTTACCATAACCATATTGCTTCTTTGAAAACCTAAGTCAAACCACACATGTACACAGTGTCTTTTGTCTCTCTTATCTTTCTCTCTCTCACATACACACATACCACTCATGTCACCATTAGAGGCGGCCACTACAGAAACTCTTTACTCTGAAAGCTAGTAATTAATGGGGCATGGGGGTGGAGAATGAAGCATTTGTCCTGCCTTTCCAGTAGAACTGTATTTCAGGACAACAAGCAAGCCAAGTTGAGAAGGAACAATTCTTCTTTACAGACGAATAATAGCTAATAAATGTAGAAGACACGGTAACATTAGTAAGTCAGTAATTTGGAACCCCTAAGAAAATAACTGATTCAGGAAAAGATCATCCATGTATTCTAAGCCACTTAATGTAAGGTTAATGAAAAACTGGATATTCACATGGTGCCAAAGTATCAACCTACAGATAACTTCCTATTAACGTGAGGGGAAATGTCATTGTTGAATAAAGGAATTAGACTGTCATCAACTTATCGGAACATTAAAAATCAGGCAGGTATGAGACGTTATGGTATGAAACATACAACACAACCTATGAAGCCTTTTGCCATTAAATATTTTACCTGAACACAGTCAAGCTCTTAGACCTAACTCTAAGTACACAAGACAAACAAGGAATAAAGAACAAATTAAACCAACCATGGAAAAGCAATCAGATAGATCTAATGCTTGGAAGACTAACGGGGTCTTCCACGGTAATGGTCCCAACAAGTTAATGCCATTAAAGGAAGGAAGGTGGGTGGGGGGGACACACTAGTCTAGATTAAAAGAGACTGAAGAATCCTAACAATCAAATACAATGCATGGCCTCTGATTGGATCATTGTTTGAACAAAACAGTTGTAAAATTATTTGGGAGACAATATGGGAAATCTGGATATGGTCTGAGTTTATTATATAGTAACAGTCTAGTTAGATATGAAACTGGTATCACGGTTATATAGAAAAAGTCTTTACTTTTAAAAAGTACAAATTCACGTATTTAGGAGTAAACGTTCATGGTATCTGTAATATGAATTATTTCCAAAAAAAGTATAACAACATGTTAATAAACTTACTTCTAGGTGATGGGATTATGGGTATTCATTACACTATTCACTCTTTTCTATATGTTTGAAATGTTCATAATAAAGTGAAAACATAAAAGAGAAACAAAATGAAAAAATTAAGTCAGGTCACATCACTCTCCTACTCAAAATCTTCTAAGAGCTTCACAGCATCAAAGTCAAAACCCTTGTGGCACTAGCCCTATGTGATGTGGTCTCTCATCTTTGACCTCATCTCCTACCACACTCCCACTCAATCAGTCGGATCCAGCCACACTGGTCTCCTTGCTGTTCTCCAGCACATCAGGCATGCTCACACCTTACGGCCTTTGCACTGGCTGTTCTCTTTCCCTAGAGGCTCTTCCCCAAATATCTGTTTACACCTCCCATCCTTTGTTTCTTTGCTTAAATGTACCTTTTCAATGAGGTACATACTCTCACTCTTCTATGTAAAGTTGCAACCTACCACTCTGGCACTCCCACTCTTCCTTATCCTGCTCTACATTTTTTTTTTTGTCCCATCTCACTGATCACCTTCTAACATACCATAGTTTACCTTGAACATAAGCGTCATGAAGGCAAGAATTTCTATTTGTTTCCAAATGTAGTCCCAGCACCCAGAACATTATTGCCTGGCACATAAAAAGTGCTAGATCAATATTTCTTTTTTTTAAGATTTTATTTTTTTTAAGTAATATCTATACCCAACGTGGGGCTCAAACTCACAACCCCAAGATCAAGAGTCTCATGCTCCACCGAATGAACCAGCCCCGTTGATTAACATTTCTTAAGTGAGTGAATTTAGGTTATAATAGTACCTAACCATGACACCACTATTACTACTATTGCCATGTTCTGAATCCAGAAATCAAGGGCCTTGATATGGGTGAGAGTCATCATCTCCTTCCTCTTTCCTGTGGCAAGACAACTCCAGCCAAGTTTATCTTTTGGTACCCTCACACTTTCTAGGACACCTTTCTTTCTGACCTTTACGCTGATCTTCACGCTATCCTTAAGCCCTCTATTACAGCCATCCCTGTTATGGGAATCAAGCAGATGTGCCTGCCAAATTTTCCAAAATGTGCTCTAAAACTGCTTACATCCCCTACCATCCTTCCAAGTCAAAACATCCAGTATAGCTGATCCCAGGCTGGAACTAGAATAAAATCACTCTCACAGACTTCACAGCAGATAATAATTAGCTCTGTCTAGAAGTCCTAGCATTAAGGGGGGGGGGGGGGGGGGGGAAGAAGCCTATTAATCCAAATAATTCCCAACTGGTTGAAAATACAGGTTGTGGGCAAGGGGAGTAAACATTTTCAGGCAGTGAAAGGAAGAGGGGAGGACGGGGTCAGGCAAGGGACCAATACACAAGAGTGACCATATATACCAATTCCCAGGGTTACATCCCCTAAGCAGTTCTTCATTTTCATGGCTGTTCTTACTTTACCTCCCAGACCACAATTTATCTAATATCTTTGACATTTCTTCCTCTATCCTCAGTGGTCCTTAAGACTGCAGATTTGCACAACAAGATAGCTCAGGCAACAGAAACAAAAGAATGGTGTTACACAGAGCCAATACAAGGGTTACTCTTTCCAATAATAGGTTACTTCTAAATCAAATGTCTCCTGATTAGGTATTTCTTATATCAGAAAATCTATTTTAAAAAAAAGATTATTCCAACACTGTCAACCCCAATATTTTAATTCAGCTGAAAAGTGTTATCGTTATGAGGAACATTTTCATATAAAGATCTTTAAATTCTAAAACTCACATTCAACTAATAATACTTGATGTTATGCAGTAGGTCATCATTATTCACTGTAGTATGTTCTGAAACCTACAGTCTCCTAAGCCCTAACCTATGTTCTAATTAATTATGCCCAAGTTAAATTTTAGCTACCCTATCGCTTCAGCAGTTGGCTTCATGTTCTCAAACCCAAAGCAATCACAGCACATCTTAAGATGTGATGAATACTTCAACTTCTCTTTCCCTGTACTAAGAGTGGACTCCTTAGTTGCTGGTAGGAATAGGAAAAGCTGCCATCGCTAGTTTTTGGACAAACGTGAAGTACTCCAGCCTAGAAACCCTGCCATGTGTCTTGTTTGGTATCAAAATGTTACATGAAGTTCTGATCTGATTTCTCTTCTGGAGCATCCCAGAGAATAGAAAATGCAAGATAAGCAGAGGCATTAAGTGGTGTTATCTTTTGAGAATCCTAAAAGAAATGTGAATTTGACCTCCAGACGACAGGAATAGATACTCTTTACCAGAGTATCATCATTGCCTAGCAAAGCAACAGCACATCATGAACACCCCATAAATGAGTATTTCTTGACTGAATATCATAGGCAGGTAGACAAATTAGCAAAGCTATACCAAAAGGACAATAAAGGCCTTATTGTGTTAAAATCTTCCATGCTATCGTGAGCACTAGCTTACTAAAAACACAGATCACTCATTTACAATTAGTGAGCATTTATTGTAGGCTAAGCAGTCAATTAATCCAGAGAAATTAGTAAAAGAAAGACCCTGCCCTAAATGGCTCACAGTCTGGCAAAGGACACAGATATAGTTTATGCTAATATAACCTGCTAAGTGCTAGAAATCTGTGTCAAGTTTTAGGAGAAGAGATTAAAAAGTAACTAATTCCGCATGGGTGAAGTGCCAGCCAAGACTTTACAGAGCAAGTAGCACTTGATCGTAAAGAATAAATAGGAGTCCTCAAGATGAAGAAAAGACAGGTGAGATGGATAAGAATAGTTTTCTAGTTATAAGGAACTGCATGTAAATAAGGGTCTATACATAGCAACATCTATACCTAAGTTCAGGAAATGGCTAGTAATTTAATATGACTAGAATATCAGATTTGAGGGGGGGAAAAACACTAAAGATAAGGCTGGAAAGATAGAATAGGGCCAGATTGCGAAGAGCCTTTTCTGCCACATTTAGAAGTTTGAATTTTATCCTACAGACAAAGGTTTTTGAGCAGTGTATCAATTCAATCTCTTTTAGAACGTAACAGTAGTAATAACATGAAAGAAAGACTTAAAGAGAAGTAATCAGAGGCACAGACTTGCTAGATAACTATTACAGTGGTTTAGGTGAAAAATGATGTAAAACATGCATTAAAAAATTCCCATGGTCATTGTCAATACAACAGAATTCTAAACCCTTGACAATCTAAAGTGTGCCTACCTTTCCAACTTTACTTCCTGTTTCTTCTTTTCTCTCCCTGCATATTACAATCCAGCCACATCAGACTATGTATCATTTCTTCAATCTGTCATATACGTTCATACTGCCACATCTTCACTCACACTATTTGTTACTTCTGAACAGACAACTTCAACAAACTCCTATTCATCTTTCAAGGACCAGGTTTAAAAAGGGTTATATCTATAAAGTCTTCTCTGGTTCCATCTCCCCCAAAGCAAAAATTTTTCATGCTTTCCTCTAGGCTTTCACATCACACCAATCATACTACTAATATAGTACTTAGCACAAGGCATTGTTAGTTATCCATTTATCTACCACCTCTGCTAGAATGGCTGAGCTAAAACCAATTTACAAATGTTAAGTTGCAAATATAAAACCATGAGATTAATCTCTCTCTATATATACATATATCTGTGTACACACGCACACGCACGCACACACACACACACACACACACACACACATTTTTTTTACCTGGTAAAACTTGAATTTGAACCCAAGAATATGACACAGTGTTTGCGGTTCACACATACTCATGTAAGATTCTAATAAAGATATAAAGAAGTCATCATGTTCTGGCCTGCATTCAAACACTTCTAAAATGACATCCAAAACTCTATTGGGATCCAGATTAAAGCATCCTGCAACAGATGAGATATACACAAATTCAAAAGTGATTATACATCATTTCTAATAAAGCCATTAGCTTTCAGGGACAACTTACATAAAAAGACAAAATGTTTTTAAGAACAACTTCTTTTATAAGTTTGCTTCCCCTGCACCAGAGGAAAATCTTTATAATTTTTAAGGTGATCAAGTCCACTGCCCACATTTTACAGATGAGAAATAGGACTTGCCCAGGATTACAAAGTGGGTTAATAAAAGAACTGGGGCTGGAGCCCAGGACCTGTGACACTAAGTAAACTTTCTTCTATACCACACTGTCTCAGTTCTTGATTACTCAGGCTAGTGAAAAAGATCCACATTTTTAATTCTCAGGATAATATGACAATCAACGTATTTACAAGTTAGGCAACTAAAGGTTTTTCTTTAATGTTTTATGCAGAAGCACCTGGAATGTTGGTAAATAGTTAAAAGCTCAGGTTCATAAA
The DNA here is from genome assembly GCF_007474595.2 of Lynx canadensis. NCBI lineage: Eukaryota > Metazoa > Chordata > Mammalia > Carnivora > Felidae > Lynx > Lynx canadensis. The sequence continues at coordinate 98,812,752 of NC_044321.2, forward strand.
TGTAGAATATCATTTTTAGAATCATTTCTTAGTTCATCTTACATATACAACAAAACTACAAAATATAACTGTACCACTGATTTATATCTGTGGTTTCTGGCAGCATTCTAAAGAGAAAACAGGTATACTACTGATACTGAAGACATGAGAGAATACCAAGGGGTTGGGGACATAACAAAAGAGTATAGATAACACAAGCAAAGAGAGGACGAAAACAGACAATGTAGGTAGCCAAGGAAAGCAAAACAAGCACTGAATACATGCCGATGGCTACTTATCCTTGCTAATCTCTTAGGGTAAGCTAACAAGGGCCGATGGACACAGATTTAAAAGACATTCCTATCAGCCACCCCATTCTTTTTTTTTTTTTAATTTTTAATGTTTATTTATTTTTGAGACAGAGACAGAGCTTGAGCGGGGGAGGGGCAGAGAGAGGGGGAGACCAGAATCTGAAGCAGGCTCCGGGCTCCGAGCTGTCAGCACAGAGCCCGACGCAGTGCTCGAACTCACAGACCTCGAGATCATGACCTGAGCCAAAGTCGGACACCCAACCAACTGAACCACCCAGGCGCCCCTCAGCCATCCTATTCTTGATACATTATTAATTTCACTTGCATTCGGCTTCACTTGTTACCAAAATTACATTATAGTGCAGTCATATCATATGTGTACTTAATTTATGAGAATGCAAACATTTACACACAACAAAAAAGAGACAAATAAATTTAAAAAAAATTTTTTTTAACATTTATTGAGAGACAGAGAGAGAAGAGCACGAGCGGGGAAGGGGCAGAGACAGAGACAGACAAGACAGAATCCGAAGCAGGCTCCAGGCTCCGAGATGTCAGCACAGAGCCTGATGCCAGGCTCTAACCCACAAACTGTGAGATCATGACCTGAGCCGAAGTCGGATGCTCAACCGACTGAGCTACCCAGGTGCCCCAAAGAGACAAATAAATTTAAACAATACAGCAGATTATACCCACCATTCCTCTCAATAAAATGAATGCCTATGACCCAGAGTGAGCATGAGATATCAATCTGTTCTTCCCTCAATGTATATCAATTCCCACAGGCCTTGTACATCAAGCTGAATGGAATTCTAGAATTTTAAATTACATGTTTCATTAGACGTAGCTCCTAAATGCAAGCTAGCCACTTCATTGGGGCAAGCAAATAAATACTGATTTCTTCTAATGCTGGAGGAAGGAAAAAAAACAACTGTTGAACTTGGAAATGTTAGTTCTGAACACAGTGTGTTATACATGAGTTAAGAGATTTTTTCAAAGAAAATTCTTATATAACCTATTTTATAAGAGAGTTTGAGTTACTTCTATTAACTCCACACTTATCTTTAATACTATAAAACTAATATATGATTCATAGCATCTTAGCAATCACTTATGAAACCAAACTCTCCAAATATAAAAAGTGTTTCATTTTATTGTTTGCTTGTTTTTTTATAAAATCCAAAGAAAACATATTCTTCTATTTCTCATACTAAGGGGAAAAAAGACTAACAAAGGATCATGTCTTACTGAAAAGAGCTCCAGATTCTCATAAATTCTCCAAAGAAATATTTACCTGAAGGTCTGAGAAGAAAACTTCTAAATATTTTTGCCTCTCCCTATACCCCCAAAAGGTATGGCTTACGAATGTAAAAGTGACTCCAAAATACCAAATGGAATTTTTTTTTTTATAATTTGAGAGAGAGAGAGAGATAGCAAGAGCGAGCATTTGGAGAAGAGGGGCAGAGCAAGAGAGGTAGAGAATCTTAAGCAGGCTCTATGCTCAGCATGGAGCCCAACACAAGGCTTGATCCCACGACCCTGGTATCATGACCCAAGCCGAAATCAAGAGTCAGACACTCAACCTACTGAACCACCCAGGCACCTAGCAAATGGAATTTTTAAAAGCAGCTGGTGGAAATATAAAATGTAAAATGGTACACCTACTTTGTAAAACTACCAGGTCCCTCAAAAGTTAAACTGGTAACTACCCTATGACCCAGCCATCTCATTCCTAGGTATATACCCAAGAGAAATAAATGTCTATGATCATACAAAGACTGTACACAAGAATTGATAGCAGTTTTATTTGTAATAGTACACTCTCAAGTGTATCAACATATAAATGGACAAACTGTAGTTCAGTATAACTGTAGTATGTAAGGGGGAATAATTACTTAGCAATAATAAGAACTAATAATACAAGCAACAACATGGATGAATCACAAAATAATTATGCTGCATAAAATAAGCCAGACCAAAAAAGAATACTCACTGTATGATTCCATTTATAAAAGAATTCTAGAAAACGCAAACTAATCTACAGTGACAGAAAACAGATCAGTGGTTACCTGGAGAAGAGGAAACACAGTGAAGGAGGATGAAATACAAAGGTGCAAGACAAAATTGGGGGGTGGGGGGGCAGGAGGTGGCAGAAATGTGCATTATCTAGATTGCAGTGATGTTTTCACAGATGTATACATACATTATAACTCAAATTGTATGCCTGAAATATGCAGTTTATGTCAAATATGCCTGAATAGAGCTGAAAAAAAAAAAATGCCTCCAACCTGCTCTAACACTGACAATAAAGATTATGAAAGCAAGACCTAGCAAATTCTCCAGCTTTATAACTGCTCTTAACTTACTAAATATAAAATCCAATCACTAAATAAAAATACTCTATCAGAGATGAAAAAAAGATATATTAAATATAATTTTGATAAAATTGTGGGTTTATAATTACCTCTTAAGCTACATACACAAAACCTGTGAAATAAGGACTAGAACAGCAACATGTTACATAGAAATGTTTTGTTTCATTAACATTGCAAAAGTTGAGACCTTCAGCATGCTAAGTGTGAACCACCCTCATGTCTTTTTTAACAGTATTACTGCATCAAGGCTATTCTATCAGTGACCTGCACTGTGAGCTACCAATTTCTTTCTAGGTGCAATTTAAGGTAGTAATCTAAAAGAAAAGCTATGTACTTCTATTTATAACAGATATCAACCTTTGCATCTTTCACAAAAGAAAAACTGGTTTTTGAGTTTTCTATTAAGTGTCTCAGGTGTCATAAGTTAGTCCAACCAATTAGAATGACTTTTGCTCCATAAGATGTTACAAGTAACCAAACCCAGGATTTAGAAAATGATTTTTAAAGCCTTAAAGATTTGCTAAGTAACAGTTAAGCTATTTCATATAGAATAAGATTCTAGTAATAATCAGTAAGCTTAGAATGTCCAAAATAATTTTTTTTTCTAATGGCAGCTGTGGTAGAACATAGGCACTCTTGTGCTCAACCATCTTAGAAAGGCTTTTTTGTCTAGCCCAAGCATCAACAGTCATGTGCTCTTGAAAGAGAGCAGAAGCCTAGCTCCCTACCTCGATCACGAGCTACATTAGGGATATATACACACATATAATGCCTTTATGGCTTTCAAGGAACAAACGGAACCATACTGGAAAGGAGCAAGTAGAAAAATAAGTGACAGATCTGGAATGTACTCATTCCTTCATTTAAATAAACATTAAATAACTACCTGCTATGTGCCAGGTGCTTGTGATATGGAGATCAATAAAAGGCCTAAAAGAGTTCACACCTTTTGGATGACAGGCCTTTGAAGCAATGCACTGAAAAGTAACTCAAGTTTCCCCCGAAAGATAGACAAGATGACTAGTATATTAGAGCAAGTGATTGCAACTAGAGTAAAAAAAAAATATTGATTAAACTGACAATGCCTGTTTTAGCAGTGGGCCAAATTGAGATTACTGACAGAAAAAAAAAAAAATCCCAAGGTAATATTGTAAACAAGACTGGGAGAGATGTCCAGCCTGTACATTTCAGACAAGAAGACAGAAAGATAGCTTCAATCATCATGTTCTGAACAGAAACGACCTTATGAGACAGAGAAAAACCATGCTGTGAACAGAAGGACATGATCTGGCATCTATAATGACTTCAGAAACAGGCCAGGTCTGAATGCTTGTGCCCCACCTCCCAAATTCATATGTGGAAATTCTAATCCCCAATATGACGGTATTTGGGAGATGAGGTCTTTGAGAGGTGATTAGGTCATGAGAGCAGAGCTCTCATGAATGAGAGTAATGCCCTTAAAAAAGAGAAGTCCCCTACCTCTTGTACCATGTGAGGATGCAGCAAGAAGTCAGCAGTCTGCAACCTGGAGGAGGCCTTCACCAAGAACCCAACCATGCTGGCACCCTGATCTTGGATTTCCAGCCTCCAGAGCTGGGAGAAATACATTTTTGTTGTTCAGAAGCCACCCAGTCTGTGGTAATTTGTTATAGCAGTCCAAACGGACTAAAACAAGCTAATAAAAACCTATGCTGGACTATTTCTAAGAAGTAGTAGTATTTGCAAAAAACTGCACATCTGAAGGAAAGAACCAGAGAACCAAGATGCAGAGAAACGTACCTAACAAAAGTATAATTGTAAGAAAAAAAAAAAAAAGTATGTTTAAAAAAAAAAACAGTATGTTTGAGAACAGCAACTGCTGTCTTCTTTGTCACAGTGGAAAAAACAACTTCTTTGTAATTAGTATAATAGTAAAGAAACTTCAATAAAGCAAAAACATAGGTAAAGGAAGCAGTCAACTGGCTTCCCTTTCAAAGGGACACAGAGAGCTGACACAAAGATAAGATGCCTCTAGGCTGAATGGCCCTTATATCCAGATTGGTCCAATCAAACACTTGTAGTTGGTCCAATACAATTATTTTATTGGTCCAATAAAATACTAAGTACGTATATACTTAGTACACTAAAGTACACTCAAGAAAAATTAGTCAAAGGGGTTAAATGTCTCACAATTGCCCAAGAATCATTTGGCCTGGAGTCTTACTTGGTTTTTAATGGCCCTCTGGTCACTTGCCAAGTAACCAAGAGGACTTGTGGGACTGAAGGTGCAGAGGCCCCCACCCCAGGCTTCCCCACCCCCAGCAAAATCTACAGCCTTGGACACAAGACAACAAACGAAGGTCCCAAGGCTTGGTGAAGAGGGTTCTGCTTTTGGGTGAGAAGGAAAGGGTTAGAGTCTAGGCCAAACAGATCCTGGACCACTAAACCCAAAATCGGGAAGAACCATTTGCACTCCCTAAAACTAAACTCCAGTTAGCCTGCCCCAAAACTAATTTTTAGCCAGAACTCTTGATTTAGAGCAGAAATCAGCATACTGCGGCCCGTGGGTCAAATACAGTCGGTCTCTATAAATAAAGTTGTACTAGAACACATTTATTTACATATTGTCTATGGCTGCTTTCACACTACCATAGCAGAGTTGAATAGTTGCAACAGAGTTGAACAGGGCAACATATGGCCCACAAAGCAAGCAAATATTTACTATTTTACCTTTTATAGAAGTTTGCTGACCCCTAATTTAGAAGAAAGAAAAAGAGTACCCAGCTATTACTTTTATTTAAAGGGCATTCAGAAAAGTAGAGTGCCTATAGTTTGGTTCAACAAAGGAGTCCATCTCTGATATCTTTCTTTGAATTTCTATAAGATTTTTTAAAAATATTTTTATATTTATTTTGAGAGAGAGCAAGCAGGGGAGAGGTGGAGAGAGGGAATCCCAAGCAGGCTCTGCACCATCAGCACAGAGCTCGATGTGGGGCTTGAACCCACGAACTTTGAGATCATGACCTGAGCCAAAACCAACAGTCAGACACTTAATGGACTGAGCCACCCAGGTGACCTCTAAAAGATGCTTTTTGCCATCTGGATGCAGGGTTCATTTGTGTGGGGTCTATGACTTGGTAGCTGAAGAGCCTACTAATTGCTATCCATTCCATTTCATAAGTTTTTAAAATTTAGTGTCAGACTTGAGATCACAACCATCAGGTGGACTCAATGATTCTGCTTCTTTGCTTACTCATGAAGTAAACAGCCACTGTCTCACAGGATATAAAACACTGTTTATTTTGTTTAGGATATACACATTTTAATGTGCCAGAATCTTTTAGGGAACAAATGACTAGGTTTTAATTAAAGTATGATAAATAAGGAGTTCTTCTGATCAGACCAAGTGTCCTGAAATTTAAGCGCATTTAAATGCATACCTCTCAAACTAGGCATCAGTTCTGCCAATGGTTAGTGAAGGAAATCAGACCTGAGATAGTTTTGTAAGAGGTGTTATGTCCAGATTGCTCCTATAGAGAAATCAATGGGAATAAACAAGGGAAAACTCATCCAAAGATGCCATGAAAAATAAGATACTGTGTCAGTGAACAGCTTTGGCCAGATGAGACAAGGCCTGCGTGGAGTCTGCATTGAGGGGAAATCCAATAAATTTTTAACACTGAAAGAATACTCATTGGAACTGGAGTCTTAACCTCAATTTTCACGTTGATGAAAAACTCCTTTCTCAGACAATGGGGAGGAGGATGGACTCAGCTACCCAGAGAGAAACCCTGAGTCAGGGAGTTGAGTTTACTAAAATTCTCCATGTCAAAGAAGAGAGGTGAAGAAATCACTGTAAACTCTATGAGAGAGAAAGATGCACGTATTTTTCAGCAAGTATTTATTTGGCACCTACACACTAGGCACTGAGGTTAGAGATACTAACCAAACAAGACCACTGCTTTCGTGGAGCTTGCACTCCCATGGGGGTAGAAAATAAAATTCATGTCATATTATATGGTGATAGTGCTCAGAAGGAAAACTAGTAAATGAAAGGGAGTGTTGAGGGAGGTGGCCAGGGAAGACGATACTGAGGAGGTAACATGTGAGTGCTTCTGGTCTAATGTGCTTGGGGGTACAGCTGATAGACCAGAATACGGGTTTAGCCCAAGAAATCAAATTGTTTATATTCATGGAAAATCCATATATATCGTGAGCTTGTAGTTGTGACTACCACATTGTTCTTCAGAGACAGTAACATAACCTATTCCGTATGAGAGCAAAGTTCAAGATAAGACAGTAGTGTTTATTTTCCCAGTTAGATATAAGCATACCTTCAAGAAAATCCTTCTGTGAAATGTTCCTAAAATAGGACTAAAAAGGTATAAACCCACAAGGACAAAACTTAAAAGAAACAAGGATAGACAAGAATGTCAACAGGGGCACCTGGAAGACTCCGTCAGTCAGGAGTCTAGGTGTCCAATTCTTGATTTGGGCCCAGATCATGATCTAACGGTTGTTAAGATCACTCCTGAGATCCATGCCCAGCATGGAACCTGCTTAAGATTCTCTCTCTCCTTCTCCCTCTGCCCCCTCCCCGATGGGCACACTTGGGCAGGCGTGGTCTCCCTCTCTCTCAAAAAAAAAAAAAGTCAACAACAGATAAAATACAAACAACTGAGGAGCTTACATAGCACAATGAAAAATTTTTAAGTTTATTTATTTGAGAGAGATAACCGGAGGTGGGGGAGGAGTTAGGGGGCAGAGGCTCTGAAGCAGGCTCTGTGCTAACAGAGACCCTGAAGTGGGGCTCGAACGCATGAACCTCAAGATCATGACCTGAGCCAAAGTCAAGACACTTAACTGACTGAACTACCTAGGCGCCCCATAGCACAAAAATTTTTATGTGAGAAATATCATCTTAAAAGAGTCCATGGCAAGATGTAAGGAAAGACAAACCTAATGGAGAGCAATACTGCCAAGCATCTGAAACTAGATCAAAATGCTACAAGAAAAATGTAGAGCCTATCCTGAAAAGAATAGAAAGGAAACCCTGTAGGAGGATTTTTAAAAGTGGTCACTGCCACACAGATCAGCAAGAGCCCTGCAGGCATGGGCTACCAGTCTTGGTGGTAAATTAACAGGAGAAAGTAGCAAAGAGAGTAAATCAGCTGCCAGAACTAGACTCACTTCAAAGGGGGTAGGGGAATGTGTGAAATATGTGATAGGCATTAAGGAGTGCACTTGTGATGAGCACTGGGTGTTGGACAGAAGTGTTGTATATTTACGTCTGAAACTCATATTACACTGTATGTTAACTAAAGGGTAAATTTAAAATAAAAGCTCCTGGGGCGCCTGGGTGGCTCAGCTGGTTGAGCATCCGACTCTTGATTTCGGCTCAGGTCACGATCTCACAGTCCGTGAGTTCAAGCCCGGTGTTGGGCTTGGCGCTATGCAGAGCCTGCTTGGGATTCTCTCTCTCCCCCTCTCTCTGCCCCTTCCTTGCTCTCTCTCAAAATAAATAAACATTTTAATGTAAATAAATAAAATAGGGGCACCTGGGTGGCTCAGTCGGTTGAGCATCCGACTTCGGCTTAGGTCATGATCTCACAGTTCATGGGTTCAAGCCCCACATCAGGCTCTGTGCTGACAGCTCGGAGCCTGGAGCCTGCTTCAGATACTGTATCTCCCTCTCTTTCTAGCCCTCTCCCACTCACACTCTGTCTCTCTCTCTCTCTCTCAAAAATTAATAAACGTTAAAAAAAATTTTAATAAATAAATAAAATAAAAACTTCTTACATGCTATACCTGCTGATCACCAAAAGCCTAAGCTAAAAACAAAGATAACTATAGTAAATCTAGCTTTGTCTGGGACCCTACATATAGAATGGAGGAAGGGGATAAGGATTGGGACACTTCCTCTCTCTTTCTTAGTCATACATGAATTTCAAAAGCAAAGAAAAAACTGAGAAGTCGAGCATAAACATCCCTTAAAATATAATCAGTGAAGCAGGGAACAGGGCTTCTCCAACAGGTCTCAAAATCTAAGACATCTAGGTGCTGTGAAATCTTCCTTAAGATAGCACACACCTAAAAAATAAGCAAAAACTCTTTCCATTCAGAAAAATAAGGATTACCCTACTTTTCTACCATTCACTCCTCCTTTCTATAGAAGCCAATGATTTCCTCCACTCAATGCAAATAAAAAGAGTAATGCTAAAGAAATTCTCTATTTAAAAGGTAGGGAGAATAACACTTCCCTATCTTTTACAACATCTGCTGCACTTAGCAGGCTGTTGTAAAGACAAAATAAGGTTTGTATCAAAGTCCCTCATAAAGATATTTTTTAAATCAAGTTCAAAAGAACTAAATATCTCCGTGTTTCAAGAGTTCAATAAAGATTTTATTAAAGTTTCACATTTGCTTATTTTTTGCCTATAAAAGTACTGAAAAATACTTAAAAATTAAAGCTAGAAATACTAGAGAGAGCACAAACTAATACCAACACAGAGGTAACTGTCACAAAAAGATTTCTCATAAACACCATCCCAAATTTTTTTTAAGTAGGCTTCATGTCCAGCACAGAGCCCACCACGGCACTTAAACTCACGACCCTGAGATTGAGACCTGAGCTGAGAACGAGTCAGGCGCTAGGGATGCCTGGGTGGCTCAGGTGGTTAAGCGTTGGACTCTTGATATCAGCTCAAGTCAGGATCTCACGGTTCATGAGTTCAAGCCCCAAGTTGGGCTCTGCACTGTCAGGGCAGAGCCTGCTTGGGATTCTCTCTCCCTCTCTCCCTGTCCCCCACCCCAGCATACATGCATGCACGCGTGTGCACTCTCTCTCAAAATACTCAAAATAAATAAACTTTAAAAAAATTCTTCAATTAAGAAAAAACAGATGCTTAACCAACTGAGCCACCCAGGCACCCCAATATCATCCCAAATATTGTTAGTATTGATAAAATCTTAAAAGTACAAGCTAGACACTTCTCTCTTAATTAAAAAAAAGAAACCTATAGGGAACACACTCACTTTCTCTTTATGGATATTCTCCAACAGTTAAAAAAAACTTAGTAACACATACTGTATATAGATATTTGTCTTACCTATTAAAGATTTGATATTTTCTAAGATTAAATCACTAGTAATATTTCCAGATAAATCTTGCCCCAATTCAGCAATCAGCTTGGCATAACCTTCATTCTCTTCTCTTAACAAATTGAATTTTTGCTGCTTATAACTGAAATTAGATAAACATCATAAGGGGGATAAAATTAATTCAATTAAAAATTACTGTATTCTTCTCACTGAATTTTCTTATCTCTCTTATTTACAACAATCGTAAGAATGGTTGTTCAAAGTTTACTTCTTCATGTAGCTTTTAAAATAAAAATTAACAGTGGCTCACAAGAGACACCCCAATGTTAATCACACAGGGAAAACCAGTAACACAAAGAAAGAATACTGCTAATCTCAAGGAACAATAACATACCACTATTTCCATCACTAAGATGTACTAGAGTGTATCCATAGTTGTAAATTATCTTATTGATAATAATAAAAGCACTATTATTTTAACTTCTAATATGGAGAAAAATTAACATTGGTTTCATACAGATAAAGTTCACTGCTGACTCAATAATCATAGGCTATTTTTAAAAGGGAAAAAACACAATACATGCTAACAGCAACAAAAAAAATCTTCAAACTGCCTTTTAGAAACTTCTAGTATTCAAAATGAGAACTAAGAAAACATACTCAGATACTTGATCTGCAACATAAAGATACATGTACTTACAAGAGCTTTGTCTTGATTTTAACTGACTTTTGATTGAACTGCTGTGATTGTTTAATAAGCCCTAATGATTCCAATGTTTCTGGATCCAGGCGTTCCTTTAGAACTGTGTCTGAAACTAAATACTGTATTAAAAAATATTAAAGGCCATTTATTCCTTAGCATTCCAATGCATATGCAATCTTAATGTATTCAAAATAATTTTTCCCAAACAATATTAAAAATCACATTAAACATATATCAACAACTTTTAATTTATAAAAAAAAATCTTGGAACTTCAATTTAACAAAAAGGATGACTCCCCAAATACTGAAATATGTGACATATAGCTCTTTTAAAAACTCACTAAAAAATTACATGCGTGCTGTACACAGCCTACAAGTAAGAACTACAGATGAAATTCTGATTAAAGTTGAGTCTGTCAACTGAATTTTTCTTTAAGATTAATATAGCACTTCAGCCTTCTTTAGTTTCTACTGTTTAAGTCAAATTCTAGTACAGCAAAGACAAGGACACTCTTCCAGGTCTGAGTAATAGCATTTCTCCTCGGTTCTAAATTTATGAACACAAAATGGTTTACTAGACAATGATTACGACAAGTTCTTGAATTTATTATTTTTAAACTACCTCCATTCTTTTTCTCCTTGCCTAATAAAGAGTTTATGAAAAACTGTTCAGTTTAAAAGCTGTCCACATCATTTCTACTCACTTGATAGATGCTTACCTTTTTCCTTATTTAGAACTTTCTAGGTCATGAATATGACCAAAAGTTTAAAATATACAGATTGTTTAAGTGCTATGAAGCATCCATATTTCATAGAAATAATCAGCATGTCTAATTTTACAAAGCATTCGATTTCAAAATCCAAATCTCACCTTATAATGAATGAATAGCCAAGTGAGTGTCACTATCCTCCTCCATTAACATGATTAACTATGATTACAATTGTTCAACGTAAAAATCTAGAAAGGAAAGTATTTTTTTATAACTTACCAAACATGCTAATACCAATTGTGTAAAATAGTCTCTCTTGCTTTTTTCTTCTAAACAATTTGTCTCAATATCTATAATGATGGAAGAAAAAAAGACAAAAGTTTGATTTTTCTAGACTCTCTACAGCACTATAATAGGATACTTATTTTCTTTAAAACTAATTTTTAAACCCTTCTTTCTGAATTTGGAAAAAAATGTGTAAATATAGTAAGCATGAGCTGTCCTTCATATGCATATGAATGCTTAGGATTAATTTCTCCTCATGCTGGAGACTGACCCTGGGACCAATGGCATACCCATAAAACGGTAAGTTGATTACACAGGAACTACATGCTATGGCACTAGAAGCAACAAAACTTCGAAAAATTAATGTTCTCAAAAATGGAAATATTCAAGCAAATTTTAAATGACCACACATCAGAGATACTAAAGAACGATTGTTCCTTAGGTGGAAAGTTGGACTGGGTGAGAACAAAGATCCCTTCTAACACTAAAGATCCTCTTACTTGTGAAGATCAAACCCTTGACTCTGGCCGCCTTGGTACCATGTACCACATTCTAACCAAGCTACCTGGCCATCAACTCTATGAAGAGACAGTATTAAAAGAATATTTTTAACATCTTATTTTGAATTACAATTCTGGTCAGCAAATAAAAATTTATTCATGATTTTTATTTTCTTCCTACTGAAATATTTAAAAACTGAGACCCGAGTTTCAGTAAATTATTCAGAAAATTTGTCAATTTTATGATGTAGGAAATAAAACAATTAGCTTTTAATGCCAAGCATCAAAAAAAAAAAAAATTCAAGGAGGATTGACAGGATTACAAGGTTGATCTCAGGATTATTGCTTTAACTCAACTCATAACTTAGAAGAGGCACCAATTTTAGAGATGCAATAAAATTGTCTTCTAAGGGTTCTACAGTTCTATCCAGATGTCCTACCACTGCTTTGCTTCAGTTTACTTTCTATTGCCATCACTGAGAATCAAAAGAGAAAGGAATTTATCATCAAACATATCCATTTTCCTGGCCCTTCTCCCCTTTCCCTTCTTCGACAATGCCATTTCCCAATATCCTGGCCACTGTAGCTAAGCACATGGTTAGCTCAAGTGTATTAAGAGAATTTCAGGGTGTAATTTATACAATGTAACTGTAATACAATCTCATCCTCTCAATAAGACTTTTAATCCATGTGGATCTCATCAATCCCTTCCAGGGACTCCTAGCTGCTTCCCTGTTGTCTGGTCTTCTGGTCCCTCCTCAACCTAGAACTTCAAGAATATTAATCTTGAGGGGTCAGGACTAAACTGGACCCATTCTTTTAACCAACATCTATCTACCAAGGCCCAAAAGTCCCTAAGATCTATCCGAAAAGTCCCTAAGATCAGAGCACCTGGGTAGCAGGTTCATTCTCTTCAAGCCAAGTCTGCTCTCCTCTTAGCTACGTGACCTGATCAAAATACCTCTGCTGATCCACCTCAACAATCAACACAGGACTCTATTATCACAAGTATGTATGCCTTCCCTGTTTTCTTTATTCTTTTTGTCCTAACTTATGAAACTATTCTAATAAATTTATTCATTATCTTTGACTCATCAACCTTGAGTCAGTACTTGGTAAATTCTCTTTAATTTCCCCTATGATTTTACTAAAAAGCCCTCAGCCATTTTCAATTCTAGGCCCCAGGATCACCAACCACCCAATCCAGCTTAGAGATCCCATCAGTGCATCAAGTTACTTCAGACTTCCCCTTCCAGGTTAATATAGCTCTCAGGTTCCCTCATCCTTACATAATTAGTCTTTTAAAGAAGTTGCTATCTTAACCAGGAAAGTACAGCACTGATTTCTCTTATAACTGTTAAAATATTAGAAAGATAAAATGATGTAGTAAAAAGATTATGGTCTCTGGAATCAAAAACACCCAAGTTCAAACTCTGGCTAAATAAAAGGCCTTGAAAAATCCCTTCTCTGAGCTTCAATTTTCTGATCTGTAAACCTACCTTACAGAAGTTGCTGTGAGGATTAAAATGAAATTAAATGCGTAACATAATACTTAGAACATAAAAGGTGCTCCAAAAATGGCATCTACGTTATTACCGTTATCACTATCTTACAGGTAGCTTCCATTCTTACTCCTATTCCCCTAGTTTGGTCTAGGGTCATCCTTGGATCTTTTTTTTTCTGCTAAGGGTAGGGATGGGTGAGTGAGGGAACAGGTGAGTGAAATTCTCTAAGTTTGCCATTCTAATCTTGCTTGTAAAAATTGATAGGCTAGGGGTGCCTGGGTGGCTCAGTTGGTTAAGCGTCCAACTTCGGCTCAGGTCATGATCTCACGGTTCGTGGGTTCGAGCCCCGTGTCGGGCTCTGTGCTGACAGCTCAGATTCTGTGCTGACAGCTCAGACAGTTCAGATTCTGTGTCTCCCTCTCTCTCTGCTCCTCCCCGACTCAGGTTCTATTTCTCTGTCTCTCAAAATTAAATAAACACTAAAAAAAAAAAAAAAATTGATAGGCTAAAAGAAATTTCCCAAGAGAAACCAAACAATCCTCATAAATTTATGTTATCAGTAAAAAGCAATGACTTGTAACAATAATTCATATTACTAAATAACTATGAAAGGAAAATATATCCTAATAGAATAAACCGATAAAGAAATTATTAGAACTTACTAGTAGGCTAACCTATGATCACCCAAAGAAAGACATAAAACATACTCCTGACACTATCAAGGAACAACAGCTTCCACAAAATGTTACCTACAAATCACTTTCAGTCCTACAAATTTATAGTAAAAAGCATTTTTTTAATTTTTTAAACTTGTCTCATGCTGTATTTATATGTAACATAATGTAATACCTTTACTGCCTGCTTTAAAAATTCAGCTTAAGAGGTTTTTTTGTTGTCGCTGGCATAAATCAATTCAATAGACAATATGAACATATACTTTATGATCCAAACCAGGACAGTTTTAAGACTGAAATAAGGCACTATTAATTATGCCATGGAAAACAAGACAAAGTGGGACATATGGTCACCCTATCAGTGGTTTGCTCTTTTCATTTATCACTCACAGTCCACATACATTTTGACCTGTTCCTGACATTACTGCTGTTATGAAATCTTAAATATCCTGAAGGATCAAGCACCAGGCATTTAGATTTGTTGAGATCAAATTCCCAGATTCTCAGTAAGACATTTAAGTAACCTATCTATTCTAGGAATTAAGATTAATGAGCTAAATTAATTCACTCCAGCTTGACAAACTCTCCGAGGATATCTTATTTTAAAGTGAATACTATCATGTCTGCTAAAGGTTTCTATTAGATCAAAGTTCTAGAAAGCATAATACTGATGGAGAAAACTGTGCTCAAAGTTATTTTAATTCAAATCTAAAATTAGAGAAATAAACTTATAATATATATTATTTTTTAAATCCATGCTTCCCATGGAGAGACACTACCTTTTGTTCTAAGTCAAAGAAATATTTCTTTTCCATCTTGCATAAATTCTTATTTATTCTGGAGAGAGAAATTGCTATTTCCAAAGCTGGTTTCTCATCCTCAAAACAAAAGTACTTTTAATTACTTTGGCTCTTCTTGCTCTTTCTAAAATTAAGAAGAATCAAGAGAGTATATATAATAGCAAAGTAAATATCTCTTGAGTGTCCTAAGTTTGGGATTCTCACATTCATTGATAACCTGAAGTGAAGAAGATTAATCCTGTGGTTACTAAAATATGAATAATTCAGACTAAATGAACTTCAGAAAACTTTTTTTTTTTACTTGAAATGACTTAATTTAGCTCAATTTTAGATAAACATACATTCCAAAAAACTCCCAACTATTTGAATTATAAACTAAAACCATCTAAAGTTAGTTTATAAACAGTGATTATACTCACATTTGACTTACAACACCACATTGTCTATAAAAGTAAAATAATACAATCTAGATTTGTAGAAACATTTGTTTGAAAGAAAGCATTTTATTTAACACAGTATATTAATTTACCAAACAGCACTTTTACAGGTGAAATAAAGGCTTAATACCTACCTAATATGCAGAATACATCAGCAAGAATGGAGGGCATATCCTCACGAAATTCCTAATTATAAAAATATAATTATTCACAGTAAATACATGAATAGCATACCAGCAAGTATGGCTTCAGAACAACACTCTTCAGTAAAACTTAAAACCTAACAAAACCCCAACACCACTATGGTGACAAATAATAAAATTCTTCAAGTTTCATAATACAGAGAAAACAGAAAGAGGGAGACAACACTTGGAAAAAAAATGTTTAAATGTCTACAGTGTAATAACTTCATAAAAAACAGAAACCTAAGCAAGCACTTCAGGAAATATTAAAGAGCACAAATGAGTGACATTTTTCCAAAGAAATTCATGTTAGAAACCACTGGAATTTGGAGTACCTTATACCTACCTAAAACAAGACTGTTAAAAATGGTACATTTTTCATCTACAACTTTAAACGTTGTGCTCATGCCTGAATTAACACTGATCTAAGCGAAAGTCCTAGTAGTATCAGAACAGAAATCTAAAAAATACAAAAACAATTACAAGCTGTCGTTCCAGAACTCAAGATTTTCTGAAGATGAAAATAATACCAAAAATCTATCTTTATTTTCTTTATGCACTGATGTTTGTAGCCTTTGAAAAAACCCAAAATTCTCCCCTCATTTCTGGATGAAAATTTCAACATTTATTCTAGATTTGTCTCCTGACTTTAGTAAGGATCATAGTTCAATCATTGCAATTAGTTTGCTAGCACTACAGCAACCCTTAAACTAGCCTTTTTCAGATACCAAAGGAAAAAAATATGATTCTAACGAAAAAACTGGCAGCTGTAAGAGACACGCAAGATATGCCTCCATGGCTAAGAAGATATGGGGCAGTGAGATACAAGACTATGAGAAAGCCATGGCAAAGATCCAGCTGCAAAAGTATATAGAAGGACTCAAAGGAAAGGGGAAGCTAAGTAAGAACAAAATACATATTAAATCTATTTCAGGGCACCTGGGTGGCTCAGTGGGTTGGGCGTCCGACTTTGGCTCAGGTCATGATCTCACAATTTGTGAGTTTGAGCCCTGTGTCGGGCTCTGTGCTGACAGCTCAGAGCCTGGAGCCTGCTTCGGATTCTGTGTCTCCTTCTCTCTCTGCCCCGCCCATGCTGACACTCTGTTTCTGTCTCTCTCTCTCTCCCTCTACCAAAAATAAATAAACATCAAAAAAACTTTTTTTAATCCATTTGAACTATTCATTTTCAAAAAATGGGAAAAAGTATTAGAATCAAATCCATAAATACACTAAACTCTATACCAGTGGCCAATTTACAGAAGTAAATAACCTTAATTGCATACCAGACTTCAGTCTCAAAAGTTTAAGGGCTATGAACTTTCACTAAGTCTACTTGAATGCAAGTACTCAGGCTACTTAAAGACCAGAAATGAGGGAGCCAGACCAGAGTGTTCAACATGGAATATTAGTTGTTGAAGATACAGACTACTCCAATAGGAATTAATACTGCTGTAGTCAAATAGATACAGCTTAGGGATAAAAGAGAAACTCATACTGGGCCTCTACTGTATGTAGGTGGAAAAAATCCCACAGCTAAACATAGAAGTTCCTTAAGACTATCCTTGAAAAGCACAAAAAGCATACAAAGGAGATTACCTATCTTAACAGCAAAAGGCTACAGAAGCTTAAAACAACACAGGGGAAATTCATACTGGTATCAAGAAGCTCCAGGTCTTACCTCACTGGAACTTATTATGAAAGCTCTTCTCAACTGGGTAAGTAATTATTTATACAAGGTTAAAACCAAGCCTAATAATAACAGAATAATACACTGCACTTAAGTGAAGAAACTTAACTACTGGTTTACAATAATTAACACCCTTAACAATTTGAAAGCTCATCATACAATTCAAATACCAAACACCCATGAAAAGTATCTGGTCTGAATCTAACTTAAATTCTCTAATAAATGAAAGAGTGAAATAATAATCACGTTAAAAAGGTTAGAAAAAAAATCTAGTTATTCATATTTTCTAACACAGCAAACACATGAAAATTGGCATCAAGTGAGCATTAGTTAGAACTATGTAGGGGCGCCTGGGTGGCTCAGTCGGTTGAGCGTCCGACTCCGGCTCAGGTCATGATCTCGCAGTCTGTGAGTTCGAGCCCCGCGTCGGGCTCTGTGCCACCAGCTCAGGCCTGGAGCATGTTTCAGATTCTGTCTCCCTCTCTCTCTGACCCTCCCCCATTCATACTCTGTCTCTATCTCAAAAAAATTAATAAACATTAAGAAAAAAAAAAAGAACTATGCAACCTCAATGTAAAATAATTTAGGGGTGCCCGGGTGGCTCAGTAACCGACTCTTGATTTCAGCTCAGGTCACAATCTTCCAGTCGTGAGATCAAGCCCCTCATCAGCTCCAAGCTGGGCATGAAGCCTGCTTAAGATATTCCTTTCTCTCTCTCTCTCTCTCTCTCTCTCTCTCTCTCTCTCTCTCTCCTCCCTCCCCCTCCCACCCCTCCCCACATTCGATCTGTCTCTCTCTAAAAATAATTTTAATCCTCAAGTTTTAAAAATATATTTAATATCTAAACATAACCACAAACAAAAGAAAATGCTTTGCTATGCTATATTGGGAGAAAAATATTCTAGCAAAATTATTTTTATAGTAGCATTTTTAATTAGGTTTTAATTAGGTTTAATTAGGTTTTAATTGATTTCATTATAATGCAGGATTATTTTTTTTTTGCCCTCCCAGCTAACCTAACATTTTCTGCTGTACTCGCAACGAGACAAAAAGATTAAAATATCTTTAGTTCCGCCTAGCAACAACGGCTTACCAATACTGCCTTAAAACATTACTATAATTTTGAATAAAATGAAACGCAAGTTTTACACTTTAGAGATCTTTGTATCAAAAGCAAAATACGTGGGGTGCCTGGGTGGCTCAGTCAGTTAAGCGTCCGACTTTGGCTCAGGTCATCATCTCACAGTCCGTGAGTTCCAGCCCCACGTCGGGCTCTATGCTGACAGCTCAGAGCCTGGAGCCTGCTTTAGATTCTGTGTCCCTCTCTCGTTCTGCCCTTCCCCCGCTCGTGCTCTGTCTCCCAAGAATAAACATTAAAAAAAAATTTTTTTTAAAAACAAATATGTAATAATTATTAAAATAGAAAACATATGTATATATACTTACACTAATGTCATTAAGAACATTAGATGCCTGTTCATGCTTTAGATTTCCTTTAATGACATGGTATGATAACTCATAAAGAGCTTGCTGGAAATCTGTTGAACATAAAAGAAGGAATGTGAGAACACAATCTCTCGAACATAAAAGACCCTCTGAGGGAAGACTTCTATATTTCCTACTTCTCAAAATTATAAGTATCAATAATGATGAGAAAATACACTTTTGATGCTTTTCTCTAGCATGTTTTTTTCCTTTTACTTTCACAAAAACACAATACTAAAAGTAGAAAAAAGTTAACCTGGACTCCACTACAGTAACTACTGCTTTAAACATTTCCTTCCCATCTTTTTCTACATGTCTACATATTTTACATATTTGCATCCACAGTGCACATCATGTGGTATTCTGATTCCCCCATAAACACTTTTTAAAGTATTTTCTCATGCTACCAAAGTCTCCAAAATTATTTTTAAGGACAGCATTGAACTCCAGCAAGTGGATATAAACTAAATTAACCATTTATTTCACCAGCAAATTTCACAGATTTTTCTAAATATATTCAGATTATAGGCAATTCAATCTCAGGGCAACAGGTAAAGAATAATAGTTAATATAAAATTAAGTTCTATCCATATCCTACTGTCAGAGAAATTTCTATCCAAATCTAGATCTTTTCTCCTCTATTTTCATCAGAATTCAAACTTAAATAATTACATATGTACATACATAAAATGGCAGTCTAACGAGAACTGTCAACCACAAGTAGTCTCATTTGCTATTACCATAGCCTCCTTTCCTGGAGGAGGAATTTGGGGGTCAGGGGGAGTTAGTGGTCAGGTGAATACCTCTTTCTAACCATATTTTTCTTTAGTTCTATACACTGAAAACTTTACCTCCTCTCTCCCATTCAAAGTAGAAAAACAGGGGCATCTGGATGGCTCAGTCGGTTAAGCATCCGACTTTTGGTTTCACCTCAGGTCATGATCTCCCGGTCTGTGGGTTCGAGCCCCGCATCAGGCTCCATGCTGACAGTGTGGAGAATGCTCGGGATTCTCTCCCTCTCCGCCCTCCCCCCGCCCCTCCTGCATGTGCACGCGCACACTCTCTCTCAAAATAAACAAACTTTTTTAAAAAGTAGAAAAACAATTGTATGGTGACAAATGGTAACTATGCTTGTGGTGAGAATAGCATAATGTATAGAGTCAGAGTTGTTGAATGACTATGTTGTACACCTGAAATTAATGTAACATTATATGTCAACTACAAAAATTGAAAAAAGTAGAAAAACAAGAAGCTCTAAAAAACAGTTGTAAAGTCAAGTCAATTTATACTCCCCTTTTGAAGGGAATCAAAAATCTTTCAGGGCAAAATAGCAAGTAAACCATCAAATATTTAAAAATCTTCTCCCTTGGTTTTTACTAGTCACAAAAAAGGAAGAGTATAGAAATCAAAACTTGGGGCGCCTGGGTGGCGCAGTCGGTTAAGCGTCCGATTTCAGCCAGGTCACGATCTCGCGGTCCGTGAGTTCGAGCCCCGCGTCAGGCTCTGGGCTGATGGCTCGGAGCCTGGAGCCTGTTTCCGATTCTGTGTCTCCCTCTCTCTCTGCCCCTCCCCCGTTCATGCTCTGTCTCTCTCTGTCCCAAAAATAAATAAACGTTGAAAAAAAAAAAAAATTAAAAAAAAAAAAAAAAGAAATCAAAACTTATATCGATACCCCTTTAAACAACTTTATTTATTTGCAATTTTATTAATTTATAATTATTTTACAATGAAATCAATTTGTCCATTAAATTATTTGCTAAAGAAATATAGCCAGAGTATCCCAATTCCTTATGAAGAATTCATTATTAAACATGGTCGAGCACCTTTTTCATAAATATGCCTTCATTATACTTATGATAAACTATACAAAAGCCAAAATGCAAAGGAAAAAATTTCTATTTGTTAGTATGGTAGAAATATGAGGTCAATTTCATGCTTTCAATTTCCAATAAAATGCTTTTGTAACAAATAATATTCATTTAAAGTTATCCAGAGGCACTTGGGTATACATGTTGGGTATAGAGATTACTTAAAAATAAAATCTTGGGAGCCTGGATGGCTCAGTAAGTTAAGCATCCGACTTCGGCTCAGGTTATGATCTCACAGTTCGGAGTTCGAGCCCCACGCCAGGCTCTGTGCTGACTGCTCGGACCCTGGAGCCTGCTTTGGATTCTGTATCTCCTGGTCTCTCTGCCCCTCCCCCGCTCGTGTGCACGTGCACTCTCTCTCCAAAATAATAAACATTAAAAAATTTAGTAATAATAAAATAAATAATAAAGTCTTTAAAAAAAAAAAAAGGTACAGGCAGGGGCACCCAGTTGGCTCAGCTGGTGGAGCATGCAACTCTTGATCTTGGGGTTGTGAGTTCATGCCCCACGATGGGTGTAGAGATTACTTAAAAATAAAATCTGGGTGGCTCAGTCGGTTAAGTGTCCGACCTAGGCTCAGGTCATGATCTCATAGTTCATGGGTTCAAGCCCCTCATAGGGCTCTGTGCTGACAGCTTGGAGCCTGAAGCCTGGCTTGGGATTCTGTCTCCCTCTCCCTCTGCCCCTCCCCTGCTCACGCTCTGTCTCTCTCAGTCTCTCAAAAATAAATAAATGTTAAGAAAAAAAAATTTTAATAAAAAAATCTTTTAAAAAATTCAAAATAAAAAAAGTTATTCAGATAACTTAAAAAACAAAAAAGCAGTCACTCTTAGAAGGACAAGTTGAGCATCATAAACTAAATTCCCAGAAGAATATGGGTTCATCAGGGGCTGAGGGAATACTAATCTTATTCAGAGAAGGAGATTAGAGAACATATAGCCCAGGTCATTTTGCTGACATCAAGTGACATAAAACAATCACAATGTCATCCACAAAATAGCGAAGACAGTCCTCAATTCACATGTTTTTAAATACCCATTGAAGTGGTTAGGAAAGTCTATCGTATTTTAGCCAGAGAAACAAGAAGCGGTAGTGTAAGATTACCAAGGCTAACCCCACAAAATCCTGTAAATTCTATACTAACGTTGAAAACCATTACATTTACAATGTGGAGGAAAACCTAACAAACATTATTATACACAAAAATAAAGATTTTATCCTAACGCCAACATTTCAGAAAAAGCAGGGTTTTTTTTTTTAAGTTTATTTACTTATTTCTTTAGTATTCTCTGCGCCCAACCTGGGGCTCGAATTCACGACCTGGCGATCAAGAACCACATGCTCTTCCGACTGAGCCAGCCAGGTACCCCTCAGAAAATTAGTTTTAAGGATAGCCAAAAGTAAAGGGGACGTCTAGAGATTCTTAGATATTCTCTGTGGGATTTAGAACACTGAAGACGCTAGTTCTTGGTTCTGTCAGGACGATTCATGTTTATCAGCCATCATTACAATATCATTATACTAGGGGGAAGGGACTTACAAAAAGGAGAAGTAGTCTGTGCAAGGGAAACTGCCTCCCTTAAATTCAAAGGAAGGGCAGAAAGGGAAAGGGCTGAGGGAACACCACCCAAACGCAATCCCCCTGACAGATTAAATGAAATTCTGAAGAAATAACATTCAGTTAGTTTCCTGCATAGACTACCAACTGAGGCCTTTAGACCAAAGCCTGATTGGTGGCAGAGACTGGCCAAAGAATGTACATATTGAGGAAGCATGCAAGGGCAGGTGAAAGAGAGCACTGGCAATTCAGCCAATGAGGCCACACTCATAACTGTTTTTGGTTTCATATGTGAATCAGAACAACGGTACAAATTAACAATAATCTGATATTTATTAAAGATCCATACAGTCCCATTTAAAACTGAAGAGTAATCATTCTGTGTTACACTATTTATAGTTTTTCTGAGAATTCTTTCTCTTATTCTACCCACATAAGATTTTAATCATAAACAAGACAGACGTTAACTGAGAAGTTATAAACTTGTTTTAAACATAGGGAAGCCTGGGTGGCTCAGTCGGTTAGGCATCTGACTCTTGATCTTGGCTCGGGTCATGATCTCACAGTTCATGAGTTCGAGCCCCACATTGGGCTCTGTGCTGAGGGCGTGAAACCTGCTTTGGGATTCTGTCTCTCCTTCTCTCTGCCCCTCACCCGCTTGTTCGTTCTCTCTCTCTCTCTCTCTCTCTCTCTCTCAAAATAAATAAACAAACCTAAAAAAAAATAAGGAAGAAAAAAAGTTAAGTACCCAAGTGCTTTTAGAAAGGAATTTTTTTTTTTTTTTACTTTCTTACATTTCTGGCAGTCAACTAATTTATTCAAAAGAAAAGGCATTATAGCAACCTCAGAAATCTTTATAAATGATCATGCAACTTTATAAGCAGGATAAATTGGAAAATAAGTGGGGATGTGGGCTAGGAATGTTAAGTGTTAAAATAGGTCTTACCCAAATGACAGGAAAAGCAATGGCTAATTCATTTGTTTAAAAAAATGCTTTCCACTAGCAAAATACAAGCATTCTTTAAAAAATATACTCATATTAAGATAATATTTAATTTTTGATAAAACAAAAATAAATCTATAAACATGGCTTTTGTCTTTTCACAGACATAATTTATATAACTATAATTAATTTTATTCAATCATTCTTTATTTAAAATAAATTATTGATTATAAATTATTTTTTCCAGATTGAAAAAATGTTACAGGTTCTACCCTCAGTGAAAGCTACATATGAAAATGCTTTAAACTTACTAGACATAACTGCTTTTGTTTTTGCCTCTCCTTTTCTAAATCTAATGCCTGATTTTAAATAAATAAATGTTAAAATAAATTGTAAAATCCTTTAAAATTTACATCCTGTTTAATTAATTTTACTTAATAAATCATACTTGTGATATGCAGTAAACAACTCCTTTGCTTTTAATGTTTTCCATGACAACTGTCTTTAATAAGATCCCTAGATACCACCTAAACATAACCAGCTTTAGTAAAAACACAACCTCAGTTTCTGGAAATTTCCTAGTGCAAACAAGATCAGAATAGTTTTTCCAGGCTAGCTTTTCTCTTCTGTTTATGACTGATAACTAGCCTCTGTAATTTTTAATACAGCTACCAACTGCTGATATTTAGCTAATCATGTCGCAATTATAAAAGCCAACATATGACGATTATGCAGATCAAATAACATCCATACAGAGATATATAGTCTTACCATAACTATAGTTTTAATCCTAACTGTAATATATTCACATAAAAGCTTTATATAATATGAACTATATCTCAAACCTTTTTTCATTCATAACAATTTAACAGAAAACAGGACATCTATTAATGTTGACCAGACCAAAAATAATAGCTATGATACTTTTAAAAGTCTTACCTCTGTAAGTTGAACTATCATGGCTTTTATTTTCACTGAGGATCCGGCATAAATGCAAACTAGAATAAAATAGAAATAATATGTATTAATTTCCAATCCTAATATAGATGATCCTTATAGAGTATATTATATCAACTAAAAGTATTTGGAAACGTATAAGATATGTTTAGATCCATTAGTTTATAATGAGAATAAAACAAACCTAAAAACCCTAATTGGTCAGAACTGGAGGATGCTAGTGAATCAATTCATTATTTTTGAAAAGTGGTAAATAAAAGAATAAAAATCAAGCACTTACTCTGTTTTTCACATATGAACCTGTAGTTGATAAGAAATGTCTCTGTACTGAAGTATTTCAGCTAATAAAGAAGGAATGACAGAACATAACCATTTTAAGATTCCTAATAAATTGAAGGATCTAAGTCAGCATCTATCAAGAACTGTTTACATCACAAGAGACAAACATTATGTGTATCCTGATCCTGATTTTGAAAGAATACACCAAGCCACCTATGAAGTTGTCTTTAAAAAAAAAAAAAAAAAAAGCCATGAACCTAAATTCAGACTGTGGAAAACTCTACAGACAATGCCCCAGTCCCTTCAATAAATACACTGCAAGGAAAAATTAAAGATGCTAGGGAATCCTCAAGGTAAAAAAAGACTTAAGAGATGTATCAATCACAATGTTTGGACCCTATCTCAAACAAGTATTTTTTTAAATTAACATTTCTGAGTCAATTGGAATATTTTATAAAGATCTTATAAATTCTATAAAAAGTTATCTTTAAAAGATAATGCTGAAATATTCACAGATGTAACGGTATTTACTTCAGTAGAATGGGAAAATGGGTGGGGTTTTAGATGAAACAAGACCGGCCAGCAGTTGAGAACTACTGAATCTGATTGATGATTTCATTGGTATTCTACTTTCTCATCTGTTTGAGATTTGTTGTTTCCAATAATAAAGTTTAAAAACAAAAAAAACCTGAAAATTGAAAAAATACTTGTATTTTAAAAACCTCTTCATTAGATTAATTTAAATGTTGCAAAGAAGGATAGATACATAGAATACAGTGAAAAGGGATAAGCTTAATTGGAATTCCAGAAAGAGAGAACAAGGGCAAAAGCAGTATTTGAAGAAATAATAGCCAAGAATTCAGTTTTCTAGAACCTAAGTGAAATCCACAACTGGGCATACCATAGTAAAGCTAGAGAAAATCAAAGACAAAATCATTTAAGAACTGGGGTGGGGGGGGGGGGACCTATCTTCAGGACTTCTCAATGAGAGCGTGGAAAGATACATCCAAAGTGCTGAAACAAAGTACCTGCCCACCTAAAAATTCTATACTCAAAAAACATAGTTCCAAGAAAAGACAAAATAATGACTGAAGTTCATACAAACAATAACTGAGTTCACGCACTAAAATAAATACTTAAGGACATTTCTTAGGCAGGATAAAATTATTAGAGAGAACTTTAGAGTTACAACAAGAAATGAGGAAAAAGTGGCAGGTACATGGGTAATTCTAAATGAATATTAACTGATAGTTAATAATAGGGTCCTGTGATATTTAAACATGTGCAGTATTAAATATCTAGATAAATGGAAAAATAATATTGAAATCCCTCAAAAGTAATGTGAGTTTATCCCAAATACACAAAGTTGGTTCAAATTAATTCACCACATCAAACTGACTTTTAAAAATCATGAGTTAACAGATGCATAAAAGACACTTGGCAAAATTCAACATTCATTCACTAGGTTTTTTTAAACTGTATTTATTCATGGCGGGGGGGGGGAGAAAAAGAGAGGGGAGAGAGAGAGAATCCCAAGCAGGCTCCAAGTTGTGAACAAGGAGGAGCCTGACGACACGGGGCTCAATCCCACAAATGGTGAGATCACAACCTGAGCTGAAATCAAGAATCGGACAATTAAACAACAGAGCCACCCAGGTGCCCCACACTAGTTTTTTAAAAAGATTCAAAAATAGGGATAGAAGGGAACAGTTATAATTTGGTAACACAGCAGCTCTCAGTGTGGTTCACGAATCCCTAATCCCCAAGACACTTACTAGAGTTCTGCAAGGTCAAAACCATATTCATAATAACACTAAGACGTCATTTCCCCTCTTTGCGGTATTAACATTTGCACTAACGGTTCAAAATAAAAGGAAGGAAAGACTGCTGGCACCTTAGCACGTATCAAAGGCACTTGCATCAAATTGCCTCACTGATTCTTCGTGATCAAGAGATCAAAGGAAAGCATAAAGCCAGTCCCATGTAAGATGTCACTAAACTGTTTCATTTTATTTTTCATGACCATTCACAAAACAAGAGCTGGTTTCATTTCACTTAAAAAGGTACTTAATTGGAGTGGCATCAGCAAGATGGCAGAACAGGAAGCCCCAGGCCTTCCTTCCTCCCAGAGAGGATAAAAATTACAGAAACACCAACTCAACAACAATATACATGCAAAGTCCCTTTATGAGAAATTCAGAAACCACTTAAGAGGCTCCAGGTGAGCACTAAAACAACTGCATCAAAGCCAGCAATAAAATTCATGTCACCCTTTCACCATTGTCCCTCCTCCTGGCACAGCACCACACAACTGGAAAAAAAAACTCCCAGCTCCCGAATTCTCCCTGGGGAGGGAAAGAGAAGACTGGACTTTACATCTAACATTCTGACTTGGGGTGGGGGCTGCTGCCAGAGAGACTAGTTTCTTTCCGTAACATCAGAAGCACAGAAGGACCTGGCGTACTCTAGGTGCCTGAGACCTGCTGACAACAAAAAACAGCTGGGTGGTGAGCTGCAGATCCAGAGAATCCACAGTACAGCAAACAGAAACCAATACAGCTTCAGCAACCTCTCCCTCAGGGGACAAAGAGAAGACTGGAGCATGTGCCCAACGTTCCAGCTTTTGGGTGGACTGCCTGAAGGACTTCTGTTTAGCCTGACCTAGGGCACTTGACAGTACCCAACATACTCTAGCCGCCTGGGGGCCACTAAAAACAAAAACGAGCTGGATGGTATGCTGCTACTGCACAGGACAACAGATGGACACCAAAGGAGTCCAAGCAAATGAGTACAAGCTTCTGGAAAAAACTGGAAAATACCTTTAATATGGAATCTATACACATAAGTCCAAAAGACATATCCACAGAGAAGGTTTGAGAAGCCCCCAGATGATCCAATAGCCAGGATGCTTGGTTAAGGCCTTTCCCTGTACTATGCCAATCCATAAACACTGGAAGAAAAGAGTGTTTTTTCAAATACAGTCATACAAGCACAAAATTAAAAGGATGTAAAGAAACAGGGAAAATGGCCCAATAAAAGGTCCAAAAACTGACCCTGAAGAATTAGAGGTGTATGAGTTACCTGATGAAGAATTTAAAATAACTATCATAAAGATGCTCAATGAGTTCAGGAAAATGATGCATGAATAAAATGAGATCTTCAACAAAAGGATACAAAATATTTAAAAAGAACCAAACAAAAAGATCAGTGGCTGCCAGGGGTTGCGGACAGCCAGAGATGAACAGGCAGACACAGGATATTTAGGGCAGTAGAAATACCCTGATACCCTAATGGAGGACACATGTCATTATACATTTATACAAACCCTTAGAATGTACAACACCAAGAGTGAAGCCAAAGGTAAACTATGAACTTTGGGTGATTGTGATGTGTTGATATAGATGCATCAATTGTAACAAAGGTACCACTCTGGTGGAGAATGTTGAAAATAAGGCAGATAGCTATGCACGTAGGGACAAGGGGTAAATGGGAAATTTCTGTACCTTCCTCACATTTTTTCTGTAAATCTAAAATTGCTGCAAAAAAATTAATTCTTAAAAAAAATAAAACATAAGGTGCCTGGGTGGTTCAGTTGGTTGAGCGTCCGACTTCGGCTCAGGTCATGATCTCACAGTTCACAGGTTCGAGCCCCACATCAGGCTCCGTGCTGACCGCTTGCTCAGAGCCTGGAGCCTGCTTCGGATTCTATGTCTCCTTCTCTCTCTGCCCCTCTCCCGCTCACGCTTTGTCTCACTGTTTCTCAAAAATAAATAAATGTAAAAAATAAAATAAGTATTAGGGAGGATGTAGAAAAACTAGAACCCTTGTGCATTGTTGCTGGGAATGTAAAATGGTACAGCCACTATGAGAAATAGTATGGAAGTTCCTCAAAAAATTAAAAATAGAATTATAATCCAGCCATCCCACTTCTGGGTATTTATTCACAAGAACTGAAATCAGGATTTCAAAAAGGTATTTCTGAGGGGCACCTGGCTGGCTCATGGGGTAGAGTGTGCAACTCTTGATCTTAGAGTCCTGAGTTCAAGCCCCAAGTTGAGCGTGGAGCCTACTTAAAAAAAAAAAAAAAAAAAAAAAAGAGGTATTGCACTCCCATGTTCACTGCAGCATTATTCACAATAGCCAAAAAGTAGAAATAACCTACATGTACATCAACAGATGAACATATAAAGAAAATGTGGCATATACATACAAATGAATATTATTCAGCTGTAAGAAGGAATTCCTGTCATATATTGCAACATACATGAGCCTTGAGGACAGTATGCAAAGTGAAATAAGTCAGTCACAGAAGCATAAATATTGCACAATTCCACTTATATGAGATGTATCTAAGGGAATCAAACTCACAGAAGCAAAAAATACAATTTCAGTGTTTGCCAGGGACTACAGGAAAGACAAATGGGGAGTTGCTATTCAATGGGTATAAAACTTCAGTTACACAAGACGAAAAAGATCCAGAGATATGTTGTACAACATTGTGCTTATCCTTAACAATACGGTACTGTTACTTAAAAATGTGTTAAGGCTATTCTTGTTATGTGTTTTTATCTACAATAAAAAAATGTGCTTGATGAAGCAGTAAAACATATTAATGAAATCCTGAGCCTAAGAGCAAGTCTTTTTTTAAGAACATGTATTTTAAATTTTTTTTTTTCAACGTTTATTTATTTTTGGGACAGAGAGAGACAGAGCATGAACGGGGGAGGGGCAGAGAGAGAGGGAGACACAGAATCGGAAACAGGCTCCAGGCTCTGAGCCATCAGCCCAGAGCCCGACGCGGGGCTCGAACTCACAGACTGCGAGATCGTGACCTGGCTGAAGTCGGACGCTTAACCGACTGCGCCACCCAGGCGCCCCAAGAACATGTATTTTAATATTCTATGTGAAAAATGGAAAGTACACACAGAGCATTTCTGACACACACCAAAATACTACGGTTGTCTCCAGGAAAATCACTTAAGCAATTATTTAAATTGTGAGCTGATTTCTCATAGAACGCCATCTTTACTTGAAAGAACAACTCAAACCATGGTTATTCAGACTTGGGTCTTTGGCAGGCATTTTCTCAAAAATAAACCAACTGAGCCAGTTACTTCAAGGAAAACAACTGAGAGAATTTGTTGTTGCCAATGATAAAATGTAAGGTTTCAAATAAAAATTTGAATTCTGAAAACTTAGAGCTGCCACCACAGACTTGACTAGTTCCCAATTCATAAATCTTTCCTGATTATCTCAGTGATGATACTAAAGAACATGTTTTCTTATTTAATACAATGTATTGTGTTAGTATTTGGAAGAGCTGCATCATTCAGTGAACCAGTATTTTCCAATTGATCAATGCATGATGTTGCAAAATAATGCATGGGTAAAAGATTCCAAGTAAAAGAGAGACAAATGCACTTTAATTTAACAAAGTACAAAAAGTTCACTGATGCAGTTTTGGATTTGGCATTACAACAAATCATTAAGAAACTACCACTTGACAAATTTTGACATGATATCAAAGAAGAATATTTACAATTACCTGAAAAGACTATTAAAATTCTCCTCCTTCTGCCAACTACTTATCTGTGTGAGGCTGGATTTTCTTCATACATATCATCCACAACAATATAATGCAAACCTTACTTTACAGCACACATAAAAATCAACTCCAGTTAGGTAAGGCTTAAAAATGAAAAGCAAAAGGGGCACCTGGGTGGCTCAGTCAGTGAAGCATCTGACTTCAGCTCAGGTTATGATCTCACAGTTCTTGGGTTCAAGCCCCTCGTCAGGCTGTGACAGCTCAAAGCTTGGAGCCTGCTTTAGATTCTGTGTCTCCCTCTCTCTCTTCCCCTCCCCTGCTCTCTCTCTCAAAACTAAATAAAAAACTTTTAAAAATGAAAAGCAAAATAGTAGGTTTCCAGAAAATCATAGGATAAGTTCATTTGCCTTGGAATGAGGAAAGAGTGCTTAAACACAAAAAACTACTTAATCATAAAGCAAATGATCAATAAATTTGACATTAAAATGAGTAACTTCTGTTCATCAAAAAGTACCATTCTAAGAATGGAAATACAAGCCAGAGTAACAAAAGATATCTGCCACACATACAGTATAACCACAAAGGGCACAAATACATACTATATAAACTCTTACAAATCAATGAAAGAAATGCAAACAACCCAATAGAAAAATGGGGGGGGGGCGGAATATAGAGAGGCCTTTCACAAGAAATCAAAAATCCAAATGGCCAATAATATATAAAAAGATGCCCATGAAAATACAAGCACCAATAAACTACATACACATACATATCATATTGACAAAAAATTTTAAGTCTGACAATATTAAATGTTAGCCAGGATGTGAAGCAATGTGAACTCTCATACACCTGCTGTTGGGAGTATATTTTGAAACAGATTCACAGTTTATAGCAGAGCTGCAGTTTGTCACAATCTAGAACCCAGTGATTCTACACTTCAGTATACATCCCACAAAAATACATGCTTGTGTACACCAAGATACCTATATAACAATGTTTCCACTGGCACTGTTGGTAATAGCTGAAAATTCAAAACAGCAAAACTGTTTATCAGTGCACAAGAGAAACTGTGGTAGAGTTATGCAATCTTGTAACTATGAAAATCAAAGAATAACAAATACAAAAACATGAATGCATACTAAAGGCATAAGGTTGAGCAAAAGCAGCCAGATACAAGAAAACACACCCTCTATGATTCCATTTATAAGTAATTCAAGGCACAGGGGCACCTGAATGGCTCAGTTGCCATTCTTGATCTCACCAACTCTTGATCTCACCTCAGGTCATGATCTCACAGTTCATGAGTTCCAGCACTGCACTGGGCTCTGTGCTGATGGCGTGTGTGGAGCCTGCTTGGGATTGTGTCTCTCCTCTCTGCCCCTCCCCTGACTGTGTGCGCGCTCTCTCTCACTCTCTCTTTCAAAATTTAATAAACTTTAAAAATTTTTCAAGAACAAACTTAAGCTCACTGGGTAGTAACACTGTAAATAAGGGGCGCCTGGGTGGCTCAGTCAGTTAAGCGTCCGACTTTGGCTCAGGTCAAGATCTCGTGGTTCAGGAGTTCAAGCCTCACATTCTGTGCTGACAACTCAAGAGCCTGGAGCCTGCTTCGAATTCTGTGTCTCCCTCTCTCCCTGACCCTCTCCCACTTGTTCTCTCTCTCTCTCTCTCTCTCAAAAATAAACAAACATTAAAAAAAAAAACTAAAGACAAGGAAGAGAAAAATCATAAATGTCAGGAAAATGGTTACCATGGAAAGGTAAAAAGTGTGCAATCTGGAAGGGCAGTTATGTTGTCTTGACCTAGGTGAGAGTTACATGGGTGTGCATCTTACACTGATTCTTTAAGCTCTACATTTAAGTTTTATGCACTTTTCAATATTTTTTTAATTGCACAATTTAGAAAAAGAAATCTTACTACAAGTTGCACAAGGCTCTAACAAAAAAGAAAACCCATGAATGCACATGTTTTTTACTTTTAGGTCCAGCAATACTTTTGCCATAATCAATAAAACAAATAATTTTTAAGACTTAGAAAATATGCCTCTATATCACACCTAAAGTGAAATATGTCACATCACAATCACCCACAGAGTGGGTGATCATCTACTTTGCAGATTATCTATGCTGGTGCAGCTCACCATTCTGTGTCTTTTTATTATTTCAATACTCCATCATCATGATGAGCAGAGTAAAGTAGTTTAAAGTCAATAAACTTTTCCTAACAACAATTCAGTTGTAGGTCACAAAACCATCTTCAAAATCAAAGAATAAAAAGGCCTTGCCAATGGAGGATAATTATGAGATGAAATCTGCATAGTTTGAAAATCTCATTTAGTTATTAGTTTTTAACCAACTCCTATTTTAAAAAAATGAAAACAAAGAAAAATTTGCAGAGAGCACATTATAAATGGTAAAATAAACTAATTTAAGTTTTACCACAAGTACTTTCAACTACTTCCCTGGAAAACTAAACAGGCCTTCCAATGTGTTGAGAACAGTGGTTAAGCTTTTAATTTCTCAAAATGTTACACCTACCACAAGCTTATCTGAAATATAAAGCAAAATCAATCTTCCTTCCAATACGCAACACAGAAATATCTGCTTCAGACAAGCATGAGAAATGTAACCTAAAAATGTCTACCATGTAGCTTTTATGTTAAGAATAAATATATAAGAAAGTGTATCAAGATTGCTTCAATACTGGGGCAGCTGGGTGGCTCAGTCGGTTGCATGTTCAACTCTTGATTTTGGTTCAGGTCACCATCCCCCAGCGCATGAGATCAAGCCCTGCATTGAGCTGTGTGTGTCAGGCTCTGTGCTAACAGTGTAGAGCCTGCTTGGGATTCTCTCTCCTTCTCTTCTCTCTCTCTGCCCCTCCCTCTCTTTCTCTCTCTCCCCATCTCTCTCTCTCTCTCTCAAAATAAACATGTAAAAAAAACCAGATCACTTCAATATTTGCTATAAAGTATTAAAACAGTTCCTTGTGATTCTGTCCCCAAAGGTTCAATTCCCTTTAGAAAGTAGTAGTAGGAAACTGGCTTTTGACAGAAGAATGTAATGGAATCAAGTAACCCATCTTTCCCTTTGTACCCAGGCTACTAAAAAGCAAGGTCAAATATTCCTTTTTTCTTAATTTTTTTAATGTTTATCATATTTGAGAGAGACAGAGCATGAGCAGGGGAGGGGCAGAGAGAGAGAGAGAGAGAGGGTGACCCAGAATCTGAAGCAGGGTCCAGGCTCTGAGATGTTGGCACAGAGCCCAATGCAGACTCCAACTCATGAGCCCTGAGATCATAACCTGAGCCGAAGTTGGATGCTTAACCGACTGAGTCACCCAGGCGCCCCCAAATATTCCTTCTTATGGTGAATGTATTTGCTTATTCACATTTTCAGTAGCTTCATTTTCCATTTGTTTTACTAAGCTTAATGCATATATCTTTCACAATAATCCTTCCAGTGGGAAGGGGGGAATGTCAGTGTTCCCACTTCATCCCACTTAATCCAATGGTACAGCCAATGTTAGACAATTTTAAGAAATACCGTAATTGAAATATAATTCCATCTTGCTAGTCACAAGGCCACATATTCATTAGGATTCAGGTGGCAATGTCATCGTGAAGTATTAACTGGCATCTCAAAGATTTACCCAAATTGTGTAAGGAATCACTAATGGTTTATTAGGGTAAGGCAATTCATTTGCATAAGATACTTTTATTTCCCTAGTATAAAACAGTTCTTCCTTAGTTGTAGGAGGAAACTAAACCAGTTGCTAAGAATGTTCCCCCAATCAGAAGATTTGTCCATATTCTTCTCCCTAAGTAATTCACGAATAGATCATCAAGTACATATCCTGAAAGACACAATTCTGTTTCTAAATGCTGCATGTCTTACCGCACCTGTTAATCAGTTTTTATATTATAAATTGTAAGGGGAGAACTCCCTAAATTATAAAGGGAGAAAAAAACAAAACTACCTCTAACAGTTACCCACTTAATGTGTATTTTTTTTAATATTTATTTTTGAGAGAGACAGAGTGCAAAGTGAGAAGGGGCAAAGAGAAAGGAGACACAGAATCTGAAGGAGGCTCCAGGCTCTGAGCTGTCAGCACAGATCCTGACGCGGGACTCAAACCCACCAACCATGAGATCGTGACCTGAGCCGAAGCCAGACGCGTAGCCAACTGAGCCACCCAGGTGCCTCTAATGTGGCTTTAAAAATAATCAAATATTAGGGACCCCTGGGTGGCTCAGCCGGTTAAACATCCAATTTCGGCTCAGGTCATGACCTGATGGTTCCTGGGTTTGGGCCCTACCCGCATCAGGCTCTGTGCTAACATTTCAGAGCCTGGAGCCTGCTTCAGATGCTGTCTGTCTGTCTGTCTGTCTGTTGCTCTCTCTCTCTCTCTGCCCCTCCCCCACTCACACTGTCTCTCTCAAAAATAAACATTAAAAAAAATAATAATCAAATATTCTTCCTCAGTCCAAATGATTATTTGATTTCCCTAAAAACCTCCAAATACTTGAGTTCACCAGTTTTTCCACTTTTAAAACAACTTGGTACTATTGTGGAGATGCTGTCTCAGGTCCTTGAGAACAAAGACAGAATCTACTTTGTCAAAGAAACTTAAACTGAATGTCTTAGGTTCTTCCAAGGACTCAAGTATTTTGTGAATACTTGAGTATTTAGCTTTCCACCTCACTTGATCCCGCTTTTCAATAAAAAAGGAAAGAGCACAAGCCTGAGCTACTTGAGATGTTATGGTCAACATCTCAAAGGTGGCTTCACACTGATGCTGATCTGTGCTTCAATTAATTCTTAAAAGCAAAACAACAAAAAAGGCTCAATTTGGTGAAGCAAAGTACTACCTCTACTACCATTACCAGAATAGAAATATAACCCACAAAAATGAATACTGGGCATGCAGTTTTATCTTGAATCGTGCATTTATGAAAATGAAAATATTCACTTAGGAGGAAAGGGAACAGGAAATGTTTAAAAAAGAACAAAGGTTCCTGCACACAAGTACATTAAATAGCACTCTCTCTACCTTAATATTTAAGCGCTGGAGAATAATTTTTCTAACAAAGAAAGCAATAGCCTAGAAAAATCTCCTGATGTTTGCTACATTTTTTTGAAAAATGCATTTCTCTTACCAGGAAAATGGACCAAGACTTCTTCTTAACTTGTGAATACAGATCAAAATGAGAAAATAAATGCCAATGAAAACTAAAATACGAAGGGTTTCAGATAAAACTTCAGCTGAATTTAGAGCATCTTTTGAAGGAAAAAAAAAAGACCCAACTACCAAGACAAATCTCTTAGAATGATTATTTGCCATAACCGCCCCCCCCACACACACACCCCTCCAAAAAATTCAGGTCGGACATTTAATGAACATCCACATGCACTCAGAGAAGTTCTGGAAGGTATAAAATCATTTAGTAGCAGAAGAATAAGAATGGCAATCACAACACCTGGCAATTAAATTTTAAAAGTTTATTATAATTACCAATGATTAATAAGGTAATATCTAACAAAAATTCTAATATATAAATTTTTAAAAAGAAAAATAATGAAGATCTTCAAACAAACAGATAATATTCAACAAATAAAAATATTTCTAAACTAGACCAAGTATGGACATAAGGCTAACATCTTCAGATTAAGACCCTGGAACATAAATCCTCCAGTAAGGTTGCTTGTGACACAAAAGAATGCTGAGTTCACTGTGTTAATGATTTCTACTAAAA
The DNA here is from genome assembly GCF_007474595.2 of Lynx canadensis. NCBI lineage: Eukaryota > Metazoa > Chordata > Mammalia > Carnivora > Felidae > Lynx > Lynx canadensis. Next base: position 98,848,367 of record NC_044321.2, read on the forward strand.
CCAGAATTCACCACTGGATCTACCAGTACATCCAAGTTTGTTAGCATAATCACGCAAGTCCTATGCTAACGTAAAGTTGTCAAGAAACTAATTTCAAAATTAAAGTGATTAAATGTGTATCTTTCACGTGTGGCAGAATTCGAAAGTTTACATTTAGATGTGAAACTTGTAACAATAGCTCTAAGTGTTACTAAGAAAGACAACAATTATCTTTTGGTAGTCCTAAGAGTTCTATAATTTATCATCAAAAACATCAGTATCTCTCGAAACAATAGGTTAGCTAGGTGTGTGATGGACCATTCAGACAAGCAAAATAGTTTTTCTTTCCCAGGATTACCTAACAAAGCTTATTCTTCAAAGCCAACACTCTCCATCTTAATACAGTTGCTTTCCATGAGGCACAATTAAGAAACTGCCCTCTCTGCAAGTTACTAAATGCCCCATACTCTCATGCATTGCTTTAGCACTATGTTCCTGAAGTTGACTACAACTCCCAAAATACACTGGTAGGAAGTGAGAGACAAGAAATGAACCACCTCATGAAATATACCATGCATTTTTCTTAAAAAGGTAGTTTTCAGTCAAGTTAAAGCTCATCTGCTAATTTGCCTCATAAAAAAACTAAAAACCCACCCAAGACATTATCTTAAATATTGGTCATATTCTAAAAGCCAAATCTCTAAAAGGATTCACTAATAATTTGTTGGCACACTACCTTCATTTTTAACAGTACCAGTTGCTGGTTTATATTTAAGAGGCTCTGTTTTCAGACAAAGGAAAGGATTTGGGGTAATATATTTACAACACCATTCATTCTAATAAGATGAAAATGCTAGGTACAAACACTCCAAAGTCAGACTGTACACAACAAAGTTTTCAAAGAAGGGAAAGAGGTCAGATAAATGAAGCCCAAGTACTGGATGGTGATGTATTTGCCTACTTAAAATATTTCATTTTGCCACACAACTAACAACTTTACACTCTTCATATAACAGAATACAATTATAAAACTGACTATACTGATTTGAATTTACTATACTTCAGCTTTGCGCAGTGGCAGTATCGTAGCCAATGAGGTTTATCCGAGGCGCGATTATTGCTAATTGAATTTACTATACTTCAAACTACACTCCTCAAAGCACAGAATAACTACATACAAATAAGCCCTAACAACAGTTTTGAAAAAGCTCTTCAGGAACAATACAGGGAGCATGGATCATGCAAATATACATAAAGTGAAAACAAAATGTCATTTTGACAAGGTATTTCAATCTCCTACATCATTGTTTTTCTCCAACCACTGCCAGTAAGAAGCCAAGCAGAATTTCACCTTCTATCCCTAATACCACTCATTCTAAGGTGAAATAAAACTGTCAAAAACAGCTGGAAGGAGGAAGCTGAGCAATCTATAAAGATGACAGACCCTAAATAACTAAACAAAATAGTGAACTGATTTATCAGTTTGGGGAGATTATCCTAATCTAATACAGATGAAAATAATGGTTTGGTTAGGTAAATTCCCATCCTGCCTTCCCTACACACAAGGGACTTAATAGCTATTTGTTAAACAGCATGTACAAGAATCTGGAACATGTTCCTAACAGTTACAAATGAATGTTTATCAAATAGACTTTTCACTTTATAAACCAATAAGCACTCCAAGCAAACGCCAGGAAGGTGAGGGGGTGAGGGGGTGAGGGGGAGAGGGGGAGAGGGGTAGGGAGGCGGGCACGGGGCGGGGGCTGGCGCGGGAGGGTTGAACCAAAATAAATATGAAACATAGTTCCCTCTTCAAGGGTCTCTCAATTCGTTAGAGTACAAGAGTACACAGGAGAAAGTCAAAGACCAATTAACTGCTAACCTGAGTGGTACAGACTTTAAGAGCAAGAGCTGTCCAGAGAAGTTTAAATATCTAAAGATTGGAATAATATTACTTTTAATAGCTATCACTTGAGCACTTACTATAAGCCAAGTGCTTTAGAGGCATTATTTAGTCTTCACAACAATCCTTTGAGTAGAGTACTTATTAATCCCAATTTACTCAAGGGGAAACGGTCAAAGTGGTTAAGGAACTTACCCAAGGTCACTCAGCTAGTTAAGTGGCTAAGACCGCCGCTTACCCAGGAAATACAATTCTAGAGCTCACACTGCTAAGACTTCATAAAGCACTGCGAGTGCGCGCGGAGCGGGGGGTGAGGTGGGGAGGCCATACAGGCTGGCAATATTACACGCTCAAGATCGGGGAACGCGTTCCCCGATTTCGTTCGAAGTAACGAAGTTCCAAAGATTCGTTATCTTATGCACGAGCAACACGAGCAACCGTAAACTAACGGGGGGGGGGGGGGGGAAGACCGCAAAAATGGCCAAAGAGAGTTAATCTCATACAATGTTGAGCTTTAGCTAATAACGCGATTCAGAGAAAGAAATTAGAAATAAGTTACTTGTTTTTGAATCTGGGGTTTATTTTGCTGCTTAAACGATTTCTTTTTTTTTTTTTTTTCCCGAGAGAGCGCAAACTGAAATTTTGGGCGAGGAAACCGCGGGTATGGCAAATTACTGTTTTCTGTATTACCGGGGGAAAAAAAAAAACAAACAAGTTTTATGACTAAAGGAAACGCGTTATTCCAGGTACTCGAGAACCTTGGAGAGTTGCCAAAATTAGTTGCAGTCCCAGGACAAAATGGGGCTTAGGAAACATTTAATGACGAAAGTTGAATCAGACCCGAAATAGCTCTAAAGTGAAAAGACGGAGCAAAGAAATGCCGGTAGGTCTTCGGGGAAAGCGGTAATCCCAGCTACACTTCTCCCACGGCCAGCCGCGCCGCGCGAGGCCGGGACGATCCGAAAGACCGCTCCCCAGGAGGACGAGAGGTGCCAAGCGGGGCTCTTCGCGACGCCCCGGGCATCGCGGCGGCGGGCGGAGAGGAGGGGAAGGAGTCGGGACGGTTCGCCCTCCTCGGACTTCGGGCAGAGGAGGCGCCGGGCTCCAAACTGCGGAGTCGAACGGGTGCAGAGTGAAGAAATGGGACAGAGAGACAAAAAGTCCGAACCCCCCCCGGCGCGGCCCCGTAAAAAAGAAAGGAGCCAAGTGAGCTCAAGCGAAGAGGGGGACAAAAAGAGACGGAGCTGGAGCGCGGGGACCCGCAGGGGCGAAACGGGAGTTCTGGTAAGAGACTAAAGGAGGACAGACTACAGCGGGCAACGGGGATTTCGGGGAGGCCAGGGAAGGTAGGAGGTCGGCGGCGGTGACCAGCACCTCTCCTCCCCGAGTTCGAAACTCCTAGCCAACCCTCCACACCCGCCGCCCGGATGGGGGAGGGGGCACATCTTCCCCCCCCAACCTCTCCCCACTTGGGAGAGCACGACTGACGCCCGGGCCCGGCCCGGCCGTGCGCCCGCCTCCAGCCCGGACACTCACAATTCGCCTCTCCCTGATTTCTCCCAGTTCTTTATCCACTCTACGGGAACCACCACAGTTGCGGCCGCCATCTTCCCCTCACTAGTAGCAGAGGCCCGGATGTGTAGCACGCGAGCGAGGGGTCAAAGGGGAGCACCGCCCACGGGGAATGCCGGGAGCTGCGAGTTCGGTTTTCGATTTCCCGCCCCACTTTCCTCCCCACCCGCGGAAACCCGAGGCCCTGCCTCCAACCGGGTGGCTGAGACCCGTGGGTCCCTTTGCAGAGTGACTACGCCGACCGCGCCGCCTACAACCCTTGCCCTGTTGCCCTGGCATCCCTTTAGAACAGGAAAAAGTGCCATCCTCCGGCCGACTCAGCTTCTCTTCTTCCGTGATACCTACTCCAGGCCACTAATTCAAGCATGTATTTTTCAAGCACCTAATATGTGCTAGGCACTGGGGGTAGAGAAGCAATAAGCCACTGTGCCTACCCTCAGCGAGCTCACAGTCTGTGGGAAAGACGAGCATAAGCAGATCAGCTACAATACACCCTACCAACTGCTGAGAAAAAAGAAATTAATCAGAGAAGAAGCAGCCATTTACTATGTGCTAGGCATTATGCTAATACAAGGAAGACAAGCTAGCGAGGAAGAGAGAAATTGACCCTTGGAAACCCTTGCTGACACCCTCTGTAATCGGCTTCTGTCACTCTAACCTTACACAAGACTAGGGGGCGCAAGTACCATAAGAAACAACTTGTTTACATTACACCGTCTCAAAAGTATCTCCCGACTAAATACTATTTCAAAGGCGAAATAAAAACTTTACTGTGGGAAAACATGGCGGACTCCGTCCTAACTATGACGAAAATCAGCACGCCCAGAAATGGGCATCATGTGCCTCCTGATAAGGTGCTAAGAAAAACACTAACCAATTTTGTAGCGTTCATCACGCCAAAAGTCGCATACCCTGAATTTAGTCATGAGGGAGCATCAAACAAACCCATCTTGAGGGACAGTCTACAAAATCACTGGCTTGCTTGCACTCTTCAAAATCGTCAAAGTCACTAAAGACAAAGAGACATATTGAGAAACTCCTCCGGATTAATAGAAACAACAGACAGGACAACTGATCCCCAGCCAGAAAAAGAACATTTTTGTTTTGCTAAAAAGGGCATTATTGGGACAATTGACAAAATTTGAATATCTATAGACTAAGTAATAATATTATATCAATGTAAATTGCATGATTTTAATACTTGTACTACGGTTAACGTGGAAGTCCTTGTTTAAGAAAATACTCCGTGGAGTATTTGGAGATAATGGGGCATTACCTTGCAACTTACGCTAAGATGTTTCAGAAGAAAACTGTAGGATGATTAAGCGAATGTAAAATGTTAACATTTTAGGAGTCTGTGTGAAGGACAGGCAGGGATTGTTCCATTTGTGCAACTTTTCAAAATAAAAAGGTTGTAATGATACGTGTTTGGCAGAAATTTTAGAAAATAGAGACAACCAAAGGAAGAAATCCTACCACACATATATTAAGGTACGAACTTTAAACTAGTATCTTCTAAATTTGGCAAGTTTCGCCAAATAGACCATGTTTATTTGTGTTGAAAGGCTGTTCAGGGGATAGGCTGTATTCAGAAGTTCTGGGAAAATACTACGTTGTTCATGATTGTTTTTCATCAGCTATGTCTAGTCTCCTAATGTCCTGTCTGATTTCGAAATCCTAAAGCCACTCATTAGAAAACATACACCGTTCTGTTTCAAGGACATCTGTTCATAAAAACCCTTTGCCCTTTCAAGGAGGTTCAGAGATATGAGTGCCCGTTGATCTTTTCATTTTTCATTATTATGGAATATTTTTAAAGTGCACAGAAAGGCATAGTGAATCTTTGTTGTACTGTCATCCTCCCTTAAAAAAATGTAAAATCGTTATTACAGGATGGCTTCGGTGATACAAGGCACACTATCCTGCTGCTTATGTATACTTCACTCTATAATCTATAGCAGTGGGCACTATCCACATGCGAGTCCAGGTAACTCTTTGCAGAGGACAGGGAGGATCCTGTGCATTGTAGATTATTTACCAACATCCTCCCCGGCCTCGACCCGCTAGATGTCAGTAGAACCTCCCTCCCTCCCCCCCCCCACCCCCACTCCCCACACACCAGTTGTTAAAACAATATCTCCAGACATTGCAAAATGTCTCCTGCGGTACAAAATAACCCCCTGTTGAGAGCCACTGACAACATTCTGCTGTATCGTGGTTTACCTTGCCACTTTATCGCAGTGATTTCTCCTTCCAAACGCTGAACTGTGTGCAGTATGTGTACCATTCAGTATGCCACAAATATGATATGACCTGACTGCAGTGATGCCCTTTGAGCCTTGATTTTCCCTTCTCCCAGAGTCTGCAGAACTAATTTTCCATGTTATGATGACTCCTTTAGGGATTCCTCAGAGCCAGTTGGCTGTTTGTGCCGTAAGATTGCAAAGCTATCATATCTTTTGCATCTTTGTTGTTGGCTTGCCTGTTCTTTGCTATCAGTATCTGGTATTGTCTCAGCAGCTGAGAGTACTGTTCACTGGGGATGTCACCGGCTCCTGGGTACCGATGGACTAGGCAGGGACCGAGGTCTGTGGTGAAGGCTAGGGATTAGGTAGTTTCAATGTTGACAGTCTGATGCGTGGAGTGATAGGTTAATTTTAGGTCATTGTAAGGTAAAGCAAAACAAGACAAAATAAATAAAATAATGGAAGAATGAATGCAAAAACTGTAGCCTTTGTGGAATTGTCCCCTAGAATGCTGTGTACCAGTATTGGATTTCTATTAACTGAAGACTTAATTATGTTAAATATGCATATTAAAATATCTAGGATAGCCACTAACATAGGATATACCTTCCAAACTACCAGAGGGGGGAAAATTGAAAGAGAGAAAGAGAAAAAAAATCAATCAATCCCCAAAAAAGGCAAGAAAGGAGAAAAAACATTTTGGAAAAGTGGGACAAATAGAGGAAGATGGTAGGTTTAAACTTAAATATATCAATAACTGCATAAAATGTAAATGAACCAAATGCTCTAGTTAAAAGTAAAGATTATCAGTCTGCATTTAAAGAAGTCTAGCTATTTTTAAGAGACACCCCTAAAACACAGGTACACAGTAAATTTGAAAGTAAAAACGATGGAAAAAATACACCAGGCAAATACTATGATCAACAAAAATTAAGCTGTTACAGCTAGATTAATATCACACAAAATAGACTCCAGGGGAGAATAATTACTAGATTTAAAGGTTATAAGGGGTGCTTGGCTGGCTCAGTCAGTAGAGCATATGTCTCTTGATCTTGGGCTTGAGGTTCAAGCCCCAGGTTGAGTGTAGAGATTACTTAAAAATAAAATCTTTTAAAAATGCTGAAAAATAATAAAGACGTTTACAATATATTGATAAAAATTTCAATTCAACAGAAAAAAATGAAATAATCCTAATCTTGAATGAACTCAACAGCTTTGAATATATGAAACAAAAATTAACAGAACTACAAGGAGAAATAGACAAATCCACCACCAGAGTGAGTCTTTAATTTATCTCTCTCATAAATTCATAGATGAAGCAGACAAAAACTCAGGAAAGATGCAGAAAATTTAAATATCAAATAAGTTTGTTCTAGTAGATACGCAGAAAACACTGTACCTAGCAACTAGAAAATAAACACTCTTGGGGCACCTGGGTGGCTCAGTTGGTTAAGCATCCAAATTCGGCTCAGGTCATGATCTCGCGGTTTGTGGGTTCGAGCCCTGTGTCAGGCTCTGTGCTGACAGCTCAGAGCCTGGAGCCTGCTTCTGTTTCTGTGTCTCCCTCTCTCTCTGCCCCTCCCCTGCTTGCACTCTGTCTCTGTCTCTCTCTCTCAAAATTAGATAAACATTTTTAAAAATTTTTTTAAAAGAAACATTCTTTACAAGAACATGTGAATGAGCCACCATGTACAGATTGTTCACTGATCAAAAGCACCTAGCCAAGGGGACAAGTGGGGGTCAAAACCCATCCCATGCTCCACTTGCCGAACCACATGCTCAGGTGTGGTGCTACATCCATCTGGAAGAAAGAGCATATTTTCCTAATTCACACAAAAGCAATATGTCATCTAGTGGTGGTCCAGTGCATGGAACATTTGTGAAAGTTAATCATACACTAGGTTAAAAAATATGTCAACACATTTCAAAGAAATCAGTCTCATACATTTCACATTTTGTGACCACACTGCAATTAAATTGGAAACCAATAACAAGAAAGAAGATAAAGAAAACATCTATGTTTGGAAATTTAAAAACATACTTGAAATCACATGTCAAACAAATCATACTAAAAATTAGAAAATACTTAACAACAATAATGAAAACATTACATATCAAAAATAATAGGGGCACCTGACTGGCTCAGTAGAGCAAGTGACTCTTGATCTCAGGGTCATGAGTTCAAGCCCCACGTTGGGCATAGAGCCTACTTAAAAAGAAACAAAGAAACAAAGAAACAAAGAAAGAAACAAAGAAACAAAGAAAGAAACAAAGAAACAAAGAAAGAGACAAAGAAAGAAACAAAGAAAGAAACAAAGAAAGGGAAAGAAACTAATTTAAAAATGATGGTTTGCAGCCAAAGTGGTATTTAGAAAGAAATTTATGTCATTAAACCTTCGTATGAAGCAAGGCTGGAAATTAAAAAGCTAAGCATCCAATTTAAGAGTTACAAAAACAAAAACAAAACAAAACAAAACAAAAAGAAGTTACAAAAACAATAACAGAGTAAATGAAAGCAGAAATAAAGACATTTTAAAATAACAAATGTTAATAAAAAAAAGAAAATTGCCAATACAAAAAGATCAATAAAACCAAAAATTGGCTGGTTGAAAAGTCTAATAAAACTAATAAACCTTGGGGCGCCTGGGTGGCTCAGTCGGTTAAGCGTCTGACTTCAGCTCAGGTCACGATCTCGCAGTCTGTGAGTTCGAGCCCCGCGTCGGGCTCTGGGCTGACAGCTCAGAGCCTGGAGCCTGCTTCCAATTCTGTGTCTCCCTCTCTCTCTGCCCCTCCCCCATTCATGCTCTGTCTCTCTCTGTCTCAAAAATAAACGTTTAAAAAAAAAAACTGATAAACCTCTGTAAAGACTAATTACAAAAACAGGAGAAGATATACACACACACACACACACACACAAATATTAGGAATTATACACACACACACACACACAAATATTAGGAATTGTATCAGTTGGGTTTATGACAAGAAACAACATACTCAAAGTGGATAATTAAGGACAGCTTTTTTTTTTTTTAAGATTTTATGTTTACGTAAACTCTACACCCAACATGGGGCTTGAACTTAAAACCCGAGATCAAGAGTCGCATGTTCCACCAACTGATGCAGCCAGGCGCCCCTGAAGACAGTTTAATGAAGGAACCACGCACAAGGATGTGAGCAGGATTAAGGGAAATCAACAATGGATAGTGAAGCACCTCCCGGCTAGCAACACGGGAAGACATTAGCACCCCCAAATCTAAAGGGGCAAGGAGAGGGAATGGTTACCAAAACCTAAGGAAATAAGGAAAAATAAAATAAAATAATAAGGAAAGGAACATTCAACAGGAACTGTGGCCTTCTGCAGAGGAATCATTGCCAAGTCACATCCCTTTACGGAGGGAATGTGGGGAATAAATTCCCTGACCTTTCTCTCCTCCCACCACTCGATCTCCTATTGATACCTCCCATTGGCCGATAGCTACTAAAAGCTGTAATGTGGGGGAGCCTGGCAAATGCAATTAATATGGGTCAGGGGAGAGAGCAGGTTGGAGAAGGGTATAAAGTGAATCTTGAAAGGGAAAACAGAATTCCCAGCATTGACCATTCCTTTTGCCCCTCCACACCACTCTTGCCCTTTGTCCAGATGAAAAACCCATGCCCTCAAATGGAATGTACAAATTCCTATCAGCTACTGTACCATTGCAGGGGGATGACCATTCATACTCCCACATGAAATCTAAAATATTAATGACCACTGGTACTTTTGATATAAAGTGGAAGGGAAAGGGGGCTCTAAACATAAAACATAGTTGTTATAGTCCCTGCTTCTGTAGCTGGAAGGAGGCACTAAGTTGATAATCGTTGCTTCAGTTTTTCTGCCACCCACTCCACGTTTCCCTTACCTTCCATCAGCATCTCAGTAGCACAGGATACGTTCCCTGGTGGAGTGGCCTAAACCTTCATCCCCACAGGATCTGAGTCCTTATAATCTTACCTTGACCAGGTTACCAGTTTTCGTTGACTGGTACTATTGAGCAAGGGAGTGATAAGAGTCACCCAGCGAAGTCCATGGGTGCTAGACATAGTCTTCCTTGCTACTGTATAGTAACAATCTAATCTGCCTTTGGTGATCACGATGGACCACCCTGGTCTATACAACGAACCCGTTGTCTGCCTGTTAGTTAAACAGCATGAAGAACACAAAATGGCCAGAAGGCAGTGTCAGTTTCCAAAACATCAGAATCCTCAGGCATCCTCTGGTGGAAGCATCTCTTCCTCCGGCATTAGAACCTCTTAACCCACTGAGCCCAAGATGTAGGGATGGGAAGTAAATATTTCTTCAGGGAGAGGGGTCAATCCCACCTCCACCTATCGAATCCTGGACCCATACATTCTGGCTACAAAGGAGATGATATGATATATTGGCCTCTGGTTTAAAGTATATACTAGGCTCTGTAGGACAGCCCCCAAACTTGCAGGCTATGGCACCATAACTGAGCCTTCCACAGGAAATTTCACCATTCTGGCTTTGTCAAGCCAGGTATTCCTAGGTGATGAAACATATGATAAGACGAATGAATTCCATGGTGATGAGCCCATCGCCACACTTCCTTCAAGCTAAGCTGAGTTCCTTTGTTGGAAGCAATGTTGGGTGGGATACCATGGTGATGAATCAGGCATTCTGTGAGTCCACATGGTGGTGCTGGCAAAAGCTCTGCAAGAATGAAAAGCAAATTCATATTCAGAATGTGTATCTATTCCTGTGAAGACAGTCGGTGCCTCCTCCGTGATGGAAGGGGTTCAGTGTAACCAATCTGCCAACAGATGACTATCTGGTCCCCCCAGGGAATGGTGCCATGCTGGTGCCTCAGCGTCTGGTCTCTGCTGATAAGCAGATTACCAATTCAAAGTGATAGTAGACAGATCAGCTTCAGGGAGGGAAGACCCCATATATACACCCCACCCCAGCTGCCACAGCCATTTTGTGCGTGGGTCTACTGAGCAAGCGCTATGGTAGCTGGAGAGGCTAAAATCAACAGAATAGGTTATCTTAGCCACCTGATTACTGAGAGCCTCTTCCATGGTGGATGTCCTCTGGAGGCAATTATATGAAACACAAATCTCTTCACACTCTGGCCCATTTTAATAGGCCCGTGCATATACATTTTTCTTAGGCCTCCTTATCACCAAATTCCTATCTAGTTCTTTCCACATTCTTCACCATCCAGTCAACATGTTAGACTCTGCCCCTGAATCAGTCTACATCAATATATTAGGCCGTTTCTTCTTCCACCAAAGAAGACAATCAGACGTACTACTTGGGAGGATTTTCTGTCTTTAGGGACCATCCCTGAGTGGGTCTGCCAGCCACCTATGACTCACTTCTACCAGTTGCCAGCCTACCACGAAGACCCATCTATAAAGCCATACGCCTACATTTTCTCGCTCTGTTAAATGGTTATAGAGAACTCTTCTTGAGGCCATAGGTATGATGGAAAGGCAGTCAGGTAGTAGGAGCAAGTACCATGTGAGCCTGAGCCATTTCTTCATTCACTTTTACCTTCCCGGTTTTCTGAGACCTGATTTCAAACACAGTTCCCATCGAACAGTGGAATGCTGCTGCACATGGCCACTTGATGACCGAGTGGATTAGACAATACCCATTTCATAATGGCCAGTTCAAGTCACATAGTCTCCTGTGTCCCATGGTCAGTAATTCAGTCACTATCAGGGCCTGGTAGCAATAGAGGCATTGCCAGAGTCACTGTCAATTAAGGAGAGCATGGCCTTACTTCAACGCCCTAAGAGTCTGTGCCAGGAGGCTTCTATTGAGGCTTCACAGAACATCTGTACCACAGACTCATATTTGTTGCTGAGGCTTTTCTTGCTTCAGATCCCGCTCAAAACTGGCAGCCTTACAGGTAAGTCAGTAAATGGGTTAGAGCAGCACGGCCAAACATGGTACGTGTTGCCTCCTAAATCCAGAGGGGTCCATCAAGTATTGGTTTCTTTCTTTGTGGTGGGTGGTGCAAGGAAAAACAACTTATCTCTTACTTTAGAAGAGATACTCTGACATTCCCCAGATCACTGGACCCCTAGAAAGGTCATCCACGTAGCAGGCCCCTGAACTTTCACAGGGCTTATTTCCTATCCTCTGGTCGTAAGGCATCTAGAACACTTGATTCTTCTTGCCCCTCAGATTCATTAGCATAATGCCACAAATGTAATGGATCGGTATTATGCCTGTGGAATAAAAAGACAACTTCCTTCTGGACTAGATTATGACAGAAAACAGCATGATTGGAGATAGCCCTGAGATAAGAGAGTGAGTGCAAACTATTTCTGATTATCTCTGCTGATGATAGTTGCTGGGTCAGTAGGTGCCAGAGGCTGGGTTGATTTGATCCAGTAAAGACACCACATTAAGAAACACGGTTTCATTGGGGTTGCAACCCGATTAATTTAACAATAATTCACAAGTATTCTCCGAAACTTATATGCCTTTTCCCACAGGCCAAACAGGCAAGTTATACAGGGGCATGTGGTTGGAGTCATCAGTTTCATTGTTCAAGTCTTTGGTGGTGGCTTCTATCTCTTCAGTTGCCTCAGGAATTTGGTGTTGCTTTGGTTTACTTTCTTGGCAGTACAGGTGAAAGGAGAGAGGCATACAGTTTCAGGGGATAGTACTTCACCTTTCCTATAATAAGAGCCCTCCCTCCATGGATCATGAGTCAGAAAAATAACGTGTGGTGATTTGGCCAAGATGGGTCCAAGTTCCCACTGAAATGAACTCAGACCAAGACCTAATCTATCACCTGACTCCATAAGTCCCCACTCTGGACGTGAACCACAATGGCATACTGTGGTTCCAGTAATTAGCATCAATTCAGAGCCAGAATCTTATAGACCTCAGAAGGTTCTGGATATTTTTTTTTTACCCTGGTCATGGCCTCCTAGTAAATGACTACAGGCCCCAGTCTGAGGAAAACTTGGAAGGAGATTTGCAGTATACATCTGTGATAGATTACAGTAAGGTCCCTTCTCAAAGAGATCTCTCCTCACCTTAATGAAGAGCTCCAGATCTGTGGACTGGCTTAGTAGATCAGGGAACAGAGTAAGAGTTCAAGAGTCTGCAACATTTTTGCCCACCAGACTTAATTTTTCTGCTTCTCTATATCACGTCTATTTCATTCCCAGAAAATTCCATAATCACTCACTGCAACAGACGGAAGTCAAAACACTCTATCATTGTGTTTTATGAGAGTTGCACCCACTTTAGTTCTGACAGTTAAGTGCCATCACCGAGCCTCTACCCTTTAAGACCCCACTATTCTTATTGAAATCAGGGTGTCCAGTTCCACTGAAGCATCTCCTACTATCATCTCTGGCCTACAGAAGATATTCCATAAAGCTTTTCAGTAATACTGGTGCTCCCCTCACCGATATATTTCTTAATGCCTTAGTGAAGAGTGTCCTCCCAGTAGAGTGACCAACTGACCCGAATTTTCTTGGTACTGTCACAGTTTTAAAACTGAAAATCCCGCAACCCAGGAAACTCTACTGCAGTCTATGAGTATAGTTAAGAAGTAGGCACTGAGCAGATTGCACATCATAGATCCACTTCAGGGATCTATGGGCCTACAGGCTACACTGAAATCCAATGATTCTTATTGGAGCAGAGGCAATGAATTGTTGTGGGGGTTGGTCCTGAGGAGAATCAGTATTTCTTGTGAAGCAAACACCCCAATGGAAGTCACCAAGTGGTTTTTATGCAGAGGAAGGGCTGGTACCATTAGACAAAGGATGTACGATTGCTTCTACTGGCAAGGAAGGTTCAGGGAAATGTGGAGGCAAAATTTTTCTCAACCTCTTCTGTTTATGCCCAAATATTTCCACCCAATGTGTTAAGGTTCTATTCTTTCCCCCAGGAGTGCCCTTCGGTTAACCTAAGAGTTCTAACAAGGCCATATGTTTAATTGATGCTGTACCTCTGCAACATTTATAATCAGCCCCTGAGCATGATCTTCAGGCATATCTCTCCTACAGTTCCAGGAGAATAAAGACTACTCGAATGGTGACATTGAGGCTCTTTGATTTTCCACTATGATCTGTGTTGTGCATTCAAGGCTTTCCATTTGTCCTCTTTTCTGTGTAAGCTCTCTACGGTCATCAGAAGCAGTTAGCCCTAGCCACATCCTTTGCAATCATCGCTGTCACCATAGGGACTAAGTGCTCTAGCCACTTGATTTCCCAAAGCTTTGCCCTCCACTTGTATTCCATTTCAAGCCACCATCACTGATAATTTGAGTAATCATCATTCAGCGCATGCCACGCATTACAAGTGTCTCATTTTCCCCTAGAAAAGAGGTTGTCACAGATTGCATTCTTTAGGAAGCCAAAGCTGAAATTGAGTTAGGATGCAAAGCATTTACTGGAGAGCGAAACCTGTGAAGCAAATGAGGAGGCGGTAGCCCTGGGCAGAGGCAGTACAGGCAGGCAAAACAAACCCAAATCCAAAGTATGTATCAATCCCATTGAAGACAACTCACTGTCCCTTCCAAGGTGGAAGGGGTCTGAGGTAATCCAGACCATAAGGTGGCTGGCTAGCGTCCCTTTAGTCGCTGGCACTGTATACGGGACCCACCACTGGTCTCCCCTGTTGGCTTCTTGGGCACTCAGCAGGGGTAGTAGCTAACTCAGCCTTGGGGAGGGGAAGCCCATGCCCCTGGGCCCATGCATTGCTTCCCTCCCTGCTCGCATAACCACCTATTCCGGGGCCCATTGCACAAGTATTGTGGTGGCCAAGGAGAAGTTTGGCTTCTGGTTGGTTTTGAATCTACTCTGAAATGGATGTTCTTTGGTGAATATTAACGTGAGACGAAGATATGCACACTTTGAGCCAACCCCAGGGGCCCATCTTCATATCTCTTTGCCAGACACCCTTGTCACTGGTATTTCAGCGTTGTTCTTTCTATGCCTCCAGTGAGACAAGATACTTGCCAGTCGTCAGGATTCACCGTGCGTTCGCATATCAGGGCTTCATATCCCTCCGTACAAAATGAATGACTGAGGGTACTGCCCATTGGAATGACTTCCCTTCAGCAGATAGGGAAGGGGGCAAAAGAAATGGGCAAGCACTTCACAGAAGAGGCCAAATGAATGTAACCGGAGAAATGCAAAATAATAGCATACTACGTACACATTATGCCACCAGATTGCTGACAATTCAAATTTCAGTGTCCATATATGAAGTTTTATTGGCACACAGCCGTGCTCATTCATTTCCATATTGTGCATGGCTGCTTTCCCACTACACTGGCAGAGTTGCACAGTTGCATCAGACTGTGTGGCCCACAAAGCCAAAAGTGCTTACTGTCATCCCCTTTTCTAGACAGTCAAGTTAAAGAAAAATTTAAGTTAAATTAAGGTAAGTTAAACACAGCATTTCAATGTTTCTATCTTATTCAGAACATTCTTAGGAGCAGCATAGAGGAAAGAATAAGGAAGAGTTAGCCTCTTTCTATTTGGAAAAGATCCCTAGGAAAAAGAGCCAGGGAGTGCTGCCTAAAAAACAACAGCAAAGAGGCGCCTGTGTGGCTCGGTCATTGAGCGTCTGACTTCGGCTCAGGTCATGATCTCCCAGTTCGTGGGTTCGAGCCCCGCATCTGGCTCTGTGCAGACAGCTCAGAGCCTGGAGCTTGCTTCGGATTCTGTGTCTCCTTCTCTCTCTGTTCCTCCCATGTTCGCGCTCTCTCTCTCTCACTCTCTCTCTCTCAAAAATAAATAAAGCTTAAAAAAATTATAAAAAACAACAACAACAACAGCAAAGTCAGTGGTTCTCAGACTTGAGTGGGTATTGGAATCACCTGGAAGGCTTGTTAACAACAGACTGCTGGGCCTTACTCCCAGGGTTTTTGACTCGGTAGGTCTGGGGTGACACTTGCGAATTTGCCTTCCTAACAAGTTCCCAGGTGATGCTGATGTTACTGGTCTGGAGACCACACTTTGAGAACTGCTGAGTGGCTCAGTCAGTTAAGTGTCCAACTCTTGATTTCAGCTTGGGTCACAATCTTATGGTTTGTGAGATGGAACCCCGCAGCGGGCTCTGCGCTGACAGCGGGGAGCCTGCCTGGGATTCTCTCTCTCTCTCTCTCTCTCTCTCTCTCTCTCTCAAAATAAATAAACTTAAAAAAAAAAGTGATTCTTAAACTGAGGCACTTCGGCAAGCTGCATCAGAATCGCCTAGATCCTTGGCCTCATGGCACTTATGTTCAAGTGGAGAAGCAATATAATAAACCATTAAACAAGGAGCGCCTGACTGTAGAGCATGTGACTCTTGATCTGGGGGTTGTGACTTCGAGCCCCATGTTGGGGGTAGAGATTACCTAAATAAATAAACTTAAACAAATAAACAATTAAACAAATAGATACATAATGTCATATAAAATAAAGTGGATCAAGGGAATGGAGAGTGGTATAGGGCATGCTATTTAAGACAGGGTGGTGAAGTCAGGCCCTCTCTAAGAAGGTGACATTGGACAGAGACTTAATGAAAGGGGAGAGCAAGCTGTTAATATGTTAACATAAATGGTAATTAATATCAATATGTTAATATGTGAGGGAGGAGTATTCCAGACAGAAAGAACAATCAGTGCAAAGACCATGAGACAGGAATGTGCTTAGTGTGTGTTCCCAGAACAATTCAAAGCCAAGAATTAGACTCTTTGTTCTTTCTGGTTCCTTGTGTTGTTCCCTCCCCAGGGCAATAAGGTTCGTTTATTCTCTATCACACAAATAGGGTCATATGAGACATGCTGTTCTGCAACTTGCATTTTCCCCCGGTGATAAATAACGAACATTCTTTCATGTCACCGCATTTAAGATCAGTGTCATCATTTATAAAGGCTGAATATCCCTTTGTAAACATGGAGCAGGGGTTTACTTTTTAAAAAGTCAGTTATTTGTATAACCAGTTTCCTACAGACGAACAGATTGCTTCCAGTTCCTGGCTATGACCCAGAAAATGCTACAGTATACTTGTGTGTGTGTGTGTGTGTGTGTGTGTGTGTGTGTATCTATGAACTTGTTCATGCATTCCTTTATGCACCAAAAATTTACTGAGCTGCTACTATATGTTAGATATGGCATTATATTCTGAAAATACAATGGTGAGCCAAACAGATATGGTTCTTGCTCTCGTGGAAATAGGATCTATGAGGGGGAGAAAATCATACAAGAAATATGTAATTACAAACTTTGAGAAGTGCTAGTATGGCCGACACCGTTGCTCAGCTAACCCACCTCCCACTCTCGAGCCTCCTTCTAGCTGGAATTTTGGGCAATGAGACAAAAGTGGATTGTGGTAGGCAAATCATGTTCCCCTCGATCATATCCTAATCCCCAGAGCCTATGCATATGATAGGTTACGTGGCAAAAATTCAGGTTGCAGATGGAATTCAGCTTACTAATCAGTTGACCTTAGAAGAGGGCTTATCCGGTTGGGCCCAATGTGATTACAAGGATCCTCAAATGTGGCACGGAGGGCTAAAAAGTCAGAGAAGGTGTGATAACCAAAGCAGAGTGGCAGTGATACGATGGCTGGCCGTGAAGTCAGAAGGGGGCCACCAGTCAAGGAATACAGGCACCGTCTGGCAGGTGGAAAAGGCAGGGAAACTGATGCTCTCTTAGAGCCTCTGGAAGGAATGCAACCCTATCAACACTGTGGGTTAGCCTAGCAAAACCCACTTCAGACTTCTGACACCCAGAACTGGAAGATAATAAGTTTGTGTTGTTTTAAGACTCTACATTGGGGCGCCTGGGTGGCTCAGTTGGTTAAGCATCCCACTTCAGCTCAGGTCATGATCTCACGGTTCGTGGGTTCGAGCCCCGCGTCGGGCTCTGTGCCGACAGCTCGGAGCCTGGAGCCTGCTTCGGATTCTGCGTCTCCCTCTCTCTCTGCCCCTCCCCCACTCACGCTCTGTCTCTCTCTGTCTCAAAAATAGATAAAAACATTAAAAAATTTTTTAAAACAACAACAAAAAAAGACTCTACATTTATGGAGATTTGTTATGGCAGGCATAGGAAACTAATGCGTGGGTTCTACGGGAAAACTTTTGCTGTCCTGACACAAGTCAGTCCCTTCCTCTCCTTCCCTATTCTTGCCTTGAATGGGAAGCTGTAAAGGTCATCTAGTGACACTGAGGGAAAGGCCAAGAGAACTGCAAAGCCATCAGCCCCGATATTGTTGAACTGCTGAACAAATGCCAGCAGCCCCTGACTTCCAGCCTTCTAGCTCTGTGAGGGAAAAAAACCCCCACAGACCCACACTTTTCAGCCCTTGTATTTATTCAGTTACATGCAGACAAAGCGTCTCTGAGTGATAAGTCAGTATAAGCAACTATGAGAGAATATCCCAGAGACCTAACTCGCTCATGACATGTAGACACAGTGGACTTTCTGTCCACCATCCCATTCCCAGTGTGTCCAGCACTGGTGGGCTGTACCACCCACTTCAAAGTCTAAAGGAGGAAACCTTTCATCTCCCTGCCCCTTGGCAGCCAGTACACAGGGCCCGCGCTCTCCTCGACCAGAAAAAAGGACACAGTGTGTATAAAGAAAAGGTTCACATCCTGTGTCGATGCTTCTCCCAATATTCCCTAGGCACTCATTGTTTCTGTTTCAGTGACTTCTTACTGTGAGCACCTGCGACTGTGCCCGAGGACTTTTTGGCCACAGAGTGTGCTTAGCCAGAAGTGGCAAGGAGTTAAGGTCCATAGGAGCAGACGCATCAGTGATGAGCATGAATATAGGAAAAATATCCCAGCTTCCTTGTTTCCCAGGTGGAAAACCCGAGGCATGTTCTATTTTGTCTTCCTGAGGTCCCAATAGAATCAACTCCCGGCTTCCCACAGCGCTGACCTGCTCATAAACAGACCTTGTATTGTTTTCCATGTCTTCCCTATCTCACTTCCCCACTTCCCCTTGTGGATTCCTGGGGTTGCCTTCCAAATAAACCACTTGCTCTCAACAATTTATCGGAGGGTCTGTTTCATCCAAAGTAAGACAGTACCAGAAGTGGTCTTTTGAAGTGGACCTTCAGGATGGGATTCTTGAATTGGATTACCTGTACAGCATATGAATACAAAGACCTCATTACTCCCGGTAAGTAGAGTGGTGGCAGTCCCTGGCATGTTGTAGAATTACAATTGATGAGACTTTCACCTATGCTGGATTGGGATAGGACACAAATGGAAAGAAATGCACTGGTTCATGCAATAGCGCCAGCCCTTGAAAGATGAAAACTGAGAATCAAGGAGTTGGTTTGCTGTTATTGATGGCCTTAGAAACGCTAAAGAAAGCAGATGACAGGTTTGGTCAGCCAATCACTAAGTCAAGGAACAGTATGGAAGCAGAAGGCCTTCGTGGGAACTTTGATCTCTTCCAGACCCAGATTTGATTGTGAGGGCAGTAAAGTTACACAGGAGGAGGATGCTTGTCTTTCTCAAGATCTGCCCCCACTTCCGCATATTTCTTGTAGAGACAGAGAGCTAGGGACAATTCTTAGTATGGCCCAAGCAGGGAAATACCATTTCTAGTAGGAGATAAAAGAGATTATTCACTGAACAGTTGTAGGACTTGATGAATATACACTTGCTGGAATTGAGACAATAAACCCGGGAATGGATCTTGAGGGTCCTGAACCGGGGAAGAATATAACACTGGATATGGAAGAGTGTATTGATATTGGAACACTCTCCCATGACTCAGGATTTCACATCCTGGCAAGGACACACAGAGTCAGTCCTAGTATGCTGCTGGAATGGCTCCTTGAAACTTGGAAAAAACAAAGCCTATATAGTAAATGAAGTGGAGTTGTTGGAATTGCCTTGACAGAGTACTGAGAGAAGAGGCAAAAAGCTCAGAGGGATGGGCAAACTAGAGTGGCTTTCTTACGTAAGACCAGAAAACACACTAGTTGATGGTGTCCCCTGGAAGGGCCCGGAGGACACTTTTTTTATTAAGACAACAAGGAATGTGTTACTGGCATTATTGAAAAGCTCCATGGCAGTTGTCTTCTACGGGTCGGGGTTCATGATAGGGGAGACTGTTATGTAAGATAGTGACACATCTAGGTGTCAAAGGGGATGATAGGATTCTAGAAGAGCAGACACCAAGTGTCAGCAGTTAACTGTCACAGTCAAGGTAAGTGTAGTAACCACTATAGACACCAAGTCTGGAATGGCAAAGATGGGGCTTTGACCTGTAGGGGTCGGTAGAGATGGCTAATAAACGATGGCATTCCTGGGAACAATATATACGGCAAGCTGTACCAGTTAACTAAGAGTGCCCTAACAAAATACAGGACTTAGTAGCTTAAACAACAGAAATTTATTTCCTCACAGTTCTAGAAGCTAGAAGTCCAAGATCAAATTGTTGACAGAGTCAGGTTCTTCTGAGGCCTCTCTCCTTGCCTTGCAGATGACTGCCTTCTCGCTGAGTCTTCACGTGGTTGCCCCTCAGTCTGTTTGTTGTCTGTGTCCTAATTTCTTCTTCTTCCTAATTTCTTCTTCTTATAAGGACACTAGTCATTTTGGATTAAGGCCCACCCAAATGACCTCATTCTACCTTAATTACCTTTTTAAAGGTCCTATATCCAAATATATTACATTCTAAGACACTGAGGGTTAGGACTTCAACATGTGAATTTTGGGGGAACACAATTCAGCTCCTAACAGAACCCAGCAAGGGTACTGCTTATAAAACTAAAATTAAAACTACGAATAAAGAAATCAAGACTACCTGAGCAGTAGACTACTGTCAGTTGCTGCAGTGGAAAAATCATGATCCTTTAGTTTCCATCCCTGAGCAGGTTCCCAGACCCAGGACTGATCAAGTGAAGAAAGGCCAAGTCCCCTTGAGGAAGGACCCTGCAATGCCACAGCAAATATACACAGTTATGATTCCAGCTACTCTGCATCAACAGGACCTAGGCCATTTATCTGTGTGACTGGGGGAGGGGGGAAGAATACCCATATTTGGGGGAGCTGATGTCAGGGAACCTAAGGCACCATCATGGGGTCCTTTGTTAGAGTGGGATGTATGGAGACTTGGTAGGAAATAGAGCCTTGGCCCAAGTCTCACAGTGAATCCAATGGATCCACACCATTGGATCCATGGTCATTTCTCTGGTCCTTAAGTGTATTATTGGAAGAAACATACTCAGCAGTTAGAAGAACCCTCAAATTGTGCCCTCACATGACAAGGAAAAGCCATCATGATAGAAATGGCTAAGTGAAACCTTCTGAAACTCCATCAACCCAGCCAAAATAAGAAGTGATGCCATACCCCGATGGGACTGGCAGGGAATATTGCCAGCTTCCTCACCTCCTGCCCAGGTGACACAACCTTGAAGTGTGTTCCACAGTCACCTAGAAATCCCCAGTAGGACTGAGACCCAATTGCCCCCAGCCATGCCTGCTCACTAAAGCACCTTGCATGGGTTTCCTTCCTTCCCTGCCTTACTTTTCTATCTCCTTCCTAGGATCACCTCCCAAATAGACTAGTTGCACTCAAACCCTTACATCAGTGTCTAACAGTGGGAAAACCCAACCTAACACATCTCCTCTCTGGCCTCTGTTCACACTAAAAGATACACATATACAGGGTTTTTGTTGCCACTGTTTTTGGTTGTACCGCCCCCACCCCAAAATCATGCCAGATACACTATTCTGTAATAATCTTTTTTTTCGTGTTATGAGGCTTTACGGAAATTCTTCCAGGCCAATAAATTGTATATCTAATTCATATTTTAATAGCTGTGTCAGATTCTATAATATGGATATCCATTCCCCTACCGCTAAACATTCAGGTAGTTTTCAGATTTGCCTCTACATTATAACAATGCTGCCATAAGCATTCTTTAGTGTATAACCTAATGAATCAGTGCTTTTATTTATAGAGACTCTGAAATTAAGGATTGCGAAATTAAAATGTATGTGTATTTTCACTTATAAAAATTTACCTTCAGGGGCACCTGGCTGGCTCAGTTGGAAGAGCATGCAACTCTTGATGTGGAGGTCGTGAGTTCAAGCCCCGTGTTGGGTGTAGAAATTACTAAAAATAAAATAAACTCAAAAAATTTTCTTAAAAAAAAAATCTACCTTCAGATGTCTCTCCAAAAGGGTTACCTTGACTTACTTCTCACCAGCAAAGTTGATAGTGATATTTTCCCCAGTCCTTGATGGCATACGATGTTGTTAATCCTTTAACTTTTAAATCTTTTGTTTTTAAGATATTATTTTTAAGTAATCTTTACACCTAACATGGGGCTCAAACTTACAATCTTGAGAACAAGGGTCACATGTTCTACAACCAAACCAGCCAGGTGCCCCCTTTAACTTTTAAATCTTAATGATGAAAACAGTATCTCATTTTACTATAATTATTTCCATCACCATTAGGGAGGTTGAACATCTTTTCATTCACTGGCCATTTAGATTTTCTCTTCATGAGTTGTTTATTCATATCTTTTGCCCATTTTTTTTCCTTTTTTTTTTAAAGGTTTATTCATAAAAATTCTAGCTTTTCAAATGCAGGAGCTGTAAGATGGTCTCGGTCATTTTTAATACCTAAGCCCAGTACAGGACCTTGTAATTGGAGGTATTTAGTAAGTGTTTTTGAATAAATATTTTTATTTGTTTTTTTTAAATGTTTATTTATTTGAGAGACAGAGAGTGCGAGCATGAGCAGGGGAGTGGAAGAAAGAGAGGGAGAGCAGGGATCCCAAGCAAGCTCCGCACCCAGCACAGAGCCTGATGCAGGGCTGGATCTCACAACCTTGAAATCATGACCTGACTGGAAACCAAGAGTTAGTTGGTGCCATCCAGGCACCCCGCCCATTTTTTTTTTCAATTAGGCTTTTACCTCCTAGAAACTCTTTGTGTACGAGGAATATCATCCCTATATGTATTATATATGTTGCAAATATATATCATATAGCATGTGTCATTTGACTTTGTTTATATTGTTTGGGAACATAAAATTTTTTTTAATCTAAATAGTCAATCGTATGTAAATTTTTTAATGGCTTCTGGATTTTGTGCTTCATTTGGAAAGGTTTCCCTGACATCCAAAAATGTTCTCCTAGACCTCAATAAAAGTTCTCCAAATTTTCTTCAAATATTTTGTATTTTTTCAAATATTTTGTATTTCTTTAATAAAATTGTTCATCCAACATTTCAGAGAAGTAAGGTGAGAGGAAGCTAGTATGATTTATGTGGTAACAGAGTGGAGTTAGATATCAGTATGAATTCATGTTTAGCTTAATCTAGATATGGATAACTACATAAGGAATATTTAGAAATACGTATATATGTATTCTGGTTACCCACAAACAAACATCTCCTTGCTCTGTCAGCTGAGAGGACCTAGAAGCAATGACACCTCAGCAGCAATGAGCATGCCTAACACCCCGAGTTTGGTTTCTGATAGCATTCTTCAAGAAAAGGCCCAGAGACTCCCTGGAGAAATGGCTGATTCTAAAACCAGGGTAGAAAATGTACAAGATGAGCCTGCAACAACTTGTAGTGGCCCCAAAGCAAGAAAAGTGCTTCCAAAAAATCCACAATGATGAAGGTGTGTCAAAGGGACACAGGAGCCAAACTGAAAGCACTCCTGATAGCCAAAGCTGGAACAATTAAACAACAACCAAAAAATGATGACATATGTACCATCTATATTAATGTAAGATGTTAATAAAAGAAACTGGATGTGAGGTATATAGAAACTCTATGCTATCTTTGCTATCTTTCTCTAAATCTAAAATTGCCTTAAAATCATTTTATTTAAAAAATTGTTCATTCATCTAGATTATATTTTTCATATGGTACGATACAGGGGCACAGCTCTGTTTTCTGTGGATAGCCAATTGTGCTGACATCGATTCTTCAAACAATTGAATTAAAGTACCACTTTTGTTATCTATTAATTTACTATGTATATTTGGATCTTGTTTCTGGGCAATTATATTTCATTAAGTTTCATTAATATATAATATAATATAGATTTCACTAATATATATAATATAATAAATTATATTTCACTAACATGGTATCACTGTATCACACTGTTGTTGTTTTTTTCAAGTAGGCTTCATGTGCAGTGCGGAGCCCAATGCAGGGCTTGAACTCATGGCCCTGATATCAAGACCTGAGCTGAGATCAAGAGTCAGACGCCGAACAAACTGAGCCACCCTGGTGCCCCACCACATTGTTTTGATCATGGTGATTTTATGATACTTTTAGTATCTCCTAAAATATACTTGCAACTAATCTCACAAAAGACCAATTTCCATAACATATAAAGAGTCACAATAAAATCAATAAGAAAATAAGCAACCACCTAGTCGAATGATGGGCAAAGAATATGAGCATACAGTTCATAAATCGTAACTATAAATGGCCCTTAAACATATGAAAACATGTTCAAACGTCATCATAATTAGAAAAATGTAAAATGAAACGACACTTCACAGAAGAGCAAAGACCAAAAAAAATTTTTTAACGTTTATTTTTGAGAAAGAGAGAGAGGCAGAGAGGAGAACAGAGCATCCGTAGCAGGCTCTGCACTGACAGCACAGAGAGCTCTGCACTCTCTGCACAGAGAGCAGAGAGTTGGGGGCGGAGGGGGGGGGCTCGAACCCACAAACAGCGAGATCATGACCTGAGCTGAAGTCGGACACTTAAGTGACTGAACCACCCACGTGCCCCAATATGTACAAGCATTTAAAATGCACATGCTGCAGGGCACCTGGGTGGCTCATTCGGTTGAGCATCTGACTCTAGATTTTTCTTTCTTTTTCTTTCTTTCTTTCTCTCTTTCTTTCTTCTTTCTTTCTTTCTTTCTTTCTTTCTTTCTTTCTTTCTTTCTTTCTTTCCTTTTTTTCTTTGTCAAATTGGCTTACAGACAACACCCAGTGCTCTTGATTTCCACTCACGTCATGATCCCAGAGTCATGGGATAGAGCCCTGCGTCAGGCTAAAATGAAACTCTGTATACACAAAGGAACAAGAAGCGAGCTCTCTATGTACATCTCAAAAGTAACATTGATAAGACAAAGCAATATGAAGAACAATGTGAATATTGTGTTAAAAAAATGATTCAAATGTCTCTGAAAGTACCTGGGAGAAACTGGTGACCTAAATTGCCAACGCAAAAGAGAACTAACTGGCTGGGGGAGGGGTGGGGGAGGGGTAAAGAGAGCTGCATGCCTGTTGGTAACTTTTGAACTAGAACCGTATGAACATTTAACTCATTTAAAAGAATAAAATATTAATTTTTATGATTAATGAAATAATATGAGACTTTTCTAAGAGCCCTATTTGAACTGCATTCTATTTGTCCTTCAGGGAAGATAACTGTTCTTATAATATTATGTCTTTCCATTTCTTCATATCTTTTTTTTTTTTTAAGTAATCTCTCCACCCAACGTGGGACTCGAACTCACCACCCTGAAATCAAAAGTCACAGGCTCTGCCAACTGAGCCAGCCAGGCACCCCTCTTCAGATATTACTTTATGTTCATCATATAAATTCTGTATAGTTCCTCTTCCACTCATTCCCAAGTATTTTACATTTTTGTCAGTGTTGTGAATAGAATATTTTCCCTTTACTATGTTTAGCTGGTTATTGATAACAAAGAAATATTATTAGTTTTTGCCTATTTTCATATAGTTAACCACCTTACCAAAAACTTGAATTACTTCTGGTAGTTCTTGTAAAACTAGAATCTAGTAACTTTCTACAAATATAATTTTTTGCACATTCTTTCTAATGTAAATTCCTATCATTTTAGTTGTGGTAAAAGCTGAACACACCTGATGGGGAGAGAGAGACAGAGAGAGAGAGAGAGAAATATAGTGTAAATGACATCGAAGTTTATTTCTTTTTTTTCAATTAAAAAAAATTTTTTTAAGTTTATTTATTTTTGTGAGAGAGAGGAAGAGAGACAGAGCGTGAGCAGGGGAGGAGGAGAGAGAGAAGGAGACAGAATTCGAGCCAGGCTCCAGGCTCTGAACCGTCAGCACATAGCCCAACTCGGGGCTTGAACTCACAAACTGCGAGATCATAACCTGAGCGAAGTCAGACGCTTAACCGATTGAGCCACCCAGGCGCCCCAATCGAAGTTTATTTCTTTCATACACAGTCCAGGCTGGTGGAACAAATAACCCTGCTCCTCCAGGCTATTCAGTGACCCATGTTCCTTTCATCTCATTGCCCTACCATCTAGTGGAGTGTTGTACTCATCTGCATGATTGAGGCTGAGCTTTGGTTACATCTACATCCCAGCCCATGAGGAACAAGGTGGGAGAAAAGTCTAGGATAAACAATTTCTACATTGACCTCATCACATCTGTGCATATTCCACTGGTGCAAACACAGTCATATGGCTGCACTTAGCTTCAGGAGAACCTGGGCAATAGAGTCTCTCTGCCATGTCCTTAGCTAAAACTATATTTCCAAGGAAGAAGATAATAGAATTTTGAAGACAAAACTATATTCCTAAGAAAGAAGGGGAGAACAGAAGTTTGACGACCACTATTAGTAAGCTACACATATTACTCCATTGTCTTGTCTTATTGGATTAGAACATCCAAAAACAATGTTGAATAATAGTGGTGACAGCATCCTTCTCTCGTTCATGATTTTTATGCAAATGATTTTACTGTTTTCTCATTTAGTATAATGCTTGCTGTTGAGTTTTGGTAAGCCATGTTCATCATATTTAAATGGTTTACTTAAAATTTCTATTTTACTTGAAATATTTATTAAGAATGGGTGCTGAATTTTTAAATGCCTTTTCCGTTTCTATTAACATAACACTACGGGTTTCCTCTTTTAATTTTTTCATGTCATAAATTATGTTGATAGACTTCCTAATGTTGAATCATTTTTTGCTACACTGCTTGATTCCGTTTATTAATATTTTGTTTGGGCTTTGTGTGTATTTTGTACAAATATTTTAATATCCTATAACCATATGTAAGGATATAGTAGCTTTGCAAAATGAATTTGGGATCTCTCCATCTTTTTCTGTGCTCTGAGAACTGGTGCCAGTCTCTGAACTGTTTGTTACCGACCCATGATGGGATAAGTGCAGAAATGGAGAGCGGTTACAAACGTTTATAATAATTTGGCATCGTTATGACACCCAAGCAGTGATTGCTGGATTCATCAAAGAATACTGCATTCCGCTTTTGTAATTACTTTCTTGTCCCTATGCTAAATTGGTTTTCATTACATTTAATGAAACGTAATTTATTTCCGATGAATCTTAAATTTTAAAAATTGTGCTTGTACTTCGCCTATTGCTCTAATATTCTTATTAAATTTCACAAAAGCAGATCTCCACAAATGTAAATGTTTTAAAAACGGGTCCTGCACCACAGATGTTTTGAAAAACATTAATCTAGAAGGGAGCAACTGACATCAAAATTATTTGTTATTTAAAGGTTATCGAGAACTTGGCTATAAAACCAACTGAACCCGCTGACTTTCAATGCCTGTCCACAGTTACTGCTCTCTTCCGGTTTTCTACTTCTTGGGTCAATTTCAGTAGTTTATAGTTTGCCAGGAAATCCATCATTCTTTCTGTTGCACGCGAGATTCTGTTGCACACATTTGTTGCACACGAGATTCTCTTTCAAGTCTTTTAACATATATCTGTTTTTATCTACATTGTCATTACTAGCATTTTACCTCCTCTTCCTTTTCTTCCTTCCTTAGTCTAGCTAGCCTAGAGTTTATCTACGTTACTTGTCCTTTACGAACACTCGGGCTTTGGGGAGCGGGCGGGCGGGCCCAGCCCCGGGTCAGGCGGGAGGCGCGCGGGCGCGGAGTCCGGGGACCCGGTCACTCGGAGCAGAGGCGACAGGGCGGCGGGAGCGGCTCCGGGGACATCGGCTCCGCCGCACGGAAGTGGCAACTCCCGGGTTTTCCGGGCTTAGGGTAGCGGCCGCCGGCCCCATCTTCCGGCGTCGCGGCCCCGGATGCTATCGCCTCCTCCTTTGTCGCCGCCTCCGCCCCCTCCCCCCTCTCCCGCTCTCCCCACCCCGCCCCTCCCCCGCCCCGCGCCGGGCTCGTGGCGCCAGGTCCCTCCTGGAGCGGCTCCAGCCGCACAGCCGCCGCCGCTCGGGCTCGTCCTCCGGCAGCTGATGTCCAGCCGGGTGCTCGGGCGGTACGCAGTGGCACACAGCCACAGGATGTCAGCCGAACGCACACCTCGAAGGTTGGCCTTCACAGGTCGGTCCGCGAGAGGACTGGCTGGAGCCAGTCGCGGTGCAGGATAACTTACCGCGGGTTTTGTTGTTTTGTTGCTGCCCCTGCTTCTGACCTTCCCGTCGTGTTCCCCTCTCTCGACGTGCACTTTCCGGTGTGCATAGACGCCGGATGTCTTCATATTCCCTCCCCATTAATCAAAAGATTACGGAGAGTTGACGATGAACACAGTAATTAATGACACCCATCGGCCTTTATACAGTTAAAGCCACAGCAAGCCATAAGGATGGGCTTACCAATATTCCTGTGCTGGTTGAAACTCCCGAGTGAGTCAAAGGAACAGGAATTCAAACTGTGTGTTAATTATACTGGAATTTAAAATATAAATATATATTTTTTTAAGAACAGGAATTCAGGAAACGTCACAGTAAATATCCGTTGCAGCACTGTACAATAGAAATACGACTCAAGTGGCAGATGTGAGCTACACGTGTGATTTTTAACTTTATTTATTTTAGTCGTCTCGGCATCCAACTTGGGGCTTGGAACTCGGGACTCTGAGATCAAGAGTCCCACGCCCTTCCCACTGAGCCAGCCAGGCACCCCTACACGTGTGTTTTTAAATACTAGTGGCTATGTTAAAAAAAAAAAAAAGCTGAAAGAAATAGGTCAAATAAACCTTAATATATTCTCTTAATATATCCAAAATATATCAGTATTCATCAGTATGAAAATTATGAGATATTTCAAATTTCTTCTTTTTCATAGCACTTCTTCGACATCTTGCATGTGTTTACACTTCCAGCACATTTTCAATGGGATTACCAACATTTTGGGTGCTCAGTACCCACGTGTGGCTAGTGATCAGTATACTGGACAGTGCAGTTTCTTCCATTTCTGACATTGAGGTCATATGTTCTGCATACTTGCTGGGCTAAATCTCCCGAGCTAATTAATGGATCTTTTCGCTATCTAGAATCTAATCTAGATAAAATATGTAGGAGTACTACAAAACAATGGGACCCCATATATTTTAGCAATTCCTTAAAGAAATTCCATAATACAGTGTGTGGAATACATCCCATCGGCTCTTTTTGATGTTATGGAGCTCCAGAAAATTGGAATGGCTCTGAGTTTTTCCTGTTTGAATTATGCCAGTCAAGCCAGTGTAGAAACTGGCAGGAAATCTCAGTGAGTGGGGCAGCTGGGGCAATCTGGGTCCCCCAAATCTCTGAATCTTCAGGGGTCCAGTGCAGGTTCACATACCCTGTCCAAGGTCCCAGCCCAGCCCTTCCCAAGATACTCTTCCTGATCTTGGGGGAAACTGACCTTAAACCGATACAGTGTTCCTCTCTTGCTTTCTAGCAGGAGTAGCCTTATCTTAATTTCAAGTATTCAAAAATGGAATTGAAGGGTACTGTGCTAAGCAAAATAAGTCAGAGAAAGACAGATAGATGATTTCAACTCATATGTGGAATTTGAGAAACTCAACAGATGAACATAGGGGAAGGGAAGGAAAGATAAGATAAAAATGGAGAGTAAGGCAAACCATAAGAAACCCTTAAATACAGAGAACAAACTGAGGGTTGCTGGAGGGGTGGTGGGTGGGGGATGGGTTAAATGGGTGAAGGGCATTGAGGAGGGCACTTGTTGAAATGAGTACTGGGTGTCATGTGTAAGAGATGAATCACTGGATTCTACTCCTGAAGCCAAGACTATATTGTATGTTAACTAACTTTAAAATACATTTAGGGGCGCCTGGGTGGCGCAGTCGGTTAAGCGACCGACTTCAGCTCAGGTCATGATCTCACGGTCCGTGAGTTCGAGCCCCGTGCCGCCTCTGTGCTGACAGCTCAGAGCCTGGAGCGTGTTTCGGATTCTGTGTCTCCCTCTCTCTCTGACCCTCCCCTGTTCATGCTCTGTCTCTCTGTCTCAAAAATAAATAAACGTTAAAAAAAATTTTTTTAGGGGCGCCTGGGTGGCTCAGTCGGTTGAGCGTCCGACTTTGGCTCAGGTCACGATCTCGCGGTCCGTGAGTTCGAGCCCCGCGTCGGGCTCTGGGCTGATGGCTCAGAGCCTGGAGCCTGCTTCTGATTCTGTGTCTCCCTCTCTCTCTGCCCCTCCCCCGTTCATGCTCTGTCTCAAAAATAAATAAATGCTAAAAAAAAATTTTTTTTAATAAAATACATTTAAAAAATAATAATAAATAAATAAAATAACCTTAAAAAAAAGAAATTCTATCTTGATCACAAATAATTGTAGAGAGCTACTAGTTGAATACATACCTAAGATATTTGAAACAACCCAAATTTTGATCTGGCAGTCCTGACACACGATGCCAATCAAAAAAAAAAAAAAAAAAAGATGGACCTTGATCTCCACCTAAAAATGTAAATTTTTAAAAAATAAACACACGAGAATTGATAAAACATGTTTTTTTTAATGGCTTTCTTGTTTACAGGGCAGTGGAAGCCTGGCATTGAAAGTTTGATTTAAATGGGGCACCTGGGGGCGCCTGGGTGGCGCAGTCGGTTAAGCGTCCGACTTCAGCCAGGTCACGATCTCACGGTCCGTGAGTTCGAGCCCCGCGTCGGGCTCTGGGCTGATGGCTCAGAGCCTGGAGCCTGTTTCCGATTCTGTGTCTCCCTCTCTCTCTGCCCCTCCCCCGTTCATGCTCTGTCTCTCTCTGTCCCAAAAATAAATAAAAAACGTTGAAAAAAAAATAAAAAATAAGAAATAAATGGGGCACCTGGGTGCCTCAGTCAGTTGAATGTCTAACTTCAGCTCCTGTCTGATCTCACCGCTTGTGGGTTCGAGCCCCGCGTCGGGCTCTGTACTGATGGCTCGGAGCCTGGAGCCTGCTTCGGATTCTGTGTCTCCCTCTCTCTCTGCTCCTCCCCCACTCACGCTCTGTCTCTGTCTCTCAAAAATAAATAAAAGTTTAAAAAAATTAAAAAAAAAAAGAAAGTTTGATTTAAAAAGATGAGGGATTTAGAGGCCCTACTGCAGAAGGCGGGTATTTGAATGCTACTTCTTTTTACCTGATAGCATTGAACATATCCTAAATGTCCACTCTCTGCAGATTTCTGCACATAAATTCCACTTGCAGAACAATTTTGTAGCTCGTGCACACGCGCAAAAATGGTGGAAACTTTAATAAATTCAACTCATTTGTTTAAAGCCAACATTTCATTTTATCGAGCCTTTATTAACTTTTTTATACCACTTTTTATGGGTTTTGTGGCTGAAAGGCACCAGTCAGACCCCACTTCAAGAAAGGACTACGGGCGCCTGGATGGCTCAGTCGGTTAGGCGGCCGACTTCGGCTCAGGTCGTGATCTTGTGGTCCGTGAGTTCGAGCCCCGCGTCAGGCTCTGTGCTGACAGCTCAGAGCCTGGAGCCTGCTTCTGTTTCTGTGTCTCCCTCTCTCTCTGCCCCTCCCCCACTCGCGCTCTGTCTCTCTCTGCCTTTCAAAAATGAATAAATGTTAAAAAAAATTCAAAAAAAAAAGAAAGAAAGGTCTAACTTCCCAGCTGCGAGGTGTGCTACCAGCTGTGAGTACCTTAAGAATCCACCTGGGATTTTGACTTGAGGGTCACACTGCTCTTGGGATGCCCAGTGCTAATGACCGGGCAAGGTGGTGGTACTGGGGCATAGGCTTTTCTGCCCCATGCGGGACCCTTCTAATGGGTGGTCTTCGTTATGGAGCTCCCCGATGAGCTGGCAGAGATTTTGTCACATCTGCGTTGCTAACAACATGCCCTGCCCCCTTTTCTTCACACATGTTCCTCCTCAGGAAACCTTTTGGATCCTTTACTCCCGGGCATCTGTTTCCCAGGGAACCCAACCTGCAACAATTTTCTATTTCACTAGTTTGAGCTTTGTATTTTTTTTTATTTTTTAAAAATGTTTATTCATATTTTGAGAGAGCATGAGTGGGGAAGGGGCAGAGAGAGAGGGAGACAGAATCCAAAGAAGGCTCCAGGCTCTGAACTGACAGCACAGAGCCCGACGCGGGGATCGAACTCACAGACCTGTGAGCCATCCAGGCACCCCGAGCTTATCTTTATTAATTCGGTTCATGTTTTCTTTTAGATAATTTTGCAGCTTTGCAATTGTGCTTTTAGTACATTAGTTTGCATCTTCTTTTGTTTCTGTTTCAATAGTGAAAGCATTGAAATGGGTAATCACAAACTGGCGGACTTCAATGCTTTTAGGGCAGTCATAGACCTTCTAATTCTCCATAGGCCCCACCTCTACTTTTACATCTAGCCCCTTCCCACATCTGCCTCACCTACCTAGACGCTGAGCACTTTTGCGATTCCTGATTTAAAGCTTTAGATCTGTGGGGTGCTTGGGTGGCTCAGTGAGTTAAGCGTCCGACTTCAGCTCGGGTCATGATCTCGCAGCTTGTGGGGTCGAGCCCCGTGTTGGGCTCTGTGCCGACAGCTCGGAGCCTGGAGCCTGGGTCGGATTCTGTGTCTCCCTCTCTCTCTGTCCCTCCCCTGCTTGTGCTTTCTCTTTCAAAAATAAATAAATATTAAAAACTAAAATATTAAAGCTGTAAATCTTCTAAGTAAAATTTTAGGTGATCCCATAGGTTTTGGTATATTCACATTTTGTTACTTCCTAACATTTTTATAAATTTTGTTTTTACGTCCTCTTTAATCGAGGATTAAATTGATGTTCTTCGATTTCTAGATAGTGAAGATATTTTGGTCATCTTTTATTATTCGTTTCTAATTTCACTGGATTGTAATGAGAAAATGCAGCCTCTACAATCCCTTCTCGGAGCTCCTGGATGGCTCAGTCAGTTTAGACTGAGTTTAGACTCTTTATTTTGGCTCAGGTCATGATCCCAGGGTTGTGGGATCGAGCCCCATGTTGGGCTCCATGCTGAGTATGGAACTGCTTAAGATTCTCTCTCTCTCTCTCTCTCTCTCTCTCTCTCTCTCCCTCTGCCCCTCCCCCCACTTGCACTCTTTGTAAAATAAAATAAAATAAAATAAAATAAAATAAAATAAATGAATGAATAAATAAAAGATTAAAAAAAAGAAATTCTCTTAAATTTATGAAGTTTTCCCTCTGTGATGATACACACAATTAATGGGCATTAGAAAATAATTTACATTTTTAGGGGCGCCTGGGTGGCTCAGTCAGTTGAGCATCTGACTCTTGATTTCGGCTCAGGTCATGATCTCATGGTTCATGCGTTTGAGCCTCATATTGGGTTCCATGCTGACAGCACAGAGCCTCTTTGGGATTCTCTCTCCCTCCCTCTCTGGCTATCTCTTGCTCTTTCTCTCTCTCAAAATAAATAAACTTTTAAAAGAGAAAATAATTACATTTGTAGATGGATATGGATATATATAGTCATACGTTGAGCTTGTTGGTTATATTAATCAACTTATCTATTTCCTAGCTTATTTTTTGTGTACTTGATCAGTTAAGTTCCGAAGGAGGTATATTATAATCTCACATCGTGGTTGTGGTTTTTGTCAAAATCTTGTGTTTCTAAGAGTTTTGCTTTAAATCTTAAGCTGCTATAACAATTAAGTACATAAAGGTTTATGGCTCACCTCTTCATTAAAGGCTGAACAATTTATGTGCTTTTTGTATTTCTTATTGCTTTTAATCTTGAATTCCACGTAAAAAAAAATAAAACTCCACTTAAGCAACACACATTTTTGATCTCACAGTTTCTATGGGTCAGGAATAGCATGGCCTATGCTATTCTACTTCACAGTCATCTACTTCATCTACTTCACAGTCATCTACTTCACAGTCTCTCATAAGATTTCAAAGTGCTCACTCAGGGTCTCTCACAGGCTGCAAAGTTGTCAGCTGGGGCTGCGGTCTCATCTCAAGGCTCATCTGGGACAGGATCCATTTCCAAGTTCCATCACATGGTTATTGGCAGGATCCAGTTCCTTGCCAAGCTGTTGGACTGAGGGCCTCAGTTCTTTGCCAGGTGGCTCTCTAGATCAGAGTACAAGAACAGCCAAAGAGGGAAGGTAAGCAGAACAGAAGCCACAGTTTTTCATGGCCTAATTATGAAAGTGACGTGCCATCATTTTTTCCATTGTGTGTGATAAGCAAGTCAGTAGAACCAACACACATGCAGGAAGAGGGAATTAGGGGCGCCTGGGTGGCTCAGTCGGTTGAGCATCCAACTCTTGATTTTTGGGTCAGGTCGTAATATAGCGGTTTGCGGGATCGAGCCCCACTCAATGTGGGATCTGAGCTCCACTCAGCATGGAGCCTGCTTGAGATTCTCTCTTGCTCTCTCTCTGCCCCTCCCCTGCTTGCACTGGCTTTCTATCTAAATAATAAATAAACAAACAAACAAATGAACAAACATTAAAAAAAAAAAGGAGGGAATTACACAAGGGAGTGAGCACCAGGAGGCAAAGATTACTGGGAGCCATTTTAGAAGCAGCCCTTCACAGCCCGGTGTAGGATTGTTAGCCAGAAGTTCTCTTCTCCCAACTATAGATAGTGTTCTACGGATAGTGTTCCAGTGCTTTCTGGCTTTCCGTGTCATAGATTAAAAGTCTAATCCTAGTTTATTTGCCTTTGTAAGTGTGTCAGTCAGAGTCCAACCAGAAAATAGAAACGGCTCTGAGTATTTCAAATGAAGGGAATATACGGGGTGTCTGGCTGGCTCAGTTGGAAGAGCATGTGACTATTGATCTTGGGGTCATGAGTTCGAGCCCCACGTTGGGTGTAGAGATCACTAAATAAATGAATAAATAAAATAGAGGGAAGATAAAAACACAGGGAATGGATTACACAAGTAATGGAAGAATTGGTAAATCGAAAAGGTGACGATAAGGGGCAGCCAGAGGTTAAGAACAGCGGAGAGTAACTACTCCCCCCAGGCCGGGGAGTCAAAGGCAGGAAGTGGTTTTAAGGGAGCCCAGGGGCCAGGGTTCCCCAGTGGAAGCCTGTCTGGTAGGAGCTGGGGCTACAGAGGGGCTCTAATCACTGCTAGAGATGCTACCTGCGGCAGAGGGGGAGGTGAAGAATTACTCTGGCTTCTCCCTATCCGCTGCCTCCACCCATCCACAGTGCCTCCTGTTGTCCAAAGCCAGCGGGAAGCCGGAGAGTGTTCTTTCTGCTTGGAACCTTGTGAGATTTTCCCTTTATCTTTGGAATGCAAGGATGTCACAAGAAAAGGTTTCCATGTGTTTTTTCGTTATCATTCGTGAGACTCCGTGAGCCCTTTCAATCTGCAAACCATACTCTTTCCTCAACTCAGAGAAATTTTCTTCCATTATTTATTTGTTTCTTCCCTTCTTTATGTTCACTTTCTTCTTCTTTTTTTAAGTGTATTTATTTATTTTGAGAGAGAGAGAGTGTGGGGGGGGGAGGAGCAGAGAGAGAAGGAGACAGAGAGAATCCCAAGCAGGCTCCACACCGTCAGCACAAAGCCCAATGCCGGGCTTGAACTCAAGAACCGTGAGACCATGACCTGAGCCGAAATCAAGAGTCAGACGCTTAACTGACTGAACCACCCAGGTACCCCCCACTTTATCCTTCTGAGCCCCTATTATTTGCATGACAAATCTCCTGGATCTGTTTTCCGAGTCTCTTACCCCTAATGATTTCTGTGTCTTTATATTTTTGTTCTCTGTTGAAAGATGTATCTTCCAGTTGATTTTCCAGATGAGTAATTTGGCTCTGCGTTAGTGACCGTCCCCTTTTTCAGCTTGTGTACGGAATTTTTAAATTCTAAAACCATACTTTCTAGTTCTACAGTGTCATGTTTTGTGCTCTAATTGCACACCTTGGGAGTTCTCACTGCTTTTTCTTATGGTTCATTATTTGACAACCATGTATACAACGCATAGTGTGTGCCAGGCACTGGTTGAAACATTTTATAAATATTAATTTAATTATTTAATAACTCTGACTCTTCCTTTCTACACTAATGGGAGCCACCTGGCTAATTGTTCGAGTTAGTCTTCCTCCCTCTAGTTAGTAATTTTTCTTAAATGGGTTCTTTCTCTTTGCCTGCTTGTGATTTTTGACTCCTTAGCAATCAGGTCAGGCAATTAGGGTCTCCTGAGCAGTGGTAAACCAGCGAATGGTGAAAGGTGAAGCAGTTTTTGCTCTTGTGGGTCAGAGGTAAACTACATGAAGAGCAATTATGCCTTTGGTGAGGCACAGGGAGCTAGCCTCTCTGTCCCATGTCTCCCTGAATGCAAGCGGAAATTTCTTCTAACCATAGGACTAAAAGCAACTCAGGCCAACAGAATCGTTTTCCTGGAGGTCCACAATTGAATCAAGCCCCCATCGTACCTCAGGAAAGCGGCCTGGCAGGTCCAAGCTTCGAAGGATAGGCTGAACTTTCTCAGAGAACCACAAAATCAGTGTCATTGTCACAGGTTTCAACAGATATGCCCCATACTCTACCACTATCCGTTGACTCTCACCCAGCTCTAAGGTGATGGACCAGTTTCAGCCAACCGACGGAGTAACTCCAGAGCAAAGATCTCCTATTTGAAGTGCCCACATTGGGCAAAAATGGTCAGGCACTGGCACCCCTGCCATGCTTAGTCATTATCTGGAGGTTGCCCAAGAAGAGTGCAACCTTGGCTCTAATCGGTTCTTCGTCCCCACTTAGTGGATCTTAAATACGGCCTTAGATGCAGCTTCCAGCCTCCCTCACCTTGCCTACCCTGGCTGTTGTGTTACTCTCAAGCAGAATTGAGTAGAAAGAGTGTGCCAGGGGGGCGCCTGGGTGGCGCAGTCGGTTAGGCGTCCGACTTCAGCCAGGTCACGATCTCGCGGTCCGTGAGTTCGAGCCCCGCGTCAGGCTCCGGGCTGATGGCTCGGAGCCTGGAGCCTGTTTCCGATTCTGTGTCTCCCTCTCACTCTGCCCCTCCCCCGTTCATGCTCTGTCTCTCTCTGTCCCAAAAATAAATAAACATTGAAAAAAAAAAAAAAAAAAAAAAGAGTGTGCCAGGGACATTCGTTCAAGCTGCCATCTTCCCAGAATTTGAGGATAAACCTTTTAACGGTCACTAAAAAAAACCCCAAAAATATAAAGAATGAATTGATTTTACTATGATGTATGTAGTCGTGGCTCTCTTTATGTCTATCCTGCTTGAGGTTCATTCAATTAAATGGAATTAAATGAAATAATTTTCAGTTAGTTTATTTCAAACAACTTGTTTTATTTAACTTACTTTCGTTCGTTTTGAAAGTAGGTAGTGCTTGATGTAACAAGACTCGTACAGGGGGCGCCTGGATGTCACAGTCAGTTAAGCAACGACTTCAGGTCAGGTCATGATCTCACGGTTTGTGAGTTTGAGCCCCGCGTTGGGCTCTGGGCTGTCAGCCTGGAACCTGCTTCAGATTCTGTGTCTCTCTCTCTCTCTCTCTCTCTCTCTCTCTCTCTTTGTTCCTCCCCTGCTCATGCTCTGTCTCTCTCTGTCTCTCAAAAACAAATAAACGTCTAAAAAAAAAAAAACCTCATACAGAAGCATATAAAGTAAAACATAAAATTGTGCTCCACCTTTCACTTCCCCTGACTCCCTAGTAATAACCATAAACAACAATATGTATCTCTCCGAACTTTTTCCAATGTATGTTTAGACCTATGCATATATTTTTAACTGGGTAGAGTGTAAATACAAAACAGCTTTGTCTCCAACCACTCTGGCCAGTGTCTTCCCCCCATCCCAGGTCCAGACTGACCTCTACTGCTCTTTCATTCTCCCCCCTCGCTCAGCTGCTTCTGGGTCCTCTAGGGTAAGGGCGGAGGTGGGGAGGTTAGAGAAAAAGAGACGAGGATTTTGTTTCTGGTGTTTTGTTTTTGTTTTCACTTATCTGGTCTTTCTTTTGTCGCTCTCTCCTGGCCAAAATAGGCCGGTCTTGATGTCCTCCGTGGGGCAGATATTCAAAAGGCTCGCTTTGGGGGAGGTGGAGGTTAGGAGAACACTTACATGGATTCTTCCGAGATGCCCCCCAAACCTCCACACCGCCCAGTAATGCAATTTGCACGCGGGGCTCTCTTGCTGATTTCTTGCCGCCTTCCTTCAGTTCCTATCCCTGACAGCATACCCCACGGACTCTTATTGCTGGGGACCCCTCACCTCAATAGGTTGCCTGCCGAAAGCGGGACAACTTCACAACAGCTTGAGTGCAGCTTCCTTCTGGACTTCATTCAGGATCCACTGCAGTGTTTTAACCAAGATGCTCTTTCGGGGATGGCATCCTCCAGCCAAAGACTGAGCATGGCAGCGGTACTAGGACCTACCCGTCCATTCTATGCTCAGCATGTGCTTCCTTTAACAGGCAATCCTCAGGGCGCCTGGGTGGCTCAGTCGGTTGGGCGGCCGACTTCGGCTCAGGTCACGATCTCGCGGTCCGTGAGTTCGAGCCCCGCGTCGGGCTCTGTGCTGACCGCTCAGAGCCCGGAGCCTGTTTCAGATTCTGTGTCTCCCTCTCTCTCTGACCCTCCCCCGTTCATGCTCTGTCTCTCTCTGTCTCAAAAATAAATAAACGTTAAAAAAAAACAAAACTGGCAATCCTCGCTCTGGAGCTCACCATTGGCTTGGCTGAAACCTTGTCAGATCTGCATCGTGGTCTCAGGTTCTTTCTGCCCAGTCCTACTCTCTGCCTGCTTTGCTTTCACCGGTGTCCTATCCCCATCACCATCTGCAGGCTCTCCCTGCTCAGTTCTGCCCCCCCACCCGCACCCGCACCATTTCTCTTCACAGGTGTGAAATGTGTATCATCATCTCAAGTTTTCCCTGTCCAATTCTCCTTCCCTCACTTTATCTTTCCCAGGAGTTACCTACCCAATAAGCTTTGGACACTCTTAACTCTCTCTCAGCACCTGTTTCCCAGAGGACTCAAATTAACAGTCTCCAAATTTCTGCAGCCCAGGGGCCACCCTAGTTTTTGAAGGGTTTAGCTGCGGCGGGAGACAGGGGGGGCGGGGGGGGGGGGGGGAGGGTTCTGGTGGCTCAGTCAGTTAAGCGGCCAACTGTTGGTTTCCGCTCAAGAGTTCATGAATTAGAGCCCTGCATCTGGCTCTGCGCTGATCGTGCAGGGCCTGCTTGAGATTCTCTTTATCTCTCGCTCTCTGCGCCCCCCTGCCGGACTCTCGGGCACAAGTGCATATTCTTTCTCTCTCTCTCTGAAAATAAATAAATAAATATTAAAAAATAAAAAAAAAATTTGAGGGTCTGGGTGGCTCAGTCGGTTGAGCGCCGGACTCTTGGTTTCAGCTCAGCTCATGATCTCACAGTTCGTGGGTTCGAGCCCGGCATCGGGCTCTGCACTGGCAGTGCGGGGCCTGCTTGGGATTCTCTTTCTCCCTCTGTCTCTGCCCCTCCCCCACTTGGGCCATCTCTGTCTCTCTCAAAATAAAGAAATAAACTCTAAAAATAAGGTAAAATAAATTTTAAAAAATAAAAATAAATTTTTAAAAACAAAATTTTAAAAGAGCCATCTGAGAGGCATCTGAGAGGTTCCTTTGGAACCCCCACATTTGAATGGGAAAACTATGACATTCATCACCTTAGTCTGTTAATGCCTGTAGTCTGTTAACTCCTGAATCTGATATCTTGTTTGTGTGTCAATGAATTTGCCTCAGATTTCTGTCCTTCTCTTCATATGGACTTGGTGAGGTGGTAAGGATGATGGCTGAAGAACCCCTTCTGTATTTTTGTGCATGCTGGAGGGACTGCCTGGCTGGTCCTCGGCCCATTTTTTAGAAAGTGGACCTCAGCTAAAATCCCAAAATAGGACAATTCTCATTCAAATTTGACACACACAAATCCACACACGTACCATATGCACACAGATATATTTATATATAAAGTTGTTTATAAAATGACATCATGCTCTTTATTTCCACACTTGCTTTTAAAAATCCATACAATACATACAATGTCCAGCACGAAGAATGAACCATAATGTAAACCATGAACTTTGGGTGATAATGATGTGTTAACGTAGGTTCATCGGTTGTAACAAATGTACTGCTGTGGTATAAGGTACCACAATTGTGGGGAGGTTGTGCTCGTGTGGGGACAGGGGATATATGAGAATGCTCTGTCCTTTCTGCTCTTTTGCTGTGAACCTAAAACTGCTCAAAAAATAAAGATTATTATTTTTTAAAAAGTTTCAAAAATTTTATAAGAGCAACTTACCTAATTCTTTTAATTGTTATGTAGAATTCTACCACATGGGCTACCATGATCTATTTAACCAGCACCCTATATTTAAGGGTATTTCATTAATTTTTCATCTTTACAAATAATTCCACAATGATCATTACTATATATCCATCTAAGTAATTCTACACGACAGCTTCACCAAAGTGTAGTGACTAGATCAAAGAGTTTGGACCTTTAAAACATTAATAGATATACAATGTTTATAGATATGCAAAATGCTTTCCAACAATACTGATCCAATATATATTCTCATCAATGTTGAGTGACAGTTTCTTTGCACCCTTCTCAACCCTGGGAATTGACAATATGTTAAATCTTTGCCAACCTAATGGGTAGGTCAAATGAAATATTTTGACTTACATTTCTATGGCTTTTTTTTAAAGTTTTTGTTTATTTATTTTGAAAGAGAGAGGGAGTAAGCATAAGCAGGGGAGGGGCAGAAAGAGAGGGAGAGAGAGAGAAGCACAAGCAGTGCAGAGCCCAATGTGGGGCTTGAACTCACAAACCATGAGATTATGACCTGAGCTGAAATCAAGAGGCAGACACCTAACTGAGCCACCTAGATGACCCTGCATTTCCTTGGTTATTAATGAGCCTGAGTATCTTTCATACATT
This sequence comes from Lynx canadensis, assembly GCF_007474595.2. NCBI lineage: Eukaryota > Metazoa > Chordata > Mammalia > Carnivora > Felidae > Lynx > Lynx canadensis. The sequence goes on from NC_044321.2 coordinate 98,889,153, forward strand.
TCTACATTTGTATATTCTCATATCCTTTGTCTATTTTCCTAATGTGTTATTGGCCTTATTGATTTGTAGGAATTCTTTTTTATATTAAATAAATACTCTTGTCTGTCATATGTGTTGCAAATATATCTTCCCAATTTGTTTTTTTATCTTTATTTATGGTGTTTTATGCTTTGCACCTTTAAAAAAATTTTAATGTAGTTGAATTTATGTCTTTTTGCTCTTACAGCTTCTTGGTTTTGTGCCACACTTACAAAAGCCTCACCCATTTTTTTCTTACACTATTTTTATGGTTCTATTATATCTTTGATACATTTCAATGTATTTTGGAATAAGGAATGAGGTAGTACATCATTTATATTTTTCCAACTGGTTAGCTAGTTTTCCAGACACCTTAATTAGACAATGTTATCTTTTCTCTACTGATTTCAAAATGCCACCTTTCCAAAATCTAAATTGTTGTATGCACTTGGTTTATTTCCAAGCCTTCTATTCTGCTTCTTACCATTTTTTTTAATTTTATTTTTTATTTTTTACAGTTTACATCCCAATTAGTTAGCATATAGTGAAACAATGATTTCAGGAGTAGATTCCTTAATGCCCCTTCCCCATTTAGCCCATCTCCCCTCCCACAACCCCTCCAGCAACCCTCAGTTTGTTTTCCATATTTATGAGTCTCTTCTGTTTTGTCCCCCTCCCTGTTTTTATATTATTTTTGTTTCCCTTCCCTTATGTTCATTTGTTTCTTCTCTTAAAGTCCTCATATGAATGAAGTCATATGATTTTTGTCTTTCTCTGACTAATTTCACTTAGCACAATACCCTCCAGTTCCATCCACGTAGTTGCAAATGGCAAGATTTCATTTTTTTTTTTTGATAGCCGAGTAATACTCCATTGTATATATATACCATGTCTTCTTTATCCATTCATCCATCGATGGATATTTGGGCTCTTTCCATACTTTGGCTATTGTTGATAGTGCTGCTATAAACATGGGGGTGCAAAAAAAATTAAAAAAAACATGGGGGTGCATGTGTCCTTTGAAACAGCACACCTGTATCCCGTGGATAAATGCCTAGTAGTGCAATTGCCGGGTCATAGGGTAGTTCTATTTTTAGTTTTTTGAGGACCCTCCATACTGTTTTCCAGAGTTGCTGTACCAGTTTGCATTCCCACCACCAAGGCAACAGAGATCCTCTTTCTCCACACCCTCGCCAACATCTGCTGTTGCCTGAGTTGTGAATGTTAGCCATTCTGACAGGGGTGAGGCGGTATCTCATTGTGGTTTTGATTTGTATTTCCCTGATGATGAGTGATGTGGAGCATTTTTTCATGTGTCGGTTGGCCATCTGGATGTCTTCCTTGGTGAAGTGTCTATTCATGTCTTTTGCCCATTTCTTCACTGGATTATTTGTTTTTTGGGTGTTGAGTTGATAAGTTCTTTATAGATTTTGGATACTAACCCTTTATCTGATATGTCATTTGCAAATATCCTCTCCCATTCCGTCGGTTACCTTTTAGTTTTGCTGATCGTTTCCTTCGCTGTGCAGAAGCTTTTTATTTTGATGAGGTCCCAATAGTTCATTTTTGCTTTTGTTTCCCTTGCCTCTGGAGATGTGTTGAGTAAGAAGTTGCTGCGGCCAAGGTCAAAGAGGTTTTGCCTGCTTTCTCTTCGAGGGTTTTGATGGGTTCATGCCTTACGTTTAGGTCTTTCATCCATTTTGAGTTTATTTTTGTGTATGGCATAAGAAAGTGGTCCAGGTCCATTCTTCTGCATGTCGCTGTCCAGTTTTCCCAGCACCACTTGCTGAAGAGGCTGTCTTTATTCCATTGGATATTCTTTCCTGCTTTGTCAAAGATAAGTTGGCCATTAGATTCCAACTTTTGTACTCCTAGCTCCATGAGGCCGCCAGAAAAGCAACTGAGCTTCTCTTGGGAGTAGGAAAACCCCCTTAGGATGAAAGCATCCCTGCATGCTTCGCTAACCTCTGTAGGTGTCTCACCTCACTCAAATCTCACCTCAGTGACGGTTCCTCTGACGGCCTTAGCAGTCTGGAGCTGATGTTTGAAGATTTGTTTGTTTCCCCATTTCCAGAGGACAGTCCTCTGAGTCCCTTCTCCAGAAGAGGGTCTGTGTTGCGCTAGCAGACCCCCTTTGGCTGGCCCTCAGCTCCAACGGAGCTCCATCTCTTTGGTTCCTAGTTCCCACTCATAAGCACTGCTTGCCTGTCCACTGTTTCCTGTGTGTGTGTGTGGGGGGGGTGTGTGTGGATGTGGGTGCGTGAGACAGAGACAGAGAGAGACAGAGAGACAGAGAGGTCATCCAGGGTTTAAGGTCTACCTTTCTGGTAGCTTCAGGTCACTAACTCATTGTCTCACCTGCCACTCTCACTTAAGGAGCATCTCTAGATTGGCAAACGCCTACGATAGAAGAGGCCCCTGGCTCAGTTCTTTGTGCTCTGACCACACAGAACGCTCACCACTACCACCATAGCCCAAGCTACCAACATCTCTTTCCTGGACCTAAGTGGTCTCCCTGCTTCCACTTTTGCTCCCCTATTCGCTGCATAGAAATAACAGTGATCAGGGGTGCCTGGGTGTCTCATTTGCTTAGTCGTCTGACTCTTGATTTTGGGTCAGGTCACGGTCTTGTATTTCACGGTTTCGAGCCCCTCCTTGCTGTCAGTGTGGAGCCTGCTTGGGATTCCCTTTCTTCATCTCTCTCTGCCCTCCCCTTCCCTCTCCAAATAAATAAATAAACTAAAAAAAATACTGTCATTTAAAAAAATAAATCAGGGGCGCCTGGGCGGCTCGATCGATTAAGCATCTGACTCTTGATTTTGGCTCAGCTCATGATCTCACGGTTCATGGTTTCGAACCCCATGTCAGGCTCTGTGCTGACAGCATGGAGCCTGCTTGGGATTCTCTCTCTCTCTGCTCCTCTCCCTCTCTCTTTCTCAAAATAAATCAATAAACTATAAATAGACAAATAAATAAATAAATCAGACAGAACACTTCTTTCTTTAAAACCTCCCAGCGGCTTTTAAACTCACTCAGAATAAGGGTGCCTGGGTGGCTCAGTCGGTTAAGCATCTGACTTCTCCTCAGGTCATGATTTTGCGGTTTTTGAGTTCGAGTCCCTGCATCAGGCTCTGTGCTGACAGCTCCGAGCCTGGAGCTTCTGATTCTGTGTCTCCCTCTCTCTCTGCCCCTCCCCCACTTGCACTCTGTCTCTCTCTCTCTCTCTCAAAAATAAACATTAAAAAAATTTAACTCACTCAGAATAAAATTCAAAATCTTTCCCATGACCTGTAAGGACTTTCATAACCTGGCCCCTAGTTACCACCTAGACAGTAACACCAGCCCTTCAGTTGTACTAGCTCCTTGCTGTTCCTCAAACAAGCCAATTGCACTTGAGCCTTGGGGCTTTGTACTTACTGCCTGTAATGCTCTGATATTTACATGGCTGGTTTGTTCACCTCCTTTAAATTTCTGATCAAGTTTCACCTATCAGAAAGTGCTTCCCCGACCATTCTATATAAAGTAGCATTCCTAGGGGCGCCTGGGTGGCTCAGTCGGTTGAGTGTCCAACTTCAGCTCAGGTCATGGTCTCGCAGTTCGTGAGTTCGAGCCCCGTGTTGGGCTCTGTGCTAACAAACAGCTCAGAGCCTGGAGCCCGCTTCAGATTCTGTGTCTCCCTCTCTCTCTCTTTCCCCCTCCCCTGCTCACGCTCTGTTTCTCTCTGTCTCTCAAAAATAAATGTTAAAAAAATGTTTTAAAAAGTAGCATTCCTCTCCCTTAATTCTCTATCCTCTTATCCAGCTTTACCAATTGTCATACTATATGTCTATTTGTTGTTTATTTTTATTTTTTTTTAATGTTTATTTATTTTTGAGAGTGTATGCATGTGTGCGAGTGGGGGAGGGGGAGAGAGAGAAGGACAGAGGATCCAAAGTGTGCTCCACGCTGACAGCAGTGAGCCCAATGCGGGGGTTGAACCCACAAATTATCAGATCATGACCTGAGCCAAAGTTGGACGCTTAACAAACTGAGCCACCCAGGCACCCCGTTTATTTGTTTTTATAATGCTGTTTTTCTCTCTCACTAGATTGCATGATCCACACAAAAAAAGGAACTTTATTTATCTTTTACATCCAGCATCTTAAACAGTGCCTTACACATTATAGGTGCCCCATAAATACTATATTAATGAGGAAATTGTGTAAAACCTATATAAAGGAGACTAATTTTTTCCAGAGAGACATCAAGAGATCAAATTTTTGCAAAGGTTTCAGTAACTCCTCTAAATCTATTTATAAATTTATAGCAATTTTGATTTTTTTTTTTAAAGATTTTATTTTTGGGGCACCTGGGTGGCTCAGTCGGTTGAGCGTCTGACTTCAGCTCAGGTCATGATCTCACAATTCGTGGGTTCGAGCCCGGTGTTGGGCTCTGTGCTGACAGCTCGGAGCCTGCAGCCTGCTTCTGATTCTGTGTCTCCCTCTCTCTCGCTCTGCCCCTCCCCCACTCACACTCTGTCTCTCTCTCCTTCAAAAATAAATAAACATTAAAAAAAATTTTTTTAAGATTTTATTTTTAAGTAATCCCCACACCCAACATGGCTCTTGAACTTAAACCTCGAGATAGAGTTGCATGCTCTACCAACTGAGCCAGCCAGGTGTCCCTACAGCAATCCTGATTTTAAAACCCCATGGTACTTTTTGGATAGTTGAAGAAATGATCTTAAAGATTCATCTAAGTAGGGGAGCCTGGATAACTGTCGGTTAAGCATCTGACTTTCACTCAAGTCATGATGTCGTGGTTTGTGGGACCAAGCCCCACGCTGGGTTCTGTGCTGACAGCTCAGAACCTGGAGCCTGGAGCCTGCTTCCCATTCTTTGTCTCCCTCTCTCTCTGCCCCACCCCAGCTCATTCTCTCTCTCTCTCTCTCTCTCTCTCTCTCTCAAAAATAAATAAATAAACATTAAAAAATTGAAGATTCATCTAAGTAAAAATATGCAAGAATATCTGGGAATTTTATAAAAAAAATAAGTTGGAAATCTTGCTCTACTAAATATTAAAACAATTATAAGGTGACAAATTTTAAAGTATGATATAATAATTAAAATAGTAAGAAGCATCTTGATAAAAACCCGCAAGAAAGTAGGGATAGAAGGAGTATACCTTGAGATCATAAAAGCCATATATGAACGACCCAATGCTAATATCATCCTTAATGGGGAAAAACTTAGAGCTTTCCCTCTAAGGTCAGGAACAAGACAGGGATGTCCACTCTCGCTACTGTTATTCAACATAGTATTGGAAGTCTTAGCCTCTGCAATCAGACAACACAAAGAAATAAAAGGCATCCAAATCAGCCAAGAGGAGGTCAAACTTTCACTCTTCACAGATGACATGATACTCTATATGGAAAACCCAAAATATTCTACCAAAAAACTACTAGAATTGACTCATGAATTCAACAAGGTAGTAGGATATAAAATCAATGCACAAAAATCGGTTGCATTCCTATACACCAACAATGAAGCGACCAAAAGAGAAATCAAGGAATCGATTCCATTTACAGTTGCACAAAAACCCATAAAATACCCAGGAATAAATCTAACCAAAGAGGTGAAAAAATCTGTACACTGAAAACTATAGAAAGCTTATGAAAGAAATTGAAGAAGACACAAAAAAATGGAAAAAGATTCCATGCTCCTGGAGAGGAAGAACAAATATTGTTAAAATGTCGATACTACCCAAAGCAATCTACATATTCAATGCAATCCCTATCAAAGTAACACCAGCATTCTTCACAGAGCTAGAACAAATAATTCTAAAATTTGTATGGAACCAGAAAAGATCCCAAATAGCCAAAGCGATCTTGAAAAAGAAAACCAAAGCAGGAGGCATCACAATCCCAGACTTCAAGTTATACTACAAAGCTGTAATCATCAAGACAGTATGGCACAAGAACAGACACTCAGATCAATGGAACAGAATAGAGAACCGAGAAATGGACCCACAAACGTATGGCCAACTAATCTTTGATAAAGCAGGAAAGACTATCCAATGGAAAAAAGACACTCTCTTCAGCAAGTGGTGCTGGGAAAACTGGACAGCGACATGCAGAAGAATGAACCTGGACCACTTTCTTACACCATACACAAAAATAAACTCAAATGGATGAAAGACCTCAATGTAAGACAGGAAGCCATCAAAATCCTCAAGGAGAAAGCAGGCAAAAACCTCTTTGATCTTGCCCAAAGCAACTTCTTACTCAACTCCAGAGGCAAGGGAAACAAAAGCAAAAATGAGCTACTGGGACCTCATCAAAATAAAAAGCTTCTGCACAGGGAGGAAATAATCAGCAAGACTAAGAAAGAGGATATCTGTTGCATTGCTGGTGGGAATGCAAACTGGTACAGCCACTCTGGAAAACAGTATGGAGGGTCCTCAAAGCATTAAAAATAGAACTACCTTACGACCCAGCAATTGCACTACTAGGAATTTACCCAAGGGATACAGGTGTGCTGTTTCGAAGGGGCACATGCACCCTAATGTTTATAGCAGCACTATCAACAATAGCCAACGTGTGGAAAGAGCCCAAATGTCCATTGATGGATGAATGGATAAAGAAGACGTGATATATATATATATATATATATATATATATATATATAAATGGGGTATTACTCAGCAATCAAAAAGAATGAAACCTTGCCATTTGCAACTGCGTGGATGGAACTGGAGGGTATTATGCTAAGTGAAATTGGTCAGTCAGAGAAAGACAAATATCATGACTTCACTCAAAGGAGGACTTTAAGAGACGAAACAGATGAACATAAGGGAAGGGAAGCAAAAATAATATAAAAACAGGGAGGGGGACAAAACAGAAGAGACTCATAAATATGGAGAACAAACAGAGGGTTACTGGAGGGGTTGTGGGAGGGGAGATGGGCTAAATGGGTAAAGGGCATTAAGGAATCTACTCCTGAAATCATTGTTGCACTATATGCTAACTAACTTGGGTACAAATTTTAAAAATAAATTAAAAAAAAAAGTTAGAATCTAGGGTAAACTATGCCCTGCTTTGGGCTTGGAAAATAGAGGATCACACTCCAGAGTAAGGATGACCCCGAAGTAAATCAGTCTTCATAAAGTCTGCATTTCAGCTTTTGTTATTTAAATGGCTCAGAAAACATCAAGGTTTACATTTGGGTTAAAGTAATCCCATATTCTTAGTACCCCCAGGCACCTGGAGAGGAGCAAACAAATCTTTTCTAGGAAAAGATAATATTATTCCAGACTTCAAATTATTTCTGTCAATAATTTTCAAATACGATATCTAACACATAATTCAAGGTAGCCAGACACACAGTGAGAGACAGCACAGAATGAGCAAGAACCATCAGAACAACAGACTCACTAGGATGCCAGATACTGAGAAAAGCTTTATTTAATTGCTTCTCAATGAACTAGAAATTGTAAAAGTGATAGTACAGTTTTGAAAACAAACCCAGAAGAGACTCATAAATATGGAGAACAAACTGAGGGTTGCTGGAGGGGTTGTGGGAGGGGGGATGGGCTAAATGGGGAAGGGGCACTAAGGAATCTACTCCTGAAATCATTGTTGCACTATATGCTAACTAATTTGGATGTAAATTTTAAAAAAGAAAAAATTAAATTAAAAAAATTAAAAAAAGAAAACAAACCCACTAGGAATTATAAAAGTGAAAATTATAACCAAGATCTTGGTAGATAAGGTGCAGAGTAGATTAGACACGGCTAAAAACTGAATCAATTAACCAGAAGAGAAACTAAAACAAAATTGTTCAAATGAATTTATTTTCTCAACTACAGACTAAGGAGCCAGGAGACAATGGAAAGAGATCTTTTTTTTAATTTTTTTTAATGTTTATTTATTTTTGACAGAGAGAGACACAGCATGAGCGGGGGAGGGGCAGAGAGAGAGGGGGACACAGAATCCGAAGCAGGCTCCAGGCTCCGAGCTGTCAGCACAGAGCCCGATGTGGGGCTTGAACTCACACACCGCGAGATCATGACCTGAGCCAAAGTCGGACGCTCAACCGACTGAGCCACCCAGTCGCCCCTGGAAAGAGATCTTTAAAGCATTAAAAGAAAGTAACTGCCAACTTAGTCACACCAATTCTATACAGGTGAAAATATCTTTCAAAATTGAAGCAAGATATGGGAAACAGAAAAAGGAGCAAGGCAGCTTTATTCATAATTGCCAAAACTCGGAAGCAACCAACATGTCCTTCAAAAAGTGGGTGGATAAACTGTGGTACATCCAGACAATGGACTGTTACTCGGTGCTAAAAAAATAAAATGAGCTATCAACCCATAAAAAAGACGTGGGAGAATCTTAATGCATATTACTAAGTGAAAGAAACCAATCTGAAAAGGCTACATACTGTATGAATCACATACATATATGACATTCTGGAAAAAGCAAAACTATGGAGACAGTAAAAAGATCAGTGGTTGCCTGGGGCTTGGGGCAGGGAGGGATGAATAGGTGGAGCACAGAGGATTTTTAGAGCAGTTTAGTATTCCCCCCACCCTTGTAATCTTTACACCCAACTGTAGGGTTTGAACTCACCACCCAAAGGTCAAGAGTCACATACTGTTGCAACTGAGCCAGCCAGGTGCCCCTAGGACAGTGAACTATTCTGTATGATACATAATTGAGGATACGTGTCAAGAACCATAGAATACGTAACACAAAGAGTGAATCCGAACATAAACTACGGCCTCCTACAACATGGGTGAGCCTTGAAGACATGCCAAGTGAAAGAAGCCAGTCACAAAGGGCCACATATTATACAGCTCCATTTACATGAAATGTCAGACAGGAACTGTGAGGAGAACAGGAGGCTTCTTCAGGGTACCAGCAGTGGTAAAACAAGATAACATCACCTAGAGTTCATACTCAGGAGAAAGTCACATCCTGACTAAGTAAATACTAACAGGTTTGAGACCTGGTGGATCTGAACACTAACAGTCAAAAGGAAGGCACCTGAAAACTCCACTGAACATAAGACTTAAGAAAAAAGGAGGCAGTAACTTGGAAGGGAGAAGTATTTATTGGAGGACTAGCATCACAGAATCAGAAGTTCAAATGCCCCTTCCCCCACAAAAGCACCATTTATTAAAGGTATTGTGCTTCATCATATCAACAGGAGAGGGTGCTCTTGAACCAATAAAACAATAAGGCATCCAAACCCCTTTTCCACTGCATCAACTGTTAATGCTGAACCAGGAACTCCCAGCAATGTATAATGATTTAAAAAAGGAACCCAGTGCCCCTGGGTGGCTCAGTCAGTTGAGCATTCAAATCTTGATTTCGGCTCAGCATATGATCTCAGCAAAGTCGTGAGATCAGCCCTGCATTGGGCTCTGGGCTGATTGTGGATCCCCCTCTCTCTGTCCCTCCCTCTCTCTAAATGAATAAATAAAATAAAATAAAATAAAATAAAATAAAATAAAAAGGAAAAGGAACCCAACATCCACACAAAGCTACTATAAGAAAAAAAAGTTAAATATATTAAACAAGTAATTACAGATATGAAAGAATACTATGAATCAAAAATCAAAAACTCAGAATAGAAATAAGCAGGAGAGTGCTGACCGAACTCAGGAAAAAAAAATTGAAGAAAAAGACAAAATCATCTCAGAACTCAGAAGACCAAATTACAAAGTAGCCAAAGGAGAATGGATAATATTGAATAATACATTAAAGGAAAGAAAGAATGACAATGAAAAAGAGCCAGGAGAACCAAAACAAAATGAAAAGGTAAAGAGGAAACTGCTAGATATAATATATCTGGAATCTCTTAAAAGGAGAAAGCGAATAATGAACAGAAGCAATATTTTTGAGGTTAAAATCTTAACAAAACTGTCTAGAATGAAAGAACACCTGATTTTACATATTTAAAGAGCCCATTTTAGGGGCACCTGGCTCGTTCAGTTGGTAGAACATGCGACTCTTGATGTTGGGGTTGTAAGTTTGAGCTGCACATTGAGTGTAGAGATTACTTAAAAATAAAATCTTTTAAAAAATAGAGCCCATTTTATAGTTGGGAAAACTGACCATCAATTCTGACACAGTCTAAGAAAACAGACATTAATGATAAAGAAAAAAATCCTTTGGATTTATAGGCAAAAAGAATGAGGAAAAAAAGTGACCTTACAAAAAAGAAAATTAGGCAGCATCAAACACTTGATAGGATCTATACAAAGTAAGATAGGAGTGAAGAAACGCTTTAAAGAAACTCAAGTAAAGAATTATGAGCCAAGGATTTTAGTTTTAAACTTTCAAAAACTGAAGACATTTTGTTTTTTAAGTTTATTTATTTTGAGAGAGAGGGAGAATGAGGTAGAGGCAGAGAGAAAAGGAGAGAGAGAATCCCAAGCAGGCTCCACGCTGTCAGCACAGAGCCCGATGGGGGCTCAAACCCAGGAACTATGAGATCATGCCCTGAGCTGAAATCAAGAGTCTGATGCTTAACTGACAGAGCCACGCAGCTGCCTCCATTTTTTTTACATTTTTTAATGTTTATTTTTGAGAGACAGAGAGAGAGAGTGTGAGCGGGCAAGGGGCAGAGAGAGAGAATGAGACACAGAATCCGAAGCAGGCTCCAGGCTCTGAGCTGTCAGCACAGAGCCCAACGCGGGGCTCGAACCCACGAACCGCGAGATCATGACCTGAACCGAAGTTGGACGCTTAACCGACTGGGCCACCCAGGTGCCCCTTGGTGCCTCCATTTTGTATTCAGAAACTCTTTCTGAGGATTCTACTAGGGGTCAAGTTTCATCCAACTAAGAGACGATGGGAAATTTTTGGTAAAAAGAACAGATAATGAGAATTTAGTAGTTACTAATTATAAATCTAAGACTAAAACAAATAAGAGAATAAGAGTTGAGGAACGTTCTCTGACAAAGTAGAAGTACAACCCAAAATAGGAGTGAAGGAGAAATCTAGAAGTAGCTTAGTGATTGCTATACAGGCCATAGGTGGCAGTCAAAGGATATCATTTTAAACTAGCAAGCCAAATAATGGAAACCTAGGTGGTGAGGAAAATGGGGCCTAAGAGCTGAGATCGTTAGCTATTCCAGTCTAGACCACCTCATCTATCCTCGTTGATGGTTTCACCCAAGCTTCCTCATGCTCTGGCCCTTGAAGTAGCGCTTAAATATTTCAAGTATCCAACAGGCTCCACGCCAGACAACCTCTTTCCCTTTGTCACTCTCGCTCACACGCACGCACGCAGAACGATCAGCCCAGACCATTCATTACAGAACACTTCTCAATTCTGGGTTTCATAATCTTGTGACACTCCCTCTCTCTCACATTCTCAGCCCACAAAAAAGGAATACTTTAGTTTGGTGCTCACCAGCTGCCCCACTTGCAGCTCCAATTCAGCCCTCCCCCCTCCCCATCGGTTTCCAGGACAACTTTATTTACACAGATTCACACAACACATCTGTCTGCAGGGGCAGCATCCTGACTTCTGTCAGAGCCAGATATTGAAAGGTTATTCTCAATTCCAGAAGATGGTTGGAACTTAAAGCTGTTTTTTCTTTTTAAATTCTAAGCTGTAATCCTTTGCTGTAGGGCATACCCCGTTGAGTGCTGATCAAGCCATAAAAATGCAGGCAGGAGGTAGGTAGTTCAGAAAAAAAAAATATGAGAGATGATGCTTGCTTTGTTGTTGTTGTTGTTTGAGGTCAGTTGTTCTTATCCTATTAAGGCAATATCTATCTATTCCTGTTTAAGTAAGGTTTTATAAAATATTATGAGAAGGAATCATTTCATTCTCTCAGATGTCTTTTTGGGCATATATCTACAGGATCATATCTTTCTACCTTTCACCTATTAATATAATAAATATTATAATATTAATATATTTCATCATACTGCAGCATCTTCACATTTTAAGATAAATTCCACATACCTGATGATATTCTTTTTGTTGGTGTCTTATTAGACTTTTTGCAGCAGTATTTTAAGTGATATTCCATCATATTTTGAACAATCCCTTTTCCTTGACTGATTTTTTTCCCTTCTAAATCATCTTCTATCAAGAGCAGCACTCATATGCATACATACCACAGCCCAGCAATTATACATGGTCCCTGCTCAGTCCAGGATTCCTTCACATATCATGTCTTAGCCCAACATGACGGAACCCTTATATAGCCCACAGTCCTTAACCATAGTAGCCGGTAAGGTGAGGGATGGCCCTCTGCCTAGTTCAGAACCTTTATGCAGACCCCCACTCCGCAAATAGCTGAGCATGCAATCTTCTAACACATACCAGATCAGTAGGATTTCTCCTGTCTATATCCGTATGACTGTTTAGCAAAGGATGGTCCCTACCCATAACAGGGCCCAAACCACATAAGCCTAACACATGAGCCAACCCTAGAACAGGAAGTCTAAATCTGTGCCATGATTCCCGCCATTCCAGAGCCATTCCAAAACTGCAATTAAGCACACTGGAGTTCAAGTCTAAATTAAACCAAGACCATACCACCACTTGTCAAACCAAGAGACAGCATCTGCCAAGAACAGCGTTCATATAAGTACAGTCAACCCTTGGGTGCCAGGGTGGTGGGGCCAGCATTTACAGATGAGCTTAACTCGATCCCAGGCATGGAGACCTCAATTCTTAACAAATAAACGGTATTGAGTCGACAGGTGAAAATAAACCAGAGAGAAAAGGAAAAAAAAGTACAGTTGACCCTTGAAAAACACGGGTTTGAAGTTCATAGGTCCACTTATACATGGATTTTTTTTTTTTTTGGATATAGTACAGTACTGTAAATGTATTTTCTCTTCCTTTAATTTTCTTAACAACATTTTCTTCTCTGTAGCTTACGTTACCGTAAGAATACAGTACATAATGCGTATAACATCCAAAATATGTGTTAGTCAACTAACTGTTTGCCAAGGCTTCTGGTCAACAGTAAGCTGTCAGTTAAGTTTTTGGGAAGTCAAAAATGTTACATGGATTTCCGACCACACAGGGGTGTGTATTGGAACCCCAACCCCCGTGTGGTTCAAGAGTCAACTGTATACCCTATTTCACTCAACCATTCATTCTTTCATTTATTAAATCAGCATTTAGTGAGCGCGTACAAGTCATGGTGCTACAGTAACCGCCACAGCACTCTGAGAGATAGTCCTTTAGCCATACTGGCAACGACATCTAGCAGACCAAAGTCAGCCCCAGCTTAGACCAGGCCCATAGCCATGCAGCTTCTCAACATGCTTGAAGGGCCTACAAGGACATTCTCAGCCAAGAGCCTGTATTCATACTGTGACTGTAGAAGAGAAGACAGCTTTCCCCAAGGATGGGGGCAGGGCCCATACTCATCTGCATTCCGGCATTTAGCAAACTGGGCACCATCCCTAGGCCAAAACAGAGCCTAAATCTATTCCACTCTTCAGCAATTATGGGATGCCCTTTCCTAAGCACTTGGCTTATACATATATGTCTATACAAAACACGGCTTAGCCATATATTACTGTGAAGCACAGTTGGAAAGGCCATTCAGAAAGGCACCTTAACTTTATTGCTGCCCCTGGAAGCCATGATACAAATCTCACTCATATAAGTGACCAAACAGGAACTAACAACTCAACCCTCTACACCATAAGTTTTTTTTTTTACACACCATAAGTTTCTGTTTGTATCTATAGTTTGTTTTCATTGGTATATAATAGTCCATTGGATGAACATGGCATGTTTTATTTATTCTACTTTTGAAGGACAGCTTCTATTAAGCATACATGTATATATTATATTATATTATATTATATTATATTATATTATATTATATTATATATCTGGGGTACATAGTAAGGTATTTCTGCCAGGTATAAACCTGTGTGAAACTACTCACTCATGAAATATGTATATGTTCAAATTTAGTAAATAATACCAGACAATTTTCAAAGATGGTTGCAAAAATTTACAGTCTCATTATTGCTCCATTTTCTTGTCAGCCATTGTTAGCGTCAGGCTTTTCATTTTCACCAATCAAGTGGGTATGCAACAGCATCACATTGTGGTTTCAATTTGCATTTCTCTGACTACTAATGAGATTAAGCAACTTTTTGTATGTTTATTATCTAGTTGGATTTACAATTTTGTGGAGTCATGTCTCTAGCCTATGTTTCCATTATGCTGCCTTTTGTCTTATTGATTTGTAGGAATTCTTGATTCATTTTGGAAAACAGCCTTTTTTTTCTACTGGATTTATTGCAAATATCTGTCTACTCCACTCTGTGACTTGTCTTTTCACCTTATGGTATTTTCTGATAAAGAGAATTTCTTAATTTTAATGCATTTAAGATCAGCAGCCTGTTCCCGGGCCCTCTGTTCTGCTCCACTGGCTCACTTATCTTTATTTGCATTAATATCACACCGTATCAATCAATATAGTTTTGCAATGAGTCTCGATATCTGCTATAGTAATTCTTCCCTCCCTGTTCTTCAAGAGTGCCTTGCTATCCTTGGTCCTATGGATTGCCCTGTATGTTTTTGAATCAGCTTGTCAAATTCCACAAAGAAAACCTGCTGGGATTTTAGTTGCAACCTACAGATTACATTGCATCTATAGATCACTGCATTGAATTTATAGATCCTTTGATGTTTTTACAATTGTTGGTTCATTCCCTAGGTGAAATTTGAAACTGCCTCCTCTCCACACGCAAATACAGTGGGCAGGAAGAGACCAAAAAAAGAGACAGAGCACTCCAGATTGGTGGGTGGTAGTTTTCATAAGCAAGGGAGCTTCCATATAAGGCTTGTCTTGGGTGGTCATATCCTCTGAATGACTTCCTGCGACACCAATATTTAGTCTTCTGATCCATGAACACAGTGTATCTTTTCATTTGTTTAGGTCTTCAATGTTTTCCTTAAAAAGTTTATTTTATTTATTTTTGAGAGAGAGAGCAAAAGTGAGCTTGAGTCAGGGAGGGAGAGAGGGAGAGCGAGAAAGAGAGAGAGAGAGAGAGAGAAAGAGAATCTCAAGCAGGCTCCAAGCTGTCAGTGTAGACCCCTACATGGGGCTCAATCTCACAAACCATGAGATCATGACCTGAGCCAAAAATCATGAGTCAGATGTTCCAACTCAGCCTCCCAGGCGCCCCTTCTTTAATGTTTTTAAATTTTTTTGATTTGTTTTCTTTGATGTTTTTTAATAATATTTTATATTTTTATCCATAGAGTGTATAAACATCTCCTGTTATATTTATTTCAAGGCATTTCCAACATTTTGTTATGAAAATTTTCAAAAATACAGAAAAGGTGTGAGAATATTACAGTGGACACCCATATACCCACCACCTTGATTTCTACCATTAACATTTCACTGTACTTCCTTGGTCATGTATCTATTCATCTCCCCAACCCTCTATCCTCCATTAATCCATGTCGTTCTTGGTGTATTGCAAAGTAAATTGCAGACATCGATTAGAGGCCACTTTTAGGCAATACACTTGAGCAATGGCAACTTGATGAAGGCAAAAGGGCCCACAGCAACCACCAAGCTGCATGCAAACAGGCTCATTAAGCGACCCATCTCGAAATAACCATAGGCCCTAACTGACCAATTATAACCAGGCACAGTTCCTGAGATTACCAAAAAAGGGAAAATTCCGTACGTCCCCATACTCCCCCACTCCGCCCAATAACTGTGGCCCCTAGCCACCATCTTGTTGCTGATAGTCTCTTCTTTGCTGTCCCGCCCGCCACTCACTTGCAGCATATTCAACAAACTTCTATCTCTTTTTTTCTGCCTTGGGTGAATTCTTTCACTGTCTGTGCCACTGGTCTCCCCCTGATGGCCCCCCATCTTATCAGGAGACCCCACATCGGTGGCCCACAGAGGGAGCCTTTGTGGACCCCCCACAATGAGTACACTTACTTCAAAATTCCTCAACATAATATTCCATATATTTTTAATGATGCCATTGGCATATTGTGTCTTTTTTTTAATTTCCATTTTTCTATTTGTTGTCATTATGCGGAAAAAAAAATTAAATTTTATATATAGATCTTCTATCCAGCATCCTTGTTGAACAGTCCCATTAATTCTGATCATTGATCTGTGTGTACTTTTAGAATGTTTACACACACAGTCATGTCATATACAAATAATAAAAATTCTGGTTTATCCTCTCAAAACCTTATACGATTTTTCCCCTTGCTGCACTGCATAGGACCTCCACTGCAATGTTAAAGACAAATGGTGATGATAGTGGGCATCTCTGTCATGTTTATGATCCCAGAGGAAAAGCTTTCAATTGTTCACCATTAAATATGATGATGGCTTTAAAATTTTTCAAGATCGTGGAGCGCCTGGGTGGCTCAGTCGATTAGGCATTTGACTCTTGATTTTGGCTCAGGTCATGACCTCAAAGTTCGTGGGATCGAACCCCAAGTCAGGCTTCACCCTAACAGCACTGAGCCTGCTTGGGATTCTCTCACCCTGCTCTCTGCCCCTTCCCGTTCGCACATGTGTGTTCCATCTCCCTTTCTCTGTCTCTCAAAACAAATAAACATAAAAAAATTTTTTTAATAAATTTTTTCAGGGCACCTAGGTGGCTCAGTTGGTTGAGTGTTCTAACTTTGTTGGGCTCGGGTCATGATGTCACAATTTGTGAGATAAAGACCCACATCGGGCTCACTGCCCTCAGTGCAGATCCTGCCTCATGCCTCAGATCCTCTGTTCCCCCCCTCTCTCTGCACCTCCCCCACTCATTCTCTTTCTCCTTCTCTCTCAAAAACATTAATTAAATTAAATTAATTAATTAATTTAATAAATAAATTTATAATAAATAAAAATTAATAAAAAATTAAATAAATAAAACATTTAAAAAATAATTTTTTAAGATCCTTATCAAATTAAGAACATTCTTGTCTATCCCTACTTTGCTATTAGTTTTTATTATGAATGGATATTGATGTTTTTTTAAGATTTTATTTTTAAGTAGTCTCTAAACTCAATGTGGGGCTTGAACTTACAGCCCCAAGATCAAGAGTGGCATGCTCTACCAACTGAGCCATCCAGGTGCCCCTGAATGGATATTGAATGTGTTTAAATATTTTTTTTAAGTTTATTTATTTTGAGAGAGGGAGAGTGCGTGCATGAGCAGTGGAGGGGTAGAGAGAGAGGGAGAGAGGGAATCCCAAGCAGGCTCTGTGCTATGAGCAAGGAGTCCAACCCCACGAACAGAGAGATAATGACCTGAGCCAAAACCAAGAGTTGGCCACTTAACCCAACTGAGCCACCCGGGAGCCCTTTGATATTGAATTTTTTATGTTTTTTCTTCATCTTCTGAGATTACCGCATGATTTTCCCTTTTCATATGTTAATATGGCTAACTAAAACAACTGCTTCTCTAATGTCAAAATATCCTTGCATTTTTGGTCATAAACCCAACTTCTTTAAGATATATTGTCCTTTCCTCCATATTTTGCTGGACTTGGTTTGCTAAAATTGGGTTTAGACTTTTTTTTAATTTTTAAAAAATTTATTTATTTATTTATTTATAGAGGGAGCATGCAGGGGAGGGTCAGAGAGAGAGAGAGGGAGAGAGAGAATCCCAAGCAGACTCCATGCTATCAGCTCAGAGCCCAATGCGGGACTCAAACTCACGAACCATGAGATCATGACCCGAGTCAAAGTCAGAGGCTTAACCAACTGAGCCACCCAAGCACCCCTAGGATTTTTGCATCCATGTTTATTATGATTAAAATTGACCTATCATTTTGCCGTTCTCAAACTGATGCTTAACCAACCGAGCCACCCAGGCGCCTCTCTTCTTATAGTTTTAGACACTTTTTCAAGTGCTTTGTCCACTTTTTTTTACTTGCCTTTACAAAGAGGGTTGGTTTGAATTACCTGGTCTGCATGTAGAAGACCTTGAACAGTTCCTGACTTAAGATTTCAGGCATGTATTTCAAAGCTGTGCGTCCAGTAAGGTCGGTGGGAAGATCAGGAGTGGAACCCTGGGTACTCTTTTTTTCCTAATTTGGCACTTTGTCATGGTGCAGTTAAAAGCAAAATTTAACTAACGAAATTTGAAGAGCTAATTGGCTTTATTCAACAATTCA
The DNA here is from genome assembly GCF_007474595.2 of Lynx canadensis. NCBI lineage: Eukaryota > Metazoa > Chordata > Mammalia > Carnivora > Felidae > Lynx > Lynx canadensis. The sequence goes on from NC_044321.2 coordinate 98,907,308, forward strand.
TAAATCAGGCAGCATCCCGTGTACAGAAGAGTGAACAAAATGGAAGCCTTTATAGTCAGAAACAAGGAAGTTATTAACAAAAGAAAAGACTGTTTCAGGCAAGGTCACCTTCCCTTAGGGAGAAGGGCAGGGGGTCTTATCATGCAAATTACTTCACCAGTGGTGATCAGGAAATTCCAGATTGACTGGTTAAAGGTCACATTAAGTCTTGCAATTAAGTCTCGGTTTGCAAGTGACTCCATTTGGGAGGGGTTTTTTTTGTTTTTTTGTTTTTTTTTTTTTAAGGCTTATTTATTTATTTTGAGAGAGAGACAGAGATTGGGGCACATGAGCAGGGAAGGGCAGAGAGAGAGGGAAAGAGAACCCCAAACAGGCTCTGCACTGCCAGAGCAGAACCCAATATGGGGCTCAAACTCAAGAACCATGAGATCATGACCTGAGCCTAAGTCCGATGCTTAACTGACTGAGCCACCAGGCTCCCCGAAACTGAGTTTTCAGGGTACACTGTGATAAATGGATAGGTAGCTCCTGGACTGAGATGATCAGCCTAGGGGCCTCAGCCACACTAGTCCTCGCTTTGCTGTCCTGAGGACTGAGGACAGTACATCAGGATCCCTAGAACCCAGAAGGGCCACACCTGCGTGAAATTGCAAATAATCTAGAAAACTCTTCCCTAATTCTCTTCTTTCTCCTCCCCAGCTCACAATTCTCCCCTTTTAAGCTGTTTCCCATTCAGGAGTCCGTCCCTCACACCTACCCTCAAACCCTGTCTTTGCGATGTATGCCCTCTCCCCACAGGATGAAGTCTCTGTTCCCCCAATCCCTTCTTGAGCCCTGCAAAATCAGGCCCCTGACTTCCACTGGTTATTAATGGATATAATGAATAAAATGTTATTGGAACACAGCTATACCCACCAGTTTAGGTATTGCGCATGACTGCTTTCTCTCTACAACACCAGATTAACTAGTTGGGACAGAAATCATATGGCCCACAAAGCCTCAAATGTTTACTATGTGGCCCTTTGCAGAAAAAGTTTGCCAACCCCTGTGCTAGATGTTAGAAATAAGCCCACTGTTCCAATCAAAGGAGGAGGCGGAGACTCGGAGCGCAGTGAAGTGAAGCTTTAATCAACATTCCTGCAAAAGTGGGTGTCTGATGGGGGGCGCCTGGGTGGCTCGGCCTGTTGAGCGTCCGACTTCGGCTCAGGTCATGATCTCACAGCTTGTGAGTTTGAGCCCCGAGTCAGGCTCTGTGCTGACAGCTCGGAGCCTGGAGCCTGCTTCGGATTCCGTGCCTCCCTCTCTCTCCGCCCCTAACCCACTTGCATTCTGTCTCTGTCTCTCTCAAAAATAAGTAAACATTAAAAAAAAATGTTAAAGAGTGAGTGTCTGATGGACAGGCACTCGGGGCAGTTACAGCAGGCAATTTATCTCCTAGCGTGCACATCCCTCCCCTGATTCCTCATTGCAATGGCTGGGTACTACAGAGGTTACAGCCTTACCCAGATGTCGCCGATGCCCATGTCGGGCAAAAAGTAGTCTGCTTGGAACAAACATACATTCTCTGAGGTGAGGCAGAGACTCTCAGTCCCTCCTCCCTTTCTTCTTTGGCACATGCTCATTGCACAGCCCGCGAAAATAAGCCCACAAAATGGAAAGGGGAAGAAAGAACCAGGAAGTGAAGTGTCTAAGGGTTTGGGATTCCACCGTGCTGGGGGCAGGGGGGTTCGTACATATTTCCAACAGGTTGAAAACCTATTGTTAATTAGACAGCACGGTTTTCATTTAGTATTTCTGAAAATGAATCCTCTCCCTTACTTCTCACACTAGAGGATTGTTCCCATCAGTTCGGCTTGTCTGGGAGAATAGTAGCATAAAAATATCATAAAATTTAGTCTGTGGCCGTAATCCTCTCAACAACCCTTTGACACAGGTTGACATTCTTATCATATTTTACAGATGATGAAACTAAGATGCAGACAGGTGGGGTGACGCAGCCGGTAAGTGAGTGCCCAAACCAAGATCTGACCTGATCAGGGAGGCTCTACACACTGGCTCCTGAGACAGAGGACCACCTCCTTTGTAGACCAGAGCTAGGAATGCAAACGTTGTCAGGTCTCCAAACTATGCATATCATGATCACAGAGCCCTGTGGGGCAGGCTGTGTGTGGCTAGACTGAAGAAACATGCTGCCGGAACCCCATTGGGACCCTGGTAGATGATTGCACTATTCGTTACATCCTGTCTGCTTTCCTTGGTCACCTGTGCCCCCCACCCCTGAACCGTAACCCCCCCCAGAGAAAAGTACAAAGAATTGCATAAGCAGCACCCTACCATTCACTCTCAGATTGTAGCATTTTCTTACATATGCTTCAGAGCTTCAGCCATTAAGAAATAAAATATAGAGGCACCTGGGGGGCTCAGTCAGTTGAGCGCCTAAGTCTTGATTACGGCTCAGGTCATGATACCAGGGTCATGGGATTGAGACCCGCATCAGGCTCCATGCTAAGCATGGAGCCTGCTTAAGATTCTCTTGCTCTCTCCCTCTGCCCCTCTCCCCTGCTCCTGCTCTCTCTTTCTCTAGAAAGAAAGAAAGAAAGAAAGAAAGAAAGAAAGAAAGAAAGAAGAAAGAAAGAAAAGAAAGAAAAAGAAAGAAAGAAAAGCCCCAGTTGGAGCTTCCTCTGTCCTTTGCCTGGATCTCTTTACCTCCTCTCCAAAGGTAGCCACCAAACTGAAACTGGAGTTTTTCTCTCCCATGCATGCCAGAACTCTTTATTAGCCTACCTTTTTAAAAATTTCATCATCCCCTTCCCCCAATTTTTTTCGTTTTCATCATCCAGCCTGGGCAAGAAATACTAGTTCTTCAGGTTCATAGTCCTCCAACCATTTTCATCCCTCCTCTGATGAGGTATCTTTGAACCTGGTCGTTTGGAGTCCGGTGTCTTTGTTCTCAATGATTCTAATCGTGGGTGAGGTTGTCAGGCAAGGGGAGGCGGTGGGTGGAGGTAAACAGAACTGGAGTGATGACTGACTTATTAGTCTGACACAAATAAGTGCTTCCCATCTCATTCCGTCACATCTGCTTGCCACTCACAGGGCTAAAGCAAAACTTGCCACGAGGACCTTTGCTAAAACAATGTTCTAGAACGTGTGCTGAACTGGGCAGGGTTACCCAGAGCAGATGAAAATATCTCAGTCAAAGGGATGAAGGAGGGAGGAAGAAAGCCAAAAGTCACAACTGTGGTGTCTCTCTCAACCGTTGGAGGCACCCAAATGTGGGGCAACCTGATGAGGTGGGAGCCGGTGGCATGGGTGGTGAAAGAATTCACCCAAGGCAGAAGTAAGGAGACAGAAGTTTAATGAATATGCCACAAGGGAGTGTTGGGCAGGACAGCAAGGCAGAGACTGTCTGCACTGAGGCAGTGGGTGGGGGCTGTATTTAAAGGGAGAAGACGAGGAGGTACGGAGACTAATGGAATTGTGTCTTTTTTGGTAACCGAGCCTGGTTGTAAGTAACTCATCGGTTATCTAGGGCCTATGGATATATTTTTAAAATTTTTTTCATGTTTATTTATTTTTGAGAGAGCGAGAGAGAGCATGCACGAGAGGGACAGAGAGAGGGAGACACAGAATCCGAAGCAGGATCCACATTCTCAGCAATGAGCATGGACCCTGACATGGGGCTCAAACTCATGAACCATGAGTGAGATCATGACCTGAGCCGAAGACGGATGCTCAACCGAGCCACCCAGGCACCCCAGTAGTCTACACATTTAAAGCCATCCCTATCAAAATACCAACAGCATTTTTGACAGAACTAGAACAACCTTAGCCCCAGGGCCTATGGATATTTTGGGGTGGGTCACCTAATGGGCCTGTTTGTACTCAGCCAGGGGGTTGGAGTCCTATGGGGCCTTTTGCCCCCATCAAGTTTCCATTGCTCAAGCCTGTTGTCTAAAAGCAGCCTTGGTACACCTGGGTGGCTCATTTGGTTAAGCCTCTGACTCTTGGCTTGGGCTCAGGTCATGATCTCACAGTTTGTGAGTTCGAGCCCCGCATCAGGCTCTGTGCTGACAGCAAGAAGACTGCTTGGGATTCTCTCTTTCCCTCTTTCTCTGCCCTTCCCCTGCCCACTCGCTCACTCAAGTGCTCTCTGGCTGTCAAAATAAATAAATAAATAAACTTAAAAAAATAAAAGCAGCCTCTATAACAACGAAGAAAAAGGGACGAGCATTAGCTCCCAAAGATGAACTTTTTTTCTTTTTTAATGTTTATTTATTTTTGAGAGAGAGTGAGAGAGAGAGATTGCATGCATGTGAGCAGGGGCGGGGCAGAGAGAGAGGGACAGAGGATCCAAAGCAGACTCTGCGCTGACCTGACGGATGCAGGGCTTGAATTCGCAAACCTCGAGATCACGAAGTGAGCCAAATTAGCCGCTTAACCGACTGAACCACCCAGGCACCCCCAGTTTTACATTTAAAAGAGGGATTATGAGATGGTAATGTTAGAAAAGAAAATGTAGGATAGGTTCGGTCAAACAGTTCAAGACACAGGTTGTGATGAGAAAAGAGTAATAAGGATGTGCGCTGCTTAGCCTTTATTGATTTGCTCCCTCTAGATCCACTCCCCACTCTGTTCTGTCCCGACCCATATACATACATCCATGAGCTCCATTGCCCCTGGCTCTCAGTTGGGTTTGGCCAATGGGGAGGACTGGCAAGAAATCACAGGCATGGAGGAGAATGAAGTTGGGGTACTTACCTCTATGACTTTTTCCCTGAGAGGCTGGCTGTTTCCCTCACCTGAAGGTCATAGTTCAGCCTGTCAGGTAGCCTTTGCCACATGGCACTTGCTCTCCCCCGCCCTGGTTCAAGAAATCACTCTTACCCTCTGCTGCTTTAGGTATAAGGATGTAAATAACCTTGCCAGCCCCAGGTTCTGGAATATCACTCGCAGATTCTCGACATACTACCTACATTTTGCAAGTAGTTGCTTTATTAAATGCTTCCTTCAAAAAATTTGCGTGTGCCATCTGTTCCCACTGGCCACTGATATAGGACTTATTTCTTACGTTACTGAGAAAATTCCTGTCGAGCTAATTCTATTACTTCTATTAATGACAAGCCAACAGCATTAACTTTCAACCGAAGGAGGAGATACATAGAAAGACTCTAAGAATTTTGTGAAACCACAAGATGTATATACCCAAACTTCCTAAAGAAATCATTTCTAGGAACAGTGAGTCTTAAGCCTGGGAATCTGTTTTATCTTTTTTGAAATGTTGAATTTTACAAAGGTAATCTCTGATACCCTTGCTTGTCTAATATCTGCCTCCCGTATACTGTAAACTCCATGACATCAGAGGCATACCTGTTTTGTGGTTCTCAGTGACCAGAATAATATCCCTCAAATAGTAGACATTCAACAATTTTTTTAATTTAATGAATGAGTGAATTATGGTGTTTCTCTTTAAATAGTCAAAAGCAGCAGTAAAAACAATTAAACGTCATAGACTACTGATGAGTCATTCTCTTAATTAGAGGCATATATAATGAGGCAGGCACTTGTTTGGATAGTTTCTTCAGTGAATCATGTGACTTCTTTGTGGCTTACAACCATATCTTTTTGTGAAGGTGGTGTGGGAGTGTTCACAAATTTTTCAGGGCGTCTGCTCATTTACAGAGATAACAGGATATGGTAACTTTCAACATAGCCTGCACAAAATTGTTTGGAAAGCCTTAACATACTCACAACTGAGGAATCCATAACACATGCTTTACAGAGGCATTCCTGTGACATCAGATGAATCCCTGAAGGGAAGAGGCAACCACGTCAAGAAATCCACACCACTATGGAAAACAGTATGGAGGTTCCTCAAGAAATTAAAAACAGAACTACCATAGGATCCAGCAACCTCACTTCTCACTTCTGGATTTGATCCAGCAATCCAAAAAAAATGAAAACACTAGTTCAAAAAGATATATGCATTCCCTATGTTACTGCGGCATTATTTACAATAGCTAAGATGTGGAAATAGCCTAAGTGTCCACTGGTAGATAAATGGATACAAAAGATGTGGTACATATATAGCCATAAAAAAAGAATAAAATTTTGCCATTTGCAACAACGTGGATGGACCTTGAGGGGTACTTTGCTAAGTGAAATAACTCAGAGAAGGACAAACACTGTATGAATTCACTTATATGTGGAATCTAAAAAACAAAACAAATGAACAAGACAAAACTCATAGATACAGAGAACAGATTGGTGACTGCCAGAAGGGAGGGGAGAGGGAAGTGGGTAAAACGGTGAAGTGGATCGAGAGGTACAAACTTCCAGTTATGAAATAAATGTCATGGGGACATAGTGTACAACATGATGATTATAGTCAGTAATACTGTCTTGCATAGTTGGAAGTTGCTGAGAGTAAATCTTGAAAGCTTTCATCATAAAAAAAGAGTTCTTAACTCATCTGTATGGTGATGGACGGTAACCAGACTTATTTTGGTGATCATTTTGCAATGCATACAAATATCAAATCATTATGTTGTACACCTGAAACTAACATGTTGTATGTCAATTATACTCTAATTTAAAAAAAGAAAAGAAATACTAACCACACAAAAAATAAACCTATAAGTGCTTTTGATAGGAGAACGAGCAGAGGTTTTTTGTTTTTGTTTTTGTTTTTGTTTTTGTTTTCAGAGAGAGAGCATGGCGCGGTTGGAGGGAGAGAGGGGTAGAGGGAAAGGGAGTGAATCTTTCTTTTTTTAAGTTTATTTATTTATTTTGAGAGAGAGAGAGACAGAGTGTGTGAGCAGGGGAGGGGCAGAGAGAGAGGGAGAGAGAGAGAATCCCAAGCAGGCTCTGCACTGCCAGCATAGAGCTCAATGGGGGGCTCAAACCCATGAACTGTGAGATCACGACCTGAGCCAAAATGAAGAGTCTGATCCTTAATCGACTGGGCCACCCAGGGGTCCTGGGGAGAGAATCTTAAGCAGGCTCCATACCTAGTTCAGAGCCTGATGCAGGGCTTGATCTCAAGACCCTGAGATCATGCATGACCTGAGCCAAAATCATGAGTCAGATGCTTGACCGACTGAGCCACCCAGGTGCCCCCAGCATAGATTTGTTAACTTGCCTGAACCCTTACCTAACATCACCCAGGAAATAACCCTCATCAGCACAACCTTTACGGGGCATTCATTTGCAAATGTTTATGGTCAATCATCAAACATGCATTGCATACCTACCATTTGTCCTGTCCTGTGAAGGCACCCACCCACTCCCAGGCCCTGGCAATGGTGATTAAGACATAGTCTGGGGAGTCTGGCTGGCTTAGTCAGCGAAGTACATGGCTCTCGATCTCGGGGTCATGAGTTGGAGCCTCATGTTGGGTGTAGAGATTACTTTAAAAAAAAGACATAATTGGTGTCTGTGATTACTCACAGACTAGTGGAGCCACGATCACAATATGACACATACTCTTATAAAGTTACTATTGTTTTGTTTTTAGATTTTTTATTTGGAGATAATTTCAAATTTGCAGCAAGCATGCTAGAATAAAAATAGTATCAAAGATACCTTTTGTTGGTTTGAGACCTTAGGAGCTTCCTGGGTAAATTCTAAAGCTGGCCCCAGTACATAGAGGGCAGTGAGAGACCAAAAAAAGAGGCAAACCACTCTAGATTGGTAGATGGCAGGTTTAATAAGCAAGAGAACTTACATGCAAGCCTCATCTTGGGTGGCTACAAGATGAGTAGATCTCTGCACCCACCCACCAAATCTTAAAAGTGTATTTTTTTAAGTTTATTTATTTATTTTGAGAGAGAGAGACAGAGAAAGAGAGAGAGAGAGAGAGCTCACCTAACCAGGGGAAGGACAGAGAGAGAGAGAGAGAGAAGGAGAGAGAGAATCCCAAGCAGGTTCTGCACTGTCAGTGCAGAGCCCAACATGGGCCTTGATCCCATAAACCATGAGATCACAACCTGAGCCAAGACCAAGAGTTGGATGCTTAACCAACTGAGCCATGCAGGTGCCCCCAAATCTTAAAAACTTATATAGAAGCTTTAATGGGGTTCCACCACATATAGTCCAAATGGTCTCAACACCTTATTCTCTCAAGGCTATGTTCTTGGAACAGCTCCCACTGTGGGAACAGTGGGCAGAACATACATTCCAAGGACAAGAAAGGAGGTGAGGGGCCTCTGATTGCCTGGGTCTAGCTCATGGGTCAGTCGGGGGTCATGCGCTTTCAATGACGTCCTCCAACACCTTTACCCAGATTTGTATGTTAACTTTTTACCCCATGTGCTTTATCATTTGCATGCTTTATCTATCTGTATTTTCCCCTGAACTATTTAAGAGTATTATATATCATTGCCCTTACCCCTAAATACTTCAGTTTGTAAACCAACATCGTGTCTCTTTAGCTTCCTTTACTGGAACATTCCCACAGGCTTTGTCTTTTTTTTTTTTTTTAAGAGATTTTATTTTTAAGTAATCTCTACCCCAACATGGGGCTGAAACTCACAATCCCACGATCAAGAGTGGCCACATGACCTACCAACTGAGCAAGCCAGGTGCCTTCCTTTTTTTTTTTTTTTTGCTTTGTCTTTTATGACATAGACGTTTTTGAAGAATACATCCCCTCCTTTAAAATAAATAAAACATTTCTCATTTTGTGTTCATCTAATATTTCCTCATGATTACACTGAAATTATGTATTCTTTAAAGTAATCTCTATACCCAATGTGGGGTTAGAACTCACAACCCTGAGATCAAGAGTCCCATACTCTACAGACTGAGCCAGCCAGGTGCCCCACAGTTGAACTATTTTTAAGTGTCCAGTTCAGTGGCATGAAGTACATTCACATTGTGCAGCCAACACCATCATCCATCTCCAGAACTTTTTCATCTTCCCAAACTGCAACTCTGTACCTCTTAAACAATAACTCCCCATTCTCCCCTCCTCCTTCTCCCTAGGCCCTGATAACTGCCATTCTACTTTCTTTCTCTGTGAATTAGAATACTCTAGGTACCTCATATAAGTGGAATCATACGATATTTGTTCTTTTGTGCCTGGCTTATTTCCCTTAACATATGTCTTCAAGGTTCACCCATGTGGTAGTATGTCATTCCTCTTTATGGCTGAATAATATTCCAGTGTATGTATTCTTGACTGAAGTCTTCCATAGGCAATGTTGTGTCCTTCTCAGGGTTTTAGTACTGGAGGTATGATGTCCATTTGTCCTCCATTGTGATGTTAATTTGATTTTTTTTATTTTTTACTTAAAAAAGTGTTTTTAATGTTTCTTTTTGAGAAAGAGACAGCACAAACGGGGGAGGGACAGAGAGAGACACACACACACACAGAATCTGAAGCAGGCTCCAGGCTCTGAGCTGTCAGCACAGAGCTCGACATGGGGCTTGAACCCATGAACCGCAAGATCATGACTTGAGCCCAAGTCTGATGCTCAACCGACTGAGCCATCTAGGCACCCCAGCGATGTTGATTTTAATCACCTAGTTTAAGGGATTGTCAGATTTCTCTGCTGCATAATTATTTTTTTCTTCCTTGAAACTAATAAACAGTCCTATAGAGGAGACATCTTAAAACAATGCAAATATCCTGCTCCTCATAAAAAACTACCCCTGGGATAATTAATTAATTAATTAATTGTTTAAGTAAGCTGTATGCCCAGGCTGGAGCTTGAACTCATGACCCTGAGAACAAGGGTTGCACACTCTACTGACTGAGCCAGCCAGACACCCAAAAAAATTCCCCCTGGATTTAGTACCCTTTGGTGATCCTTGCCTGATCCAATCTTTAGTACGATAGTTACAAAGCATTAATTTTCCTATTCCAGAATTCTTTTTTTTTTTTCTTCAGAATTCTTTCTACATTAATCAGTGGGCACTTGATACTCTAAACAAGAGCCTACCCCTCTTCCTCATGGATGGGTGGATGGATGGATGGATGGATGGACGGATTGTCAGTATGGACTCAAAGATTTCTTTTTCAATGATTTATAGTTTGTCACTATACTTAACGTTTTTGGTGTTCAAATATTCCCAGACTTAGCCAATGGGAGCTCCTTCAAGCTGGCTCCTGTATACTTATGACATGCCCTCATTGTTTTTAAAGCACTTCCTTACTTTATGCTATAAAAGATGTTCTAGGTTTATCTCATCCCTACTCTGTCCCAGCCCTGGAATCTGCCACTACTCTGAGGAGCCTGGTTCCTTTTGGGGAGGAAACAGTATTAGAGATAAAGATCTGAGCATTAGGTGTGCTCATTACTATTGGGGTGTCTTTGCCTCTTGGCCCTTCCATCAGACAGAACTAGGAAATATATGCATACATATACATACACATACATACGTATGTAACCGAGCACATTAACATGCATATATGCATATATGTACATATTTCAGAAATGATGAGTTCACACCAATCCTCCCAATTCCAATCCATTCTCACAGGGTTCTTTCTTGCCTTCCCTCATTTCATATTTGTATGTCCCTTCTTTCACAGAGAGAAACTCCCAACTACATCAACCCATTTACTCATTTGCTCAATCCTGTATCTTGAGTCTTGCAGATTTGTTTTGCCTATTACTGCTAGGAAAACCCAGCCTGCTGAAGAGAGTTCAGGATCTGTTTGCAGTTCTGCCTGCCTCATAGCCCCACCTCGCCTCAGACCACAAGTTCCTAAATGACTTGGATTAATCCTTTCTTCTGCCCCCACCTCCACCTTAAGGGTGATTATTTGAAATACAATGTGGTTCATTTGCTTTCAGTTGAGTTATGTTCCCCCCTTCTCGTCCTTACTTATTTACTTTTTGTTTTTTAATATATAGAATATTAATGTGCTTTAGAAGTGAAAACTATACAGTAATGCATCTCCAGGAGTGTCATTCCTTCCCACATCTTCTCTGCACCAACTCTGCTCGCTGACCCAACCTCTTGTCGGTAATCAACCCCGTCGTTTTATGGTTTATTTGTCTTGTGCTTCTTTTAAAAAAGATAAACAGATATATGAACGTTTTTAGAATTTTTCCTTCTTTCTTTTTAAAACGTTTTATTATTTGGGGCACCTGGGTGACTCAGTCGGTTAAGTGCCTGACTTCGGCTCAGGTCATGATCTCCCGGTTTGTGGGTTCGAGCCCCGCGTGGGGCTCTGTGCTGACAGCTCGGAGCCTGGAGCCTGCTTCAGATTCTGTGTCTCCCTCTCTCTCTACCCCTCCCCCCTCACTCTGTCTTTCTCTCTCTCTCTCTCTCTCTCTCTATCATTAAAAAAAATTCTTTTAAATATCCATAGGCCCTAAGTTTATTTATTTTGAGAGAGAAAGAGAGAGAGAGAGAGAGAGAACATGGGAGGGGCAGAGAAAGAGTGAGAGAGAGACTCACAAGCAGGCTTCTCGCTGTCAGTGCAGAGACTCACATGGGGCTCAAACTCATGAACCATGAGATCATGGCCTGAACTGAAATCAAGAGTCAGATGCTTCACTGACTGAGCCACCCAGGTACCCCTCCTTCTTTCTAGAATGAACGAGAGACTACTATATGTACCGTATTTCACTTTGCTTCTTTCACTTAATATTACATAATAGGGGTATTTTCAAGGGCTCCCAGCGTCAGAACCAGGGTGGGGTAAGTAAGGCGTGCAGGGTGCAAAATTAAAGGAGACACCCATGACTTCGACCTGGAGGAGTTTGGCAGGTGAAGAGGAATATACCTAGCAGAAAAGACAAATGAAATCATTTGGGACAAAGGGAACAGAAAGCACAAACACAAGGAAGCTGGAAAGAGCACGGTAGGAAGTGCAATGTCACTGTTGTACAGGATGTTTGCTAGGGAAGGTCGGGAGACGAGGCTGATAGAGCAGGTCGAGTCGGGTTATAAAATGCCTTAGTGCTAAGAGCCTGGACTGGACTTTACCCTGCAGGCAGCAAGAAACCCTTGAAGATTTTTTTTTCCCACACCCTTGATTGCTTGGTTCATTCCATCGTCAAATCCCACGAACTCCACTTCTACACTGGCTTCCCTTGAAGGGTTTTAATCAGAGGAGTAACAGGATTACAATTTCTTTCAGTGACATGAAACCGGCAACGTTATATAAACCACACTGGCAGGATGGGTGATCAGAAAGGTGAACCTGAAGCAGGTGAGGAAGCTAATCAAGTGAGAGGTGATAAGGCACTGAATTGAAAAAGCGGTAACAGGAAGACTGAACAAGAAGGGATACATGTTTATGAGACAGAATTAGGAAGACTCGAGTGTAGAAAAAAATTTCAGTGTAAAACCGGACAGGCACTTGCCTGGCTCAGTTGGTAGAGCATGTGGCTCTTGATCTCCAGGTCGTGAGTTCAAGTTCCTCATTGGGTGTAGAGATTACTAAACAAACGAACGAATAAAATGAAACTGGAGGATATAAAATGGAGAATCTTACAGACGCACACTTGGAAGAATGGAACTTAAGAACCGAGAGACCAGTTCTCTGTAAATCAGAGACCTCCTGATTTACAGGAGACTGACGCTTATCTCCTGACCAACGAACACCCACCAGGAATCTCTCCCCATCCTCAAGCCAGCGAACTTACTGCTTTGACAGGGGCTGGACTTCCCCCACTCTTTGCACTCCGCCCACGAAGCCAGCCCACCCCAAGCCTTCACCAGACTGGCCTGCGTTTCCCAAATTGCAGTTCCTCTGCTGTTCCTGAACAAAGTCAATCTCCAGTAATTCCAGCTTGCTTCAGTTTACCTCTTTATTTAGGCTGACTTTACTGATTATAGGTAGAAGATGGAGAAGCAGGAAAAGTCGAAGAGGACTTTCCAGTTTCTAGCTTGAAGGACTGGGTGAGCAGAGGTGCCGTTCCATAGAGTAGGGAAAACGGTAGGAGAACATTTGAGGGAAAAGATCAGCTCAGTGTTAGATACACTGAATCAGAGTTGGCAAAAAGATATCCAACTGGAAGTTTTCTTGAAAAGGTTCTGAAATAATATCTCAGTGAAACTTGGGCAGGCTCCCTCTCCTGATTTCCTTTCATCCTCACAGTCCAGATAAAACCAGGAACTTTAGGTACAATATTTGTTTCACCAAGTGATGTCTGGGAGTCCTCGGGAGGTGTTCCTAATGTCCTTACAAACATATCCGTCATCTACAGTTAACATATAGCACCCACCATTCTCCTTCTCACATGATACCCGTTGCTCAATAAAACACCTTCAGAGTCCCTCACCCTTGCCACTGCCACTGGTGTCCAAAGTCTAGAAAGTTAAGAATATGACTCTTAAAGTGGCACCTGTGTGGCTCAGTAGGTTGAGCATCTGACTTCGGCCTGGTCATGATCTCACAGTTCGTGAGGTCGAGTCCCACATCAGGCTGTGTGCTGACAGCTTGGAGCCTGGAGGCTGCTTTGGATTCTGTCTCCCTCTCTCTCTGCCCTTCTCCTGCTCACACTCTGTCTCTGTCTCTGTCTCTCTCTCAAAAATAAATAAACATTTTTAAAAAAGAATATGACTCTTACAAAATATAAAATTAGCACCTAGAGGTGCCTGGGTGGCTCAGACGGTTGAGCATCCAATATTTGGTTCCAGGTCAGGATCCCAGGGTGGTGAGGTCAAGCCCCACGTCAGACTCTGCACTGAGTGTGGAGCCTGCTTGGGATTCCCCCCCCCTCTCTCTCTCTCTCTTCCCCCCTCTCCCCCACTCACATGCTCTCTCTCTAAAAAGAATAAAAAATAAAAATAATAAAATAATAAAGTTAGCACCTATACCAATTTTATTTAACTCCGCAATGAAGAAATAACAGTATAGTAAGTTGGTTCAAAGGAGAATTTGAAAATAAGTGCATACTTACAGGCCCTAAAAGAAATAATTCTAGAATAAGATTACTAAATTGGATACAATACTCATTAATGTCCTGTAGGGGAATACAACTGTTACCTCTGATGCTGTCTTTTCTCCTGGACGAATCTCTTGCATCTCTACAAACAAAAATCTGCAAGTGAATAGAGACTTCACAAAGAGTTGGCCTTAATCAATAGTCAATAGAAAGTCAAACAAAACTCATTTTCCGAGAGAATTAAATCATCTTTGGGCAGACCTGTTGCATAAGCCTCCATCCAATAGGACATGGAAAGGACACTCTTTTGCCTTATTTGCAAGTTTTGCATAATTTTTCTTACCGCCACATCTGTGCGAAGAGTCTAGCCTCCTCATACCACTGAAATTGCAAATGGTCAAGGCATCGGGGGACTGCTCCCTCCCGCACCATCACTCTTCAGCTGGAAACCAGATCCAACAGCTTTTGCAGTTAGCCTCTCTCTACATAGGGCTCCACTACGTGTCTCTGTGGCTGGGCACGGAAATCAACACCCAAGAAATATAAGGTACCATCTTCTTTATTTTCATATCTCCCCAGGTGCCCATGAAAACCTCCTTTACACAGGTGCCCTGTGCAATTTGACACTGATGCAAATAAATATCTTTGCGTTGCCTCCCCTCCAAGTTATGAGAAATGCACAGACATGGTTGAATTCCAGCCACGGGAACAATTAGCACAAACCAGGAGACCCACGGTAGTCACCTTAGATGATTACTGTCATTCCAGGAGGTCATAGAGGATGTCATATAGCCGGCTTGGGAACAATGTAGACAAAGGAAATATCCGGTACTCACACTGCCCTACTAAGGACTCAAGTGACATCCTGATCTATCACTCACTCTGATTCAGGTAACATCGTTCATTCCTATGGAGTCTGTATTCGAGAGCACCTGAGCCACCCTGACCCAAACCAGTGAGTCAGGAGTGAATCGTGATTCTGTACCATCCTCTTTGTTTAGGGTCTGGTAGTCCTGGCAAAGCCTGGCCGTTGTACCTCACTTCTTCACAAAAAGCCCAAGAGCCTTGTATGGAAGAGTGTCTCTTGCACCCCTACTTCAGATTTGTAGTCGCGTATTTTTCTAGTACCTACGCCCATGACAACGAGTACTCCCATTTGGTGGGGAGGAGAGCCCCGGGCTTGATGGAAATGGCACCGTCCTGGCCCCAGTCCTAGGGCAGCTCTTTGCCTTGCCTGTTTGAGGCGGGGTCCCGGCGAGAAACAGATGGCACACTCAAAGGATTTACCTGAGATGAGTTGAATGAAGATGTTGGCAGGAATAAGTGAAGCAACAAGGGATGGCAGGGTGTTCAGGGACTGGCAACAGAGGGAAATCACCGCTACCCCTTGGCCAGAAGAGGAAGATAGGGAAGTAATACCAGAGCCTGGTGAGAGGAGAAGGTGGGGAAGAGGTTTGCCCAACAGCAGTCGTGGCCGTTGAGGAATGCTGCCCTTTCCAGAACCACGGCCTGGCAGGAAGGGAACAGAAAGAATAAAGACTCCGATTTCTCCCTCTTCCCACCCCACCCCACCCCCCCAATCTCATGTCAGTGCCTGCCACTGGCCAAACCCAACCAGAAGCCAGAAGGCATGCATGAAAGCCCATGTGACACAGAGCAGGGAAAGGCTGGCCTCCTGGGGCATAGGGGAGGGCAGAAAAGGTGGAGAATGGATTTGGGAAGGTAAAGAGACCCAAGGAAAATACCCAGCACTTTCCATTTGTAGGCAGTGCTCTTAGCATGCTATCTCACCCTGGCTGTCACTTACTTGTAAGGTGGGATAGGGCGTGTTCTCCATGATCTGCCAGCAATGCTGCTGCAGGAAGCTAAGATGAATCTTCTACAAGATACTGTGAAGCAGTGGGTTAAGTGAGGTATTTACTCAGGGCTGCAAGATCACGGCATAGACAATGGGAGAATCCCAATGGTAAATGATGAAGGAGGGAAGGAAGGAAGCAGGCAGGAAGGAAAGAAAAGGAATTTTATTTTTTAAAGTTTATTTATTTATTTTGAGAGAGAGAGAGAGAGCATGAGTGGGGTTGAGAAGTGGAGGGAGAGAGAGAGAATCCCCAGCAGGCTCCATGCTGAGCATGGACGCGGGGCTCGATCTCCCAACAGTGAGGTTGCGATCCTGACCTGAAATCAGGAGTCAGATGCTTAACAGGCTGAGCCACCCAGGCGCTCCAAGAAAAGGAGTTTTAAGAGAAGGGAAAGAAAGAAGCACAACAGGGAAGGAAGGAAGAAGGGAAGGGAGAAGGACTAAGGGAGGTAGGGAATCAAGAGAGGAAGGCAAGTAGAGAGGAAAGAAGGAAGGAAAAACATGCCAAGTCTCAGTTCCGAAAAGAGAGACAAGGCGATAAAATGGGAAGACTTCCTTTGTGACAGGGATCCCTAAAGAAAAGATAAAAGGCAGTACAGAGGAGTAATCAAAAGGGTGGGCTTCGGAATCAGACAGACCTCGGGCCACTCTCCTAGGTCTAGACGTCTAGACGCCGCGTGTCTAGATGGCACATGACAGTTCTTTCGTGGCACGCTCGTGTGGCTCCGTTCCACAATCCTCCTGCTTCCCCAGATCTCCAGACGAGAAGCAAGCACAACTCCCCCTCCTTCAAGCTCCCGGGAGTGAAAACGGGGTTGGCCTGCTACAGAAGACCCAGAGACCCAGCCTGACAATGCTTACAAACGTACGGTTCATTACCGGCGAAGACGACCATACGGGAGGGTCCAGAACAGGCTAAGCATCGCAGGCAAAGGCTGTCTCACAGCAAGCAGTGCGGAGAGGCCAGGTGCAAGCTCCAATTGTTCTCTCTGAGGCCGTGGCAGGATGCACTTTCTTCTCAGATCCGGAACCACAGAATTTCCACCCCGGAGCCCCGGGCGGGCGTGGAGCGTGTGGCATCAAGACCACGTGCAGATCATGAACCTCACTATTGTAAAAAATAAATGCTCAAGTACCCAGAATATGCAACTCAACAACACAACAATTATAGCCCAACAATAAAAAGAAAAACAATAGAAGAACCCAATTAAAAAATGCCCAAAGCACCTGAATGAGACATTTATCTGAACAGGATATGCGATACGTGGCCGATAGACCACGAAAAGAGGCTCTACGCCGTTATTCATTAGGGAAATGCCAGCGAGATGCCACTTCACATCCACTAGGATGGCTATAATTTATTTTTATATAATTTATGTTTGATGGAAAATAACAAGTATTGGCGAGGACATAAAGAGATGGGAACCTTCAGGGGCGCCCGGGTGGCTCAGTGAGTCGAGCGCCGGACTCTTGATTTCGGCTGGGGTCATGATCTCGCGGTTTGTGAGTTTGAGCCCCACATCGGGCTCGCTGCTGTCAGCACAGAGCCTGCTTGGGATCCTCTGTCTCCCTCTCTCTCTGCCCTTCCTCCGCTCGCTCGCGCAGGCTCTCTCTCTCAAAAATGAATAAACATTAAAAAAAAGAAGGAATGGGAATCTTCAGGTACAGGATGGGAATGTAAAATAGCACAAAATGTGGAAAACAGTTTGGCAATTCCTTAAAATTTTCGGATGGAGAGTTGCCATGTGACCCAGCAATTACATTCCAAGTACGTACCCAAGAAAACTGAAAACATTCTTTTCATACAAAAGCTTGTACCTGAATGTTCAGAGCAGCAATATTAGTCAAAGCCAGAAGGGGAACAACTCAAATGCCCACCAACCGATCCGATGAACGGATAGACACAATGTGATATCTCCATAAATGGAATGTTGTTCAGCTGCAAAAAGGAATGAAATACTGATAGGAGTACAACGTGGATGAGCCTTGAAAGCGTTTTTCAGAAGAGACCAGTCACAAAGGCCACATATTGTTTGACTGCATTTATATGAAATTTCCCAAATAGGAAAATGCAGAGACAGAGTAGATCAGTGGTTACCAGGGGACAGAAGGGGGAGGAAATTGGGAGCCTGGACTTTCTTTTTGGGGTGAAGAAAATATTCTGGAATTACATAGTGGTGATGGTTGCACAACATTGTGGATACACTAAAAACCATTGAATGGCACACTTTATTTTTAAAAACTTTTTTTAATGTTTATTTATATTTGAGAGAGAGAGAGAGAGTGCGTGAGCAGGGGTGGGGCAGAGAGACGAAGACAGAATCTGAAGTAGCCTCCAGGCTCTGAGCTGTCAGCACAGAGCCCAACGTGGGGCTCAAACTCATGACCTGTGAGATCATGACCTGAGCTGAAGTCGGATGCTCAACCGACTGAGCCACCCGGGCGCCCTGAATGGTACACTTTAAAATGCCAAATTTTATGTGATGTGATTTTATTCTCAATTACAAATCAATAAACAAAACAATGTTGACACTGTAGTACAAACTGCCCTAAAATTTCGGGGACCTGTGGTCATGAAGCCATACCAGTGATCGGTATGTTTTATACTGTGGCAAAACAGCACAGGGTAATTTCAGGCTTATCGCATATCTCATATGCAGCCTGCACATAGGGTTTGGCCCTTACGGAAGGGTAACACACGCATCAACCCTCACGGCATCCCTGCCCAAACCAGGGCTGAGACCCAACTCCTTCAAGATAAGCCCTCCAGAAGCCGGCCAACCCATGCCCCCCCCAGGCAGCAACCCTCCCCCGCCCCCCCCCCCCCGCCAACCCACCCCCTGCAAACTGGATACAGGCCCACAGTTCCACTGGTATACCCTCATGGGGTTGCACCTCAAACCAATGCACCCTTGATTTCCTGTGCTCTAAATAGCAGAAGAGAAGGGAGCCTGATACTCCTTCCACTGCCACCAAGGGTGATTGACTGTCCCAGTTTGCCTGGGGCTCTGTCCCGGCTTGCAAACCGGAAGTGTTGCTTCTCTGGAAATCACCCAGTCCCAGGACAGTTGATCCGGCTGGTCACCCTGGAAGCCACCCCTCGCCTCTACGATGGGATCACCGTCAGAGTGTGGATGTGTTCCAGCCATTACTACGGAGAGCGCTCTGGCTCTGTGTACAGGAAGGGGCCCGACTCCCCTCACTTCCCAGAAGCCCTCAGAGCCCTGCACTTGACCTGAAACTGTAGGGCCACTACTTCATGTTCTGTTACAGCTGGGCGCTTCTCTCTACGAGCCGCTCATGCAACCTCCCTCTCTTCTGCCTGCCAGATTATCTTTACTAACAGCGGGAATTCAAGGGTTCTTCACACCTCTCATGATGGCTAAGTCTGTGCAGACGCCTCTCAGCTGATTCAACACGCATTTACTGAGCCCTTAATGGGGGTTATTAGAGGTGGCCCTTGCTGCCACTTGCTGGGAGCGGGCCTGATTGGACGGCCCCTCCCACCTTCTGCAGCAGCTCCCCCCCACACCCCAGCAACATGCAGGATCCTGCACACGGGTCCTAGCCGCCCCCTTGCTTCCAAACACACAGCCCTCCAGCTCCAGAGGCACACACTTTTATCAAGCGCTGGTTCGGAACCAGGTTCTGCACCCTGAACAGGGGATTCAGAGGTGAGTGACGGGAGGTTCCTGCCTGTGAGGATCTAAGCTCTAAAAGGGGAGAGATGGGGGCGCCTGGGTGGCGCAGTCGGTTAAGCGGCCGACTTCAGCCAGGTCACGATCTCGCGGTCCGGGAGTTCGAGCCCCGCGTCGGGCTCTGGGCTGATGGCTCGGAGCCTGGAGCCTGTTTCCGATTCTGTGTCTCCCTCTCTCTCTGCCCCTCCCCCGTTCATGCTCTGTCTCTCTCTGTCCCAAAAATAAATAAACGTTGAAAAAAAAAATAAATAAAAATAAAAGGGGAGAGATGTACCCCGCCCCCCCGCAGAATGCAAGGTCACACTGTGCTAGAGAGGCGAGTCCAGGTACCGTGGGTGGGATCAGCCAGAGCTTCCTGGGGAGGGGTCACCGAAGAGGAGACTCACAGTTCACCTGGAAGTTGTGCAAAGGGGACACTGGGGGAGTACAGCATTCACCAGGGACATGGGACGGCATGAGGGGCGTGTGGAAAGATAGGGGGACGCGAGAATAGAATCCAAAGACATGAGGGAGGGGAGAGTTTCATGCAGGAAGTTGGAACCCGGTGTCTGATCCCCCAACCAGGTCCAGGAGGTGAGGCTGGACAAGCGAACTTTGGGTGTAGTAACTGGTGACTTCAGGAGAGGGTTGCACAGCCGAGGCATGATGGCAGAGGCCAGCTTACGGGGGTGGAAGAATGAATGGGAAGTGGGGAGGTGGAGGCAGGGCTACGGAATGCTCTTCTGAAAGCTTGGCTCTGACGTGAATAGAAAGAGAAGGAGACAGAGCTGGCTTTGGTGTTTCCGATGGAAGAGAGAGACTCAGTAGGTTACAAGGGGGGCTGTGGGGAAGGACCCAGTAGAAGACGAGTGAAGAAGAACGAAGAGATATAAGAGAGGGTTCTGGATGGAGGCTGGGTCCAGACATGCTGCCAGGGGGTAAGACTGAGGTCCCAGGTTGAACCAAGTCTCTCTTCCACTCTCGTGAGCAGCTAAGAACACCGAGTTCCTTTTCCGAGGGGATGGCAAGCGGACAGATCCTCCGCGAGGACTGTCCTGTGCCTTGCTGGCTACGGGAACAGGGAAGATACTGTCCTGCAGGCAGTTGTTTCAGCTGGTGCTGGAGCCAGCATCACACTCTGTTCTGCTGAGCAAGTGGTGGGATGGGGTATGGCTTGGGGCTGTGTCCGTGTCACGGTTTGCTGAGCACCGGGCAGGGATCTGTGTCCAGGTCTGATTGGGGAGGCCCTTCTCCTAGTATCCTGAGCAATGGCTCAGGTCTGACTCATGTTCTGCTGGCTCCCGGTGTGTCAAATGGGGGTGTGTGGACTTAGTCCTATGCCCTCTGAGGTTGCATCATCTGTACCAAGCGGTCGCCTATCCAAGCCCCGACCTGGACAGACTATGTTCCATACAGAGATCAGTGGTCTGATGACCCCAACTGTCCAGTGACTTGCTGAGCAGCGATGTGTTCACGAGCTCTGTGTTTGGCTGAGGCTGTCTGTTAGGCCCCAGTTCGGTCTGGACTATCTCTTCATGTGTGAAGCAGTGATATAGGGAGAAAGAAATGACCTTTCCCGTGGCGCCTGGGTGGCTTAGTCGGTTGAGCGTCTGACTTCGGCTCGGGTCATGATCTCACGGTTCGTGAGTTCGAGCCCCGCATCGGGCTCTGTGCTGACAGCTCGGAGCCTGGAGCCTACTTCGGATTCTGTGTCCCAACCCCCCCCTCCGCTCCACCCCTGCTTGTGCGCTGTCTCTCTCTGTCTTTCAAAAATGAATAAACATTTAAAAAAATAAAAAATAAAAAGAAATGACCTTTCCCTGGGCAAATGCTGCCTCTTAGGGTGCACAGTGGTGCAGTGGATGCTGACCTTTGTCTGGGAAGGATTAGGCACCAATGGTGCCAAGAGGAGATGAAGGTATGTGCCCTAGACCTGGTGGTAGCTGAGGAGTGGGGCTCCCCATATGGGCTGAGCAATGATCTAGGCTTAAGTGCTTGTCTTTGTGGAGGCCTTGTCCCGGTGTGCCCAGGTCTGGCGTGACCACAAAGTGTGGTCTGGGAAGAGAACGTCTTCTGGTCTTCTGGTGTGTGGAGGGGTGGCACGGGTGAGGGTTGTGTTCTAGGTTGAGGTTGACGCTGTCTCATAGCAGGCCACGTGGTTTGGTAAGACAATACACGCTCCTTTGAGACGGGCTCTATGGTGGTGTGGTGGGGTATGGCCGTGTAATGGCGTGGTTCTTCACAGGGGCTCATTCCTTCTTTGAGGAATAGATGTCTAGGTCCGCCTGTATGAATGCTCCCACTTTGCTAAGTGGTGGTATGGGAGCTTGATGGTCTAGTTTCGATTGTGCTTTTGATATTTATGATGATAGGTGTAGGATCTTATCCAAGTGAGGGCTGTTGCCTGATGAGCTAAGTGCGAACATAGTTATCGATCTCGGTCAACAAGGACTTTCTGGTATGGTGTTCAACGGTGGTATATATTATCCCTTTTCTGTACAAGGCTTTTTCTCTTGGTTTGCTAACAAGTGATCTGCGATATAGACCCTTGTCCTGTTAGGGAAAGTCTCCTAGGATGATGAGTGATGGAATAACTCTGGATTATTGTTCTGGGTGTGGAGCTCCTGATGGCTTAATGAATAACGGCATAAGTGTGTTCTCTGGTCTTGGCTTTGTACATTCTGTAGAATACAGAGATCTCGAGGAAGTACAGGTAAGTCTTGGTCTTTGTGCTAACCTTCCCATGACGTGCTAAAGCAAGTATGTGTATAGACTTGCTAGTGAGCTATGGTTCTTGTTCTTCTCTGGGTTCAAATCTGTCCACTGGTGTGCTACACACTGATATGAGTATGGGTTCTGGTCTGGTACAGGACTATTTCATGGAAAATTTAATTTTTTTCATTTTTTTTTAAAAATTCTAGTGAGTTAACATACAGTGCAATATTGGTTTCAGAAGTAGAATTCAGTGATTCCTCCCTTACATACAACACCCAGTGCTCATCATAAAAAGTGCCCTCCTGAAACCCATCACCCATCTAGCTCATCCCCCACACACCTTGTTCCATCAGCCCTCAGTTTGTTCTCTATCTTTAAGAGTCTCTTGTGGTCTTTTTCCCTCTTTTCTCTCCCCCCCATAAGTTCATCTGTTTTGTTTCTAAAATTCCACATGTGAGTGAAATCATATGGTATTTGTCTTTCTCTGACTGACTTATTTTGCTTAGCTCCATCCATGTCATTGCAAATGGCAAGATTTCATTCTTTTTGATGGCTGAGTAATATTCCATTGCTATATATATGCATATATATATATACCACATCTTCTTTATCTATTCATCAGTCGATGGACATTTGGGTTCTTTCCATAGCTTGGTTATTGTTGATAATGCTGCTCTAAACATCAGAATGCATGTATCCCTTCAAATCTGTATTTTTGTATCCTTTGGGTAAATACCTAGTAGTACAATTGCTACATTATTGGGTAGTTCTATTTTAAACATTATGAGGAACCTCAATACTGTTTTCAAAAGTGGCTGCACCAGTTTGCGTTCCCACCGAGAGCACAAGAGTAACACCCCCCCATCCTCACTGACACCTGTTGTTAATTTTAGCCATTCTGACAGGTGTGAGGTGGTATCTCATTGTGATTTTGATTTGTATTTCCCTGATGATGAGTGATGTTGAACATCTTTTCATGTGTCTGTCAGCCATCTGGATGTCTTCTTTGGAAAAATGTCTATTCATGTCTTCTGCCCATTTCTTAACTGGATTCTTTGTTTTTTAGGTGTTGTGTTTGGTAAGTTCTTTGTAGACTTTGGATACTAACCCTTTATCAGATATACCATTTGCAATTATCTTCTCCTATTCTGTAGGCTACCTTTTAATTTTGTTGATTGGTCTATGGCCATACCACCCTGAATGCGCCTGATCTCGTCTAATTTTGTTGATTGTTTTCTTCCCGGTGCAGAAGCATCTTATCTCGATGAGGTCCCCATAGTTCATTTTTGCTTTTGTTTCCCTTGACGCCGGCGATGTGTCCAGAAAGAAGTTCCTCCAGCTGAGGCCCAAGAAGTTGCTGTCTGTTCTCCTCTAGGATTTTGATGGTTTCTTGTCTCACATTTAGGTTTTTCATCCATTTTGAATTTATTTTTGCATATGGTGTAAGAAAGTGGTCCAGACTCATTCTGCACGTTCTGCATGTTCCTGTCCAGTTTTCCCAACACGATTTGTTGAAGAGACTGTCTTTTTTTCCATTGGAAATTCTTTCCTGCTTTGCCGAAGATCAGTTGACCATACAGTTGTGGGTCCATTTCTGGGTTTTCTCTTCTTATTCCACTGATCTCTATGTCTGTTTTTGTTCTTGTGCCATACTGTCTTGATGACTCCACCTTTGTAATATAGCTTAACACCTTGAATCGTGATATCTCCGGCTTTGCTTTTCGTTTTTAGGATTGCTTTTCGTTTTTAGGATTGCTTTGGCTATTCGGGGTCTTTTGTGGTTTCATACAGATTTTAGGGTTGTTTGTTCTAGCTCTGTGAAAAACGCTGATGATATTTTGGTAGGGATTGCCTTAAATGTGTAGACTGCTGGGGCGCCTGAGTGGCTCAGTCGGTTAAGCGTCTTGACTTCAACTCAGGTCATGATCTCACGGCGCGTGAGTTCAAGCCCCGCATCAGGCTCTGCACTCTCATTCCAGAGCCTGCTTTGGAGCTTCTGTCTTCCTCTCTCTCTGCCTCTCCCTCGCTCTCTCTCAAAAATAAATAAATAAACATTTAAATGTGTGGACTGGTTTGGGTACAGACATTTTAACAATGTTCGTTCTTGCAATCTCATGGAAAACTTTGAAGATGTGTGAGTAGCATCCCAGTTCTCAGATAAGAGCTGTCTCCTGACTTTCTGAGGACTGTGTGGGAATGAGCAATGAGCACTGATCTGAGCAGGACTCTGTGAAGCTATGTTGGAGACTGGAATGGCTGTAGGCTCTCGGGAGATATGGCTGTCCCCATGTGTTTAGAGGTGAGATGTGTACATAGAGTGGCCAGTGTATGAGCTTTCACTTCGGCTTGATGAGTAGTGCTAGGGACACTACATGGGCTGTCTGGCAATGTATTGACTAGTGGTGAGACATAGGGCGAGGCTGGTTCTAAAGAGTTTAAGTGGTATTATATATGTGAACCTTGGTTTGAGTTTAGGTGAAGGTGGACCTTGCTTTTTAGCATTGGTGTAGCTATGGACCCAGCTCCAGGAAGGGGCCAAATTCTAATATGCTGAATGGTGGTGGGATATGGGCCCCTGTCTGGGTGGGTGCTACACATCCCATCAGCAGTAGGACTGAGCTGCCCATTTCCATACCCTGAATTTCTGTTGGAACAGCCTAACTCACTCCTCCATACAGAAGGCTCATTTTTTTTTTTTAGTTTTTTAATGTTTCTTTCTTTTGTTTTTGAGACAGAGAGAGAGAAGGTCAGAGACAGAGACAGAGCATGAGAAGGGGAGGGGCAGAGAGAGGGGGAGACACAGATTCTGAAGCAGGCTCCAGGTTCCAAGTGTCAGCACAGAGCCCGACGCGGGGCTCAAACTCACGAGCTGTGAGATCATGACCTGAGCCGAAGTCGGACGCTTCAACCGACTGAGCCACCCAGGCGCCCCAGAAGGCTCATTCCGAAGCAACACTGGTTTCTATACACAATACTTTACTCTGACCACATAGGTCACATTAATAGCTTCAATCTGCAGGCCAGGGAGCCCCCCAGACATCCATTCTACCCAGGTACTGAGAAATCTGGATAACGAACAAGTAGTGAAGACCTTTGCTTTCACCATCATCATTAATTCTGCCTTTCTTCTTTAGTTTCTCTACCAGTCACCCCTCTGCCATCCCCAGTGGTGGTCTCAGAAACTCGGAGTACACTTTCTGTCCTGGTAATACCAGCTCTTGAGGGAGTACATTTCCCCTTTGTGCTAGGTTGAATAGTGTCTCCCAAATTCACGCCCCTTCACAACCTGTGCATGTGGCCTTATTTGGAAATAGGGTCTTTGCAGATGTCATCAAGTTTAGATAAAGCCATACTGGGTTAGGGCCAGCACTAAATCCAATATGACTGGTGTCTTTATAAGAAAAGGAAATTTGGGACACAGACACACAGAGATGCACAGAAAGGAGAATGCCATGTGAAGACAGATAGAAATTGGACTGATGTGTCTACAAGGCAAGGAACGCCAAGGATTGTCGGCAACCAATGAAAGCTAAGGAGAGGCAAGGAAGGAATCTTCCTTAGAGCCTTTGAAGGGAGCAAGGTCCTGCTGACACCTCGATTTCAGACTTCCAGCCTCCAGAACTGTGACAGTGTAAATGTCTGTTGTTTTAAGTGACCCAGGTTGGGGTAATTTGTTACAGCAGTCGCAGGAAACTAATACACCTTGTTCCTATTCCCTTCCTTTTTGTATAGATGCTGCTTACATGCTGAGGATTTCTTTTTATTTCCCTAGAATGCTCCTCTTTGGACAAGTGAGTATAATTTAGCCGATTCGGTTTCATCAAACATCCATATTTGTCAAGCAACAGCGACTGTTAAAATATGTTAGCAATGGATGTTAGCAGTACCTATTGAAAATAGGACGAAGATATTTTTTTACAGTATAACAAGTGAATTTTAAAATTTCCTCCTGATTTAAAGCACAGCAACAGGGGCGCCTGGCTGGCTCAGTTGGTAGAGCACGCAACTCATGATCTCAGGGTCGTGAGGTCAAGCCCCACGTTGGGTGTAGAGATTACTTGAAAATAAAACCTTTAAAAAATAAAATAAAGCCCAGCAACATCTTTTATTCCGAGAGACAAAGAACTTAAAACGTTACTGGGGAAATGCTTTGCATCAATCCTGCTTACTCAGTTCTTTCATTTTAGTAATTTTGTTAGTCCAGTGTTAATCCGTTTTTATAAATAAGTTCACTTCATATTTTAGAGATTTATTATGTTATTATTTAGAATTCAGTCTCTGTCCCTTACATATTGGGGTCCTAGGTACTATATTTGGCGGAGGAAAACCATAGCATTATTATTCCATTGCTTCCCCTTCTTTTTTAGTTGTTCGCTATCCTGCACAACACTCTCCCTCTTTTTGCTTCATCCCATTACCAAACACTCCAGCAATGTGCCTTTTACTAAGTGTCCCCATTCATTTCTCCTCTTGCTAGTCCTTCTCCCATCCCAACGTCTCTATTCCCTCTTTCTACCTACTAAGGAAACCCTCTCAATCATACCGGCTCAATCATACATGGTTGCAGAGATAAAAATACAAAGTCGGGCTCTCTAGCCTCCATAATGGGTCATAATAAATGGCCCTTAAAGTTCATCTCAGGAAAGGTATAATCTTTGGGTCTACGCCAACGCCCTGGCTAGCAAATGGCTTCCCAGGATCTATGCTTCACTTAAAACCTACTGCTTCAGATTATACCATGTGATGGAACCTCAGTTTATTCTTTGACCTTTAGTTGCTTGCTGGTCTGTCTCTGCTTAGATCCCAGCTCCTGTCTGTTCACTCCTCCATTGCCAAGTGCTGCCTAGCTGCACACCACCTACCCAGTTCCATACCATTTCCCCACTTATTGAACTTTGCCCAACCCTTGTCAGTTTCCTTGACTAGTTCTTTTTCCTTTCTTTTTTAAATGTTTATTTCTTTTTGAGAGAGAGCGGGAGAGAGGCAGAGACAGAGGGGGACAAGGGATCTGAAGCAGGCTCCGTGTTGACAGCAGAGATCCTGATGGGGGGCTCGAACTCACGAACCGTGGGATCATGACCTGAGCTAAAGTCAGATGCTTAACCGACTGAGCCACCCAGGTGCCCCTCCTTGACTATTTCTATGCCCAGCCGGGACTTTGACTTCTCCAAAGAGAGCTCTTTAAAACTCCAAGGTAGCGGCATGTGTCTGGCTCAGTTGGAAGAGCATGGGACTCTTGATCTTGGGGTTGTGAGTTCGAGCCCCACGTTGGGTGTAGAGGTTACTTAAAAAAAAATACACTTTAAAAAAATAATAAAACTCCAATTCATCAAACTACACATTGTGCTAAATGCTTCACATCTGCTATCTTGCTTCATGCTTACAACCATATGAGATAAGAATTACCCCCCTCACCTTCAGCCCATGACCATGCATTCTATTGTACAGGAAACAGTGAGAACATCAACATGCATTTCCTCAATTTCCCTCTCCGCCACCTCAAAATCTCTCTGGATCCTCAAGTGCTTTACTTCTTTTACTCCCATCATGAAAACAGTCAAATAGGCAGAGTCAGAAATAGAGGGGCATCTGAGAGATAAACACGTTAATCCATGTTCTCAAGGAGCACAGACCTTAATCAATTCCATGAAGATCAACAAGAACTTTGAAAAGGAAGTATGAAGAGACTGCCAAGAAGTTTCAGAAAGCTGTCTTCCAAAAGGTGTTGACATCAGAAGACCAGGAGCTCAATACAGTTTGTGGGGCTAAGAGCATAGCATTTCTTGTGGGGCAGCGTACTGACCTCTAAAAACACTCTTCTTTCTCACATGGGGTCTGCCAATGTGTAGTCTTGGACTCTTCAGCCTTTTCAAGGCGCCACTCACCTTCTGCTCCCTGTCTTTTCTCCCTGCCAAGGTTATTCACTCATATGGCTTTGGTTTTATCTCTGCAACCCCCATTTCTACTTGAATCCTCCCTGATGAGTTTTAAAATAATGACTCCAAATGTCCCAGTCTCCCGCCATAACCGAGGGCCTCAGCCTGCCTTAGCTTTGAGGAAAGCTAATACCACCCTTCTTTACATTGTATCATTTTGGCCACTATCCGAGATGAAGCCTCCTCTGACCATCTATCCTCTCTCTTCCTTTCGTCTCCACACCGCTCTGTGCTTTCTCACCCACCCAAACTCCCACTGCACCTCTCCCTCCCAAACCTTTCTATTTGGCCCTAGACAATTCTCAAAGATAGGCAAACTCTTCTACGGAAACTCTCCCATTTTGTGACCTTAAATGAAACATGGTTCCCCCCTCAACGCACCACTTCCCCTGCATTTCCATATATCACAGGACCTAGAGAGAGGGTTGGCATTTTCCTACTATTTCATCACTACTTCCAGGCCATAACTCTTCCGACATTGCTTCCTTGAGGTTCATCCCATCTATTCGTTTTCTTTTCTTCATTGTGGTCATCTAACAACCTACTGGTTAGTCAGTCTCTCTCCCTCTCTTTCTCTCTGTCATTCGCCGAATGTTGCCACTCGATTCTCTAACAAATCGGCCATCGTCCCAGACATCTTCAGTGTTCCTATCAACAAGAATCCATCTTGGGCACCTAATGTCTGGGTAGAGGAGTCTAAGAAAGCAGCATTTGAACAGCCTCAGCCGAATGAAACTTGTAGTTTTCTGGTGGTTTCTCAATATGAAATGGCTGCATTTGAACAGAAACTCAGCCTTGTGAGGTCCACGATAGAGTGTACAATGATTGCAGGTGAGTAGAGTTTCAATAGATTTGAAATATTCCCAGCAGCAGACTTGGTCTCCAAGTATCTGAGATGGGGAGACTTCTAGGAAAGAGCATTTAAGCCAGAGTTGCAACAGACTGAGTCTAGGCTTATCTGGCTTGGTGGCACTGTATTCACATCAATTCTATTACAAAGATACTGTCCTCTTAAAGTTTCATGATGTTTATAAGTAAAAAATATTATTTCAACAAATATTTCCTGAGAACCTACCATGTGGTAGGTACTGTCGCAGGAGCCGAGTAAAGAAAAAAATAATAATAATCCCTTACCCCATTGCTTAAATCAGTTCATAAAGATTTAACACAAATAATTCATATGTCAAGTTAAAATAATGATACTTCAGAGGGTTGTTGTGTGTTTTAAATGAGATGATTCATATCATGCTAATAGCTCAATAAATGGTGAGTAAATGGTAAAGGGGTGGGGCTACTAAGAACTCCTCTGCACCTCCCAAGTGTAACCACCAGGTGTCAGCCTCCTCTAGCTAAACCCTACTAGGCCAAGGGTGACCAGGTTGTCTAACCTCTCCAAACACCAGAGGAAGAAGCAAAGGACCTTGGTGAGACTATTCGCCCCTCCCTGAGTCTTGATCAGAGCTACTTAGGTGCAGACAACTCTTACTACCAATATTAGGTGAGAACATGTGTGCCTACAGAGTGAACCCACGCTCTAGCATCCTGCCCGCTCCTTAGGCACCACAATTTGGAAATGACCAAGATCCAGTCAGGGAGAAGCAGATAAGGGACATTCAGGAGCAAAGCAAAGCAGATTCAGGAAAAGGGCAGGGAGAGAAGGAAGTAGGATGTAGAAAGAAGACACTGAGAGAGAGAGAAAGATAAAACTTTCTTAGTCACCTCTCCACCAGGGCCTCACCCAAAGCTTTGCAAAAGCCCTCCCATTTAAGGCACCAGCAACCTGAAACCCCCACTTCCCAGGCTCCTGCCACACGTCAAATCCCTTTTTAATCCTTGTAATCACACTGATTCTCTAGCTGGCTTTCTCCTGGATATATTTCAGAGAGGGGTTTTAGAGTCCCTGGCAAAGAACTCCCCATTCTTTTTTAGCCCATGTAATTTCTACTTTGTATCTGAGCTGCCATATTTTCCAGACTCCTCATTAGAAGCTATATTTCCATTTTTTGAAAGATGCCTTTTTCCCCCCTTACAATAGCCCCTTTGACTTTGCCAACTAACCTAGCAGCGTATTTTATTTCCCAAGTGCCTAGTATTTTTGATCATTGGCATACATTTTTTTTTTCAGGTTTCCAATACGGTATGTTTAAAATAGTCCACAGGCTTCCCGTGGGTTATTGACTTTTTGAATGTTAGTCTTAATTTTTCCTAATGTCTTGTAACATGCAGCATACCCAAACAGGAACGGGCCTTGTTCAGACACCATCCTGAAGTAGAACTATTGACTTGGTGTGCTCTCTCTGGACAGAAATCTAGCTGCAACTGTTATTTAGGCCCAACCACCAGTTAAGAGCTCTTTCCTTAACATAGAAAGAGAGCTTCACTCAGGAATTTCTAAAGAAAACCCAAAGAATTAATTGAGAAAATGGAGCCTACACTCTAGAAAGGACAAAATAATAAAAATAAAAAGTAGAGCATACTGCAATTAACATAGAAGCCAAACTTGTGAACTACCACTAATCCCTTCTCTCCCTTAGCAGAGTGTGGCGAAGGGAAGTGAATCGATTTCTAGGACGACATAAGGGTTCTAGGAACTAATCTAATATAGCCAGTTACCTAAAAGATCTGAACTTAGACTTCCTCCAAATCATGATCGATCCAGGTCAATGCCACATCACGCGAGAGAGGCCTGAGTCTTTGCATTCACCCAAGGCCACGGCTGCTACTGTTTCTATCCATTGTCAACAGAGAAATAGCCTTATCATGGAAATGGCTCTTCCATGGTGACATTACACATTTCCACACAGGCAAAGGCTTGAACTATCTCTGAGTTTTGGCCGAATGCCTTGTGATCCTCCTGAAACACAAGAGCACTGGAGTTCCATAAGGAACTACTATGAGGTCATCTCCCACTCATCTCCCTATCTTCCCTGGGAGGCTGTCATGAGACAGTTTCTCATCACCTCCCCGGTTCTGACAGCATAGGAAGCTTTCTGTCCTGTGTCTTCAGAATAGAGCTGCAGACTATAAAACCCCTCAGTGGCAGCCCAGAATGGGCTCCTTAGCAATGTTGAAACACTGTTGTTTCGGGGTTGTCCTTTTTAGTGTGTGGAACAAGGATCTTGGGGAGCAGGCACCTTAGGCTTTTTCTTCTTTTTGCTATCTGCTTAAGTAATAAAATGTCTAAGTCTAGAAGTCGCTCACTGTATCTTTCCCAGCCAAATCACTCAGGCCTTGGCCTTGACTTGTCTCACGTGTAAGCTTGACAAGCCTTGAGCCACTCCACACAACCAAGCTGTGATTGCATCCAAAGCACGATGGGTTGAGGCTACAGCTGCTTCCGTTGACAAGGTCTCCATCCTTCTACCTAGTGGAAGCTGTTGCCGTTTCTGACACTAAGTGAGGGGCCTAGAAACCGATTGGTTCCTCTTCTTTTTAAATGTTGCAAATGCAAACGTAAGGACATCCCACAAAGCAATTTGCCTGGGCTCTTCAAAAAAGTCCATGTCCGGAAAGGCACAAAAAAAGGCTGCGGAGCTTTACTGAATGAAGTGACAACTATATACAATCTGTGACACTTCAGTGGATTCTAGATGCAGTTCTAAACACTTCTAAGGCCCATTATTACAATAATTAGAGATATTTGAATCTGGATTACAAATCAGACAATAACATGGTAACAAATGTTAAAACGTCCTGAGCGGGATCATTGTATCGTGGTTGGGTAGAAGAATCCTTTTCCTTTAGGAAATGGACGCTGAAGTATTCAGGGATTACATGCGATTTGCTCTCAAATGATTCAGGGAAAAAGTGTATATTTACACATGGAGAGATAAAGCAAATGTGGCAACCTGCTAACAATTGATAAAGGGTGGGGCGCCTGGGTGGCTCGCTCGGTTGAGCATTCCACTTGGGCTCCGGTCATGACCTCACCCCGCGTCAGGCTTGCTGCTGTCAGGGCAGACCCCACTTCCGATCTTCTGTTCCCCTCCCTCTGCCCCTCCCCTGCTCACGCTGTGTCTCTCTCTGTCTCTCAAAAATGAATAAACGTTTAAAAAATTTTTTAATTAAAAAAAATACAGTGAAGTTTAAAAAATTGTGCAGTGAATTCAGTCGGTGGCTTTATGAGCATTTTGTCATATTTGTTTGATCACGTATCTGTCCATCCCTCCATCCATAATTGAATTCATCATATTCTGGTATGTATTTCCAAGTAAATTAAAAACATCTTTAAACTTCACCTCTAGGGGCGCCTGGGTGGCTCAGTCGGTTAATGTCCGACTTCCGCTTAGGTCATGATCTCGTGGTTCATGAGTTCGAGCCCCTCGTAGGGCTCTGTGCTGACAGCTCAGAGCCTGGAGCCTGCTTCTGATTCTGTGTCTCCCTCTCTCTCTGACCCTCCCCCCCGTTCATGCTCTGTCTCTCTCTGTCTGAAAAATAAATAAATGTTAAAAAAAAATAAAATAAAAATAAACTTCACCTCTAAACACTTCGGCATACATATCGTCTACAAGAGTTAAACATTCGCTTACAAATTTTTAAGGTAAAATGTATACACAGGACTATCTATTCAGAGTTCTAACAAATGCATACACGCTTGTGTAATGTAAATCTCTGTAAAAATATAGAACATTACCACCCCCCCTTTAAAAGTTCCCTATTTCCCCTCCAGTTCAACCCCTGCTCTCACTTCCACCTGGTAACCACTGTTTTGATTTTTTTTCCATGATAGATTAGTTTTGTCTCTTCTAGATACAGTATGTACTCTTTTGGGGGACAATTGCTTTGACTCAGCATAATGTTTCTGAGATTAATACAGGTTGTTGCCTCTATCATTAGTTTGTTCCTTTTTTTTTTAACGTTTATTTATTTTTGAGACAGGGAGAGACAGAGCATGAACGGGGGACGGTCAGAGAGAGGGAGACACAGAATCCGAAGCAGGCTCCAGGCTCCGAGCTGTCAGCACAGAGCCCGACGCGGGGCTCGAACTCACGGACCGTGAGATCGTGACCTGAGCCGAAGTTGGACGCTCAACCGACTGAGCCACCCAGGCGCCCCTAGTTTGTTCCTTTTTATTGCTGAGTAAAATTCCATTGTATGAATATGCCACGGTTTGTTTATCCATTTTTCTGGTGTCTTTTCAGTTTGGGGCTATTATGAATAAGGCTGCTATGAACATTCTTGTCGAGTTTTTTGTGTGGACATGTATTTTCATCTCTCTTGGGTTCTTATTGTTTTAATCTGCATGTCTCTGATTACTAGTGAAATTGAACATAATTTCATATGAGGCATGTTTTATTGTATATATTATCTACTTCTATCTTTAGTTAATTTTTCTGTTAAGCTGTTTGTCTTTAATCTGCTTTTCTTTAAGAAGCAGCTCTTTTTATTCTGCATGCTCATCGCATATCTCTTACATGATGTAAATATCTTGTCTCTTCTCTTTGTTTATGGTGTTTATTCTTCTGCAGAGGTTTTCATTTTTAACACAGTCAAATTTACTCATTGTTTTGTTTTACAGTCATACTTTATGCACCCTATCCAGGACAGCGATCTTCGGTCTAGGGTACATATTCCCTGAAGGTATGTGAAGACTTTTAAGGTGTTTACAAGTATGGACAGCTTTGAAGATCCTCCATTTTCATATCTATTCTTTCCTAAAAGTGAAATATTTCTTTTTAAAAATTTTTTTAACGTTTATTTTTTTTTAATTTTTTTTTAACGTTTATTTATTTTTGAGACAGAGAGAGACAGAGCATGAACGGGGGAGGGGCAGAGAGAGAGGGAGACACAGAATCGGAAACAGGCTCCAGGCTCTGAGCCATCAGCCCAGAGCCCGACGCGGGGCTCGAACTCACGGGCCGCGAGATCGTGACCTGGCTGAAGTCGGACGCTTAACCGACTGCGCCACCCAGGCGCCCCTAACGTTTATTTATTATTGAGAGACACAGAGAGACAGAGTGCGAGCAAAGGAGGGGCAGAGAGAGAGGGAGACACAGAATCCGAAGCAGGCTCCAGGCTCAGAGCTGTCAGCACAGAGCCTGACGTGGGGTTTGAACTCACAAACTGCGAATTCATGACCTGAGCCGAAGTCGGACGCTTAACCGACTGAGCCACCCAGGCGCCCCAAAAGTGAAATATTTCAGAATGCCTGTGTGGTGGCTTCATTCTGGGTCTCCTTTTCCACCTTTCCTTTCACAAATGCCTGTATCCCTTTTCCCCAGTCTGAATCTTAGTATTGTTCATTCTGCTAAGTATGAAACCTCTGGTGAGCCAAACAAGGGAGCAAATCAATACATTGGTGTTAAAAGTGTACATACTGGTAGAACTAGAGTGCGTTATCCAAATGAAATAAGTCAGAGAAAGACAAATATCACATGATTTCACTCCTATGTGGAATTTAAGAAACACAACAGAGGAACACGGGGGAAAGGAAGGAAAAATAAGATAAAAATAGGGAGACAAACCATAAGAGAGTCTTAAATACAGAGAACAAGCTGAGGGTTGCTGGAGGGAGGTGGGTGAGGGATGGGATGGGCCACATGGGTGATGGGCATTGAGGAGGGCACTTGTTGGGATGAGCACTGGGGGTTATAGGTAAGTGATGAATCTCTAAATTCTATTCCTGAAATCATGATTACACTATATGTTAACTTGGATTTAAATTTTAAAAAAAGAAGAAAAACGTTTGAAGTGTACATACTGTACATTAAATTATAGAACAGGGAAAATGAATTCCCAGAGAAAACAATCAGAATAGTGGTCGCTTCCGGGGTGAGAATGAAAATTGTTTCAAACGAAAGAACACGAGGGTAAATAACATGCATGTTAAAGTTTTCGGGAGTGAAGTGTACTAATGTCTGAAACTTACTTTAAGATGCATAAACACATACGATGCGTTGATGTGTGGTATAGGGGCCCAGAGCAGGCTGCCCCAAGATGGGCCACTTTGGCATAAAGATTATTTCAAGTTAAAAGTAACCAAAATCCAGGAGAAGCAGGAAAAGCTCTCTGCCTCCGCCAAAACTGCCTAATTTTACATTGGAAAGGGGAGCCTCTACCAAGAAAAGAGCTATCAACAGAGACTCCCCTTTACCTAAGCAACTTACCTGCATAATAGAATGACCTTGTTTTTCCAAACATCTCCTTTCACCTTCCTGCTAATGGCCTTCTCCCCTTTGTATCTTCAGCCCCTACCCTCTCCTTAGTTCACGTAAGCTTCATGTCACCCCACTGTCTTTGGAATCTCTGTCAAGTGTAGATTTACCATATGTACGTCTATTCAGTTTGGTTTTCTCCTGTCAATCTGTCTCATGACAATTTGATTCTAAGTCCACTTAGAAAGACTAGAGGGCAGAGTAAGGTCTTCCTCCCTGACAATGGATAGAGGGACAGGTAGATGGAAAAGGGTATTAAAGGGAACATAGTAAAATACTAATTGTAGAATCCAGGTGTCAAGGATATGGACGTGTGTGTACAATTCAATCAATTTCTCTACTTGTTTAAAACCTACTGATGCTGAGGAAGCCCCTGCTAGACAAACTCTTGCGTCTTTTTGTGCTTCTGAGAGACAGGTCCATGAGAAGAAAGCAATGAGAGCTTTGGTAAGAAATCCTGAAGCTGGCAGTGCCTTATTTCATCCAGGCAGCAAATTCATGGCAAGACTCAGCTTCATCTATCTTAGAATTCGAATTCAGAAATGAGATAGTGGTTACAAGGAATGCATTACCACGTTTTTATTTGAATTGAAAAGCAAAAGTCTGACTTTTTTTTTTTAATTTTTTTTCAACGTTTTTATTTATTTTTGGGACAGAGAGAGA
Organism: Lynx canadensis; assembly: GCF_007474595.2. NCBI lineage: Eukaryota > Metazoa > Chordata > Mammalia > Carnivora > Felidae > Lynx > Lynx canadensis. The sequence goes on from NC_044321.2 coordinate 98,943,161, forward strand.
CAGAGCATGAACGGGGGAGGGGCAGAGAGAGAGGGAGACACAGAATCGATAACAGGCTCCAGGCTCCGAGCCATCAGCCCAGAGCCTGACGCGGGGCTCGAACTCACGGACCGCGAGATCGTGACCTGGCTGAAGTCGGACGCTTAACCGACTGCGCCACCCAGGCGCCCCAAGTCTGACTTTTTAAAACAAAATAAGTATTTGACTTTTGTTGTTGATGAATAGGACTGACTGCCAGTTAGATTATACAGTGGGGCATTTTCCATAAACTGAATAAACTCACATCAGCAGCTCCAAAAACTTTTGATGAAAATATATTCAAGGGACAAGATAAAATAGAAGCATTTATTTTAAAATATGATATTGGCAAATATTCAAATTAACAGTATTTTTTATTTTCCCAACGCTTTCTGAGTATATCAGATTAAATAAGTTACCCCTCAATGAAAAAGTAAAGAAGTATAATTACTAGTCATCTAAAAAGCCTTTTGGGTATCATTCCTAGAAGCTGAGAAAGTGAATGACTCTAGTGAATGAGTAACAAATCCTTTTGCCAGTCAGGTGGTTTCCAATCTTTTACTTTCAACAAATTTGAAGGAAAATCTAATCCGGTAGCCAGACAATAGATCATAAAATGACATTTCTGATGGATTGCCATGTGAGTTTTGGCAAAGAACTCAGAAAGAGTTCAGATAATTAAACTACAATGTTATTACAATACTATTTATATTTTCATATTCTTATATGTGTGAGCAAATTTCTCAGTGCACATATCCAATCAGATAAAAACAGAAACAGAATGGAACCTAAACTCTCATCCAGCAACAGGTTGTATCCATCCCTCCATACACGGGAGGGGGAAAATATCCAGCTCATTCAAGGATGCATTTCTAATAACATTTGACTTTTTAAGTTTTCCATTCACTTATCAATGTATAAAATATTTATGTTTTGAGCAATTTTATACCAATTTATGAATAACTCAATCTAGAGAAATGTTTTAATAGCTAAAAATATGTCGATAGGACATTTCTTTAAAAAATGTTTTATATTCACTGTTCTGCTGCAAAGAAATATGATAGGGTGATCAATAAAAGACTTTAAAGTATAAAATATATCACATTAAGATAAAATTCTATGGTGGAAGTGGAATGGATAAATGAATTAAAGACAAAAATAGATATAAATTTTCTGGCTCCTACAGAAGAGCTTTTTCCTTTAATTTTCAAGTGGATGACAGTGGGTACCAAATGACTATGGTATTTAAAATTCAGTTAAACTAATGATAGATTTGGTTTTTATGCCAACATTTATAATACATTGGAGGGGCACCTGGCTGGCTCAGTCGGTGGAGTGTGAGGCTCTTGATCTCAGGGATGTGAGTTCAAGCCCCACGTTGGGTATAGAAATTCCTTTAAAAAATGCAATCTTTGGGGTGCCTGGGTGGCTCCGTCGGTTAAGCGTCCGACTTCAGCTCAGGTCACGATCTCGCGGTCCGTGAGCTCGAGCCCCGCGTCGGGCTCTGGGCTGATGGCTCAGAGCCTGGAGCCTGCTTCCGATTCTGTGTCTCCCTCTCTCTCCACCCCTCCCCCATTCATGCTCTGTCTCTCTCTGTCTCAAAAATAAATTTAAAAAAATGCAATCTTTATAATATACTGGAAATTACATCCTTTGTAATTATTTTAACTTATAATGAAAACCTTTTTATGTTACATGAAACATGTGAAAGTGGATCCATAATTTTTCAAAATTCTTCTAGAGACATAAGAGCAAAAAGCATGAACACCACTAGTCTAAGAAATCATTTTCTACCCTATGATGAAATTGTACTCTCTTGTATTTTCTTTAAAAATGTTGAAGTTTTGCCTTTCACATTTCTATCTGAAATCAACCTGGAATTGATTTCCCCAAAACATAGCCCAGATAGACACAGCACCAGAATGAGCTGGAGACTGTGGGGAAGCTTTACATTTCCCCAAAACATAACCTAGTTTTACTGACTCTGAATCACACAGCCACGGGGGGGGGGGGGGGGGGAGTGTCCAAGAATGAGTAGCATCACAAAGGTGATTCTGGTGATTCTGGTGATTCTGGGTCACCATCAGGTTTGGGAACCACTGCCTTATATGATAGAGGCCAAATGATCGAATGTGCCACGCAAGGTTTTATGGACTAGATCGTACCCTCCCCCAAATTCACGTTGAAGTCCCAATCCACAGTACCTCAGAATGTGACTGCAGTTGCAGATAAGGCCTTTGAAGAGGTAATTAAGTTAAAATGAGGTGATGAGGGTGTGCCCTAATCCAATACGACAGCTGTCTTCATCAAGGAGAGGAGATTAGGATACGGACACAAGAGGAAAGACCACGTAAATTTAGACACACAGAGAAGACAGCCATCTGCAAGCCAAGAGGACAGACCTCGAAAGAACAGTGACCCTGCCAACACCTCGATCTCAGACTTGCAGCCTCCAGAACCATGAGAAAATAAATTTCTGGTGTGTGAGTCACCCAGTCTGTGGTATTTTGTTATGGCAGCTAAAGTAGACTAATACACAAGGATTTCATCTGGGCCCTGACTACCTCTCTAGAGCCTCAGCTCTCTGTCAGGCTCCATCCATCCCCATATCACCACCTACCCACACCTCCACCTTACTAGTTTTGAGACCTTGGACCGCCTAACCTTTCTGTCCCCAGTTTTCTTACCTGTCAAATGGGGATAGTAACATTACCTTCCTAGAGTTGCATGATGATTAAATGTGGTCATCTGTGTAACGCATTTAACACAGTGTGAACATTACACTCAATAAATACTAGCAGGTACGGTCCGGCCATAAGGCGTTAACTGCCATTCTCCAACTACACGCTGTTTTGTTCCACTTCCATGAGTTAGCACATGCTACCATGTCTGATTAGAATGACTTTCTCCCGCTGTGTCACCTAGCTAACTCTCGGTTGTCCTTCAAGACTGAAGTCCCGTGTAGAGCCAGCTCTCATCCACTCTCCGCCATCTGAAGCTCTTCTCTAGACTCCCACATCTCCCAGTGCTTGCCTCTACCAAGTGAGAAGCCATCGCAGGGTTTAAGGTGGAGGAGTGACCTGATCTGGCTTGAGTACCTACCATATACCAGGCACCATCTCAGGTTCTGAGTCAAGACGAATAAAAATAACAAAGAACACTTAGCTTATAGGGTTACTGAGAGGATTATGAGAGACAAACTAAGCCAAGCACTTAAGACAGTGCCTGGCATACGGTAAACACTCAGTAAATGCTAACAATTATTATCTATGTATATTCAGGACACTTCCTTGCATCCGTTGACATCTGTAGCCTTTTGTTCATAGTCTTCCTCCCTAAACACAAATCCCACAACCATCCTGGGCGATGATCCCTCCAACATGCTAGCCTCTCTCCTGGACCTCAACTCCAGTAACATGTATCTCCACCCTACTCCAGACACACCATGACAACATCCTGACCTTGATATTGTTGTTGGGTTTTTGCAGAGCGAATACACTGTGTATAACCATAGCAATAGATTCGTATATAGAAAGCCCAGGTGGAATTTTCCATTAGCTTAAGTTGAGAGCGCACTCTTCTACCTCTACCACAAACAGGCAAGTCACTTCTGAATGACTGAGTCCTGGAAGATAAAGGCAAAGGAAAAAAGGGAGGGCTGGCTGGAGATGCAAGTTTTGCTGGCGCGAGATAAGGCCAGGCGTCTCTATGACTGCTCAAAGACAGGAAATTACAGCCGCAGTCTTTCTGGCAGCAAGGAGGCGGTGAGAGGCTAACGATCCGGTCACCCGAGCAAAAGTCAGAAGACTGCAGGGCAGGTGCTGCTGATAGACACTGTTCAGCACGACTGACCTTCACAGAGGCTGTTCTGTGATGAGTCAAGGGTAATCCTATGCAGGTGTGTACCCCTGCCTGCCAGAAGAAGGTACATGAAACTGATGGCTCCGAGGGTAACGCCCACACGTCAGGGCTCAGCCCACCTTCCTTCACTCAGAACAACTCTGTTCTTTATTTAGTTGGGCTTTCACTTAAACTGCCTTTGCAAAAAAGTGTTAGAGTGCTAAACCTTGGCTGTTCTTCTCCGCAGATAACTACACATTTTACTTTCCCCAGAATCCAGCTGCCATTGAGGTGTGTGGTGGCTACCCCCAAAATTTGTCTCTCCTTCCGCATCTCATTGCTTTCAGCCTCTAAGGACGCATCCTTTTTCCTACTCGGGGCTAATGCCACTACTCATGCTTGATTCCATCTCCTTTTCATTTCTGCTGAGTATTTATGCCATCAATTTTCCTTTCTCCGTATTAAATTGCTGTTTGGGATACTTGGCAATTGTTGAACATTGGCAGTTTCACAGGGTTCATGCTAATATACCTTTGTTTTTTCCCTAAATGTTCCTTCTTCTCAACCAAAAATAATTACAACAAAACATCAACCTCTCTATAGATTGTGTTTTTCGTTTTTTTTAATGTTTTTTAAGGTTTTAATGTTTATTTTATTTTTGAGAGAGAGAGACAGAGACAGAGTGCAAGAGAGAGAGAGGGACACACAGAATTGGAAACAGTCTCCAGGCTCTGAGCTGTCAGCACAGAGCCTGACACAGGGGGTCGAATTCACACGCCCGAGCCATGAGATCATTACTTGAGCCAAAGTCAGCCCTCAACCAAATGAGCCACCCAGGCACCCCAATGTTTATTTATTTTTGACAGAGAGGAAGAATGAGGGCAAGTGGGGAGAGGCAGAGAGAGAGGGAGACAGGATCCGAAGTGGGCTCTGTGCTGACAGCAGAGAGCCCAATGTGGGGCTTGGACTCATGAACTGTGAGATCATGATCTGAGCAGAAGTCGGACACTTAACCAACTGAGTCACCCAGGCACCCCTAGATTGTGTTTCTCTAACTTCACACCTCTATGTGTCCCTTTGTATAAAACCTAAATACCATACTCCAGATGTATCTGCCTTTGCTATTCATATCTCCCAACTGACAATTCACCTAAGGGTCTGGCATGTTTGTGAAATTTTTATTCACTCATTCAACAAATATCTTCTGAGTACCTAACTGTGCCAGACACTGTTCTAAGTACTTGGGATAGATCAGTGAACAAAATAAAAATTCCTGTCCTCTTGGAGCTTATAGCATAGTAGGGGATGGAAGGAGGAGACATACAATAAATAAACACCATAAAGAAAATAACCATATAGTATGTTAGAAAGAGATAGATGCCATGCAGAAGGGGGGAAGTAGAATAGAGAAAGGACATTGAGAGTGCTATGAGAGAAGTTGTAATTTCAAATATGGTGGTCATGGTAGGCTTTATTGAGAAGGCGACAATTAAGCAAAGGCTTGAAGTAGGTGAAGAACAAGCCATGGAGATATCTGGGGGAAGTGTTCCAGGCAGAGTGAACAAGTGCAAAGGCCCTGAGGCAGGACAACCTAAGGATTAAGGGAAAAGAATAGGAAATGAAGACATAAAGGTAAGAAGGACCGTGACTGTGTAGAGCCTTTGTATTAATTATTTACCGTCGGGTAACAAATTGCTCTAAAATTTAGCTATTGGGGGCACCAGGGTGGCTCGGTTGGTTAAGCGTCCAACTCTTGGTTTCAGCTCAGGTCATGATCTCATAGTTTATGAGTTCGAGCCCCACATCGGGCTCTGTGCTGACAGTTTGTTTCACAAACTTGGGCAAGCCACCTAATCTCTCTAAACCTCAGTGTTTTCATCTGTGAAATGGAAATAATGATAGATACATATTTCATAAGATTGCTGTGAGAATTAAATGAGATAACTATGGTGCCTGGGTGGCTCAGTCGGTTAAGCGGTGGACTCTTGATTTCCACTCAGGACGCAATCTCACGGTTTGTGAATTCCAGTCCCGCACTGGGCTCTGTGATGACTGCAGAGTCTGCTAGGGATTCTGTCTTCCTCTCTCTCTCAAGAATAAATAAACATTAAAAAAAATAAATGAGATAACTATTTTCTTGCAATTGCTATTACGCAATATGTAAGATGTGAGATTCCCAGAGCCATGACAGTAAGAGAGGATCAGAGGGGCTAATATTTAGCAAAAGCCTAAAAACCAAAAAGAAGTCTCTCCTCTCTTCTCCTCCCTCCAAGTGCCCTTCTCAAGAAGGGCAGCATGATTTCAGGTGGCAGGTGATAATTATAACCTTCCCCTTACAATGAAACATTCTCATTCAGAACCTCTCATCTCACTATGCTAACATATAAGGGAGCCCAAGTTTGTGAAACAAAAAATCATTTGTCTGTTTGACAATCTTACAGCATATCTGAAATAAATCCAAGATAGATCAGCATTTTATGTACCAGATTTCCTGTTTCCCTGCCTTCTGCTTCTTCCCTATTCATTTACTCTTCCTTAATCTCCCATTCCCCTTCCTGTCCCGACTGTGTCTTCAATTCTTTTTGCCTTTTACCCTTGCCATCTAGGACGCAAACCATATATTTAAAAGAAAAATCTTTTAACATTTATTTACCCTTGAGAGACAGTGAGAGAGGGCGAGAAGCAGAGAAAGGGAGACCAGAATCTGAAGCAGCCTCCAGGCTCTTCATTTTCATATTTTTGAGAGACAGCGCGCCAGAGACAGAGTGCAAGCAGGAGAGAGAGAGAGAGAGAGAGAGAGAGAGAGAGAGAGAGACAAAATCCGAGGCAGGCTCCAGGCTGAGCTGTCAGCACAGAGCCCGACGTGAGGCTCAAACTCACAAAACCATGAGATCATGACCTGAGCCGAGGTCGGATGCTTAACCGACTGAACCATGCGCCCTGAATACAGACCGTATTCCAACCTCAGTTCCCTCACTTACTAGCTGCGTGCTAGTGGAGGTAGTTAATTCTCTCTGGATGTCAATTTCGTCTGTAAAATGGATTTAATAAGAGAGTGCCTATCTTACAGGGTTGCCAAAATCACAACAAAGAACACGTCACAAGCCTATCACAGTGCCTGGTCTATAGTAAGAAAACTCGTTCGCTCTCTTTTCATCCTTTTACCCCAATTCACCTGCTGCTCAACGCTAGAGCCTAGCAGGTAAAAGCCGTGGGAAAAAACACCCCGAGGCTAAAGAGGAAACGCTTGAGCTGGGGGCGGGGACTGCGACGTGCCCATTGCGCAGGCGCGCCGGCCAGGTCAGGTTCGGGCTTCCAGCTGGGGGGGGGGGGTGGGGGTTGGGGGGGGGAAGAGGGCCACGATTGTCCTGGCAGCCCCGCTCCGGCCCAGGGAAGTGGCGGGACCTTGGCTGCGCCCCGGGAGGGCTCAGCGCTCTTCGAGGGACTTCGGGGCCCGAAGGGTAAGTTCGAAAATGGCGGAGGGCGAAGAAGGAGGGGCCTTGCAGGGCGGGGGGCTGGCCTCCCAGCGGGGGCAGCAAAAAGAAGCCTGCGAGGGGGCCCAGTGGGGCGGCTGGGGCTGTGAGACCGTCGGACCGTGGCCGGTGTCTCTTTGAGGCCCTGTCGCGGACGCGCCTCGGGTTCCCCGACTCGGGGCTCCTCCGGGAGATGGGCGGGCTGGTGGGTGCGCCTGAGGGAGACGAAGGGACTTCCGTTTCCTTCCAGGCTGGGGCCCGGCCGCCGAGCGGAGTTGGCATTTCCAGATTGGGGCTCGGGCCGCCCCTTCTCCAGGACCCTCCCCTCCGGACCGCGCTAGACGCCGCGGGCGATCCGGGTTGACTCTCCTGGCGCGGTGGGTACTGCCCGTACGGGTTCCTACTTCTCCTCCTCCTCCTCCTCCCCCTCCCCTCCCCGCGGGCCCCGCGCTGCGGGGGAGGGCGGGAAGGCCGCCCCTGCGCGGCGCGGGTGGCCCAGCCGCGGCTCCTTGCCCAGGTTCCCGGGAGCGCCGAAGGAAGGCGTGGGTGGGTGTGTGGCTTCGGGCCGGCCGGTGCCCTCCCAACCCCTGTGACCCCTAAGGTAAATCGAGTCAAAGAACTTTTTTTTTTTTTTTTTAATTATCAAAGGGACCGCCCTCACCCCACCCCCCGAATCTGTTGCGTGTGGCAGGTACGGAGCTGGGTGGAGTGTGCCTGCCGGGGGCTTGTGAAGCAGAAAGAATAGGAACCGGAGAGCTTCCGGGAGAGGAAATTAGCTAGTAATTCTTTCCGATCTTTGCTGCCCTAGTCACCTCCCCAGGATATTCTGTGAGTAAAGCAAAATTCAGTCTAACTTTCAGTTTCATTATATTAACTCCTTAATACACTTAATTGTTTTCGGGAAGAGGGGGAGTGGTTATTGCTGAAACTAAAATAGCCCCCTCCACCTCCAAAAAAAAGAAAAATGTCAATCAAAGCTCTGTAAAAACCTGCCTATCCGATTTTAATAATCTACTACTTTGCTTTCAAATCGAATTCTGTCCCTAGGTCTGTCCCACTATGCCTCGGATGGCTAATGACGCATAGAAATGTACTCTTGTAAGACTGGAGGTTGCTATAGTGTTTCTTTCTTCTCTTTTTTTACTTCACATTTCTTAAAACCAGTTCAATAGAACTGTTACAGACGGCCATCTTAGAACTATAACATTTTAGAGTTGGAAGGGATCTTAGTCCAACACTGATATTTTACAAAAGTAGAAAGTAAGGCACAGGAAGATTTCAAGGCTTGTCTAAGGCTACTCAACTACTTAGATTGGAACCCAGGTTGTCTGGCTCCTTGCTCACCGCTCTTTCTGCGCAACTGCTGCCCAGAACCTCCAAGGAAGAAAATTAAATATTCAGTTCATTGCACACTTCCGAAGCGTATACACTTGGTACCGTACAACTGTGCTACCACTTTCGATGTACGTATTTAACATTTTATGAAGCCAGTGCTTGAGATATTTTTTCCCCACCATTCAAGAAGTGGCAGCAGTTTGGTTTAAAAAGATTTATACACACACGCATCTACGTATTTGAATGGCCTCGGATAACTTCTTGAAGGGTACACAAGAAAAATGTTAACAGTGGCTACTTAAGGGAGGATGGAGAGGGGTGGGACGCTTTTGAATTTGCACATGGCCTAATGTCCTGTTTGGATTTCTTACCATAAACAAGTATTTTATAATTACATACAATTTTTTAAATTTGCACACATATATGTATATCAATAAAAATAAGTATTCACCCATCGTATGTATATATAGATATATACGTGTGTGTATTTATGTATCAGTGGTTTGTCTTGTAAAATCCACCGTGGTTCCTGTCAGCCCAACTGGCAAAGCAGGCCCGACTATCAGATGCTCACATTTCTTGTTTTCTTCTGTTGCTCCTAATATAAGATGGTAAAAAGAATATATGGTACTAATATTTCTATATTTGTAGGAAATGTGCTAAGTTTTGATTATCGAATAATACGACAAACATTCAAGATAATTGTATTTGATGCAATGAAAAAATATCTGAATATAGAATCTTTACGGATAAGAAATCATTAAAAAAAATTAAGATTGGAAGGATCCCTGGTGATTTGTAGTTCAGCTCTTTATTTTTCATGAGTACGTTAACTAGGACTCAAAAGAAGAAAAAGTGAATTGCCCAAGATTATGTATCTGATTATTGGCAGAGCTTGGACTAGGGTCTAGGTTCTAGTCCAGTGCCCCTTGTGCTATATTTGGAACTTTATTGCTTTCTAGTGCATTCAGTGACTCCAACTACACAGAAAAAAAATGCCGAGTAAAGGTTAGGCCCATTTCAATAGATAATTATTGTAATTAATGTGCAAATTAATTTGTTCAGTGCTTGAAATATTCTACTGACGTGTTCCCCTTACATTTGATTGTAAACAATCTAATAAATCCTTTATATTGTAAATGCTTACAGACTCCAAATATGAAATTATGATATTTTACTAGTTTTGTTCTCATATTTAAAAGTCTGGTAGCTAGTGGTAATGTGAGGGGTGGAAGGTTACGCTTTATAAAATAAACATTTATTGAGCACCTACTCTATGCCAGGGATTGCACTATGTGGTGCAGGGTTCCAAAGACAAATGTGGCAAAATAGATGTCCTTGTTCTTTTAAGGCTGGGAGATTATCATGAGCTGTCAACTCTCCAGCTTTATCTGTGTGGTCTAATCTGGTAATAGTATTATGAAATGTAATCTGTAGCACAGTTTAAGGTCATTGGCAGTAGATTTGAGGAGACAAAAACAGTATTGGTAAAATAAGTTGATAATTGAATTGAACAAGTGCTCTTTTTCTTTTACTTTTTATTTAAGGGGGAAAAAAGAGCATGTATGGCTCACAAAATTTAAAAGTCCCGGGCTTCCAGCTTTTTACCAGTTCTTCCATTGCAATTACTGGGGAGCAAATATTGTTTTCGTGTCTTAGAGGTCACGTGGTACAATGAGAAGGGCCCTGGATTTGATGCCTGGGTTCTTGTCTTGGCTTTGTTTCCATTTAGCTGTGGGATTGTGAGCAAGTCACTACATATTTCTACATATTTCAGTGCCTACACATTTCTGTTTTCTTCATAACTTTTTATGAATTAAATACCCCATTTAATTGGAAACAGAATATTGTGAATATTTTAAATTTTAAATATGTTTCTTATAGAAAATTTATGAAATTCAGAATTGTATAAAGAATATAATCCACATTCTTTTATGTTTATTTTTTTTATTTAGGCTCATATTGTGTGTAGATTGTCATAATCCTTTTTTCTCATTCAGTATTCTGTATTGAACACTCCTATGTCGTGAAAAGTCTTTTAAAATGTAGTTTTTATTTATCCTCCATATTATTCTATGTCCCAGTTTCTTCAGTTTTATAAAGTAACAGATTTGGGCTAGTTGATTTAAAAGATTCAAAACCTGTGATAGTAGTTTTTTTTAAACTGATTATCTCAGATCTTATCAAGGAAAAAAATCCCATGTAACAATTCCAAATCTGTTTGGAATAAATACTTAAAGTGAGAATGAATTAAGAACAAGGTGGAGGGGCATCAGGGTGGCTCAGTCGGTCGATCGTCGACTCTCGACTCCGGCTCAGGGATCTTGATTCGTGATCCCGGGGTTGTAGGGTCAAGCCCTGTGTCGGACTCTGTGCTGAGCTTGGAGCCTGCTTAGGATTCTCTCTTTACCTCTGCCCCTCTCCCCCACTCCAGTGCTCATACTCTCTCTCTTAAAAGAACAAGGTGGACAGATAAACCTTAATAATTTGTGAATTCTACTTTCATTTATCTTTTTCTGCCTTTCTGATTTGAATATTTTCATTTATTTTAAAATTTCAAGTGCTAAGACTTGAATTTCAATTTGTTGGAGATGTGAATGATATATGGGTCATTGCTGTGTTGAAAGATGGCCTATTTTACCAACTTGGATGGGTATAGAATAGGTTGAAGAATAAGTTGGGCTTCTGGGCTTGAGATTCTGGGATTACCGTAGTACAGAGGAGGGGAAATTTGCGGAAGCTCAGAAGTACTCAGTAACTTGCCCAAGGTCCAAATAGCTATTAAGGTGCAGGGGTAGGATTTGGATTCACATTTCTCTGATTCTAGTAGTGATGCTTTTCTTCCATTGCATGCTGTGTTTCAAAAGATGAAGATCTCTTAGACATTTTTTTTTGAGAGAGTGTGCGCATGTGCAAGAGAGTTGGGGGGAGGAGAGGGAGAGGGAGAGAGGATCTCAAGCAGGCTCCAGGCCCCAGCAAGGAGCCTGATGCAGGACTTGATTTGACAACCTGATCCAAGGTCAAGAGTTGGACGCTTAAGTGACTGAGCCACCCAGGTGCCCCTTGGCTACACGTTTTTTGATGGTACCGCTTTGATCAAAATTGACTAATTTGGTATCTTTGGATAAATTGAGCTAAGGTGGGAAATGTTGAACTAGCACTTAGGAAATGGTTTTCAGCTTGAGACAACCCAAACAGCACACCTTGAGCACCTTCTGCTTTGAGCTGAGCTCCAACATCAGTATGTTAACAGTGGCTGGCATGTAGCAAATGCGGGCCTGGTAAAAAATTGTTGACTGAATTCCTCTGCGTTGATAAAGAAATGTATTAGATGAAAAAGGAGAAAACTTCTAAGGCCTTCCAGATAATTTGAAATGAAGGACTTTTCGTGCTCTGAGAAATTAACCAAAGCAGTCGTTGATAATTGTTTTTTTTTTTCAACTTTTTTTTATTTATTTTTGGGACATAGACAGAGCATGAACGGGGGGAGGGGCAGAGAGAGAGGGAGACACAGAATCGGAAGCAGGCTCCAGGCTCTGAGCCATCAGCCCAGAGCCTGACGCGGGGCTCGAACTCACGGACCGCGAGATCGTGACCTGGCTGAAGTCGGACGCTTAACCGACTGCGCCACCCAGGCGCCCCTATAATTGTATTCGCCATAAGAATTTGAGGCCAAACTTATGAGTTGTGCTTTATGTTACTGTGATTATACCTAATGGTAGGTTGTCCTTTGTGTGATAAAAGCATACTTTATTTTTCAAAGTTTATTTATTTATTTTGAGAGAGAGTATGAGCGGGAGAGGGGCCGAGGTGGGGGGGAGAGAGTGAATCCCAAGCAGGCTTGACACTGTAGCATGGAGCCCAACGTGGGGCTCAAATTCATGAACCGTGAGATCGTGACCTGAGCCGAAATCAAGAGCCAGATGCTTAACCGACTGAGCCACCCAGGTGCCCCTAAAAGCATATTTTAGGTGATTTTGTAGGACTTGGCCTGGGCTTTTATTATTTTTCATTATGGTATAGTTTTAGTGCTGCTGTATAATGCATTTTGGAGTTTGATTTTTGTATGATTGGTATCCAGTCTTTGTTAAGGATGTGTGTGATTCACTTACCATGATCTGCCTTTATAATGTGTTTTCAAGGATATGGGTCGTGGTGAAAACTGAGGTTTTACCTGTATAGACTGGGAATAGCTTGACCTCAAATGGTCATACGGAGGTTGAACCGAGTGAGTTAAGGCTGACGTTCTAAACTGGGTAAAGCTGCTACCACTGTGCTTTCCTTGGAATCTATAAATACTAACGTGTGGTTTAACTTTTATACTTATAATAGTTTTGTTGGCCTCAAAACACAGGCCTCTGCTGTGTATACAATCCTGTATTGCTATACGATTTACCTTTCAATATGATTTACCTGCTAATTTTTCAAGCCTTGAAAGGGCAAGGAACTAACATTTTCTGCTACCTCATCAGACTAACCCTTCTGCCAGTAATTCATACAGTAATTTCCTTAGACCTATAATGGTTCTAATCACTGGGTTTGGTTTTGACGGTCATTTACTGCATGAACTTTGATGAGTAACAATCAGAAGACCACAGTTTCCCCATATTTCAAATGGGGCTATGATATGTTGGATAGGTTAAATTAGATACCACAAATGAAAACATTCTCAATGTAAATCACATACATATTTTAGTTATTATCAGAAGTAACATGGTGAAAAAAAGAGGCTGGGCTGTGGAATCACACAAGCTCATACTTAGGTTTTGACCTTCTGTTAAATGGGATTAGACGTTTTTTAGTGTCATTTCAGCATGTTGTAGGTTAGAAAAAATATTTACACGTAGCTAAAATGATGACATGGAGGGAAATGAATATTAGTTTATAGATAGTTTGGAACACGTGGGCACTCACTAAATATATAGGTGGCCAAGTGGCTTTCAGATAGAACTAAGTATTTTTACTGGAGAAAAAGAAAAGATGTTGGCTTTTATAAAGAATTTGTTTTAGAACTTGCTTCAGATCTTAACATGATCAGGAAAGAGAGTACTTAATTCTGAGAAATATCTAGGGTAGGTGTTAGGCTCTCACCAAGTCATCTATTAAAAGAACCTCGCTTGGTATGGCACTTGTATAACCATCAGATTTTTAAGTACTGCGTCCTAATCACTCTGTCAGGATAAGTTAATCTTGATCTTAATAAATATCAAATAGAGTAAGTTCCAGTTCTGTGCCACTAATCAGCTCTATGGCCTTAGCCAAATCATTTAACTTCCTTATGCTTTCGTTTCCATATCTTTAAAATGAAAGAGTGATTTCTATTATTATGTCAGCACAAATGCATTCAGTGATAGTGAACAAGTTTCGCTTGTGGGTAAGATGATTTTAATTTACAGTGTACTTGATTCAGAGCTGCCCTTTAGTAAAAATTAGGGAAATTTTGGGGCAAAGATTACAGGAAACTCTTCACTTCTTACCAGGCCCCAAATTAATTGATTATGTTTACAAGGAAGTGAGTAAACAGCTCAGAACTCCAGCGGTAGGCATCAGACATTTTCAACAAAGTCCTGTTGTTTTCAACTCAAGTTAACAATAAGTAGCAATCAGGCATTACACCTGTGTTTCTCAGCCCTCTCTGCTGGCGACTTACTGCCACCCAAGCAGAGGACCAGAAGACATTTGTTCGTGGCCAACCACTGTGGACATGACCTGATGACTGCTTTCACCTCTGGGAGATGACCTGTATCCCTCTTTTTTTTAACCTGGTGATTAACAGTGTCGACATCAATTTACGATTTGTTCTTTCTCATTGGGGTGGCTCAGAGTTAGTAATCTAACGGTAACATTACAAAGTAGAAGGCTGGCACAAATTCTCAGGATAGGCAAAAAGAGAAGGGCCAAGAATATATCCTTCCCTCTCCTTGTTATAAGTTATAAAAATTATCTTTTGAGAATGAAAAGGCAAAACCTTGCAATACCAGGCCCTGCTATTGATAGTTTGCTGGGCTGTGTTCACAGATGAAGGAAGTGTTGTCACCTGGCACATAGCCAGCATGGACTCTTGATTTCTGAGTCATGAGTACAAGCCCCACACTGGGTCTAGAAATTATGATCGATTAATAATAATAAATTTTTAAAAAGTAACCCTTATGCCAAAGTGGTACATTTGGGAAGGCTTGTTGTTCTGAAACCCTTCAGACCTGCCTCTGAAACTTGCCCAAGAAGTTTCACAGCCCAGAAGTTGAGTTGGTACATTTCTCCATCTCAGTGAACTGATTGGTCTCTTAGTCCTGAGAATACATCAGTTCAGTTAAGTAGTGGTGTCTCATTTCAGGAGATGGTGATGCAGGTGGGCTTCCAAAGTTAGGGCTATTGTACAAACAATCTGGGATTTTATAAGAGCAATTTCTGTGGAAATGAAAGAAAAACAAAGGTTAATAATTAGAGCAGATTATAGTCCCAGTTTCTGAGTTCTGAAGGCAGCCAGTTGAGAGGATTTGTAGATGTCCAGCTCAAAGCATCTTCAGATGGAGTGAGGGCAGGCACTGGCATTCTGAAAGATTTTCCTGGTCTGTAATTTGAATGTCTCTGGTGATCTGAGTGGTCCACATAGCAACAGGCATGAAAATCGTTTATATGTGAGCTGTTGTGATTTCTCCGAAAGTTTATATCAAGTTGTCCAGCTTTAAATTGCATGGCTTTGGAAAAGGGACAATATTAGTTCTCGATGATTCCAAATCAGAAAGGTTGGGGGGGGGGGATGGTTCTTGGGTGGCTCAGTTGATTAAGTGTTTGACTCTTGATTTTGGCTCAGGTCATGGTCTCAGGGTTCATGGGTTTGAGCCCTGCGTTGGGCTCAGAGCTGACAGTGTGGAGCCTTCTTGGGATTCTCTCTCTCCCTCTCTCTCCCTGCCCCTCCCCAACTCACTCTCTCAAAATAAACAAACATATTAAGAAATTAAAAAAGAAGGGCGGGAAAAATTTGGAAATGTTAGTTTGGTGGGGTGCCTGGGTGGCTTGATGGGGCATCCAACTCTTGATTTCAGCTCAGGTCATGGTCTTACAGTTCGCAGGATTGAGCCTTGAATTGGCCTCTGTGCTGACAGCACGGAAGTTGTTTAGGTTTTCTCTCCCTCTCTCTCTTTGCCCCTCCCCCACTCCCTCTCTCTTGCACGTGCATTCATTAATATTAATGAATAAACATTAAAGAAAATGTTCGTTTGGAGAGTTGCAGCCAAATATTGGAGGAGACTTCTGAATTCAAGATCCAGTCCAGTTTATAGGTAGAACCTAAAAGATAATTAATAGGGGCTCCTGGGTGGCTCAGTTGGTTAGACATCTGACATTGGCTCAGGTCATGATCTCACGGCTTCTGAGTTTGAGCCCCACGTCCGGCGGGCTCTGTGCTGACAGCTCAGAGCCTGAAGCCTGCTTAGGATTCTGTGTCTCCCTCTCTCTGTCTCTGCTCCTCCCCTGCTTGCACGCTCTCTTTCTCAAAAATAAATAAACATTAAAAAATTTTTTTAAAGAGACAATGGCACTAGAATTTGATATTCATAATGGTGTATTACTCTCTGCAATCATCCCCATTTTTATCAAAGATAATCACAGTAAGATCAGTTTATTTGCAAATTCAGTCTAGTCTCAATAAACCTGACCTGATTATTTACATAAGTGCAGCAAGAATAGTGATTTATCATATAGGCTCCTTTTTTTAATTTAAATCCAAGTTAGTTAACATATAATGTAATAATTTTAGGAATAGAATTTCGTGATGTATCACAAGTAACATCCAGTGCTCATCTCAACAAGTATCCTCCTTAATGCCCCTCACTCCTTTAGCCCTTCCCCCCACCCAACACCCCACCAGCAACCCTGTTTGTTTTCTGTATTTAAGAGTCTCTTATGGTTTGTCTCCCTCTCTGTTTTTATATTATTTTTGCTTCCCTTCCCTTATGTTCATCTGTTTTGTATCTTACATTCCACATATGAGTGAAATCATACATTTGTCTTTTTCTTATTTCCCTTAGCATAATACACTCTAGTTCCATCCATGTTGTTGCAAATGGCAAGATTTCATTCTTTTTGATTGTCAAGTAATATTCCATTGTATGTATGTGTGTACATACAGATCTTCTTTATCTGTTCATCAGGTGATGAACATTTGGGCTCTATCCGTACTTTGGCTATTGTCGATAGTGCTGCTATAAACATTGGGGGGCATGTGCCCCTTCAAATCAGCACTCCTGTATCCTTTGGATAAATACCTAGTAGTGCAATTGCTGGCTTGTAGGGTAGTTTTATTTTTAATTTTTTGAGGAACCTACATACTGTTTTCCAGAGTGGCTGCACCAGTTTGCATCCCCACCAGCAGTGCAAAAGAGAACTCTTTCTCCACATCCTCGCCAACATCTTTTGTTGCCTGAGTTGTTAATGTTAGCCATTCTGACAGGTGTGAGGTGGTATCTCATTGTGGTTTTGATTTGTATTTCCCTGGTGATGAGTGATGTTGAGCATTTTTTCATGTGTCACCTGGCCATCTGGATGCCTTCTCTGGAAAAGTGTCTGTGTCTTCTGCCCATTTCTTCACTGGATTATTTGTTTTTGGGGTGTTGAGTTTGATAAGTTTTTTGTTTTTGTTTTTACAGATTTTGGATACTAACCCTTTATCTGATATGTCATTTGTAAATATCTTCTCCCATTCCATCAGTTGCCTTTTAGTTTTACTGATTGTTTCCTTTGCTGTGCAGAACCTTTTATCTTTTTTTTTTTTTTTATGTTTTCGATGTTTATTTAGTTTTGAGACAGAGAGCATGAGCAGGGTAGGGGGCAGAGAGAGAGGGAGACACAGAATCTGAAGCAGGCTTCAGTCTCTGAGCTGTCAGCACAGAGTCTGACGTGGGGCTCGAACCACAAACGGTGAGATCGTGACCTGAGCTGAAGTCAGATGTTTAACCAACTGAGCCACCCAGGCCCCCAGAAGCTTTTTATCTTAATGGTGTCCCAATAGTTCATTTTTGCTTTTGCTTCCCTTGTCTCCAGAGACATGTCAAGTAAGAAGTTGCTGTGGCTGAAGTCAGAGAGGTTTTTGCTTGTTTTATCCTCTAGGATTTTGATGGGTTCATGCCTTATGTTTAGGTCTTTCATCCATTTTGAGTTTATTTTTGTGTATGGTGTAAGAAAGTGGTCCAGGTTCATTCTGCATGTCGCTGTCCAGTTTTCCCAGCACCATTTGCTGAAGAGACTTTTTTTCCATTGGATACTCTTTCCTGCTTTGTCAAAGATTAGTTGGCCATACATTTATGGGTCCATTTCTGGGTTCTCTGTTCTGTTCCATTGATCTGTGTGTGTGTTGTTGTGCCAATACCGTACTGTCTTGATAATTATAGCTTTGTAATATAGCTTGAAGTCCGGAATTGTGATGCCTCCAGCTTTGGTTTTCTTTTTTAGGATTGTTTTCGCTACTCAGGGTTTTTATCATATAGGTTCTTTTAATCTGCTTTGCTAAAACTTTTCATAAGGAATCTCAGATTGAACGTTTTAAAAGCCTCTTGAGGCTAGAAAGCCAAGCCAAACACCTGCCATCTGATTTAACCTGTAATACTTACAGTTTTGGGTTAATTCCTCTTGTCGTGGTTCCTAGGATGTCCTTAGGTTCCTGTACCTGCCAGAAAGTGACCTTCCTTCCTTACCTCGTAAGGCTACCAGGAACCCTGTAAATAAAGTACCAGGCTGATTTTTCCAAGGGGCTTTATTAGCTCCTTAAAGTCAACCTTAGCTCCTTAAAGCTGTCTGGTCCTATGTCTATGCATGTCTCTCTCAAACGTAGCATTCCAGTCAAAGCCTTGGTACTATAAACAGTGTTTCCAATTGTGTCCTGTTATCAGCAGAACAGATTCTTCTTGAACCTATGCAAGTAACTATATTGCTGTGGAAATAAGAATACTCCCTAAGTTTACAAATTCTGGATGGATCAGGTAGAGATAAAAAGATGTATTTATCTTTAGTTTATCTGTAATAGGAGCCAAAAGTAAATAAAAACCTGTTTTCAGTAATTAATGTTTCATTATTTTATCTTATTTGGAAATGATCTAGATATTCAATAAATTTCTGTCATTTGACTTAGCCAAACTCTAAACTTGAAAGTTATTGAAAAGATTTTAGAAGCTAGTTTTAAGTACATATACCATAAAATAATTATTACTCAGAAGCTCACCTAAAAACTCTTAAATCCCACTTAAATCTCACAGATATCTAAATCACTTGCTCCCAAAAGTTATGTTTAGACTACTCAGAAAAATTTCATGAGATATTAAACAGTCAGCCATTATCCCAAGCTATTTTTCTTGCTGACAGATTTTGTAAGAGCTATAACATGAACTTATTTGAGTAGTAAACCTAAGCAGAATAAAATTTGAATGTCTGCATTATATTCAGTGTTGATAACTCTAAAGACATACCTGGTTTTTTTTTTTTTGGTTTAGTTTTTATTTATTTTTGAGGGAGACAGTGTGAGTGGGGGAAGGACAGAGGGAGAGAGGGAGACACAGAATCCGAAGCAGGCTCCAGACTAAGTTGTCAGCACAGAGCCCGATGCAGGGCTCAAACTCACAAAGCGCGAGATCATGACCTGGGCCAAAGTTGGACACTTAACCAACTGAGCCACCGAGGCTCCCCAAGACATGGCTGTTTTAGACTAATGAACTTCAACTGGCTTCAGTACTGAGTATTTTTCCAGATCACATGAACCTGAGAGGCATTTGGGTTACCTTCTGTTATATTTCTGAGAACCTAAGTAGTATTTTGTTTATAAGCACTGAATTTTAAGCCAATGAAATAGAACTCTTGTACACATTAACTTTAGTAATATCATCCGGACGTAGAAGATGCCTCCCATCTACAACACACAAACATACAGACAGACGCAAGTATAGACCTTAGAGTTTTTGTTTTAAAATTTTTAGCAGTTGTGCCTTTCTAGTGCCTTTTTAGCAGTTGTATTTTGAAAAGTTCTCTTTCTCTTTTTTTTTTTCATGTGAAATTGGGGATAGTCTAGATAAGAATTTACCCTTAAATCTCAAAGGCACTGGGAAAGAGTACAAGTTCCTCCGAGAAAGAGTTCAGTTTCCTAAGGCCAATATTTACAAGCCTTGTGAGATAAATAGGGGAGGATTTGGGATGGGTTAAAAGGAATAGGCAGAACTTTGAATTGCCTCTAGAGTTGCATTTCTGGTTCTGCAAAGATTTGTAAGATAAGGACAATTGCTCTCAATCCCTCAAAGAATTGGGTTGCAACTTAAATGGCCTTGTAGGTTGATCCACCCATAAATCCTTTTACAAGGGCTTTAGAAGATTTTTCTTTCCCTCTGGGTACATAGTTTTACTTTTACTTAGGGGAGGAGACCAAAAAAAAAAAAAAAAAAAGTTCTTGTCAGGCTCTGAATATTAGCTTCCAGTCTGGCTAGTCTCCAACCACAGAGCTGTGTGTTGTCTCTGTCTCCATGTCTCTCCCTGTCTCCATGTCTCTCCCTCCCTCCCTGTCCCTCCCCCATATATGTAACTTTTGTAAAAGTGAGTTCTGTGCCCAACATGTGGCTTGAACTCACAACCCTGAGATCAAGAGTCACATGCTCTAGTGACTGAGCCAGCCAGGTGCCCCTGAAAAAATCTTTTAAATATCTTGTCAGTTTTTAGGCAGATAAACAGCAAGCATTTTCAGGGTTTAATGCAATATGCCTTTGTGAAGTCTACATAAAGGCCTTCTTTCTGAGTGTACAGTTGAACCTCAGACTCACCTTAAGGGGAAAAGCCTCCCTTTCTGCCCCTGAACTTCGCCTTTAGTTGATATTTGTAGGAGGGCCTAGTAGAAATCCAAAGTGGGGAGGTTTTCAGGGGGGTGGTCTGGCTTGTCTGCATAATCATTGGTGGGAAGAACACCCCTTAGCGGCCAAACAGGGTCCCCACGTGTGGGATTGTAAATGGCCATTAGTCTTTTTAATTCCTCTTTAAATGTGGTAGGCTCCTCTGAAAGTAGAGGTAAAAGGACTTTATAATTGAAAAGATCTGCTCCTGTCTGGGGAACATGACTTCTTTGGGACTGCACAGGAAGGCAGGAAGCTGGAGGAGCCTGATTATAGAACCCAGCCAAATAAGCCTTATGTCTGAGCCATATTGTCCATCCTGGGTGTTTCTGTGAAATTTATTTTCTGACTTTTAGTATTTACATGAGTAACCTGTCTACCCTGGGCTTAGAGATCATGCTGGAGTGCTCCCTGCAAATCTTGTGGGGAAAGGGAAGCTGAAGCAAGCAGCTAGGTGTTTTAAGGGATTTTCTGGGGAAAGTGAAGGAGCTTTGGGGGCTAAAGGAATTTGCTGAGGAGATGGGCCAGATTTTATGAAATGGAGTTTATGTTAGGGACTTTAATTTTTGTACGAAGTCTAATTTCCATTCTTTTCATTTTGTTAAGGGAGTCTCTTAAGGTTAGCTCTTCTGTTTCTTTGTATCTACTTTAAAAAATTTTTTTTTTAATGTTTATTTTTGAGAGAGAGAGAGACAGAATGCAAGTGGGTTGGGGCAGAGAGAGAGGGAGACACAGAATCCGAAGCAGGCTCCAGTCTCCGAGCTGTCAGCACAGAGCCTGACGCGGGGCTTGAACTCACGAGCTGTGAGATCCTGACCTGAGCCGAAGTCGGACGCTCAACCGACTGAGCCACCCAGGTGCCCCATCTTTGTATCTACTTTTTAATTTGGTCTTCCCATAGGTACCATTAAGACAGTTGTTTAGGATGAGAGCTCTCTAAGAATTCTTTTTTCAACTATAGAACCTTTTCATTTCAGAAGATCCATCATCTAGCCATTGATGAGTAGCATCTATTCATGTCCATAGCCATTCAAATCAGGAAGCCTTTTTATGGCTTAACCAAGGATGCAAGAGGCATCCCACGAGAGAGTAAAAGATTCAGGCCATACAAAATCCAGAAAGTTCACTCCCAAAGATTGTTTGAGAAAGTAAAGCCCTTTGTTGTTATAGACTGTAAGAATGGTGTGGTGAAAACAGCATGTCTGTTTTCCCACAAGAACACGAGACACCTCCAGTCCCAGACCCACTAATCTGACACCCGGCAGGCACTACTAGAACGGGGCTTTTCCAGCACTAACAAAACAACAGAGGTTGAGATGACAAAAGCCCCTTATGGACTGGGACCCCTCATAACAGACTCCCCTGAGAGCTGGCACAGTCAGATGAAAAGAGTGCTGCTTGTGACTCAGAACCCTGTCTATTTGACTGGTCACCAAGATGCATACTGGAACATGCATCTTCTGGCTGGCAGAGACAAGAGAGCATGTTCTCAACCTCTGAAGACATAGAACAAGACAAAAGGAAAACCTCATCTAGCTTTTTGTATATGTATATTAACAGCTTTAGCTAAGCCTTGGGTCTCTTGGAGCCAAACTAATACTTAAGAGGGGTGTGCCACCGGGTTGGGGATCGTGTGATTTACGGAGTACCTGGCATGGAATTTTTTTTGAGGTTGGCGAGAGACCTAGTGTAAATCTAACCTGTTCTGTGACCAACTTATCCTAACACAGGAGACTTTGGATTAGGTGGCCAGTGCTGTAACAGTTCTTAAATACTTGACCCATGCCCTCCAATTTTGTGGCTTTGGCTTCCAAGATGTTTCTTAGCAACAGCGTTTACCTCATGTGTTCATTAACCCACAGCAAAGTTTGTCTAAACAGACACCGGTCTGGTGAGAACCATGAACTCACCAATCAGTGAGGCCGGCTCAAACAGCAGGCTTCTAGGGCCTATGCCTGCGTTCTACCCCATGGCCTTCCTTCTTATGACAACACAACAGAGACAAAAACAGTGACCCTCTCTGGGAGGAAAAAGACCAATAAAAATCAGGAGTGCTCAGATCTTTACCAGAGTTGCTGCACCCAAGGAACTAGTTCCACAAATATTTTTTCCTACTGATCTAAATTTAGAAAAGGAAAGAAAGGACTCTCACTACTCTCATTTCCACTGGGCCCTGCAGGCAGAGATTAAGAAGACTGACATGGTAAGAATTCCTACCTTCTGCCACATTTATCAGAGGTGCCAGAATTTCTCAGCTGCCGCAGCCGCGGAGCAAGCAGTAATCAGCCAGTACGGTTGCTCCTGCCTGGCTCACCCAACTGTTTGGGAGGAAATTTGTTTCTTCTACTTTTCTAGGTGCTTTGGCTAGGAAATTGATATAAGACAGACTAACAGGAGAAGGGCAAATCTGAGCCCATACAGAAGCCACATAAGAATATGAGATCCGCAGGCAGTCAGGTGGTTGACGCTTACTTGCCATCTTGAGATAAGGGAAAGGGGTAGGGGTCTGGGACTTCAAAGGGGAGGAAGACAGTTTACAAGAAGATGAGAAGAACAAATGTTTGATAAACAAATATTTGCCTGGCCTCCAGAGACAGGGAGACCCAGAGGAATTTGATCTACAGGCCCTGCAGAACCTCCCCCAGCTTAACCACACCTAGCCCATATTCTTTGTAGTGATCTCTGATGATAGTTCTCTTCCTGGACCAAGCCCTCTATCTAAATTCCTTCAGGCAGTTAAGGGGGAGGTAAAAGCTTTTCCTGAGTCTTTGGGCCTTGATTGACTTCAGCTTAAAGTAATCCACGTGCCAAAGTGGCACATTTTGGGAAGGCTTGTTCTGAAACCCTTCAAGGGGAACCAGAGGTTTAAGGTAAGGGGTGGCATGAATGAGATGACTTCTTGTATTGTTTGATCATGTTGTGTATTGTCTCTCTTTTAAAATATGCATGTAAACATAATGTTCAGAAATACGGATTTGTACTGGTCATCCATTTAAAATAGTGTTTTAATCAAGATAAAGATTGATGTAGGAAGATGCTTAGGATATATTATTAAATGGAAAAAGAAGCAAGTTGTAAAATACCACGTATAATAAATTTCCTCTAGAAGTATTTATAATGTGCATATGCCAATGCATACAGAAAAGGTTCTGAAAGGATAGATATACTAAAAGCCACAGCCTGGGTAGTAAGATTCTTTTTTATTTTTATTTATTTTTTATTTTACTTATTTCTTTTTTTAAATGTTTATTTTTGAGAGAGAGTGAGCAGGGGAGGGGCAGAGAGAGGGTGACAGAGGATCCAAAGTGGACTCCGCGCTGACAGCAGCGAGTCAGTCCAGTGTGGGGCTTGAACTCACAAATCACGAGATTGTGACCTGAGCCAAAGTCAGATGCTCAACTGACTGAGCCTCCCGGGTACCCCAGTAAGATTCTTTCTTAATTCCTCTCTTTGAAAAAGGAAAACATGTGTTTGTATTAAAGACTGAATGAATATCCATCTTGAAATTTTTTTTCTGCCTGTTCTGATTTTAACAAAGGGTTTGATCTGGGCTCTGAATAAGCATAAATAGTATTCATCTGTGTCATGAATCTATAGTTTGGACTGTAGATGGTTTGTTTTTTAATCAAAGGCTACTGTTTAGCAAGCACTGTAAATCGTCTTATGGTCTGAACAGTTTTCAGTGAAATGGAAGAGGCAATAATAGTAATAATAGTGATCTTGAGCCTTTTTATGATCTTAAGTGAATTTCTGAGCCCCAAACGTGTGTATTCTTCATGCAGAACATTTTGGGGAGCACAGTTGCATAATTTGTTTAAAAAAATGAGGGAATACCTTACTGTGTGTCCATTTTGAGCAAACTGTACCTGTGGAGTAAATTATTATAAATAATTAGGCAAAGATTGGAGGTCTTTGCTCAAATTTGAGTATTACCATGACTTTGTAAATTAAGTGTGGAACATGTAATTGATATTCTCTTTATTGGTTCTCAGCATGCCCTTGTGGATGTTTACAGAAGTAGGTTTCATGATCAAGAATTGTATATAGCAGTATTCATAAGTTTATCTTATTAACTGAGCTTATGAGCCAAATGCTCATTAATGCCATTTAGTTATTTGAATGGCTCTAGTACTTAATTTTAGGGAATGAACTTTTGATTTGCTTGAATGTAATCTCAAAAATATTTTATTGCCCATTTAAAGTTAAAAGAAGATATGCTTATGGTTAGAAGAACTTCACTACTATAATCTCTTTAATGTTCATTATTTTTGAGAGAGAGAGGACAGAGTGTGAGTGGGCGAGGGGCAGAGAGAGAAGGAGACACAGAACGTGAAGCAAGCTCCAGCCTCTGAGGTGTCAACACAGAGCCTGATGTGGCCCTTGAACTCATGAACTGTGAGATTATGACTTGAGCCAAAGTCAGACACTTAACCAACTGAGCCACCCAGGTGCCCCTGGACCTCACTACTGTAAATGAACAATTTGACTGAAATTTGAATTTGTATGTAAATATAGGATAAAAGCTGAATTAAAAAAAATGATACACCCTTTTTGTTCAGGGTGTATCATTTTTTTAAATTCAGCTTCTTGGGGCACCTGGGTGGCTCAGTCCAGTTGAGCGTCTGACTCTTGATTTCTGCTCAGATCATAATTCCAGGGTCATTGGATCAAGCTCTGCCTTGGGCTCTGTGCTGAGCCTGGAGCCTGCTTGAGATTCTCTCTCCTCTGCCCCTTTCCCCTGTTCATGGTCGGTCTCTCTCTCTCTCTCTCTCAAATTAAAAAAAAAAAAAAAAATATATATATATATATATATATATACACACACACACACACATACATACATACCAGGGTTTTTTTAGTTAAATGTTTTATTTATTTATTTTGAGAGAGTGCAAGCAGGGGAGGGGCAGAGAGAGAAGGAGAGAGAATCTCAAGTAGGCTCATGTAGAGCCTGACATGGGACTTGATCCCACGAATTGTGAGATCGTGACCTGAGCCCAAATCAAGAGTCCAACACTTAACCAACTGAGCCACCCAGGTGCCCCTCAGCTTCTTAATATTATGCTACGTTTACATAAATACTACAACTTTGTAAGTCAAAATGCTAATTCTAAGCATGGAAATAACTGGCTAATACTTAAGGCGATTAAAAGATGGATTGACCTCAGTTGGGTCAGGGAGAATGTTGCTTATTTGACAAGATCCCTATGGGGAGAGGCAACTGATGAGAAAAATTTGTAATATTTCTGCATGTAATGGGAAAGAATCTTAAGATAAACTTAAAATTATAATGATGTCTGATCTCATGGTTTGTGAGTTTGAGCCCCACATAGGGCTCTGTGCTGACAGCTTGGAGCCTGGAGCCTGCTTCAGATTCTGTGTCTCCTCTCTCTCTGCACCTCCACCACTTGTGTGCGCGCGCTCTCTCTCTCTCTCTCTCTCTCTCTCTCTTTTAAAAATAAATAAATATAAAACAAATTTAAAAAAATAAAATTATGATGTCTTATGATTAGCACATATAAAATTTTGATTGTGTTACTATGAAAATGCTTGTGAATCCTATAATATTTTTGAAATGTGGGTTTTTTTTAAGTTTTTATTTAAGTAATCTCTACACCCAAGGTGGGGCTCAAACTCATGCCCGGAGATCAGGATTCACATGCTCCTTTTACTGAGTCAGGCTGGTTCCCCTAAAATGTGATTTTAGGATAGGTTTTTATTACTGAAGAATGATACCGTTTGCGTGGTATACACGTATTGACTATTTTGGTCACATTTCCTAGGCATATATTAACAATTTCCGAGGCAAATACTAACAGTTTTTAGTACTCACGGTGATCTCAAGTGTCCAGGGCAGTGCAGCACAATGACAGCAGTAGTGTGATAGAAGTGGTGCAGCATTCATTCTTTTGCCCAACATTTGTTAAGTCTGCTGCATGTTGTGCGTTGTTTTAGGCATTGAGAATACAGACGTGATAAGACACGGTCCTTGCCCAAGAGGACCTTCATGCTGACAACATACATACACACACATCCAAACACGCGTGCATGGGTGCCTGGGTGGCTCAGTTGGTTAAGTGACTCTTGGTTTTGGATTAGTTCATGATCTCATAGTTCATGAGTTCAAGGTCCCCCCCGCGCCGTGTCAGGCTCTGCTCTTGTGGCACAGCGCCTGCTTGGGATCCTGTCTCTCCACCCCTCTCCTGCTTGCACTCTCTCTCTCTCTCTCTCTCTCAAAATAAATCGATAAACTTTTAAAAGAAGGTTGGACAAACATGCAGAAATTACTAAATCTTGTTCTAGTACAACTTGGATCATCAGCAAATTAGGTAGAGGGATTTTGAGTGGAAGAATCAGTAAAGATGTCATAGATGAGATTCTAGAAACATGCGTGTTCTGAGTTTTAAACAGATGCCTTTATTTAATTACATAATGTGTTTCAGCCAGCATGATAGTACTGCAGTGGGAACTAATAGGATTATGTTGCTTACATAATTCTGGTTCGTATTTTTAACATCATCGTATTAGCTTTTCTTAGGGCTGCCATAACAAGGCACCACAAACCGAGTGGCTTAAAACAAGAGACATTTATTTTCTCACAGTTCTGGACGCTACAAGTTGGAAATGAGGCTGTTGCCAGGGCCATGTTCTCTCTGAAGGTTCCAGGGAGAATCTGTTCCATGCCTTTGTCGTAGCTCTTGGAGTTGCCACTCCTCCTTGTTGCTCCTTGCCTTACAGGTGCATTAGCACTCCGGCCTCAGCCTCCATCTTCGCGTGGCTGTGGCCGGCTTCCCCACAGTTTCTTCCCTTCTTGAAAAGACTTCAGTCATATTGGATGAGGGCCCACCCTAATGAGCCTATCTTCACTCAATTACATCTGCAAAGATCCTATTTCCAAATACATTCACATTCTTAACCAGTGGGTAGGACTTAAAAGTATCTTTCCTGGGGGCGGGATTCAACTTGTAACAGTCACTCAGCTCCCTTTGTACTATGCCCCAGTATAGTTACTTAGATGCTTCTTCATGATGAGAAGTTAACAAAGCCCTTGGTTGCAGGAATAATGTTAAGAAGTTATATAGTTTATAGGGGCGCCTGGGTGGCTCAGTGGGTTGAGCGTCCGACTTGGGCTCAGGTCATGATCTCACAGTTTGTGAGTTCGAGTCCCACATCAGGCTCTGTGCTGACAGCTCGGAGCCTGGAGCCTGCTTCAGATTCTGTGTCTCCCCCTCTCGCTGTCCCTCCCCTGCTCATGCTCTGCCTCTGTCTCTCAGTAATAAATAAACATTAAAAAATTTTTTTTATTTAAAAAAAAAAAAAAGATGTAGTTCATTAAGTGAGCCAGTAGTGACTGGATAAATTTCTTACAGACACCGGAAGAGTGAAACATAGATCGTAGAGATCTATGAGCTTGGTAAAAACAAAAACAAAAATAAAACCATGAAGGGTTTTGCTAGTTATTTGTTAAGAATGGTGATTTGTCATTCAGGTACCATTTTGACTTAAAACATTTTGGGGCGCCTGGGTGGCGCAGTCGGTTAAGCGTCCAACTTCAGCCAGGTCACGATCTCGCGGTCCGTGAGTTCGAGCCCCGCGTCGGGCTCTGGGCTGATGGCTCAGAGCCTGGAGCCTGTTTCCGACTCTGTGACTCCCTCTCTCTCTGCCCCTCCCCCGTTCATGCTCTGTCTCTCTCTGTCCCAAAAATAAATAAACGTTGAAGAAAAAAATAAAAAAAAAAATTTTTAATGGGGGCGGGGGGTGGGGGCGGCTGGGTGGCTCAGTCAGTTAAGTGCCCGACTCTTGGTTTCAGCTCAGGCCATGATCCAGAGGTTGTGGGATTGAGCTCCATGTTGGGCTTCATGTTGAGTGTGGAGCCTGCTTGGGATTCATTCATTCTCTCTCTCCCTCTCCCTCCCTCCCTCCCTCCCCCTCCCTCCCTCTCTCTCTCTCCCCCTCCCTCTCTCTCTCCCTCCCTCCCTCCCTCTCCCTCCCTCCCTCTCTCTCCTCCCTCTCTCCCTCTCCCTCCCTCCCTCCCTCTCTCTCTCTCTCTCCCTCCCTCCTCCTCTCTCCTCCCCCCTCCCCCTCCCTCTCTCTCTCTCCCTCCCTCTCTCTCTCTGACTCCCTCCCTCCCTCTCTCTCTCTCCCTCCCTCCCTCCTCTCTCTCCCTCCCTCCCTCCCTCCCTCTCTCTCCCTCCCTCCCTCCCTCCCTCTCTCTCCCTCCCCTCCCTCCCTCTCCCTCCCTCCCTCTCTCTCTCCCCCTCCCTCTCTCTCTCCCCCTCCTTCTCCTCTCTCTCTCCTCCCCCCTCCCTCTCTCTCTCCCCCCTCCCTCTCTCTCTCCCCCCTCCCTCTCTCTCTCCTCCCCCCCTCCCTCTCTCTCTCCCCCCTCCCTCTCTCCCTCCCTCCCTCCCCTCCCTCCCTCTCTCTCTCCCTCCCTCCCTCCCTCCCTCTCTCTCCCCCCCCTTCCCCTTCTGCCTCTCTCCCCTGCCGTTTTCTCTCTCTCTCTAAAATAAAATTAAAACTAACAAAACATTGTAATGGATATTTATAGTAGTTAATTTTCAGTCATCAGAGACCATTTCCTAGTTAGCCATCTTAAATAAATTTGTGCAGAGTCAAAATTACTTTCATCAGTGTCTGGTACACATATGAAACTGCTTACTTACGTTTTCTAAGATGCTGTGATAACTGAAACTCATGATATTATGGAGTACATTTTTAAAACGTTGTTGCCTAAGCCTGCGTGGCTCAGTCGGTTGAGTGTCCCACTTCGGCTCAGGTCATGAGCTCACGGGTTCGGGAATTTGAGCCCCGCGTCAGTCTCTGTGCTGGCAGCTCAGAGCCCGGAGCCTGCTTCGGGTTCTGTGTCTCCCTCTCTCTCTGCTCGCACCCCACTCATGCTCTGTCTGTCTCTCTCAAAAATAAATAAACATTAAAATAAAATGGGCCAACAAAAAAACCTATTATTTATTTAAAAATTGCCTAAGCAGTAATAATTGACTACCAGACAACTTTTTTTTTAACTTCATTTTGACAGAGTGAGAGAGCATGAGTGGGGGAGGGGCAGAGAGAAAGGGAGAGCGAGAATCCCAAGCAGGCTGTGCACTGTCAGCACACAAAGCCCAACGCAGGATTCAATCCCATGAACTGCAAGATCATGACCCAGGCAGAAATCAAGAGATGGCTGCGTAATGGACTGTGCCACCCAGGTATCCCCCAAACAGCTTTTTAAAAAAATTACTGTTAATTTTTGTTTCAAGTAAGGCAATAGAAAGCTCAATACTTAGGAGCTCTGGGTGGCTCAGTTGGTTAAGTGTCTGACTCTTGATTACGGCTCAGGTCCTGGTCTCATGATTCGTGAGATTGAGCCCCATATTGGGCTCTGCACTGACAGTGTGGAGCCTGCTTGGGATTCTCTCTATGTCTACGTCTACGTCTATGTCTATGTCTATGTCTATCTCTCTGACTTTCCCCCATTCATTGAGTTCTCTGTCGAAATAAGTAAATAAACTTTAAAAATAAAAGCATTTTTTACTAAAAAAATAAAAAGAAAGTTTAATATTTAAATACATTTCTGAGTAGTGTTCTGATATTAAATCTCACAAAAAATACTTCTGCATAGGACTTTTTTTCTATTGCTTGAACATTAGAGGTTTTTTTTCCCCCCAATTAATCAGGACTTTATTTCATCTTTTTTTTTTTTTTTTAACCGTCTAGAGAATCTGTCCCTCAGAATGGAGTCATTTGATTCTTCCATTGTTTTAATAGCATACAAATGTTCTAAAGGCATCCATAGTAGCCCTACCATAGAATTAATAGGGGTTCCTGGATGGCTCAGTCAGTAGAGCACGTGACTCTCGTGACCTCGGGGTCATGAGTTCAAGCCCTACATTGGGCACAGAGATTACTTAATTTAAAAAATAAAAAAATAATAAATAGCTTTTGGGGGAATTATCCGTAAAGTATAGGGGAGTTATGTACTTCATACTATTCTTAATTTCTATATACATGCATACTGTAGTGCTTGTGCACATCGTACAATGATAAATACCAAAGAATTCAGGCAGAGAATGAAAGTTGGCAGCCTTACTCTTAACTGTTCTAAGTGGACGTGTGAGAAATAAAGAGCCTAATGAAAATAATATGGATAAACTCTACCTGTCCGTGATAAATACAACTTTCTCCCAAAGTGTAGCCAGTGTTCCTGGAACAATCCCACTTAAGAAGATCCAAAATCTTTGTATAAAAAGTGCACAAGTCTGTCCTGTGTATAAAAATCTTTTAACCTATGTGTATCTTATATTCAAAAGAATTCACACTACTTGAATACATTAAAAGAGTTCCAAAGCACACACCATACGTGTGTGTGTGTGTACAACAAAAGGAATGTTTTGCAATGTGAAGAAACGAAGAATTAGAGTCTTCTGTATTACCAGAGTCAATGCAGTTATACCTATTTGGAATTAGTTTATAAATAAATAAACTGTAAGATGAATAAACCCCAGTGTTAAAAAAACACAGAATTTCATAATTCAGGAACATAGCTTCAGTGCTTCACAATGTGGAAAGAAGCTAATTGGCTCCTAAAAACAGCCAATTGGTTTGATTTCCTAGAAGTTAGAAAAAAATGCACTTCAGAAGATGATTTACAACAATTCGCAACAGAAGAACGACATTAAGAAAATATTGTGAACGTAAGAATTGAGGTCCTCAGAGTATCAAAAGAGGTAAGAATCAGACTTCACGATAGAATTTAAAGAATGTAATTGAAACAAAAATTAACTGGGATCTTTGTAACAGGTTAAATATGTAACCACTTCAAATAGAAGTGATTTAGGCCTCTGCCTAGTTCTGAAAATGTATTGTAACATCTAGGTTTCCATATAAAAAAGTAATTTCGTTAGCAAGGGTCCCTTTGTTTTAGCCTGAAAATCACCTCTGATGCTCCAAAGTGTATACTATTACCAAACTAGCATTTAAACAGCATTATCAGGATACATCTCACCTACCATAAACTTAATTTTAAAGTGTACAGTTCAGTGGGTTTTAGTGTATTCGCAGAGTTGTGCAACCGTCACTACAGTCTAATTCAGAATATTTCGTTACTCCAAAAAGAAACCCAGTAACCACGTGTATTTACTCCTCATTCCCCTCGTCCCCCAGCTCTAGCAACCACTAATCTACTTCCTGTTGCTATTTATTTTAGTAACTTTTTTGTTTGAGAAAGTATGTGAGCAGGGGAGGGGCAGAGCCAGAGGCAGAGAGAGAATCTTTAGCAGGCTCCATGCTCAGCGTGGAGCTCAACACGGGGCTGGATCTCATGACCATGAGATCATGACCTGAGCTGAAATCCAGAGTTGGACGTTTAATAACATTATAACATTGTAAACTTGCAACACTGTTCTCATGCCTATTCCAGGTCATTGACTCAGAGGTTTAGAAGTTCTTAAACTAGACAAATTTGCAAGTCCTGTGACAGCTTTCTTTCACATCTTTCCCTCTGTGCCTTCTTACCTTTCTGCTTCCCTAATACAAAGCCTAAGCTCGCTTTCACAAAGAAGCCTTAAATTATCTCCGCATACTTTAGTGTATTAAGACCTGTTTACATCCAAAGCCTTTTGGTCACCCTTCTCCAGTATTCATACCCCATTTTCTTCTCTATTCACAATTCCTGTGCTATATATACTCATTTTCTAAATATCATCTCTCCCACCTTCATTCCATTTAAATCCTTCTTTAAAAAAAAAAAAAAATCCTCTCTCATCCCTTTCGTTTGGTGCCTTCCTCCAAACCCAAGGTTTCTGTCTTTTGTCAGTCATTTTTCTCCCTTTCACTCTTAATTTCTCTAGTAATTCTGCTTTCTCACCCTGCAACAAAAGCTCACACTCTGATAATGTATATGTAGTGCTCAATTGGGTGTTTCTGAATAAATATCTGCTTTTCAAAACAGTGAAATCTAAACTATTAGCATGGAAGTAGCCCCTGGTAAGATGAGGTCTCCACTTGAAAGGTTCAAACAGATTCTCCTGCTGGTATTGAACGATGGAGTTTTATCTAATATTATCTGAAATGGGGTGACTACTTGAACCATACAAGATGTCCACTATCTCGAAATGAGAATAGATCCTTGATTTTACATTTCTGTCTATTTTGATTGACCTGAGAAATAAAACTTACCACCTCAGAGAAGGTAATTTTCCTATGTTTTGGATTATATTGAGCATTAATTCTTCAGGGTCATTATAGACTTAGAAATGTTTTGTCCTGCCTCCTAGTCTATGCCGTTGTGCCTTCCAGTAATGGGAGGAATCTACAAGGCAACCCAATCCATTCTGTATTGCTGTTGATTGTTATAACCGTTCATCCTTGTGTTGATGTTGCACTTCTGGACATTAATGCAGCCTGGAGTTGCTTTAAGTTTTGTTTTGTTTTTGTTTTTTTGTGTGTGTTTTTTTTTTTTTTTAGCAACCATGTAATGTTGGCTCATATAATGAATTTTTATTTTCTGACATAAGCTCTGTGCCCAACATGGGGCTTGAACTCACGACCCTGAGATCAAGAGTCACATGCTGTACTGACTGAGCCAAACAGGAACCCCTCAAAATGAATTTTTAATTAACTAAAATCCCAAGATTTTAATCTAGAGAGTTGCTTTCACGTGACTTCTTTCCAAACCAAGTTTCCATTTTCCTTTAGCTGTGCAACAGATTTTTAAAGTCAGAATGTAATGTTTAATATCCCTGTTAAATTTCATCTCAGCATATCAGCCAGCTTTGGTTTCTTTGAATCTTGATTTTTGTCATCCAGCTTATTCTGATTCAACGAGGGGTCTTAAAGCTAGTGTCAAAATGTTTTCAGACATCTGGGAAACAATAATGAAAAATCATGGAGACTATCTTCCAAAAATTGTTCCTTGCAGATATATCTGAGCTCTTGCATATGTAGGAGTTAATACCATTGTAAATTGACAAGGCCAAGAGAGACTGAAGTTTATTGCCAGCCTGCAAGACAGAAGCCTTGTGTTCAACATGACTCTGAGATGATGTTCCGAGACATGTAGTGCCAACATAATGCCAGGGCTGTTAATTCTTCCCAAGAAATCCATTAATGCACATACGTGGTAGAGACAGAATTACCGTGTCCCAGGGCGCCTGGGTGGCTCGGGCAGTTAAATGTCCGACCCTGGATTTCGGCTCAGGTCATGATCTCATGGTTCCGTGAGTTTGAGCCCCGTGTCAGGCTCTGTGCTGACAGCATGGAGCCTGCTTGGGTTTCTCCCTCTCTTTCCTCTTTCTGCCCGCTGCCTTGCACGCGTATGCTCTCTTGCTGTCTGTCAAAATAAATAAACTTAAAAAAAATTACTGTGTCCTTTTTTAAATTTTTTTTGCCAAGCATATACTGAGCACAGTATTAGGAAGGGTGCAAGATTCCGGAGAACCAGGTTTGCTTGGGGCAACCCTGATTTATGCCTGTTGTCCCAGTGTAATTATTAGTAACATCATTTTTCAGTTTCAGAGTGTCCAGGTTTGGAGGCTAAATCATCTGGCCACCCTTCTCATAACCCAGCTAGTTCTTTTTAGAATTTTTTCTGGGTTAAATGTTACACAGCTATAATTTGGCAACTTTAATGAGGCTACACTAGTACTTGTCTTCTATTTGAACAGATTGTTTCTTGACCATGGGAAGTTGATAGCAAAAGTAACTGCAGTTAAGGTCTACACATACTCAGAATCTCTCTGGAGCTGCCCTCTAGAGGGCAGTAATACATACATCTGAAATGATCCAATTCCAACAAAAAATGGACTACGAGAGTCCATTTTCATATGCATGAAAATCAGAAACATTTGATATTCCTTTCTTTAAACTTTTTTTAATGTTTTATTTTTGAGACAGACAGACAGCATGAGCGGGGGAGGGGCAGAGAGAGAGGGAGACACAGAATCCGAAGCAGGCTGCAGGCTCCAGGCTCCGAGCTGTCAGCACAGAGCCTGACGGAGGGCTTGAACTCATGATCTGTGAGATTATGTCCTGAGCTGGAGTCGGACGCTTAAGTGACTAAGTCATCCAGGCGCCCCTAGAAACATTTGATGCTCCTGAAGGACATATTGGAACCAATACCGTGCATAAAACTCAGGTATCTTTTGCTCTGCAGGGAAGTAAAGAAATATTAAAAATTAGTTCATTAACATTCTGAACATACACAGTTTTTTTAATTGTTAAAACTGAACTTTGATGCCTTGACT
Source organism: Lynx canadensis (assembly GCF_007474595.2). Taxonomy (NCBI): domain Eukaryota; kingdom Metazoa; phylum Chordata; class Mammalia; order Carnivora; family Felidae; genus Lynx; species Lynx canadensis. The sequence continues at coordinate 98,977,928 of NC_044321.2, forward strand.
ATACAATGATCCATTATAACAATTATGCAGGGAGTTTAAGAATCTGCATATTTTATGCTTTTCTGTTTTTCCTAATTAATGGTTTTACATGGTTAATAATGTTAATATATTCTGCATCACATAGTTTCCATATTTGTGCAAAATAAGCAATTAAAAATGAGTAGTTCTACCTACTTAAATATTACTTTCCTCTAAAAAACAAAAAATGCAGGTTTTTACTTTGTAACTTGAATCATGTGGTAACGTAGAACTCTAATATTTAGAATTAGAATATTTCTTAGAGATTGTATGATTACTTTTATGTCATCAGTAGTTTATTAGCTTCTGATATCAAAATTATATTGGCTGCGTCTCACATTTTGGATTTCTTCATGTAATGTTCTCTTTTTAGGAAGGGTGGACAAGTCCTATTTTCAGGAGAAGATGACTTTTAACAGTTTTGAAGCATCTAAACCTTGTGTACCTGCAGATCTCAGTAAGGATGAAGACTTTGTAGAAGAGTTTAATAGATTAAAGACTTTCGCTAATTTTCCAAGTAATAGTCCTGTCTCGGCATCAACGCTGGCACGAGCGGGTTTTCTGTATACCGGCGAAGGAGACACTGTGCGCTGCTTCAGCTGCCACGCAGCAGTAGATAGATGGCAATATGGAGACTCAGCGGTTGGACGACACAGGAAAGTATCCCCAAATTGCAGATTTATCAATGGCTTTTATTTTGAAAGTCATGCTGCGCAACCTACAAACCCTGGTATCCAAAATGGTCAGTATAAAGCTGAAAGCTATCTGGGAAACAGAAATCATTTTGTTGTAGACAGGCCATCTGAGACTCACGCAGACTATCTTTTGAGAACTGGACAGGTCGTAGATATATCAGACACCATATACCCGAGGAACCCTGCCATGTATAGTGAAGAAGCTAGATTAAAGTCATTTCAGAACTGGCCAGACTATGCCCACCTGACCCCAAGAGAGTTAGCTAGCGCTGGACTCTACTACACAGGTATTGAGGATCAAGTGCAGTGCTTTTGTTGTGGCGGAAAACTGAAAAATTGGGAACCTTGCGATCGTGCATGGTCAGAACACAGGCGGCACTTTCCTAATTGCTTCTTTGTTTTGGGCCGGAATGTGAATGTTCGAAGTGAATCTGATGTTGTGAGTTCTGATAGGAATTTCCCAAACTCGACAAATGCTCCAAGAAATCCAGCCATGGCAGATTATGAAGCACGGATCGTTACTTTTGGGACGTGGATGTACTCCGTTAACAAGGAGCAGCTTGCAAGAGCTGGATTTTATGCTTTAGGTAAATGTTATTTATAAAATCAGGCTGTTAAATAACTTTCCAACTATCTCAGGGCTCCTAAAAAAGTAAATCGATTGCTGTAGCCCCCTGAACTGGTAAATATTTAGGTGTAGGCTGGCCTGATGGTTTGTATCACTATTAAATCTGTGAACCCTTACGTTGAATCTGCAATGTAAGCACTCCGTTTCTGTGAAAGAGGCCGCCATATCGTGAGTTCTCTTCCCCTTCGTGTGATTGTTGTTTGGAGAAGGGTGACCTGCAAAAGATGGTACAAGAATGGGTCTGATGGCAAGGCTGACTGTAACGGAGCGAGCACCTACTCTGTGTGCTCAGTGCATATCTTACGTGCATTCTTTCTACACCCCACAAAAGAGTTAACGTCAAGAGTTTAGCGTGGCCGATATTAAAATTGGTATCTGCCTTTTATGTCTAGACTATATGTTTGAAAGCTGCCCTGTATGATGCCTTATTGCTTCAAATAAGCACTTCTCAAATGGACTATTGTAAACTTGTCAGGAAGGGCCATTAGTGTGATGCCTTCCAGGAATATTCAGTTATACCACGATATATCTGACCCATTTACTTTAGGATTGAACGGTGCCAAAATACAAACTCTCAGTTATTTCAATATTTTATTTACATAGTATCCTACAGAAACCATGAAGGTTTATTTAGTGTCACGTAGCTATAACCCGTAGAGAAACTTACTAATAATTTCATTATGCTGAGCTTTACTGTTAAAGCTTCAGTTTGAAGGAGTGTAGTATGGATGGCCCCAAATGACATGTTAGAGAGAAGGTAACAATTGTAATTTTTCACATAAAAATTGGACAGTTTTATTTTTGTCTTCTGTAAAATACCTCAGATTAATTCAGTGAATTTAGTGTCTGTTTCCTCCTCAAACAACCATGTCTGTTACTTAGATGTGAATTTGAATGTCTTCTTTGAAGCCGTGAGGCTTTCATGTATTTAGAAATGGTTAATTTCAGCGTTAAAAGGAGTATTTTTGCGTTAGCTTTTAATTGCACAAACAGATGTATTTTTTTACTTGTGTCTTTTCTTAGGGGAAGGTGATAAAGTAAAATGCTTTCACTGTGGAGGAGGGCTAACTGATTGGAAGCCCAGTGAAGACCCTTGGGAACAACATGCTAAGTGGTATCCAGGGTAAGGTATTTAAATGCTTATTCAGGAACAGGCAAGTTAGACACTTTGCAGTAGGAAAATCTTGAATAACTTTTCACCTCAACTATTTTTGCCCTCACTATGGCTTGAAATTCACACCAGGTTTATAAAAATGGGGTCACCTACTTTATAGGGGAAAAAAAAGTCCTAAGCCTTCTCTGGTGACCAGAGAAAGCACTCATTGCTTGCATATTGTATCTCTGGCATTCAGATAATTCTGTTTCTAAATGCCAGATTAGGAATATATGGTTTTGTTGTTGTTGGAGGTAGGCTCTTTCATGATGGGCAGTAGAGCCCTTGCTGTCAAGGAGTTTCCTTAAGAACCCATGACATCCCCTAGCCGATTTTACTCTATCTCAGTGATTCTAACACACACAGTTGTTCACATTTGCAGATTTCTGAAATGAGGACACATCTGGAGGTGGGTCATAATTGAATTGGCAGTGGTGGTACTTAAAATAATCGTGCTTCATATAATCAATGGCATCTTAGAATGAGAGCAACATACGCTAAACGTCTCTTTTCCATCTTCTTTAAAAATCAAGTGCACACGTATGTAAATGATGTGAATTTGTGGCCTGCAAAATAGTACAACGTAAAACTTCAGAGCAGTTGTTTGAAAATAAATCTTAACTTTAAAAAGCCTTAGAAGGAAAGGTTAGAAGCCTAAAGAATTCCTTCAAAATGTACAGTTGGTTAATCCTCTAAATAAAATTTAAGATTAACTGTTTGAAGAAAAATTTTTAAATGTTAAGGTGATAATTTAATAGGTGATATTTTTTGCCTCACTAAGATTAACACAGTAGCATAACAAAGGGAACACATTTTTTGACCTTAAAATGACAGTTGATAGGGAATTGAATAACATTTTATTTTGCCACTTCTTAGAAATACCAAAAAGCAAGTTAATGGAATTAAGATAATGGAGATTATATCTTTACTTCTACCTTACTAATTTATCAGCTACCAAAGTTTAACCTTCTTTTAATTGTTTAGGTGTAAATATCTGTTAGAAGAGAAGGGACAAGACTATGTAACCAATATTCATTTAACCCATTCACTTGAGGACTCTATGGTAAGTCACATATTGTAGAATATATATTTTTAAATATGTAATTTCTTTTGCAATGATTTCTTGGTGTAAAATTCACCGTATAGTATTTTAAATTAATAGTGTATGGTGAGCTTTAAAGGGGAGATCTTGAAGAATGGCTTGTTATTCTTACTCTGAAGCCGATTTGTGAAAAGAGACTCCCTGTGAGCTGATTGAACTATCACTGTAAGCAGAACTGGGCTTTAAGAACTAAAATACTTAATCCCTCAGCTTTCTGAAATTAGACTTTTGTGTAATGTGTTTTATACTCATAAATAGTTTTAAACTTTTCATAGATGATATTTTAAGTCTCAAAAATGTGTCTAAATTGATGGTGCGGCCTGGGGTGGCCAAGGTATTGGCACCATGAGGGAACAGCCGTGGACTAGAACAGGGGGCTAGAGTTGCCATTATGGCTCCACCATGAACTCTGTTGCCTCCATCAAGTTGTTTAATCTCCTTGAGTCTCAGCTTCTTGTCTGTAAAGTGAATGGATTGGGTTAAATGATCTTTTAACTTCTAGCTTCATCAGTTTATGCCTCTTGTGAACATTGGAATAAAGCCAATTTATAAATGCATGATTAATGTAACTTTTCAAATTGAGGTAATTGCCTCTACCAAAAAGAATTCTAACTTAAAAATCCGTATTTCTGTTTTAGGTAAGAACTGCTGAAAAAATGCCATCATTAACCAAAAGAATTGGTAAATATGCCTATTAAATATACTTTTAATTTCATTACTGATTTATTTTTTTAGTGTTTATTTTTGAGAGAGCGAGCAAGAGTGAGTGGGGGGAGGGGGGAGAGAGGGAGACACAGAATTCGAAGCAGGCTCCAGGCTCTAAGCATCTATGCAGAGCTCGATTGACACAGGGCTTGAACTCATGAACCTCAAGATCATGACATGAGCTAAACTCGGACACTTAATCGACTGAGCCACCCAGGAGCCCCATCATTGCCAATTTATTATAGTTGTTATTTATAGGTTGGAAATACAAGCTTATTCTTTCAAGGTAATCAGGGTGTGTTTATTTGAGATGACATTGCTATGAATTAAGAATTAGTGAAGTGCCTGTAAATTTAAGTCAGATGTTTAACTATTAAGAACATTCATGTGATTAATATAACAGTATATTAATTATACTGGAAAATTAAAAATTATACTAAACCATAAGTTATGTAATTATATGTTTTGTTACATTAATTATACTAAAAAATTAAAAATAAAATAAGACTTTAAAAAAGAATATTCATATGGAAGTTGGACAGTTAGCTTTTCCTATTTCAGGAGAAACAGCTATAGGCTGTCCATTGCCATTTCTGTTAAAATTGCGAAAGGAAGAGTTAAGTGTATTTTTGTCCCTGGTGCTTCTTCAGTTAGCCAGGATCATGAATCCAGTGCTCTGCTAATGTGCCATCACCACGATCGGCCCTACCTGCTTCCTTATCCCATGCCATCTTTCTGCCTTCCCCAGTTTCTTCACAGAGGGGCACGGTTTGGTTTATCTCCTGTTACCTTATAGAGAGGTAGAGGTTTTTATCTCAGAGATTATTTACTCATCATAAGCATGTTTGAAAACCAGAAAAATACTATGTTAAGAAAATATGATATTGTTATCCCCACTTTTCAGATGAAGAACAGAGTCAAGGAGGTTAAGTGTCTTGCCCACAGTTACCTTACAAATCGTCAGTGGAACTAGGACTCTAAACGAGGTCTTCGGAAACCTACATCACACTGTAGATCTCATTCTCAACTTAGGCATCATGTTCCGAAAATAGTAGAAAGTTTATTGAGAATGCCTGCTGATTCCCCACTCCTTATAGCATCATCTGTTTAGTATCCTAAGGGTTACAAGGCAAGAGAAAACTATATATACTCATGAATATGCTTAAGAAAGAGAGCCATTTTGATAATGTTTGATACAGGTTTTGTAATGAGCATAAAAAATACAGCTTAAGAAATCATTTATTCCAGCCTGTATTTTTCAGATTATCCAGAAACAAAGATTCTATAGTATTTCTTGATAATAATCACCTTTACAATGCATACTGTGTTTTTTTTTTGTTTTTGTTTTTTTTTTAAATTTTTTTTTTCAACGTTTATTTATTTTTGGGACAGAGAGAGACAGAGCATGAACGGGGGGGGGGGGCAGAGAGAGAGGGAGACACAGAATCGGAAGCAGGCTCCAGGCTCTGAGCCATCAGCCCAGAGCCTGACGCGGGGCTCGAACTCACGGACCGCGAGATCGTGACCTGGCTGAAGTCGGACGCTTAACCGACTGCGCCACCCAGGCGCCCCCATACTGTGTTTTTTATGACTAAATGAGACTCTTGCTCTGGTTTAGGGTTAATGTTTTTAAATAGAAATGTAATTCATATAGCAAAAATTTCACCCTTATAAACTGTACACTTTAGTGGTTTTTAGTATATTCACAAGGTTGTGGAACCATCACAACCTATTTAATTGCTGCAGGACATTATCGTAACCCCCAAAAGAAACCCTATACCCATTAGCAGTCACTCTCCATTGCTGCCCCTTCACCCTCAAACCCAAACAACCACTAATTTATTTCCATCTCTCTGGGTTTACCTATTCTGGACATTTCATATGAATGGAATCATAATATATGGCTTTGAGGTTCATCCACATTTTGGTACTCCTATATGAGTACTTCATTCTTTTTTTATGGTGGAAAAATATTCCTTTGTATGGATAATACCATGAATGTTTACCCATTCATCGGTTGGTAGACATTTGGGTTTCCACTCCTTAGCTTTTAAGAATGATGCTGATGCTGCTATGAACATCTGTGTGCAAATTTCTGTGTAGAAATAGGTTTTGAATTCTCTTGAGTATATATTTAGGGATGGAATTGCTGGGTCATGTAGTAACTCTACATTTAACCTTTTGATAAATGGCCAGTTTTCCAAGGTGGCTGCACCATTTTACATTCCCGCTGGCAGTGCGTAAGGGTTCTGGTTTATTTCTCCACATCCTTGTTAATGCTTGTTATTGTATGTTCTTTTATTACAGCCATCCTAGTGGGTTTGTGAAGTGGTATCTTATTGTGCTTTTGATTTGCATCTCCCTGATGGCTAATGATGTTGGGAATCCTTTCATGTGCTTATTGGCCAATTGTAGGTCTTCTTTGAAGAAATGTCTGTTCATTGCCTTTGTCCATTTTTTAAGTTGTATTTATCTTTCTGTTACTGAGTTGTAGGAGTTCTTTATATATTCTAGTTTGTTATATGTAAGCCCCCTGTCAGATATATGATTTGCAAATATTTTCTCTCGTTCTGTGGGTTATCTTTTCACTTTCTAGCTGGTGTCCTTTGAAGCATATACGTTTTTAATTGTGATGAAATCCAGTTGATCTGTTTTTGTTGCTTATGCTTTTATAGTGTTATATGTAAGAAGGCATTGCCTAATCCAAGGTCATCTATGTTTTCTTTTAAGAGTTTTATGGTTTTAGGGGCATCTGGGGGGTTCAGTGGGTTAAAAAAAAGTCTGACTTCAGCTCATGTCATGATTTCATGGTCTGTGGGTTTGAGCCCCGCATCGGGCTCTGTGCTGACAGCTCAGAGCCTGGAGCCTGCTTCAGATTCTGTGTCTCCCTTTCTCTCTGCCCCTTCCTGCTCGTGTTGTCTGTCTGTCTTTCTCTCTCTCTCTCTCAAAAATAAACATTAAAAAACTTTTTATTAAAAAATAAAAAGAATTTTATGATTTTAGCTCTTACATTCAGGTCTTTGATCCATTTTGAGTTAATTTTTTTTTTTTTTTAATTTTTTTTTTCAACGTTTATTTATTTTTGGGACAGAGAGAGACAGAGCATGAACGGGGGAGGGGCAGAGAGAGAGGGAGACACAGAATCGGAAACAGGCTCCAGGCTCTGAGCCATCAGCCCAGAGCCCGACGCGGGGCTCGAACTCAGGGACCGCGAGATCGTGACCTGGCTGAAGTCGGACGCTTAACCGACTGCGCCACCCAGGCGCCCCGAGTTAATTTTTATATATGTGTAAGGTAGGGGTCCTTTTAATTGTTTCTCGTATCCTGTTGTCTCTGCCTTTAGTTTTAAGCAAGGTGACCTTGAGATACCTACAGAATATCCAAGTACATGGATATTAAAACCTGGAACTCACCTAAATAAGAGTAAAATTGTGGTAGGGGGAAGCATCCAGAGAGATCATTAAAAAGGGTGCATCGAAGAGGGAAGCGGAAGGTGAGCAGAAGGAGCCAACAAAACAAGCTGAAAAAAAAACAAAACAAAACGCGGACAGTAGAACCAGGAAAGAGCGCTGTCCAGCTGATCTCTGGACATCTCCACTTAAAAATCTCAAAAGCAGCTCAAATTCCGCATTTCTAAAAACCACCCTGACTGAATCCAGTCCTGCTCTCCGCCCCCCCAAGTTGGTTAATAGTTCCACAGTTCACAGAGTTGCCCAGTTATTTGAGTCATTTTAAGCTCTTTGCTTTCCTTAATCCCTCTACATTTTTTTTTTTTTAATTTTTTTTTTCAACGTTTATTTATTTTTGGGACAGAGAGAGACAGAGCATGAACGGGGGAGGGGCAGAGAGAGAGGGAGACACAGAATCAGAAACAGGCTCCAGGCTCTGAGCCATCAGCCCAGAGCCCGACGCGGGGCTCGAACTCACGGACCGCGAGATCGTGACCTGGCTGAAGTCGGACGCTTAACCTACTGTGCCACCCAGGCGCCCCCTAATCCCTCTACATTTAATTAACCACCAGGTCTGATGAATTCAACCTTTTTAATATTGTCTAAAATCCACTGATTCTGCCCTAGTTTCTGCCCTTATTTCTCATCCAGATGCGTTAGTATTCTCATAAATGGTCTTTTGTCTGCATTATAACCTCCCAACAGAATTTTTCTTTATCAAACAGAAATCTTAAGTTACTTTCTTACTTCTTTTGTTACTTACCGTATAATAGTTCTTATGGTCAAATCCTTTTCCAGTTTCTCTTTTTAAAAAACACTTATTGAGGGGTGCCTGGGTGGCTCAGTTGGTGAAGCAGCCGAGTCTTGATTTCAGCTCGGATCATAATCTCACAGTTCATGGGTTCGAGCCCCACCTTGGGCTCTGTGCTGACAATGCAGAGCCTGCTTGGGATTCTCTATCTCCCTCTCTCTCTGCCCCTCCCCTGCTCGCTTGCACACATGCTCACTCTCAATATAAATAAACTTAAAAAATTTAAAAATTAAAAACATTTATTGAAGTATAATCTGCATACGATAAAATGCATAAAATAGACCAATCTGAAGTATTCAACTCAGTGAATTTTAATATGCATTTATGTGTAGTCATCAGCCAAATCAAGATAATAAAACATTTCCACCATGCCCGAAACTCATGCAGGCCCCTTCCCAATCAGTATCTACCCCCAAGTTACGTTCTGACTTCTATTACCATAGGTTAGATTTGAACATCTTACAAATGTAATCATACAGTGTATTCCTTTGTTACTAGTTCATCATTATGATGACGTTTTGTTCATCTTATCTGTGAGATTCGTCTATATTGTCTGTGGCAGTGGTTTGTTTTTCCTTCTTGCTGTGTAGTATTGGAATATACCACAATTTACTTATCCATTCACCTGATGATAGACATTTGAGTTGTTTCCAGTTTGAGGCTGTTATAAATGACACTGCTGTGAATATTCTTGTGGATGTCTTTGGTGGACCTTTGTACTTATTTTTAATACTCAAGAGTAGAATTGATGAATCAGAGGGTGTAAGTCTCTTTTTTTTTTTTTTTTTTTTAGCAGTTCCCTATATAACCTGTATTTTACTTTGAGTACCATTAAAGCGAATTTCTGTTCATTTTGTTGCCTTATCTAGTTCACCCCCCTTGGCTACAGAAACTAAGTCTCAGAGATAGGAAACTCACACACATTCAAAGTCACAGACTGGGACTTCCCCGTATTCCCCACAATTTTTCCAGAATAATTGCTAGTGACAAGGGAAAGACGTCCACTCTTTAAGTACTTAGGTTAGTTGTTAATGAGTACAGCGGATTTGATAAAGTTCTGATTTTCAAAGCACTTAACTTTTTCTTCTCAGTTTTACCTAATTGTTCACTGTTTCTTTAGTCTTTAAATCACCTAATCTCAATTCATAGTGCTACAAAATACATACTGCATTTTCAGTTATAACATTCTGGAAGATTCTTCAGTGCTTAAATATTTTAAAATCTTCTTCCCAAAGTAGCTTTGATTTGCTGGTTAGCATTTTGGGTTTTTTTGGTTTTTTTGAGGAGCGGGGCTTTGCTTGCTGCTTTTATGTTTCTTTTTAACTATACTTTGCTGTTGAGTTGTGCTAATGAAAATAATTATTTAAATTCCCCGTTCCTTTTTCCCACCAATTTTTATTTCAGATGATGCCATCTTCCAAGATCCTATGGTACAGCAAGCTATACGAATGGGATTCAATTTCAGAGACATTAAGAAAGTAATGGAAGAAAAAATTCAGACATCTGGGAGCAACTATAAATCACTTGAGATTCTGGTTACAGACCTAGTGAGTGCTCAGAAAGACAATACACAGGATGAACCAAGCCAGACCTCATTGCAGAAAGGTATGCATGACTGTTTTTAAAAAGCAAGAAACACCTAACAGCACTTCCTTATGGCCAGCATCTTACATGACTTTGTGGCCCGTTCATTTTTTTCCTTCTCACATCCCCCTTAGGATAAACATTTTTAAAGACTTTTTGACAATAAAAAATTCAAAAATACCCAAAAGTGGAGAAAGCCATATAATGAACCCTGACATACCCATCGATCAGATTCAATAATTGTCAACAGTTTTCCAATCTTGTTTGATTTCTTCCCCAACTTTTTTTGTTATGTATTTCAAAGAAAATTCCAGGCATCCCATACACCATTTACCTGTAAATAATATATATCTAACAGATAAGGATTTTTTTAACATAATCTTAATACCATGTGTTAAGCAGTAACTTAAACTGTGCTCAGGTTAGGCTTGTAGATGGCTGCCTTCTCTGTGTGTCCTCACATGGCCGAGAAAGGGCACTCTGGTCTCTCTTCCTCTTATAGATACACTGAGTCCATGGGAAGTCTGGCTGGCTCAGTCAGTAGAGCACGTGACTCTTGATCTCCAAGTTGTGAGTTTGAGCCCCAGGTTGGGCATAGAGTTTACTTTAAGAATAAATACATACAGCGGCACCTGGGCAGATCAGTCAGTTAAGCATCTAACTCTTGATTTCAGCTCAGGTCATGATCTCATGGTTTGTGAGACCGAGCTGTGTCTTGGGATTCTCTCTCTCCCACCCTTTTCTGCCCCTACACTGTTTGTGCGCTCTCACTCTCTCTCAAAATATATGAATAAAACTTAAACAAATACATAGAAAGAAAGGAAGGAAAGAAGGAGAGAGAAAGCAAACTGATTCCATGAGGGGGTCCCACCCTTATGACCTCATCTAAATGTAATTACCTCCCGAAGGGCCACTCTGTGAGTACCATCACGTTGGGAGTTTGGGGCTTCAAAATACGAATTTTGGGGAGATACATTATTCCATAACATACTGTTACCCCATTTAAAAAATTACCAGTACTTCTATAATATCATCTGAAAATCAGTTGGTTTTAATCTTCCCCCTTGTCTTAAAACATTTTTAACAGTTGATTTCTTCTAATCGGGATCCAAGTAAGAGCCACTGATTTATTCATTTTAAGTGTGGGGGCACCTGGGTGACTCAGTTGATTAAATGCCCGACTCTTGATTTTGGTTCAGATAATGATCTCATGGTTCATGAGATCGAGCCCTGCTGACAGCATGGAACCTACTTGGGATTCCCTCTCGTGTGCTGTCTCTTGCGTACTCTTTCAAAATAAATACTTAAAAAAAATCTTAGAGTGTGGGTATGTGTTTTAGTTTAGATAAAGAACAAGAAAGGCTTTTATTGGGGCACCTCGGTGGCTCAGTCGGTTAAACGTCCAGCTTCGGCTCAGGTCATGATCTCGCAGTTCATGAGTTTGAGCCCCGCGTCAGGCTCTGTGCTGACAGCTTGGAGCCTGGAACCTGCTTCGGGTTCCGTGTCTCCCCCTGTCTCTGCCCCTCCCATGCTCATGCTCTGTCTCTCTGTATCTCTCAATAATGAGTAAATGTTGAAAATAAATTTTTTAAAAAAGGCTTTTATCACTGTGTATAGAATCTGTAAGTTTTGTAGTTGAAATGGATTTTGAATGTTCTGCAACTTTTCATGTGGTGTGAACATATAAAAGTGCTATATTACTAAATAGAGCTTGAATGAGTGGCACTCTAACACTGTAAATCATATATTGGGGCGCCTGGGTGGCTCAGTCAGTTAAGCATCTGACTTTGGCTCAGGTCATGATCTCACTGTTTGTGGGTTCAAACCCCACATCGGGCTCTGAGCTGTCAGCTGGAGCCTACTTTAGATTCTGTCTCCCTCTCTCTGTCCCTCCCCAACTCACACTCTTGTTTCTCACAAGTAAATAAAAACATTAATTAAAGTAGGCTCCACACCCATCATGGGGCTTAGACTCAAGAACCCTGACATCAAGAGTCACATTGTCTACCAACTGAGCCAGCCAGGCATCCCTAGAAAGTGTATTAAATAATGTGCAAGAGAATCATACGAACTCCCTTTAGGAAAAAAAAATTAAAAATACAGGTTCCTTCTTTAAGGATGATAGCAACTCTAATGTTTGACAGCAACATTGAAGGTTAAAAGGTTTCAAATTGTGAATACATTTTGGGTAGTGAGTTACGTTGTGATAATCACTGGTCTCTGAGGGGTGCCTGGGTGGCTCAGTTGGTTGAGTGTCCGACTCTTGATCCCAGGGTCGTGGGATCAAGCCCCGCATTGGGCTCTTCGCTGAGTGTGGAGCCTACTTGGGACTATCTCTCTCCCTCTAAAAAATAAAAAAATAATAATAATCTTTGTTCTCTGAGCTCTTAACCACCTCTTCCAAAGGTTGAAAATTCTCCCAGTGCTAATAAACCTTAAAGTTTACTAATTTTTTTTTTTTTACATTAATGACCCTTTTAGGGTGCCTGGCTGACTTAGTTGGAAGAACATGTAACTCTTGATCTCAGAGTTCTGAGTTCAAGCCCCATTTTGCGTGTGGAGCTTATTTAAAAAAATAGACCCTTTTGATCTTTAAGTTATTTCAAATGCTTCTAAAACATTATTCGGATAATTACCTCAGTCAAAAACCAGGATGATTTTAATGGCTTTTAAAATTAGATCAGTTGATATAAAACATGCAGCAGAAAGCTTACCACCCTTTTCCTAACGATGCGTTTATTTAAAACCTGTAATAGCTCCACTTGTCTTGGAGATGGTAAAATGGACCACTGACTCAGTCATCTTTCTAGTGCAATAGAAATTCAAGTGATTGTATCATTTTTCCTTGCGTCTTAACCGTAACTCAAGTTTGACAGTTGAAGTGTTAGCTTTTACACCCGAAGGCGTTGAATGCAACAGAATGAGTTAGTGGGGTGTAGCAGCGGGGGGCAGGGACAGAGTGCACTGGGGAGTGTCTGTTTTCTAGCCAGCAGGAGGCCTTGGCGGCTCCTATAATCACTGAGACCACAGCAAGCTAGGATGGTGTGGGAAGCAGGGTCTGAGCAAAGGGCAGCTCTCAGAGGCAGGAGTTGACCTCTCCTTAGTCTCACTAAATTGCGAGGCAGGGTCACTGCTACAGGCTGTCTTCTCACACTAGGGCTGCTGCATATTCCTCTTCTCAAAGGCTGAGGAGGAAAGACTGGCGCTAGGAATCTTTATGCAAAATAGAAGGCAGGTCTAATTGAAGTCGAGCAGGTGGAAGTTATTAGAAAAACTGCACTGTATTGCTTACCGAGAAATCCTGCATCCAGCGCTAGCTTTTATCCCAATGGCTGTGTGACAGAGAATGTCCTAGTAAATGGTCTTCTAAAAATAGTACCAAATAGTATCTTTCATTCTTTCTTTTTCAAGATTACATAGTGTGCTGTAAAGCCCTTTACTTCTAAAGTGCTTATTTTAACCTTTATGTATGTATTACTGTATATAAAAATCAACCACCATACATATTTCTTATCAACCTGTCCACATGGATCTGCTCTGATAGTAACATGAGTAACATCAATTTATTCTAGAAGTGGGTTTTTTTAAGTTTTTATTTTTTTTTCTGTAACATCAATTTATTCTAGAAATGGGTTTTTTTAAGTTTTTATTTTTTTTTTCTAAGTAATCTCTCTACCCAGCATGGGGCTCAAACTGCCAACCCCGAAATCAAGAGTTGCTCCACCGACTCAGTCAGCCAGGTGCCCCATATTCTAGAAAGTTTTAAATAATGTAGTAAAAATATTAGCAAATACCATCCGAAGTTATCTAGGTCTTGCCTTCATAGTTCACGTGCCAGGAACCTCCTGACCTAGAAGAAAGCCTTGTAGAAAGTTGAAGGGGAAAGGCACGAAGTGAAGGATGTAGAATCCGATAGTTGCCTTAAGGCTTGAATGAACTATAATTTTCAGAGGTAAACTATTGGTCTGAGGGGGTAAAACCATCTGAGTTAAGTGGCTGTCCATAAGGCCAAAACGAGGTACAGAAGGTTGATGATAACAGTGGTTGGTAGGCCTCACATTTCATTCTCCTGTGGTCTGTAAAATGGAATCACAAACCATCAGAGCCAGAATGAACCTGAAAGATCATATAATAACTTTCATCGCTTCAGTGAAAAAACTGAAGCTAGTTATGCTGTTGCCCAGCATCATTCAGATAGCTGGGAATAAAACTCAGGTTTCCTTATTTTTTTAAGAGAGAGAGAGCGAGGGGTACTGAGGATCTGAAGTGGGCTCTGTGCTGACAGCAGAGAGCCCTATGCGGGCTCTGACTCGTGAACCCAGAGGTCAGGTCATGACCTGAGCCAGAGTCTGCCGCTTAGCTGACTGAGCCACCCAGGCGCCCCCAGCGTTCCTTAAAAAAAATTTTTATGGAGCACTTGGGTGGCTTAGTTAAGCCTCCAACTTTTGCTTTCGGCTAAAGTCATGATCTCACAGTCAATAGATCGAGCCCCACGTCACACTTGGTGAGGAGTACAGAACCTGCTTGAGATCCTCTCTCTCTCTCTCTTTCTGCCCATCTCCCACTTGTGCTCATGTACTCCCCTCTAAATAAATAAACTTAAAAAAGTTTAAGGTTTTAAGTATACAGTTCAATAGTGTTGAGTACATTGACATTGTGCACCCACTCTCCATAGCTCTTCTTATCTACACAACCGAAACTCTGTCCCCGTTAAACACCTCCCCATCCCTTCTCACCCTTAAATCCATCTTGTGAACTTCTCCTTCCCAGCTCCACTGAGAGGTCATTCTTTCAGGCTTACCCAGAAGAGCGTTCTGGAGCTCCCTCTTCTCGATTTTACCTGCTATTAGAGCATCTGTAACATTGTTTTCTGTCCTGCCCATTAGATTAAGCTTTTTGAGGACAGGCACTTGATCTTATCTCTGATGCATTCTATGTTTGAGCATAGGTTTGATTATGCCCTCTAGGTTGCTTTTTAAGAAGAAAGAGATTTAAAAAAAGAAGAAGGAGAAAGAGATTAAATAATACTTTCCCTCCACCCCTAGTCAGGCATACCTCTCCAAAACGCAAATCTCCTCCTATCTCTCTCCTCCTGGCTCCCAGCGTCCTCAGGAACAAGTCCAAACTCCTTTACATGGGTGGCCAAATCTTTCTTTTTAATGTTTATTTTGAGAGAGAGAGCATGAGCAGGGGATGGGCAGAGAGAGAGAGAAAGAGAGAGAATCCCAGGCAGGGTCTGTCTGCACGGTCAGCGCAGAGTCTGATACGAGGCTCGAACTCCAGAACTGTGAGGTCATGACCTGAGTCGAGGTCAAGAGTTGGACGCCTAACCAACTGAGCGGCCCAGGCGCCCCATGGGTTTCCAAATCTCCATGACTGGGCCCCTGTTAACCTTCTATAGCCTCTTGTCATGCTGTTTCCCTGTGACTCTCTTCCCAAGCCCTACCCTTGTACTTGCACGTCTGGTTCCGTCCCTCCTCCTGGAGCCAGCTTATGCCATTTCCCCTGCCTAGACACTCTTCTCCCACTGCCTCCATCCCCCAGGGCCTTCTCTCTCTCTCTTTCCTAGTTAACTCGTCCCTTAGGACCCAGTTTAAGTATCATTTCCTCCAGGAGGCCTTCCATTTATGTGTGTGTGCACACACTCCAGCACACGCTTGCACCTTTCCTGTGTTCTTGATAACACATTGTAATTGCCTTTATCCTTACGCTCTCTTATAATTTCCTGTCTACTTGTGTTTCTTGTCTATGAACGATTAGGGGCCTGGGGTCTAGATATGTTAATTATTGTATCTCTAGTCCCTAGAACCTAGTTAAGTGTTGAGTAAATACTTATTGAATGAAACTCAACCACTGTTTCCCAGACTTGTTTTCAAAATAGTATTCCCTAGCATGTTAAAAGGAATGTGGTGACAAAGGAGTTCTGTAGTTAAATAGGGACATGCATTGTGATTTTCTAAGAGGGGACATATACTGTGTTGTACTGTCCTGTACTTCATAGCAGTGGTTCCCCATCGCCAGTGTGTGCAAGCCCAGAAATTGTTGTTGTATAAAACCGTATCTGTTTCTTTTTGCATACTTTAATTTCAGAACAAAATAAAAAATAAAACCAACCCTAGAAATTTTAGATTTAGTGAATGGAGCCTAGCAATCTAGTGTTTAAAAATGCCCTGGGGCGCCTGGGTGGCTCAGTCAGTTAAGTGTCAGACTCTTGATTTCTGCTCAGGTCATAATTTCACACGGTTCAGTGGGATCAAGCCCCACGTCTGGCTCTGCGCTGGCACGGGGCCCGCTTGGGATTCTCTCTCCCTCCCTCCCTCTCTGCTCTTCCCCTGCTCAAGCTTTCTCTCTCTTTCAAAATAGAAGAAACATTTTTTAAAAATGCCCCAGGTGATTCTCATGGGAGGCCAGATTTGGAAACCACATGTATACAAAGATTACAAAGATTGTTAAAATACGTAATGCCTTTGGAATAGTGTCTAGCACATAGTAATAAGTACTGTATTATTGTTAACTGCTGCCATCATTGAGGTTGTGGTCATTACAGTTACTACGGCCACAAAACACATTTTTGTAACATATTTAACATTTCACAAAACCTAGTTTGGGAAAAGCTGAATTAAGCAAGTACCTTAGTGCCACCTGTGTGCTGATGTCACCCAGATCTCTGTCTCTAGCCCTGACTTCAGACCTCAAAACATGGCTGTCCAGTGACATTTTATGTACGGATGCCCTGCAGACATCTCAAAAATAACTTGAAAAATGCCAAGCCAGTACCTCCTTCTAGATTTCCTTTTGGCATTCCCATCCCCTTGCCAGCCACACTAGAAGTCTTACAATCAACCCGTTTCATATTTTTTCTCCCCCCCCCCCCCCCCCCCCCACTCAGCCATCTAGTCAATCACCAAATCCTCCTAGTCTCACTTCAGAAGTGTCCCTCAGACCCATCCATCCGCTTCTGCTTCCGGGGTGAGCCATAGCCTTTCCATGTGTCCCTTCTTTTACTTCACCCTTGCTTCTCTGCCGGGCAAGTCGCCGGCCGTGTGTAAATGTCACTCTTCCACATCACCCAGGTCCCCACCGCGCAGCCACCAGCCCAGGAAGCCCTCCCCGGTGCATCTGAACAGAAGAACTTGGCCTCTCATCTTGTCCCAGAGTCCTTTATACATAGTTTATTATAGCACTTATCACTCTGTACTTTGTGCTTCCCTGCACAGCCTCCGCTCCTGTCCTCTCCCCCGGCACACCAGCTACTCAGGAACAGGTGTCCCACGTGAGTCTTCCTGTCTCCCAGCACCTGATTGGTGCCTGGCACGTAGTAGGGGTTCACGTTGTTTCAGTCAACGTCGGCAGCTAAGGAAGTCTAAAATTAACCCATTTCTTTTCTCTTTGTGCAGAGATTAGTGCCGAAGAGCAGCTAAGGCTCCTGCAAGAGGAGAAGCTTTGCAAAATCTGTATGGATAGAAATATTGCTGTGGTTTTTATTCCTTGTGGACATCTGGTCACTTGTAAACAATGTGCTGAAGCAGTTGACAAATGTCCCATGTGCTACACAATCATTACTTTCAAGCAAAAAATTTTTATGTCTTAATCTAACTCTACAGTTAGGCGCATTATGTTCTTCTCATTACCCTGATTGAGTGTGTGATGTGAACCGACTTTAAGTAATCAGCATTGAATGCCATTAACATTTGCTACCAAGTAGACAAAATGTAAAGTATGCTGCTCTAGTTTGTAATCTAAAATATGAATTTCTGGATTGGATTTGAGGGAGATATTAGCTATGTTATATATCTTATTTTTTTTACTGTTATTTAATTGAAAGCTAGGCTAAGCATCATATTGTAACTGACTGCAGTGTGTATTTGTAGTACACTAACTTGGTTTCTAAGTGTAAGTGAATTAATCAACTGAATTTCTCATTCTTTTCATATAGGCTTAACAAATGGAGCATTCTGTGTAAACGTGGAGATTAGAGTTAATCTCCCCAATCACATAATTTGTTTTGTGTGAAAAAGGAATGAACTGTTCCACACTGGTGGAAAGATAGAGATTATTTTTAGACGTTTGTCTTTGTGTTTTAGGATTCTGTCCATTCTCTTTTAAAATTACACACACGTGCTTGGGTGGGTGATTTTAAAAAATGATTTTGCCATTGTCAAAAGGGTATTTAAGGATAGAATAGCATGTAGCCAACACGTACTGACATGGAAAGATGTCAGAGCTACATTAAGTGTAAAAGGAAGTGGCAAAACACTATGTATAGAATGAGCCAGATGAAAGTGTGTGTGTTTTGTATTTGTATAGAACAAAAGATTTGAAAAGATGATGCATCAAATTGTTAATTGTGGTTTCTCTTGATGGGAAGGGGTGGGTCCCGGGGGGGGGGGGGTTTGCAGGGGCCTTTCACTTTCTTTTTTTTTTTTTTTTTTTTTCATTTTGTTCTGTTTGAATTTTTTATAAGTATGTATTACTTTTGTAATCAGAATTTTTAGAAAGTATTTTACTGATTTAAAGGCTTAGGCATGTTCAAACGCCTGCAAAACTACTTATTGCTCAGCTTTAGTTTTTCTAATCCAGGAAGGCAGAGCAGTTAACCTTTTTGGTGCCAATGTGAAATTTAAATGTTTTTATGTTTTTTCCTGCTTTGTGGATGAAAAATATTTCTGAGTGGTAGTTTTCTGACAGGTAGACCATGTCTTCTTCTCTTGTTTCAAAATAAATATTCCTGATTTTGTAAAATGAAATATAAAATATGTCTCAGATCTTCCAATTAATTAGTAAGGATTCAGCCTTAATCCTTGCTAGTTTAAGCCTGCCTAAGTCACTTTACTAAAAGATCTTTGTTAACCCAGTATTTTAAACATCTGTCAGCTTATGTAGGAAAAAGTAGACGCATGTTTGTACACTGCTTGTAGTTAGAGTGACAGCTTTCTGTGTTGAGGTTCCCATATCGTCTTGTATCTTAAAGTTTCATGTGCGTTTTTACTGTTAGGATAATTAAGATGTATATAGGACAAAATGTCAAGTCTTGACCTAATTGTTTTCTTTTCTTGATTAGTAATAGTAGTGGATACTTCTGAAATGTTCTCTCAAGATCCTTAAAATCTCTTGGAAATTGTAAAATATTGACAGGAAAGCGAGAATACTTGCTTAAATCTTAAAATAAAACTTGAATAGGAGTCAGTATAGATAAAAAATGGAAGTTTAACAGTGCTTCCTAGAACACCCAGGGTTTTCTTAATCGGATTCTTAAACTGACCTGTCACAGAGGTGAGTGAGGCATTTTACTGCAGAGAAACATTTGAGAGTGAAATTTCCAAGTTCTGTTTTCATTGTATATTCTAAGAGTACCGTCATGTTCTCCTAACCTCTGTCGATGACAATTTTCAGTGATACTCATTTAAGGCATTGCGAATTTCAGTGAGAACTTTTTAAATTAAATACTGACTGCCCTGTTCTTGTTCCGTTGTGTAAGTTCCCACTTCTTTACCTTCTGCACATCCTCTCAGGTGTAGTTATATACTCATTAAGTTAAATTTTACATATGTAGGCTAAGCTTGGGATTTAAATGATAAGGGGAGAAAAGTGTTAACGTGTTTTAAATGCATTTTCCAGAACGTGTCAGCTCCGAGGCAGGTAGGTAGTTCAATCTAGTTGTTGGCCAAGGACTGAATTGTTTTAACATAAGGCTTTTCCTGTTCTGGGAGCCTCAGTTCATTTAAAACTCTTCTTTTTAAAACTTGTATGTTTAGAGTTAAGAAAGACCTTTTTTTTCTCCCCGTGAGCTGTGAAATGTAATGCATGAAGCTGATGTGGCTAACAAGTTTATTTTAAGAATTGTTTAGAAATGCTGTTGCTTCAGACCCTGAAATCACTCCACACTCCAACTTCTAATCAAATTTTTTTAAAGACTTACCGATGTTTGTGTTCTCACTATAAAAAGCACTGGACCCTTTCCATCCGGTTGTGCAAAAAAAATGATCACTCGCAAGGTCACAAATACACCCAGATCCAAATCTGTGCCTCCCCTTTCCCAAAATAGGTCTCCATATCTACATGTAGACATTCTTTTCTGCTCTAGAGTCCACGCTAAAGATTAAGAAGTCACCACCTATTTTACTACATTTCAGTCACGTGAAGAGTCAAGTTGTTCCGTGATAAGTAGTTCTCTTTATTCGTAATAATTTGGTGTGCTGATCAAAAGCCTTGTTTCAATTTTTGAAAAATGGGTTTAATGTTTATAAAGTAAACTCCCAGTTTCTTAATTAACGGTTTTGTATTGCCTTCACTGCTAAATTTGGATTTTTTTGGGTTTGTTTTCCCTTTTGACTAGGGGCTGAGGTGGGGTAGGGTGGGTGTAATGGGTGTGTATAATATGATTTGGCCCTGCATGTTATGATCTTGTTTTTGTTGTTACATTATTTAAATCTTGGTGGTTCTGTTCCCGTTTTCATTCTAGTGGGTAAAATTGGAATTTTGAACTCTCTGAATGGCCATCACGCCATTAGTTGCATGCGTGGGACTCCTTAGGCCCAAATCACCGATTTGTGTCCTGATTACCCAGGTGCTGAATAGGAGGGGGAAGGGGTGGAGGAACGGGAGAGCTAGGGTAGGCTTTTCATTTCCCCTAGAGAAATAAGAAAACGAGAGGGGATATTTGACAGAGGTAGTTATTTTTAGCCAACTCTGCTGTAAAAAAGAGCTGGGCGCTGGGGTGGCTCAGGCAGTTAAGTGTCTGACTTTCAGTGTCGGCTCAGGTCGTGATCTCACGGTTTGTGGGTTCGAGCCCCGCATCGGGCTCTCCGCTGACCGTGTGGAACCCTGCTTGGGATTCTCTGTCTCCCCCTCTCCCTGCCCCTTCCCTGCTTGCATTCTCTTCTGTCTCTCAAAAATAAATGAACATTTTTTTTTAAAGATTAAAAAGAGCTATTTCTTCACCTATCTTACAAAATTATGAGAATTCAGGGGAGACTGTGTATGTAAAATACCTGCTACAAATGTTAATTCCCTTCCTAGCACACCCTCGCCCATCATGGGTTTGCCTTGACTCTGGAAATTTGGGCCACCGCTTAGATGATAACTCTTTCAGTGACTCTTAACTCCTCTTTTTTGGTGTTTCTCATAGTTAAGATGTAAATTATAATAAATAGGTCAAGTCCTTAAAAATATTTAAGTTCCTTTTTTAAAAAATTTGAAAAAACTGTTCTTATCAAATTCAGGTGAGCTTTCCTAATAGAAACAACTGGCTTATTCCCACTTTCATAATCAGTTTCAGTTTGACTCTTGTACACTTAGCACAATGTGAATTGCATTAGCGGCCTAATAGAATCATAGAGGGTCAGAGCTAGAAGTGACCTTAGAGAGTATCTGATTCATCCCCCTCATTTCACAGGTGAGGCAGCTGAGGCTCAAAAGTGAAGTGATTTACTCAAAGCTGTATAGCTAATTAGTGGCAGCCCAGACTGGGACATAGTTTGAAGGTGAAAAACTTCAAGTTACCTCTCCTGGGAGGTCTCAGATGTTTATTTTTTCAACTCTTCTTTCTTCTATACCGTAGCTTTCACTACATATTAAATGACACTTTATGACTAATACCATAGGACAATCTTAAATACATATATCTTCAAATTGTACAATACTACATTAATGTTTTGGGTGGTAAGATTCTATTTTGATGACTAATGTTTGCAGATATGCATATAGTTTTTTTTGGCATTTACTACATTCTTATTGTGTATCATTAATGTAACATTTAAGATTATATAAGTATATTTTGTCATTTTCTCTATGCTTAGTAACAAATTTGCATTTTCAATTTGCTGTAATAAAGGCTTTAATGTAATTTTTATTAGAAGATTTTGCATTTTTTTCATTACTGTTATATTTTATCTAATCTGACAGAATGACAGGTTCTTATGTCATTGTATTAGTGTTGTGAATAATCATGTGAAATGTTTGGAGATAGAGTGCTATATTTGTGAATATAATTTTATGGCTTTTTTCATTTAGTAGAAACCTTTCCATCAGTATGGAAAACTAAGAAAATTGCTTTCCACTGTATAATCTGGCAGTCATCATAGATTAAAGCTTATTTTTCTGTGAATAAAACTTATTCAATAAAGCACTATTCTTTAAAATGGTACCATATTACTTTGTATTTATTTTACTTTCTCAGAGAAGCTGAAATAGCCTTCTTAAAAATAGGCAAATGAAACCCAACCATAACATACATTTTCTGCCATTGGGCCAGGCATCAAGGTACGCATCAAGTCATGGCATGTTAAAACAGACATCTGTTTTCATATTAATTTGTAGAATTCTGTCTGTGCATGAAAAGCACAGTTTTGAAGATGTATAAAAACATGAACTCTAGTAACACCCCCTCCCCACAAAGAGTGGCCTGTTTGTCCCAAGGGATCATATAGTCACCATAACAAATCTCGAACAAACCATTTAAATGCAGTCTACCTTTCTTCATACGTGTCAACTATACTCTCAGTGAATATTGATAAAGATGTGAATTTTCAAAGCTTTCTCTTACAGTTCAAGCCCCAAAGAAGACACCAAAAACAAAATTTTTAAAAAAGCTTTCTCTTACAGAAATTTTCAAACTTACACAAAAATAGAAAGGAAAGCAGAGCTAATCCCATGGCACTCCTCATTCGGCCTCGATAAATATCAACACTTTGCCCATCTCGTTTCATCTGGGATTCCCCCATCCCCCATCCTTGGTTCACTTGCATATTCTAGAACAAATCCTAGCCCTTGTGTCATTTGTCCTGTAATCAGAACATTTTTTACAAGCACTGAATTTTTAACTGCCCGCTATTGCTAAATTTTAATGGACATCTACACAAGAATTAAAGGCAACTTTATTCCCCCTTTCCCCTCTTTGAAAATTAGTGTAAATAAACCCCTCAGAACCGATAGTTAAAAATACTTAAAGGGGTGCCTGGATGGCTCTGATGGAGCATCCGGTTCTTGATTTGGGCCCAGGTCGTGGTCCCAGGGTTGTGGAATCGAGCCCCGTTTCGTGCTCCGTCCGGAGCGGGGAGCCCGCTTAGGATTCTCTCTCTCCCTCTGCCCTTCTCCCCCTATGCTTGTGCGCGCTCTCTCTCCCTCCAAACGTAAAATGAAAATACTTTAAAACTATGTTCTTGGGGCACCTGGCTGGCTCAGTCGGTAGAACCTGTGACTCTTGATCTCGGGGTTGTAAGTTCAAGCCCCACATTGGGTGTAGAGATTACTTCAAAATGTTAAAAAAAAACAAACCCAAAACTGTGTTCTCACTGTATCATTTGTAGTTTGCTTATAGATGATGGAATAAACGTGGTACTTACTAAAAGTTCGTAGGCTGGGGGCACCTGGCTGGCTCAGTCGGTAGAGCATGCAGCTCTTGATCTGAGGTCATGAGTTTAAGCCTCACATTGGGCACAGAGTTTATTTAATACAAAGAAATTGTATATATAGATGTATGTGTACATCTATCTATATATATATATATATATATAAAATGCGGTTAGTAGGCTAACTGCATGGTATATGGATGGCTTGTTGTGAAAGTGCGGTCCGGGGATCAGCATCTGCGTCAGCCAGGAGCTTGTTAGAAATGCAGATGTGTGGGCCCCATCTCACACCTCCTGAATCAGAAATTCTGGGGCTTGACCTAGCTTTCGGTGTTTTAACAGGCCCTCTAGGTGGTTCTGATGCAGGCTAAAGTTTGGAAATCACTGGGATATCGTAAGGGGTCCGAATCCAGAAAGAATTAAATGGCTGAAACCTGTAAATCAAATTGGCCCAGCCCTCTACAAACGACTGCCCTCCTCACCTTTCTTTTCCTTCTAACTTAGTGCTGATCCAGTCCTGTATTTTCTCCTGTTAGCAAAACGCGACACAAAATACATCCTGAAAGTCCCTTCTGATTCTACTTTTCAACAAAACTTTCTTGCATACAGTACTCTTTGAATTTTATGAGTATAAACCTTCAGCCCTTTCACTGCTAAATTCAGAATAGCCCCACGCTGCCCGTGCCGTTAAACTATCCTCCAATCAAGCCGTGGAAGAGTTAAAGATTCGAAGACCCACTCGACACACTCATGAGCACTTAGTGTGACAGCAATCACTTGAAATGGTACAGAACAGACCTGCACTTCTAGAAAGAGCCGAAGTTTCAATGAAATGTGAACAGTTACTCTGCGATGAAGTCGGAAGCCTCTCTAATGTTAATAACTAGCAGTTCTGAATTCTTTTTTCCTCTAGTGGCGTCAAGCCTTTCGAGTTGAAGAAATCCACACTCATAGGTCACTACTGGTCTCTTTAACTGTAACCAAAACTAAAGTCTTCAGGCTAGATGAAAGTCGGTGGTTTTCTGTTCTATTCCTGTGAACCGCTAATTTGCTTATAACAAATACATAAACTGGACATCTGGCTTCTATAGGTTTGGTCTGCTCAGAGGTGTTTTTTTCCCCCAATCTTATCCTGGTTAATTTGAGATTTCCAAGATGTTGTATGCAGCATAATTAATGATGACAGCATAAAAACTCTTTTGCCTGGGCCTATACCTGTTAACTTTGGCTTATGAATAAATACTGGAAGGATACTGGTTCAAAACAAATAAGGAATAAAAATCTAAGAGAAACCAGACTCTGATCATTGTTTTCCCCATTCAAAGTTTCCCAAAGGAGTTTAAATTTGAAAAAAACAAAACAAAACACAGCTAGAGTATACTCAATTGAGGTTAATAGTATTTAAACAATGATCTCGCTCCAAAATCTAAGTTTCGTTTCAATAAACTTTATTGAATATTGAATAATAAACTTTATTCGATATTCGAAAGATATATTTTCCAGTAGTCTCCCCTTACTCAGTTTCCCTTCCCACGGTTTCAGTCACCTGTGGTCAACTGTGGTCTGGAAACAGATGACTCTCTTTCCGACGAATCATCAGAAGGTCACAATGCCTACGTCATTCCCCTCGCTTCGTCTCCCCACATAGGCATTTTATCACCTTCCATCACAAGAAGCAGGGCGAGCACAGTACAACAAGATGTTTTGAGTGGGGAAGAAAAGATGTTTTGAGAGAGACTCCATTCACATAACTTTCATTACAGTCTTGTTATCATTGTTCTTTATTATTAATCTCTTACTGTGCCTAAATTATAAATTACACTTGATCATAGGTATGTAGGTGTAGGAAAAAACATAGTATATTTAGGGTTGGGTACTATCCGCAGTTTCAAGCATCAAGGACCTCCGAACGTATCCCACGCGGATAAGGGGGGACTGCTGCACATACAAAATAACCGACGTCCATTCGTTACATAAAGTTTTGCCAGTTACTTTTCTTTAAGTCTGTGCACTGCATTTCTTTAACTTTATTCCATTGCCAGGTACGAGGGATTTCTTTTTAATTCCATTAGCTTATATAAGGGGCTTTGCGTTTTTGGCTAAAGCATCAAAAATGTATTTTCTCATTAAATATTGGAATTTTGTTTGGCAGCGATTAGGCTCTGCTTCTGCCAGATTTCTGACAGTCGTATTGAGGAGCGAAGAACATGTAAGTATGTTCATGAACACTTACTGATGTTTCAGAGGAACTTAAATTACTTTTTTTCCAGAGCAACTTCTTTTCAAAACAAAAGAGCCTAATTCTTCCCCATAAAATTAATCTGAATTGGAGAAGAACTTACGAAAAATCATCTCGTTTTTTGTTACATAGACATTGTGCATAGATTTCCTAGTAGAAATTTAACAAAGGCCTGTGTGAATCATTAAGAGAATGACCTAACTCATCTGGAAAAACCTGTTTTTCTTTCATCTAGGTTTTTTGTTTGTTTGTTTGTCATTTGATTATGTTATGTGATCTATAAGAATTAAGTTATGCTAAGCCTGGGTTATAAAGCAAGATTTGGTTAGGTATATAATAATAGGTAAATATTATTTATATGTATGTAATACATATATGTAAATAATATGTAAAATAAAATGTAACAAAAAGATTAATACATGAGGGATAATAATCCCTCTCCACCTACCTCAGAAGATTGTGGCAAGGATCGTATGAGTAAACGTACATGAAAGAGCTTCAAAAAGTATAAACCCTCTCTGTAGGCCCAAGGAATCATTCCTCTAATTAGAGTTTACTGGACTAATTGTGGGTTCGTTTTACACAAAATGAAACACTCCTGGACCAGTATCTGATTAATCAGGGATATCCAGTGATGAAATTCCCTTGTAAAGTTTCGTGGTCATTTCCATGACTCTCAAAAACATTTGTATACATTATCTCAGTGTCTTCCACTCTCTACACGGTCACTCCTTGTGTTTAAATCAGAAGTGTATGGGTAATGGCACCGAGATAATTGGAGAAATCGGTGCTGTGTTACCATTGTGGAAATTGTATTCATAAACCCTGCCAATCAAGTGGCTCTCTAACACATCTACTCAGGCAGTCAGGTCAACTCTATTTTCTAACATGTGAAAATAAGAATGTATAAAACAGATTAAATTTAGGGACAATAAAATAATTGGTATGGTATTCTTGCACTATGGCACTGTGTCTGTCATTCATTATAGTCCTAGCATCTCTGTAATTTACAGCTAAGGAACCCCAGACATAAAGGTTATGTGACTCACCTACATCATATGGTGATTCACCAGTCAAGCTGTTCTTCTAGGCACTGAGAATGTTTTTAGCTAATTTTTGGCATGAATTAGCTAAATTGGCTGCCTCACTGTCTGAACTTAGAGGATATATGTCCAAATCCAGGCTCCGTTTTCGATGGCAAGACCTGGCTGGCCATATGATACCAAACCAGAAAACCACATAGAAGTAATAAATAGGTCTATGCAGTCCTTAGCAGCTACTCGACTAGAATTGCAAAATTTAAAGTAACTTTAAAAAAAAAAACAAAATTTGTTTCTTTAAAAAATTTTTTTTTTAAATTTTGTTAATGTTAATTTATTTTTGAGAGAGAGAGACAGAGTGCGAGCAGGCAGGGTCGGAGAGAGAGGGAGACGCAGAATCCGAAGCAGGCTCCGGGCCCTGAGCTGTCAGCACAGAGCCTGACGTGGGGCTCAAACTCACGAACGGTGAGCTCATGACCTGAGCCAAAGTCGGACGCTTGACCGACTGAGCCACCCAGCCGCCCCCCAACAGATTTTTGAAACTAAGCTCTACCCCTAATGTGGGGCTTTAACTCACGAGCCTGAGATCAAGAGTAGCATGCTCTACTGACTGAACCAGCCGGGTGCCCCCAAATGTATGTTTCTGATCTCAAAACTTTGGGAGTGAGAAAGAGAACTTTTCACTACACTGCCAAGGCAAACCTTGGAGGTCAGGAACCATGTCTTCCTAATCACTGTGTTCGAAATGACTAGCATGCTGTCTAGTCCATTAATAAGCACTGAGTTAATTTTTTTGAGTGAAGGAATGGATGAAGAAATTAATAAAGGAACCGATTGGGAAAACCTCATTTAAAAGTTGTGCATTGACAAATATAATACAATCCAGAATTCATACTGATTTTCTACAAATGTCATTCCTTCTTTTTAGAGTTTATTTATGTATTTTGACAGAGAAAGAAAGCGTGAGTGGGGGAGGGGCAGAGGGAGGGAGACAGAGGAACCCGAGCAGGCTCTGCCCCGCCCGTCAGCCAGCCGGAGGCGGGGCCCAAACTCTCAAGCCTGGAGATCGTGACTTGAGCCAAAGTCAGACGCTTAACCAACTGAGCCACCCAGGCGCCCCAAATTTCATTCCTTTTTGTGAACAAGTATTAAACACCTACCGGGTGCCAGACGCTAGGGGAGCCATTCTGTCATAGAGCGCCGAAGGGCAAAGGAACTGTATCTAATGCGAACTGTTTGGGGGAGGGTCTCAGGGAAAGTGCTCTGAAGGCGGGACCCTTGAAATAGGCGAGGAGGTGGGGAAAGGGAGTTCCGCCTAGGAGAGAAGCGTGTGCAGAGCCCAGAATCAAGAAAGTCTGACCTGTCTGAAGAACTACAAGTGGGGGTTTTGAATGAGAGGTTTGAGGCCACTGACTGCAAATTCTCAAGGGCGCTTCATGTTGCACTAGGGGTCCTGGGGGACACATTTAGGATATATTTCGGGTCTCCTCCTACAGATGAGACCGATTGAAGCTGGTATGATGGGCTTTGAATTTCTGAGCAGGAAACATGTTTGTTATTTTCTTTTTAATGTTTATTTTTGAGAGAGAGAGTGCGAGTGGGGGCGGGGCAGAGGGAGAGAGGGAGACACAGAATCTGAAGCAGGCCCCGGGCTCCCACCTGTCCCACAGAGCCCGACGCGGGGCTCGAACCCACGGACCATGAGACCATGAGCTGAGCCAAAGTGGGATGCTTAACCGACTGAGCCACCCAGGTGTCCTGCCCCTGTTCCTTATTTTCTGAAGCAGGTTTTGTGAGGTGTGTTGGGGGATAAGGGAAAAGATACTCATTCACTAGGCAGCCATCACCTGAACGAGGCTTTTGCTGGGGCTGAATGGAATATATGAGTCTCACACAGGCACCTTTTTATTTGAAATATATATTCAAATTAAGCCACCTTGTTCCATGAGTTAGCTGAAACCTTGTGTCACTTCATTGCTGGCCTCTACCAGTGTCTCTTAATCCTGTGAAATCATGCCAACAGTGTGCATTGTTCTCAGTGTACCCAGAAATTCTGGGAGATAGTGATAGGAGAAAATAAGACCGAGGCATGGCCCTCCTGGAGTTTACAGTCTTGTTAGCAAAAAGAGATTTGCATTCATCATTCACAAGATATTCCCCCTTTCCAAACATAATAAATACATGGGCCACTGGCAAACGCGGTGTTGTTTAACTCGAAATACCCAAGGAGCAAAAAAGTGTAAATACAGGGGCACCTGGGTGGCTGAGTCAGTCGAGCACCTGACTTCGGCCCAGCTCATGATCTCACAGTTCTTGGGTTCCAGCCCCGCATCGGGCTCTGTGCTGTCGTTGCAGAGCCTGCTTGGGATTCTCGCTCTCTCCTCTCTCTGATCCAACCCTACTCGAGCTTTCTCTCTCTCAAAATAAATATATAAACAAACAAACACAAAGAGCATGGGGCGCCTGGGTGGCTCAGTCGGTTAAGCGTCCGGCTTCGGCCCAGGTCATGATCTCGTGGTTCATGAGTTCAAGACCCACGTCGGGCTCTGTGCTGAGAGCTCAGAGCTTGGAGCCTGCTCTGGACTCAGTGTCTCTCTCTCTCTCTGTCCCTCCCCCGCTTGCACTCTCTCTCTCAAAATAAACAAATACTGAAAAAAAAACTTTTGTTAACGTTTATTTTTGAGACAGAGAGAGACAGAGCATGAATGGGAGAGGGTCAGAGAGAGAGGGAGACACAGAATCCGAAACGGGCTCCAGGCTCTGAGCTGTCAGCACAGAGCCCGACGCGGGGCTCGAACTCACGGCCCGTGAGATCATGACCTGAGCCGCAGTCGGCCGCTCAACCGACTGAGCCACCCAGGCACTCCTGAAAAAGATTTTTAAAAAAGAGTGTAAATACAGTGTGACAACATTGCTAGATCATGTGGTATAGCCTATCACTACAACAGGAACACGGAAGGCTAAATGAGGGTGTGAACCAATAATGAGAGTGGGTTTCATGAAAGCGGTGTGACCAGAGCTAACAGATCTAAGATTATTGAAGGCCGTTCCAGATACTAAAACTTTATGACTGTATGTGACATATTTGTTGCTTTGTTTTGTTCTGTATGCAAGGTTAATGACGGAGGACAAAAGGACCCACTTGGGCTGTTAAGCTCTGTAGGCTTATCTGTGTGTCCTGGCAGGTATCTTAGAGGGGATTTTAATGTATCTCCATACATTCCATTGAATAATAACTCTTCGAACAGCATTCTGTCTTAAAAGGAATTCAGCCGCCCTTGCTTTCGAACAAAAAAACAGAAGCCCACATTCGCTCAAAGCACCGCTCTAGCGTCCCCTTTTCGTTTGGAAATGGTCAATTAATTCAAATGACAAATTGGAAATAGGAGCAACTCAGCAGGTGATTCTTGGTATGACTGAAGGGGCCTGGTGACCTTTCTGACTCAGTTTCTTCCTTTGTCCGTAGGAAGCGATGGTCTCACAGAAGTGTTATGAAAACTAATTGAAGTCGGTAGCTAGCGTGCTTTGAGATTCCTGCATGAGCCCTGCTTTTTCAAGGCGCGTGATTGCACCCTGCGGTGAGTCTCTGACTGGTTCCCTCTCCTCGGTCTTTAAAATGACCCAGCTCAGGTACATTTTCCTTGTTCTCAAGTTACCACTACTATATTTAGCCCTGATGCCAATTGTCTTTATTTATTTGCTCATGTTTATTTATGTTGAGAGAGAGAGTGTGTGCATGTATGTGTGTGTGAGTGTGCAGGGGAGGGACAGAGAGAGAGTGCGAGAGAATCCCAAGCAGGCTTCACTTTGTCAGTGCAGAACCCCAAGCGGAGCCTGATCTCATAAACCTTGAGATCATGACCTGAGCCGAAATCACGAGTCGGTGCTTAAGCAACTGAGCCATCCAGGTGCCCCAGCAGTTGCCTTTACAATCAAATGCAGCCCACGGTAGTAGTAAGGACCCAGACTAATCCTTTGGCTTTAGGATTTTTTTTTTAATGTTTATTTGAGCTCGAGTGGGGGAGGGGCAGAAAGAGAAGGGGACAGAGGATCCGAAGAAGGCTGTGGCACAGAGCTCGAACTCACACACCGAACTGTGAGATCACGACCTGAGCCAAAGTCGGATGCTCAACTGACTGAGCCATCCAGGTGCCCCTGGCTTTAGGATTCTTAATGTCTTTCCTTCTGCGGAGTTCAGTTTTCCAGACCACTCTCTACCTACATTTGTCAATTTTCCAATCGACTCACTCATCTCCTCCCTGATAATAATCCCAAAAGGTTGTAAAAGATCATCTCAGTGGCTTCTCCAAAACCTAAAAGGACACCCTTCTTGGCTTTGCTTAATACTTGCTAATTTCTTCTATGCCTTTCTCATTCCTTCCCTCCTCCCCTCTCCCCCATTTTAATTGGCCTGTGGGAAACACACAGCAGGTGAAATTCTTTAGATGACTCCACAGCAGGAGAAGAAAAGAGATGCTAAAACCCAAATGTTGAGTTGTTGAATGGGGGGGGGGGAGTGGGGCAGGGAGGGGTGCTGGGATCGGCCAAGCAGAAAACTAGAGGGGAGATGCGAGCAAGACCGCAAGACCGTGTGACCACATCAGAATCCTTCTGGATAGTAAGGGAAAAGCTAGAAAAAGAAAGCCAACTGAGAACACTGGAAGAAAGGACCATTGACCCCTACCCTGAGCCACCTTCCACAAACTCGCTTTGCCATTTTGCCATTTGAGAGAGGGAAGCAAGTGAATGTGATACCCTTCCCCATCACAGGAAAAACGTCAAGCTTATATATCCTAATGACCCTGGATCCATAGTGACATCTTTATGTTCAAAGGAAACCACGCTTTTTCTGAGCGTTTGCTTCTAAGGATGGAATATAAAATGGAATATGAGACTATGAGTGTAAATCAGGCTTTTTCTTGAGCTCAGTTTGAATTGTGTCAATATGTATGACAATTCCTTTAACTTTCTATTTTG
The DNA here is from genome assembly GCF_007474595.2 of Lynx canadensis. Classification (NCBI taxonomy): domain Eukaryota; kingdom Metazoa; phylum Chordata; class Mammalia; order Carnivora; family Felidae; genus Lynx; species Lynx canadensis. The sequence continues at coordinate 99,009,678 of NC_044321.2, forward strand.
AAATCATTTTAGAATTACAGAAAAGTTGCAAGAATAATACGGGATTTTCACATTTATCCCTCACTCAACTTTTCTCTAATAGTAACAACTCACAGAATTATTGATAGGGGAACATCTGTTATAAGATGGCAGGCAGGACTGATAGGGAAATTCCAGTCCCTGACCGAAGACTCCCCTTCCAGGTTCTTCTTCCGACCCTGCTTGCCCAGGCACCAAATTACTACTAATGCGGAATGTGGATGTGACAGACTATAAATTGTTCCCTCTGCTTACACGTGGAGTGCGGACCTCTGGAGAGTGATCTCCTCTGAGCCCACCGGTGTGACATAAACCTCCTGCCTTCCGAGATCTCCGAGTGCCACTTGGTTCTTGTGCCGGGTGATCCAGACCAAGTTCCGTAACATTAAAACAATAATGTAAGCCAGGATATTAGCATTGGCGCAATACACAAAAATAATACTTCACGGTAAACGGCTGACCTTACTTAAATTTCACCAGTTTCACTCCTAGCGTTCATTTTGTTCCTGGGTCCAGTCCAGGATCCCACATTACATATAGTTGTGTGTCTCATTAATTTCCTTCTGTCTGTGGCATTTCTCCATTTTAATATATTTTTAAATGTTTATTTTGAGAGAGAGAGAGAGAGAGAGAGAGAGAGAGAGAGAAAGAGAACGGGGGATGGGCAGACAGAGAGAGGGAGAGTGAATCCCAAGCAGGCTCCACACTGTCAGCGGAGAGCCTGACTCCAAGGCTCGATCCTACCAACTGAGATCATGACCTGAGCAGAAATCAAGAGGCAGATGCTCAACTGACTGAGTCACCCAGGCATCCCAGCATGTCCCCATTTTAAACAAGAAAATAAAGCCTGTTGGCAGTGATGATGTTAAAATGCAAGATAGATGTAAGAACATACAGATGAACTGCCTCCCTCCCTTCTTTTTTTTCCTTGCCAGCAAAAGTTAAATATTAGCTTTATTTTTATTTGCTATATAACTGAAGTAAAAAAATAAGTTATGATTTTTATTTTAAAGTAAAAAATGCAACTGATAGTTTTAAAGGGTTTAAAAGCTTCAAATAATCTTGTAATAATCTTACAATTGATTTTACTATGCAGTAAAGAATTTAACCTTGCCCGAAAAGAGGTCTGACCTTTGTTCTTGGCTTCTGAGAGGTTATCTCTAAGCCCTTGGAATGTCATGCTTGATAAGAGTGTCTTCACCTGCCTGGGCAATATGTGTGACAATTTTGACATGAATCCCAGGCACTTTCTTTCATTCTCTCGAACCCCAAAGTTATGTCTGCACTACCTGGGGGAGAGTTTCCTTTCATAGAAACCACTACTCAAAGAAGTGCCCATTGCTGAGTGGCGTCAGTTACCATTGCAAAACTAGAACTTTACCAGACTAAGATATCCAGAGAGTGGGTCAAGTTTCCTTTTACCTCGCAGGTAAGAAATATTTCCCTCTGGAGTAAGAAACACCAAGGGGGCTCGGCTTTTACGAAATGCTATAGCACTGCATATGCTTCTCACTTGAAGTGCAGAAAACTTCTGTTGTTTAAAATGTTAAACGTTTATTTATTTTGAGAGAGAGAGAGACAGGGGTGGGGGGTGGGGGAGAGAGAGAGAGCCGGAGCCAGGGAGAGGGAGAGAGAGAGGAAGAAGAGAAAGAATCCCAAACAGGATCTGCACTGTCAGCTCGGAGCCCTACGTGGGGCTCTATCTCACAAACGGTGAGACCGTGACTTGAGACGAAATCAAGAGTCAGATGCTTAGGGGCACCTGGGTGGCTCAGTCGGTTGAGCGTCCAGCTTCAGCTCAGGCCATGATCTCACGGGTTTGTGGGTTCCAGCCCCATGTAGGGCTCTGTGCTGACAGCTCAGAGGATGGAGCCTGCTTCGGATTCTGTGTCTCCCTCTCTCTCTGCCCCTCCCTTCTCACGCTTTCTCTCTCTCTCTCTCTCTCAAAAATAAATAAACATTAAAAAAAATTAAGAGTCAGATGCTTAACTAAGTGAGCCACCAGGTGCCCCCAAAACTTTTGAATAGTATCTATTTATATAACATTTTTGAAATGACAAAATTTAAGAAATGGAGGACAGCCCGGACTCCAAGCTGTATTACAAAGCTGTAATCATCAAGACAGTATGGTACTGGCACAAGAACAGACACTCAGATCAGTGGAACAGAATAGAGAACCCAGAAATGGACCCACAGACATATGGCCAACTAATCTTTGACAAAGCAGGAAAGAATATCCAATGGAATAAAGATAGGCTCTTCAGCAAGTGGTGCTGGGAAAACTGGACAGCGACATGCAGAAGAACGAACCTGGACCAATTTCTTTCACCAGACACAAAAATAAACTCAAAATGGATGAAAGACCTAAATGTAAGACAGGAAGCCATCAAAATCCTCCAGGAGAAAGCAGGCAAAAACCTCTTTGACCTTGGCCGCAGCAACTTCTTACTCAACACATCTCCGGAGGCAAGGGAAACAAAGGCAAAAATGAACTATTGGGACCTCATCAAAATAAAAATCTGCACAGCGAAGGAAACAATCAGCAAAACTAAAAGGCAACCGACATAATGGGAGAAGATATTTGCAAATGACATATCAGATAAAGGGTTAGTATCCAAAATCTATAAAGAACTTATACAACTCAACACCCAAAAAAACAAATAATCCAGTGAAGAAAGGGGCAAAAGACATGAATAGACACTTCTCCAAGGAAGACATCCAGATGGCCAGCTGACACATGAAAAATGCTCCACATCACTCATCATCAGGGAAATACAAATCAAAACCACAATGAGATACCACCTAACACCTGTCAGAATGGCTAACATTAACAACTCAGGCAACGACAGATGTTGGCGAGGATGCGGAGAAAGAGGATCTCTTTTGCATTGTTGGTGGGAATGCAGGCTGTTGCAGCCACTCTGGAAAACAGTATGGAGGGTCCTCAAAACATTAAAAATAAAACTACCTTACGACCCAGCAATTGCACTACTAGGAATTTACCCAAGGGATACAGGTATGCTGTTTCGAAGGGGCACATGCACCCTAATGTTTATAGCAGCACTATCAACAATAGCCAACGTGTGGAAAGAGCCCAAATGTCCATTGATGGATGAATGGATAAAGAAGACGTGGTATATACATCCAATGGAGTATTACTCGGCAATCAAAAAGAATGAAATCTTGCCATTTGAAACTATGTGGATGGAACTAGAGGGTATTATGCTAAGTGAAATTAGTCAGAGAAAGACAAATATCATATGACTTCACTCAAAGGAGGACGTTAAGAGACAAAACAGATGAACATAAGGGAAAGGAAACAAAGATAATATAAAAACAGGAAGGGGGACAAAACAGAAGAGACTCCTAAATATGGAGAACAGAGGGTCACGGGAGGGGTTGTGGGAGGAGGGATGGGATAAATGGGTAAGGGGCACTAAGGAATCTACTTCTGAAATTATTGTTGCACTATATGCTAACTAACTTGGATGTAAATTAAAAAAATAAAATAAAAATTTTTAAAAAGAAAAGAAATGAAGGACAGCTTAGTGGTTGTCAAGGATTGGGGAGGGGAAGGCAGAGGGAGATGGGTATGGTTACAAAAGGGCAACTGGGGCAATCCTTGTGGTGTTAGAACTATTCCGTGCCTTTTTTTAAAAGTTTTATTTATTTAAGTAATCTCTACACCTAACGTGGTACTCAGACTCATGATCCTGAGATCAAGAGTTGCACACTCCTCTGACTGAGCCAACAAGGCACCCTGGAACTGTTCTGTATCTTGACTGTGCTGGTAGATGCATGAATCTACATGGGTGATAACATTGTGTATAAATTTTTTTTAATACTTAAAAAAATTGTTTTAAGTTAATTCTGCTCCCAGCGTTGGGGCTTGAACTCACAACCCTGAGATTGAGTTGCATGATCCACTGACTGAGCCAGCCAGGCACCTCCAAATTGTATATAAATTAATATACACATGCACATGTGCATGCATGCGTGCACACACACACACACACACACACATTAGTACAATTAAAACTGGGGAAGTCTGAATAAGACCAGTGAATTGTATCAATGCCAATGTTCTGGTTGTGATATAATGCCGTAGAGGCCAAGGGCAGGCTGCCCCAAGATAGGCCCCTTTGGTATGAAGATTATTTTGAATTAAAAGCAATATAAAAACCCAACAAATTCGGGAAAAGCTCTTTACCTCCCCCCAACTGCCTACTAGCTGTACCAGGAAGAGAGCTATTACAAGAGATTCTTCTTTACCTAAGAAGCTTACCTGTATAACAGGGCAACTTTGTTTTCCAGACATCTCTTCTCACCTTCCTGTTAATGGTCTTCCTCCCATTTGCATACCCAGATCCTACCCCTCTCCTTAGCTCAGAATGTCATTTAAGCCTCATGTTGCCTGTATCTGAAATTTCATGCCTGCGTGGACTCCCCATATATACAAAGCTAAATTTAATTTTCTCCTGTTAAATTGTCCCATGTCAATGTGATTTTTGGTCCAGCTAGGACCTTGAAGGGAAGCGCAAATTTCTTCCTTCCCAGCAATACTATAGTTTTGCAAGATGTTACTGATGAGGGATGGAAGCAGAAAAATGTTCACCTTTACCCCAGAAGGCTGACCTATAGCCTGCATAATTTTTTTTTTAATTTTTTTTTCCAACGTTTATTTATTTTTAAGACAGAGAGAGACAGAGCATGAACGGGGGAGGGGCAGAGAGAGAGGGAGACACAGAATCGGAAACAGGCTCCAGGCTCTGAGCCATCAGCCCAGAGCCTGACGCGGGGCTCGAACTCCCGGACCGCGAGATCGTGACCTGGCTGAAGTCGGACGCTTAACCGACTGCGCCACCCAGGCGCCCCTAGCCTACATAATTTTAATAAGGATCAAATACATGCTAGTTGCTACATTCTATAAGGGTTTCATTACTGCCTGTATATCTCACTGATGGTTGATTTCAAAATGAATGATAAGCACCAGAGACATCTTATGAAAGTAGTTTTACAAGTAGAAATTTGATGAAGACTTTTATGACCTGCCTACACGTGCCCTCCTTCTTGAGCACTAAGCATATAACCACCAACTTCATACATCAAAGGTGGAGCACTTTCTGCCCAAGGGTTCCGTCCCTGTGCTACTCAAATAAAAGTACTAAGTTGCACCACACAATATCTCAAGAATTCTTTCCTGACCATTGTACTCAACAACCGCCCAACATTACCCAGGGGGGTACCCAGGCAAAGTGTACAAGGGATCTCTCTGTATTATTTGTTTACAATTACAGGAAAACCTCGGTTTGCGAGCCATAATTCATTCCAGAAACATGCTTGTAATCCAAAGCACTTGTATATCACAGCGAATTTTAAGAACCATTGGCTCAGTTGTGATCATGTGACATTCAGCATCACATACTACTCATATTGCAAGACATCGCTCGTTTATCAAGTTACATTTATTAGAAATGCTTGCTCATCTTGTGGAACACTCACAGAACAGGCTACTTGCAATCCAAGGTTTTACTGTATTTTTATGAATAAGGGTAGGGAAATCATACTGATATTTAGACAGAAATTTACCTTAACCCAGGTGCCATCACTGTAAAACGATTGGTTCAGATTTGTTTTGAGAAACGAATAAATCTTATAAAGGTGACATCTTCATACTAAGACTATCAAGTGACAGCAAATGTTGTAGATCCAGGCTTGTTTTGTAAATGAAGAAATATTAAGTCTAGGTTTTGAATATATATATTCGAGGGGCACCTGAGTGGCTCAGTTGGTTGAGCGTCTGACTCTTGGTTTCGGCTCAGGTCATGATCTTTCAGTTCGTGGGATTGAGCCCTCAGTTGGGCTCTGGGCTGACAGCACAGAGCCTGCTTGGGATTCTCCCTCTCCTCTCTCTCCGCCCCTCCCCCCACTCGTGCGTGTTCTCTCAAATTAAATAAATAAACTTGAATATATATTTGAACCAAAGAGGTAGCAGTAGATAGGACCAAAGTGAGAAAGACTCCAGTTGATTTACTCTGTTAGATAATTATTATGTTGAGGGAATAAAAGAGGAAAAACCAGCTCAGCCCATCTGTTTGAGTATGAAAACCTTCTTCAATTAAATTATTCTGTGGGAGTCAATAATGAGGTAATTCAGATAGCATCAAACTAACAAATACCTTGATATAGAACTGAAAAGAATTCTGGGTCAAAGTCAAATCTCTGCCTCGTATCCTATTGGTGTAATACGCAAAACTAGGTGCGGCTGAACAATAACAGATAATGCATATACTGAAAGTCCAACCACTGTGCAGATATTCCTGGCAAATTACAGCATTCTTTCAAACAACATCCTGAAGGCTCAACAGGATGATATTTTCCATCCTCAGAAAGACTTGAAGGATATCATCCAAGCAAGGAGGAAAATAATTTCCTGCAGGCTGAGTTAGGGATCTCAGTGCCAGTGTGGAATAGGAGAGAGCTCATAACAGAGCAGACACAGGGTCAAGATCACCGTGTTGGGGAAAACATGGTGAGAGAGGGACATGCTTCTCTCCTAGACGTTTTCAGAGACACGTGGGCAAAATGGAACTGACAGCTAGGTACACTATAAAAGAATTAAAGGGCTATACAGTAGTTTCTAGGGAGCCAGAAGAAAGACTGGGTGAAGGGAATTGAAAAAACAATGACTGAAAGCAAAAATGGGAAAAAGAAGCAATGAAAACCTGATGGAGAGGCTGCAAGTGTTAGCACAGAACTGATTCCAAGACCTCCGAATGGCTGAGAAATTATACATGAATGGAAAATGTATAAAACATAGAGCCAGTGCTAGGCTGTAAGAAGAAAATGAAAGGAAAATAATTAATAGGAATTTTAAAAATGAGGATTTCAGAAACGTATTACATAGGAGTTGGAAAGGGAGTCTGACTATATGTAATTCGGCTTTTTTGGAGCAAAGTTTACATTGACATTCAAGTATCCCGGGTGGTCTCTAACCCAAGCTGGTAGCATCAGGCCAATCACAGTTTCATGGCTGCTTAAAAGCTTATGGTGTATTATTTCAGAAACAAATCAAGGGTCTTGGTGGTAATTCTTTCTGTAAATACAATATTGTCTTAGATAATAATGATTATTTTTTTTTAAGTTCATTTATTTTGAAAGAGAGAGAGAGCACAGCGAGTGGGGAAGGGGCAGAGAGAGAGGGAGAGAGAGAGAATCCCAAGCAGGCGCCACAGTGTCAGCGCAGAGCCCGATGTGGGACTCAAACCCACAAACCGTGAGATCATGACCTGAGCTGAAATGAAGAGTCAGACGCTTAACCGACTAAGCCACCAAGGCACTCTTAATAATTACTATATGGAAGCCTCTTCTTCCTCTCTGGGGCTAAGCATGCTGTATTATAATTTTCTACTGCTCATCAAGTTCACCAGACAGATTATAAACTCCTAGAAGGTAAAAACCATGGCTTACTTTTTCTGAATCCCAAGTATCTGGGATATGCTAGGAATTCAATAAATGGTTGCTTCTTTAATAAATGAACAGCAAAGAAAACTTAAGAAAAATGAAAGGGGGGGTGCTTGGCTGGTTCAGTTGGTGGAGCATGAGACTCTTGATCTCAGGGTTGTGAGTTCAAGGCCCAAGTTGGGTGTAGAAATTACTTTAAAAATAAAATTAAAATTAAAATTAAAATTAAAATTAAAATTAAAATTAAAATTAAAAAAAAGCAGTGCACCTGGCTGGCTCAGTTGGTGGAGCATGCAACTCTTGATCTCAGGGTCCTGAGTTCGAGCCCCATGTTGGGTGAGGAGCCTACTTGAAAGAAAGAAAGAAAGAAAGAAAGAAGAAAGAAAGATGAAAGGCAACATTAACCTACCCACTGGTCACCAGCTAAATTCTGACCGTGCTTCTTAGTAATCTTTACATGAAGGCATTCAAGGAAACTAGATGGTGACCTAATCATTTCTTTGAGGGAGTTTGGGAGAAACGGTTCACAAAGCAACAAGGAATAATACCGGAGAAACACAATTCCTGTATGACATTCTAAGATGTGATGTAGACATAGTTCAGCAGTAAATTACAAGTGGTAACAACACCTTTCCCTTCTAGACTTAGATTCAGCTTCCCCTTTTCATTACCCACTCCCTGAGGCGCACCTTCTGTTTTGTTTTTCTTTAACGTTTATTTATTTTTGAAAGAGCACTAGCAGGGGAGGGGCGTGGGGGGCAGGGAGGGACAGAGGATCTGAAGCGGGCTCTGCACTGACAGCGGCTAACCCGATGCGGGGCTCGAACCCACAAACCGCGAGATCATGACCTGAGCCTAAGTCAGACCTCAACCGACTGAGCCACCCAGGCGGGCCTCCCTTTTTTTAAAACCACAAAATACCATTTGTCTTTCCTGAGATAGGCTGTGTCCTTTCAGTCCTCTATGCCTTGGTTCGTAATATGCCCTCTGCCTGGAAAAGTTCTTTCCTCCGTTATCTTCCTAAAGAATTCTTATTCGTCTTTCTAATTGCCAAGTCCCTCTCATTTACCTATTGCTGCATAACAAACTCCCCCCCAAACTGAGTGGCTTTCAACAACTTTATTTATTATTTCCTGAATCTGTGGGTTGTCTGGGCAGGTCTGCTGGTCTTGCCTGGGCTCCCTCCTGTGCCTGCCGTCAGCTGGTGGGTCATGGGGGGCTGGGCTCAGCTGGGACACTGTCACACCTGTCCTCTCTCCATGTGGTCTCTCCTCCTCCAGGGTCTCTCTCTCCACACAGCCTCCTCCCAACAGGATAGCCTAGACTTTTTGCCATAGTAACTGGGTTCCAAGAGCAAAAGCAGACACTGCTAGTTCTCTTAAGACCTGCCTAGGATCAGAAATCCCAGAATGTCATTTCTGCTGCATTTTATTGGTCAAAGCAAATTCCGCAGTCAGCCCAGATTCAAGGGGAGGGGAAATAGAGTGCACTTCTTGACAGGAGGAGCTACAGAATCACATTGCAAAGGGACAGGAAACAAGGGGAGGCATCATTCATTGGGAGCCATTTTTAACAATCATACAGCTGAAATGTCACTTCTTTGTTCCTTATTTGTGATACACACGCAGAGACCAAGAATGAGAGAGAGAGAGGGAGAGGGAGAGGGAGAGAACCATCACATTATCTCATGGACATGATCTCATTCTTGTGTCTATGTCTTTTTTTTTTAACATTTATTTATTTTTGAGAGAGAGAGAGAGAATGGGGGAGGGGCAGAGATAGAGGGAGACACAGAATGCGAAGCAGGCTCCAGGCTCTGAGCTGTCAGCACAGAGCCTGATGCGGGGCTCGAACCCACGAACTGTGAAATTATGACCTGAGCTAAAGTCAGATGCTCAACCAACCATATAGGCGCCCCTCTTGTGTCTATGTCTGTTCCCCTTAGTATACTGTGGCATACTCCTGACGCACTTGAAGGAGGCAGGGGGTTAGGAAACCAGTCTGAAAGAATACCTTTTGGTAATCGGATTTGGGGGAAGCTATACCGGCAAGATGCAGTTGGAAATATAGTTTAGGGCCAGATTGTGGAGGCCCTTGAATGTCATGCTAAGGAATTTAGATTCTATCTTGCAAGCACTCAAAACCTAAGTCAAGAACATCTCTCCCCTAACTGCTTCTCCTATATTTCCTATCCTAGTGAATGGCAGAAGTGGAGACTCATCTTCTACTTACCTCATCCAAATGGCCTCCAAGTGCTGCTTATCACAATTCTTAAATATCTCTTGACTGGCCCGTACTCCATCTACACCGCCATACCATTAGCCCGGGGTCTGCCTCATCATCTGCAGATGTTAGCCTCTTTATCACAAACCTTCATGGATTTCTATCACTCTCGAGATACAGTTCAGTCTTTAGCACTGATTACAAGGGCCCTCCATGATTTGGCCCCTGCCTAATCTCCCTCTACTCCCCTCCCCCCCCCCCCCCCCCCCCGCTGCCCTTTATATATTAGCAATCCAAACTTCTTGTAGCTTCTCAATTCATTCCATGCCTCCTTAGGTCTTGGTGCCTTTGCCCATGCTAGACTCTGTGTCAAAAAACGTTGCCCTCTTCTCTTGCCCTCTACCCCCTGTCATTCTGTATGTATGAGGTGCCTCTCATCTGTGTTATGATAGCACCTAGTTCTTATTGCTATCATAATAATGATACTTATTGGGGCGGCTGGGTGGCTCAGTCGGTTAAGCGTCCGACTTCAGCTCAGGTCACAATCTCACGGTCCGTGAGTTCGAGCCCCGCGTCGGGCTCTGGGCTGATGGCTCAGAGCCTGGAGCCTGTTTCCGATTCTGTGTCTCCCTCTCTCTCTGCCCCTCCCCCGTTCATGCTCTGTCTCTCTCTGTCTCAAAAATAAATAAGCGTTAAAAAAAATTAAAAAAAAATTAATAATGATACTTATTGATCACTCACATACATGAATAACTCAATTCGCATACTGACCACACGAAGGCAGTTCTTACCGTGGCAGCTAGTACGTGACAGAGTTGGGACTTGAATCCAAGTGCCTGGCTCAAGGACCTACTATTGAAATCACTGTACTACTTTCCTGCTCAGGCAGAGCACACATCACACTGTATGGTAACTGTCAATTTGCCTGTAGGTCTCCCCCCATCTACTGTGAGTTTCTCGAGAATAGCAATTGTGTCACATTCATCTTTTTATCCTCAGAACCTAACATAATGCCTGTCACATAATGGGCACTCTATAAATGTGCACTGAATGGATGGATGGACAAATGAATGAATGAATGACTCCTGAAACTTATGAATGATTCTTCTTACTCTGTTGTTTTAGCCATTTTTTAAAGATAAAAATGCCTACCGAACTAGACACATACTTTGATAAAGACCCAAATTATATTAAGGAAAAGAACAGAGGACTGCTCATAGGTGATAAATTTTCTGTTTACTGATGTTCTGTCAAGAGTTTAAAAAATGCATGCAAAATCGTTTTATTAAGTAAAAACATACAACAGTGGAATGAAAAAGGCACTAGATAACAGCAAGAGTTTAATTCTTCCTTCAACTCCTCCCCATTAAGGTAAGAAATGAAATGAAGTCCACTATTAAGGTAATCCAGAGAGGGACACAAAGGCTGTCCAAAAAAGATATGTTTGACCAGAATGAAGATATTCATGATACATAGAAGTATAATGAAATGATACACTGGAAGGTGGCTTAGTTGTGGAAAGCGCATGTATTTTGCATCCTAATAAACCTGTGTTTGAATCCAGGCCCTGACGCTCCTTGGGCAAGTCACTTAAACTCTCTGAACCTCGGTTTTCCCATCTGTAAGTTGGGGATGATAATATCTATCTTAGAGGGATGTTATGAGATGTACAGATAAGGTGCCATGCCTAGTCCGGTGCTTGATGTAGAATAGGTTGTCGATAAATGGTAGTTTGACTTAGTACTTACTTGGTTCTTTATATGTCTCAAAGCGCTTTCATACATATTGTCACAGAGTGAGTTAGGGATAGAGAAAGAAAATGTCATGAAAAGCGGCAGTGTACTATGGAAAAAGCACAGGGCTTGGAAACCATGAGACCCAGGACTGAATCCTGGCCTGACCATTTCGGAGCTTTGTGACCTAGGGCAAATTCCCTTAACCTCTCTGAACCTCAGTTTCCATATCTATAAAATAGGAGTGACAGTACCTAGTTACAAAATAAGGGAGTTTGTTCACCTATACACAGGCCTGAAAAACAATAAAATCAGGGGCACCTGGGTGGCTCAGTGTCCAACTTGGGCTCGGGTCATGATCTCATGGTTCTTCGTGAGTTTGAGCCCCGAATTGGGCTCGCCATTGTCAGCGCAGAGCCCGTTTTAGATCCTCTGTCCCCCTCTCTTTCCACACCTCCCCTGCTCACCCTCTCTTTCTCTCAAAAATAAAAAACATTTAAAAAGACAATAAAATCAATCAGCATTTCATTTGTGAGCTCTGAAAATGCATACTTTATTTTTTTAATGTTTATTTATTTTTGAGAGAGACAGAGACAGAATGCAAGTGGGTTAGGGGCAGAGAGAGAGGGAGACAGAATCCAAAGCAAGCTCCAGGTTCTGAGCTCAGTACAGAGTCCGACATGGGGCTAGAACTCACGAGCTGTGAGATCATGACCTGAGCTGAAGTCGGAGGCTTAACCGACTGAGCCACCCAGGTGCCCCTGAAAATTCATACTTTATAGTTATGAACGATAATGAAATGTAAAAGTCACAAGCATCAGAAGACATAAATAATCTAGTGCAGTCCTAAAGACTTTGAGAAGACATTCTTGTAAAAAGAATACGAAGTAATATGGAAAGCAAGAAGAATCTACCTTCTTATACTTGAAGTGGCTTCAGTAGTATCTGGATACTGAAAACAGGGTGTCTCAGTGGGTGCACCAGCAAAATGCAGGCCCTGCATCTGCAGAAGTGAGTTCTGGACTCTGAATTACGGTGATTTCCTCCAAAGGATAGCCACCCAGCAAAGCCCGTTTTGGATGAAGAGCTGATCCCCTGCCACATTATCTCTATCGCAAGTCTCTCTATCAAAAAGCAACTGTTGACAAGATTGCACACAAACCAAACAGACTAGCTTAAAACAGTTTTCATTAAACTAGTTCTTTCCCCTTGAAAGAATTATATACAATTGCACTTCTAGGTAGAGAAACATCCCCACGTGTGCACAAAGATATTTACTATACAACTGTTGTTAGTAGGGGCGCCTGGGTGGCTCAATCGGTTGTGCCTCCAACCTCTGCTCAGGTCATGATCTCACGATTGGTGAGTTCGAGCCCCAGGTCAGGCTGTGTGCTGACAGCTCAGAGCCTGGAGCCCGCTTCAGATTCTGTGTCTCCCTCTCTCTCTCTGCCCCTTCCCCGCTCGCATTCTGTCTCTCCCTCTCAGAAAATGAATAAACATTTTTTAAAAATTTAAAAAAGAACTGTCATTGACACTAACAAATAGAAAACAATCTCAGTCTCCATCAATACAAGAATGACTAAATACGGGGTGCCTGGGTGGCTCAGTCGGTTAAATGTCTGACTTCGGCTCAGGTCATGATCTCATGGTTCATGGGTTTGAGCCCCACCTCTGGCTCTGGGCTGACAGCTCAGAGCCTGGAGCCTGCTTTGGATTCTGTGTTTCCCCCTTTTTCTGTCTCTCCCCCACTCACATTCTGTCTCTTTCTCTCTCTCAAAAATAAATTTAAAAATAAAAAAAAGAATGACTAAATAAAATGTAGCTTATTCAATGGAACGCTATACGGTAGTTAAAAGTCACGAATTAGTGCATGTATCAACAGGGATAAATCTTAAAAACATAATGTTGAATGAAAACCACAAGTCACAAAAGGATATGTATGGCATGATACCTTTTATGTAACATACTACACTACTATTTATTTTTGTGCCTATTTAGGTAAAAGTATTTAAAAGATTTATCTGGAAGGGGACACGTGGGTGGCTCAGTTGGTTAAGCGTCTGACTCTTGATTTCAGCTCGGCTCATGATCTCACGGTTCGAGAGACGCAGCCTTGCATCCGGCTCTCTGTCGACAGCGTGGAGACAGCTTGAGATTCTCTTTACCTCTCTCTCTGCCCCTCTCCTGCTCGTGCTCTCTCTCTGAAAATAAATAAATAAACATTTAAAAAAAGAAAAGATTTATCTGGAAGAATGCTCATCAAACTAAAAAATGTTTCTCTATGGGAAGAAGGGAGAGGGACAAGCTGGGAAAGTGGCCAAGGGGAGGGTCTGTGATGGTTAATTTTATGTGTCAACTTGACTAGACCACAGGGTTCCCAGATGTTTGGACAAACATTCTCGAGGTGTCTGTGCGAATGTTTTGGAATGAAATTAACATTTCAGTCAGGGACTGAGTCCGGCAGATTGCCTTCCCCAATGTGGGTGGGCCTCATCCAATCAATTGAAGGCCTGACTAGAACAGAAAGGCCGACTCTTCCTCCTGCTTGATTGCTTAAGCTGCTCAAACTGAAACATTAGTTCTTCTTGGCTCTCGAGGCTGTCAGCTCTCCCAAGTCTCCAGCTTGCCAACTACAGATCTTGGGACTTCTCAGCCATAATTGTGCTGAGCCAATTATTTATTTATTATTTACTTACTTATTTTTAAACAAGATTTTTTTAATACTTATTTCTGAGAGTGAGAAAGTGCAAGTGGGGAGGGGCAGAGAGAGAGAGGGGGACAGAGGATCAGAAGAGGGCTCTGTGTTGTTAGCACAGAGTCTGATGCCGGGCTCGAACTCACGAACCACGAGATCATGACCTGAGCTGAAGTCGGATGCTCCACAGACTTAGGAGCCCTGTGCTGAGCCAATTCTTAATGATCAGTCTCTCTCCCTATCTATATATCTCTGTATCTATCTATCTATCATCTATCTATCTATCTCTCCACATATACATATACATGGTTATAGGTATAGCTATATGTATAGATATATAGATATCCTGTAAGTTCTGTTTCTCTGGAGAACCCTAATACAGAGATTTTAGCTTTATCCTTTTTAATGTTCTGGTTTTGTGAAAGGAGAATGGATTCGTGTGTTATATTTATTAACTTTATCTTCAAAGAACCAAAGTGTGTCAAGCCTGTCTTTTTATTCCCAGTTCACAGATAATGAAACTAAAAGGTTAAATGATTGCCTCAGTCTTTCTCCTTAGCTCCACATACACAATTCGAAGGGAAATTGCAAAGGCAAATGCAGCATTATAAAAGAAAAGTACTTAGAGCTCCTTGTTAGGACATAGAAATTAAAGGTATCATTTTTGATTTTTCCTTCTCACCTTCTTTTCTCAGATCTTCTACACCAAAGGGGTGAAGTCACACACATGGAGAAAGAGAGAGGAGGCAACAAATGTCTCATAAACACGGTAATTAACTCTATGTTACTTTCAAGATTTGAGGATGTGCCAAAAGTTGACCCCCAGAGTGTGGAGTGAATACTGCTTTGGAAATCATCGAGAATCAGTGCTTCAGAAACATAATTTACAGGCACAGTAGCTAGACAGCAAGATTTGCAGTGGAAAATTCCTCTCACTCCCAGGTTAAAGGATGGGGATAATTCTCCATCCTTTCTGGACAGGAAAAATGTGCTTGGAAATATGTAAGAGGAAGGCAGAAAAAAGTTTAAAGGGGGGAATCTACATGAATATTTATATGATCCTGAACTCTCTTGACTATTTCTAGGGAAAGATATATTGACATGAAATCTACTTGGAGGATTTTCTATTTTACTTAAAAGGGGAAAATAACCATAAAACTGTTTCTTTCTCTTGTCAACAGCAGTAGAAACCCCTTTTCCACCAAATGAAGTAAAGGCTACTGTGTCTTAGATTTTGGGAGGTCTTGTGTAACTACTTGAATGTCTGTAAACAGGAAAATAGAATAGTCCCCCTTCTCTGCCACATCCCAAATCAATGGTTTGACCTTTAAATTAAAAATGTTGTATTAGTTGTTACAGAAGCAAAATGCCCTATTATCCAAATAGAATCATATGTTTTTTCAAACCTGGTCATTTAAAAAATTTTTTCTTAATGTGTATTTATTTTTGAGAGAGACACAGAGAGTGTGAGTGGGGGAGGGGCAGAGAGAGAAGGAGACACAGAATCTGAAAGACCCTCCAGGCTCCCTGCTGGCAGCGCAGAGCCTGACACGGGGCTCCAATCCACGAACTGAGAGATCACGACCTGAGCCGAAGCCGGAAGCTAAACCAACTGAGCCACCCAGGCACCTGTCAAACCTGGTCATTTATCAGAATACTTCTGAAACCTGATTTCAGAATTCTTCCTTTGCCTTGATTGAATAGAATCTTTTTAAACCATATAATTTAAAGGTATAAAAGAACAGCATTGCATTTAAGGAATTCCAAAATGGTTATGTGGACTTCTGGCTTGAACTTGGACATGATCTCTCAAGAGACTGCATATGTGGTACTTATATGATGTATGCTAGTGCTATTGTATTGAGAAGTTTTCATTCCTTTATCTGTAGAATCTAATGTTTTTAGAGTGTATCACTGAGCTTTTATGAAATACCCAAATGCATTTTAACTGAAATGAAAAAGGGTATCCGAATTTCGCACAATCTTTATTTATTTTGTATTATTTGAGATCCAAGACAAATAGTCTGGCTTTATAGTATTTCATTTCTTTTATTTATTTGTTTATTTATTTATTTATTTATTATTTTTTAACAGAATCATTGGTCTTTTTTTTTAATTTATTTATTTTGAGAGACAGAGACAGCGTGAGTGAGGGAGGGGCAGAGAGAGAGAGGGAGAGAGAGAGAGAATCCCAAGCAGGCTCTGTGCTGCCAATGCAGAGCCAACATGGGGCTTGAAATCATGAAACCATGAGATCATGACCTGAGCCAGAGTCAAGGGTCAGAGGCTTAACTGACTGAGCCACCCAGGTGCCCTCATTTCTTCTTTTTAAAACTTTTTTTTTTTTTAATTTTTTTTTTCAACGTTTATTTATTTTTGGGACAGAGAGAGACAGAGCATGAACGGGGGAGGGGCAGAGAGAGAGGGAGACACAGAATCGGAAACAGGCTCCAGGCTCCGAGCCATCAGCCCAGAGCCTGACGCGGGGCTCGAACTCACGGACCGCGAGATCGTGACCTGGCTGAAGTCGGACGCTTAACCGACTGCGCCACCCAGGCGCCCTAAAACTTTTTTTTTTAAGTAATCTCTAGGTGGGGTTCAAACTCATGACCCTGAGATCAAGAGACGCATGCTCTTCCTACTGAGCCAGCTAGGCGCCCTATAACTTCTGTTTTTAAAATTATGGAATGTTTTACATATACAGAAAAATATAGAGAATGATATTATAAACTCCCATCTGCCTGCTGCCCGGGTTGTCAAATCTTAAGTTTCCCATATTTACTGAAGATCCTTTTTTAAAAAAAGAAAGAAAAGAAATATGACTTTACAGATACAGTTGAAATTTCCTGCCTCCATTTATTTCCCATCTCCCTTTCTCATAAGTAGCCACAATCATGGATTTGGTGACTTTCTTTTTTTTTCTTAAATTTTTTAAAATCTTTATTTATTTTTGAGAGAGTGAGAGAGAGACAGAGTGAGAGCAGGGGAGGAACAGAAAGAGAGGGAGACACAGAATCTGAAGCAGGCCCCAGGCTCCGAGCTGTCAGCACAGAACTGGACTTGGGGCTCGAACCCACGAACCGTGAGCTCATGACCTGAGCCAAAGTCGGACACTTAACCGACTGAGCCACCCAGGCGCCGCTTGGTGACTTTCATTTCCATTCACCTTTTTGTATTTTTATCACATGGGTGTATATCTATAAATGTATAGAACATTGTTTTGCCTATTTTAAACTTTATTAAATGGCATCATACAATCAGTAGTAGAAGCAGTATAATGCAATGAATAAGAGCACCAAGGGGCGCCTGGGTGGCTCCGTCGGTTGAGCGTCCAACTTCGGCTCAGGTCATGATCTCACGGTTGGTGAGTTCGAGCCCCGCGTCGGGCTCTGTGCTGACAGTTCAGAGTCTGGAGCCTGCTTCGGGTTCTGTGTCTCCCTCTCTCTCTGCTCCTCCCCTGCTCATGGTCTGTCTCTCTCCCTCCTTCAAAAGTAAAAAAAAATAAAAATAAAATTAAAAAAAAAAAAAAAAGAGCACCAATATTGGAGCCAGAGGTGCTCTGGAATTTCTGCTGTACATGTTACTAGTTGTGTGACCTTGGAGAAATTACTTAATCTCTCTGTGCCTCATTTTTCTCATCTATAAAATGGAAATTCATAAAAAATATTTAACTTATAAGGTTGTTTTAAGGATTAAATGAGTTGATATGTGTAAACACTTAGAACATAATAAACTAAGCATAAATGTTAGCCATTACTCTGCACCTTGATTTTTTTTTTACCTAACATTGATTTTTTACCTAACATTTTTCAGATTCACCCATGTTGATTCATGTAGCATTAGTTCATTTTCACTACTACAAAGAATTGTCATATGAACATATTGCAATATATCTCCTCTTCTGTGATACACACGTAGGTTGATTCCATTAGAAAAAGTGCTGCAATGAGCATTCTTGTAGATGTTTTTTGTGCACATATATATAAGAGTGTCTCTAGAGTTCTTCATCTTTAACTTTCTTTTTTTTTAAGTTTTTATTTTTTTAGTAATCTCTACACCCAACATGGGGCTCAAACTCATGACCCCAAGACGAAGAACTCTTCTGAATGAGCCAGCCAGGCACCCCTCATCTTTAACTTTCTAGAAAGATACATTTTTAGAAAATATGGCTTTTATTTCTTTTTCACAGGCAAAGGAACTATGTGTCTCATCCATTTCAATGTCTCCAAAATCAATAGTCATATTATACACCTGAAACTAATCTAACAGTGTATATTAATTACACTTGAATAAAATATATGTATATATTTAAAAAACCAGTAGTGTTTGTGACTTTCTAACCATTTGCAGCTGCCCTGTTGAGCATCAAAATCACAGTCTGGTTAAAGTGATGATGTCATGACAGCAAATACTGGTCTTACTGTTTTTTTTCATTGCCTTTTAATTTTCACACACTGCAATCTGCAAACTGAAAGTGTAGAACCTGACCTCCAATCAAAGAGCATGCCATTTCTTATGCTTTGTATAAAATCCGATTTTTTTCATGCATAGTGATTGATCATTGTACTTGAAAGGTCATTATACTTCAAAGGTTTTTGAGGTCTGTGTCACAACAGTTGTAACTAATGAATGTCTTTTCAAACTCCATTTTGTTATTTCTTCTTGGGAAGAGACTGAATTGGTCAAGTGGGTGTTATATTGGTCTTAACTTGCTGAATGGTAGGCTGTAAACCTTAAGAATGTTTCGACAACTCATAAAGGGATAAAGACCCCGGTTGAAATGTCTCTGATGATTGGGATCTTAGACTGCTAACCTCATTAAGTTTCATCTGGTAGTCCCTTTGAAAATTCATTCAAATTTTATCATTTTCTCATCCTGAAGATTGTAGGGAAGTGTTATTTTTTTAAAAATAGGGACAACTTCCTTTTTTTTTTCAAACAACTTCTGATAGTCATTATTTCTTGCATTTTCTTGTGCCAGTAATTGATACGCTTCTCTTTTAAGAATATCTAAATGGCTATAATGTTTTGCCTTGTGAAGTGACTTTAAATGGATTCTCAAAGTGTTCTATAAACCGTATTTAAATCTGAAAGAATAAAACCTCAGTAGAGATTCCAAAGCTGATCTCATTTTATGATTTGGCTCCTAGACATTTGGATGTCCCACCCTCTGTGAAACAAGCCGTCTACTTTCATTGTTGGTAGCCAGCTCTTCATTTACAGCTCTAAGAAAATATGTCAGGTTTTATGGCTTCGTAAATAAATCTAAAAGCATCTTTGAAAAAAAGCAAAAGTCTGTGTGAAAGGCATTCCAAACTAATGGATATATCAAATGTCTATTGAGCACCAAGTTTGACTTATCTACTGTGCTGGATAGATGTCCCTATTCTCAAAATGAGTAAGCACACTAAGTTTGGCCAGCAAGTAGAAGGCTATGATCCAGTATCTAAAAGTGGTCTGGAAAGTGTGTTCCCAGTGGTGTAGAGAGATAGCCTAGGGTTTGGAGAATGAGAGGACTAGGGTGTTGCTCCTAGCTCTGTCACTGGACCCTGTGTTATCCTGAGGACATTGATCTCTTGACTCTTCAGTTCCTCCTCTGAGAAATGAAGGAGTCAGTCTGGATGCTCTATGTATCTTCTAGACAACTCTATGAACTGTAAGGAAGGGACCAATGTGGAATGTAGTATTCAAGAGAGACATTATGGAGAACACGAAGCTTCACAAAGTCCTGTGAAGGATTCAGATGCTTGGGAGGCAGTGTTCGGGCATAACTAAATCGGTTTTTACTGCTAGATATGATTGCTTTTAGTTTACAGTGTACAAGAAATAATTGCAAAACTAGAATAATGTACATATTTACCTACTTTCCGGGGTAGATATGTTTGAAATGTATTTTCAGATGATTACAGGATGGCATATGAAAATAAATTATTATCATTACTATAATTGTTGAGATTTAACATCATTAGGTTTTTTGAATGTATCAACTCAGGTTAAAAGGAAAAGAGAATTAAATTAATTCTGTCAATTATAACACACAAAAAATTCATGACTCTGGACATTATCTTTGACTTTGATCCATGGCAAATACGTTTTAACAACTGGCTCTCCATGGGGGAAAAATAGCCCTGATTCTCTTGCATTTGCTGATTTGCATGGTGTAAATGCCCTCACCGTGTCTGATTTCAAGATCCCAATGTGAGGTCACGAACTGAAGTCGGGAAGACATGTGCACACTCAGCTCTTGTGAGCCAGTGCTAGCAGGCTCTAGCACACCACCATAGTATATAACACGGATATAAGGAATATATTTACCTCTCTTTCTTTTTTTTTTTTAATTTTTTTAACGTTTTATTATTTATTTTTGAGACAGAGAGAGACAGAGCATGAACGGGGGAGGGGCAGAGAGAGAGGGAGACACAGAATCGGAAGCAGGCTCCAGGCTCCGAGCCATCAGCCCAGAGCCCGACGCGGGGCTCGAACTCGCGGACCGCGAGATCGTGACCTGAGCTGAAGTCGGCTGCTTAACCGACTGAGCCACCCAGGCGCCCCGATTTACCTTTCTTTCTGACCCATTTGAGTATAAGTTGCTGACACAACGCCCCTTTTACCCTTATATAGTGCAGTGTGTATCTCTCAAGAATAAAGACATCTTGTGGCACCTCTTCACCTCCATCGGTGAAGCATGCAACTCTTGATCTTGGGGTTGTGAATTTGAGCCCCACATTGGGTGTGGAGATTACTTAAAAAGAAAAAAAAATGAAGACAACCTCCCAATAACTACAGTATAATTATCAAAATCGGTCAATTAATATTGTTACAATATTATTATATAATCTAAATAGACCTTATTCAAATTTTGCCAGTTGTCCCAATAATACCCATTATAGTTTAAAAAAAGGGTGTGGTCCATCCAATCCAGGGTTGTCTACATTTGGGGGATAAAACGTATTTTTTCAGAAGTTTCTCCTTCCACTTTGCAATTCTCCCTTCATCTTTTCTTCACACCTCTTAATCTTTCCACGAGGAGTTCTAGCATTAATTTCTAGTGTCTAACATTAGAAGTGCTATCAACATATAACAACAGTAAACTTGCTACCAATGATACACATCAAGTGCTTACAGTGGTTCTAGTGTTTGAATTTTACTTAATGTTGGTAGTTAGTAATAACAAATGCGCTTAAATTCAAAGAATAGTCTTTGTTGTTATTAATGGTAGTGTCCTTCCTAGTCATTAATACGGTCTTAGCTTTATAAGCCTGCATGCGTGCCAATGAAAGAGAGTCTTAAAAAAGAGACAGTCTTATTGGAGGTCCTGGGCAATGCTAATTTTAACCAAATGACTTTCAGCCATATATGGAAATATGTAAAAAAAATATTTATTTTGGGGGCACCTGGGTGTCTCAGTCGGTTAAGCCTCTGACTTTTGGTTTCAGCTCAGGCCATGATCTCACGGTTCATGAGTTCGAGCCCTGAGTTGTGCTCTGCGCTGACCACGTGGAGCCTGCTAGGGTTCTCTGTCTCTCCCTCTCTCTCTGCCTCCTCCCACCCCCTGCCTCTCTCTTTTCTCTCTCAAAAATAAATATTTAAAAGAACTTTAAAAAATATTTATTCTTGGGTGTGTGTCTGTTATTCTGCTAACAAGAATGCTTCTGCTTACAGTACTATTTCTATAAAAAGTAGTATCCACCAAGGAGTTCCACAGAACAACAAACAAAATGAAGAATAATGTAATCATTAAATGTGTATAGGTTTATTTATTTATTAAAAAAATTTTTTTTCAACGTTTATTTATTTTTGGGACAGAGAGAGACAGAGCACGAATGGGCGAGGGGCAGAGAGAGAGGGAGACACAGAATCGGAAACAGGCTCCAGGCTCCGAGCCATCAGCCCAGAGCCTGACGCGGGACTCGAACTCACGGACCGCGAGATCGTGACCTGGCTGAAGTCGGACGCTTAACCGACTGCGCCACCCAGGCGCCCCTAGGTTTATTTTTTAATTAAAAAATTTTTTAAAAAATTTTAATGTGTATTTTTGAGAGAGAGAGAGAGACAGAGCATGATTGGGGGAGGGGCAGAAAGAGAGAGGGAGACACAGAATCCGAAGCAGGCTCCAGGCTCCAAGCTGTCAGCACAGAGCCCTATGTGGGGCTGGAACCCATGTACCCTGAGATTATGACTTGATCCGAAGCTCAACCAACTGAGCCACGCAGGCGCCCCTTAAAACATTTTTTAATGTTTATTTTTGAGAGAGAGAGACAGAGACAGAGACAGACAGAGCTTGAGTGGGGGAGGGGCAGAGAGAGGGAGACACAGAATCTGAAGCAGGCTCCGGGCTCTGAGCTGTCAGCACTGAGCAGGATGTGGGGCTCAAACCCATGAACCGTACCGTGAGATTATGACCTGAGCCGAAGTCAGTCACTTAACCAAATGAGCCACCGAGGTGCCCCAAATGTGTATAGGTTTAAACTGATAAATGTCTCTGGAACATATTGAAAAATCCTGCATCACAACAGGGCCTTTAAAATAATCCATAGGTCTGAAGTGATAGGTTTGCCTGTGCCTTGATGTCTTTTCTGTTGTTGTTTTTTAAATGCTGGCACTCAAAAAATAATGCAAATGTCATCTGTCTGCACAACAAATCCTATGACATGTTTAACTACTTAATACAAATAACTAGGACCAGTGCCAGCATTAAGTGATGAAAGAATTAGCTGCTGATAGGAATGGATTATTTTGGCTAGTATTTCTCAAATGATTGAAGCAGAAGGCAGAAGGTCGTTTTTTCCTTGAAATTTCCAGATATTCATACTAAATTTCTACTTTGCTTCCATGGAGATCTGGACATTCAGTGAAAGCTATGTCTTTATATGCAAAAAAAAAAAAAAGTTGAATGGATGATCAAATAAAGACAAAACAAAGACGTTCACTGTAATTACCTTCTTTCAGGCCAAAAAGCAGCACATGTGCCCTGTCTAAACCCTGAATACATTTTTACTTCCACTGCTTAGTCTAAGCCTCATCACCTTGAAAGAGGACTTCAACTACCTCCATTTTGACCTTAAACTTTCTAATTGATTAAATTCTTTCCAGCTTATCTCTTAACTCAGGCAAAAGACCCGGTGGGCAAAGCATCCAGTGCTGGGAACTGAAATTACCCCCTAAAGCAATAAGGACTGCCCTGACGCCAGCAAGACCCCTTAAATCCCAAGACAACAATCGACCTGACCTTTCCTGCCCACCTGCACGTACCCACTGACCTTTGTCTCACATTTTCCTTATATGAACCTGGAAGGATTTTCAGCACTGGAGACAGTCTTGGAGACATTAGTCCACTGTCTTCCCCGTGTTGGCCTCACTGAAATGGATTCCTTTCTAGTTTCATCACCAGTGCCTTCGGATTTTGTTAGAGGCAAGCGCTGAACTTGGTCTGTTTGGGATCCTCAGCGCCGGTTGCCCTTGTGCCCATGCACACTGGCTACAACCTCTTAGATTGTCTATCCCTTTCCGATCCATCATCCAGAGACGTCTTTCTAAAATGTCAAACTGAGCATGTTGCGTCCATGGCACACCGTTGCCTATAGGTACCAAGCTCCCTCCTTTACATGGGCATCCCAAGGGGCCCCTGTGATCGGGATCCTGCATACATCTCCAGCATAAACTTCTCCAGCTCTTTTTTTTTTTTTTTTTTAATTTTTTTTTTCAACGTTTATTTATTTTTGGGACAGAGAGAGACAGAGCATGAACGGGGGAGGGGCAGAGAGAGAGGGAGACACAGAATCGGAAACAGGCTCCAGGCTCTGAGCCATCAGCCCAGAGCCCGACGCGGGGCTCGAACTCACGGACCGCGAGATCATGACCTGGCTGAAGTCGGACGCTTAACCGACTGCGCCACCCAGGCGCCCCACCAGCTCTCCTTTTAACAGAGCTCTCTGCCCTCCACTTCCTAGTCGTTAGCCAAACGATTTGTAGTTCCAGGAGGAGAGGGGCTCTCTGTTGTGACTTTCTGTGCCTTTGTTCACACTCCTCCCAGAGTAAAGCTCTTTATCTTTTGTTTGCCTAATGAACACTATGTAATTTCAACTCTTACCTTCCTTATAAAGCCTTTTCTAACTCATGCCCACATTCACCTTTGTACACACATTCTATTTCGTCAATCTTCTGTAGTAGCACCTATAACACTTGATTGGATTTATTTGATCCTGACTATCTTTTCTTAACAGGTTGCAAGCTCTTTGAGGTCAAGCACCATGAATTATTCATCTTTGTGTCTCCAGCCCCTAGCCTATTCTGTGTCTGGCACATGGGAGGTACTCAGTAAATACTGTTGAATGAAGAAGAGTTGTAACTAAAATTGTCTAGATAGCTACTGTCCCGTACGTAGCCACTAGCCACATATAGGTATTTACATTTATATTTTAATTAAAATGAAAAATGCGGTTCTTCAGTCACACTGGCCACATTTCAAGTGCTCAGTAGCTACTTGTGTGTATCATACTGGACAGCCCAGATAACAGAAATTTCCATCATCGCAAAAGGTCCTAATACATAGTGCTGATCTGGAAAATTCTTTATTTTCCTGTTTCAATTTAATGAACATTGATTTTCTGCTATAGGCTAACATTTGTGCTAGGCGTGGTGGTTATCGCAAATGTGAACAAAATGTGAATACTATTATGATTATTTGCAAGGCATTTGAAATCTGGTAGGAGGAAGCCTTGTAAAATGAGAGAGATTATTTCCATATTGGGACATCGGGGAAGGCTTCATGGAGATTTTCTCATTTAAACTGGGCATTTAAGGATGGAGAGTATTTGAGTAGGGCAAATCTTAGGAAAGGAGAGAAAATAGTGTGAGCAAATGTACAGAGGTGGGAAAGTACTAGGAAAATGGGAAGTAATTTAGTTCCCTTAGAATATATGGTATATGAGCTGGGAGTAGTCGTTTAGTTTATTAATTCATTCCTCAAATCATTCAATAGTTTTTGAGCACCTATCCTGTTTCAGGCTCTATACTAGGTCCTGGAGGGGTGCCTGGCTGGCTCAGTTCCTACAGCACAGAACTTGATCTCAGGGTAGTGAATTCAAGCCCATGGAGCTTGAATGTGGAGCCTATTTTTAAAAAGAAAAAAAAATGTATATATATCACACACATACACACATACATACTGAGTGCTGGGGATAAACAGAGGCTATACAGACATCGCCCCAGCAGAGTTCACAGTTATGAGTGATGAGATTTGGATAAAACTATGGCAGGCACTGAAAACTACCCTAAAGAGTTTGTACTTTGCTCCTCTGGCCCTCACACTCAAAGTGCGGACTTTGGACCAGCAGCATGGGCTGGGCATGACCCGCGAGTTTGTTAGAAATGCAGAATCTCAGGTCCCACCCTAACCTCAAACCTACTGAATCAGAATTTGCACTTTAGCAAGATCTCCAGATTATCCTTAAGCACATTAACGTTTGAGGAGCATTGTTGTAGGCCAACTGAGCCAATAAGAGAGTGTGCAAGTGAATGAATTAAAGTAAAGGAGTAAGGATGTAGGAAGTAAGCAAGCATAAAAGTAGGAAGTGAGGTGGTATTCTAATCAGTATTGGGTTGAAAGCAAAAGAAACCGGACGTGGGCCTATTACTGTAGAATGAGATGAGAAATGGGAGGGGTTGGGTGTGAGAGACAATCAATCTTTTGTATACAGGCACAGCTTCCGCTCCATGAACTCATACTGGAAATATTGTCTGTTATTCAAAGTGAAAAAAATCAGCAAATTCAATAATATGGTATCTGAGATGTCTTAGAAGGTGCCAGCTATTCGTTTCAGAAAAGGCTTATTGGTAGGTCTACTTCCTGTTGACGCCACAGGTCCATAGTGTACTCCTGAGTGTCAAAGTATCAGGCCCTTAATCTTATACAAGTTCATACAGGGATTATGATAAGGGATTCAGAAATTAAATCACTGTACCAAAGTTCACAAAAAGCTGATTTATAAACGAGAAATTCAATTGATACAAATTTTTAAAAAACATTTTTTAATGTTTGTTTATTTTTGAGACAGAGAGAGACAGAGAGAGACACACACACAGAGAGAGAGAGAGAGAGAGAGAGAGGAGGAGGGGCAGAGAGAGAGGGAGACACAGAATCTGAGGCAGGCTCCAGGCTCTGAGCTGTCAGCACAGAGCCCAACTCTGAGCTCAAACCTACCAACTGCAAGATCATGACCTGAGCGGACGTTGGAAGCTTAACCAACTGAGCCACGCAGGCACCCCTAGAAGCTCAATTTATTAATTTACAATGGAGTAATTACCTTTCCACTAGCCAGAACTTTCTTTTATTACCAGCATTAAAATTTTTAAAAGTTTTTATTTATTTATTCATTTACGTGATCTCTACACTCAACGTGGGGCTTGAACTCATGACCCTGAGATCAAGAGTCCCATGCTCCACCGACTGGGCCAGCCAGGTGCCCCTAGGTGTATCACAATTTCTTTAACCAATTTCCTTAAATGATGCCATTTCTATTTTCAGTTTCTCTTTATTACAAAGCTACACAGATCTTTGTGTAATTTGTACAAGCATCTATGTATGATAGATTCCTAGAAATAGAAATGGCAGGTTAATTTTACATCTTGTATGCTATGAGATACTTTTTAAAAAAATGTTTATTTATTTTGAAAGAGAGAGAGAGAGAGAGAGAGAGAGAGAGCGTGAGCGGGGGAGCGGCAGAGAGAGCTGGAGACAGAGAATCCCAAGTAGGCTCCAGCTGTCAGCACAAAGCCCAAAGCGGGGCTCAATCCAGAGTTGAAAGCTTAACTCACAGAGCCACCCAGGCACCCCTGGGATACTTTCTTTTTTAATGTTTATTTATTTTTGAGAGGGAGGGAGGGGGAGAGGGAGAGGGGAGAGGGGGAGAGAGAGAGAGAGAGAGAGAGAGAGAGAGAGAGAATGAGTGGGGGAGGGGTAGAGAGAGAGGGAGACCCAGAATCTGAAGCAGGCTCCAGGCTCTGAGCTGTCAGCACAGAGCCCCACTCTGGGCTGGAACTCAAGAACCGTGAGATCATGACCTGAGCTGTAGTCGGATGCTTAACAAACTGAGCCACCCAGGTGCCCCTGAGATATTTTGTTTTTAAACAATTCCCACCAATGGTACGTGAGAATTCTCAGTGCCTCACCAATACTGAGTACTATCAAAAACTTTTAATCTCTGGGGCACCTGGGTGACTCAGTCGGTTAAGCGTCCGACTTCAACCTAGGTCATGATCTCGCCATTCCGGACTTCAAGCCCCTCATCAGCGTCTGTGCTGACAGCTCAGAGCCTGGAGCCTGTTTGAGATTTTGTGTCTCTCTTTCTCTCTCTCTCCCCTCCCCCATTCACACTGTGTCTCTCTCAAAAATAGACATTAAAAAAATTTAAAAAATTTTAATCTTTGCCAACCTGGTAGGTATTTAGTTTGCATGTCTTAGTGGCGGATGAAGTTCGGCACCGTTTTATGTATTTATCAGTCATCTGCATTTCTTTTCCAGCAAGTTGACTCTTTATATTCTTTCTCCGTTTTTTAAAAAATTTTTTCAAGGGGCGCCTGGGTGGCGCAGTCGGTTGAGCGTCCGACTTCAGCCAGGTCACGATCTCGCGGTCTGGGAGTTCGAGCCCCGCGTCAGGCTCTGGGCTGATGGCTCAGAGCCTGGAGCCTGTTTCCGATTCTGTGTCTCCCTCTCTCTCTGCTCCTCCCCCGTTCATGCTCTGTCTCTCTCTGTCCCAAAAATAAATAAACGTTGAAAAAAAAAATTTAAAAAAAAAAATAGAAAAAAAAATTTTTTTTCAAAATTAAAAAAGAATTTTTTTCTGACACAGAGAGCACGCACGCGGGGAGGGGCAGAGAGAGAGGGGAACAGAGGATCCAAAGCAGGCTCTGCACTGACAGCGGCAAGCCTGATGGGGAGCTCAAACTCACGAGGAACCATGAGATCATGACCTGAGCCGAAACTGGATGCTCAACTGGCCGAGCCACCCAGGCGCCCCCTTTCTCCACTTTTCTACTGGAGCATTTTTATCTTGTTGATTTGTGCGAGTTCTTCATATGTGTCATGCCTTTCTCATTCATGTAGCAAATATAGTCTGCTCATACTTTATCTTTTGACTTTGTTTATTGTACCTTGCTATACATAATTTTAAATTTCTGTGGGCTCAAATTTATTCACCTTCAGGCTTCTGGATTTTAGTTCACATTTAGAATGGTGTTAGAAAATACAGACTATATATACATGCTGCCTAGAGTAGGAGACTATCTAGAAAATTTAAATTATAATCAGAAGCTTGTTCCATTGGTATAGATGGAGTTAAAGAGAGCTGTGGAATGCTTTATTTAGATTGTGGTAAGATAGGAAGATTATCTCTGCTACCCCGTGGGGTATGCATTTCTAGTGACCAGAATATTTTTGCATCAAATAGTGTCTTGTCCCTTAAATAGCATCAAATGTTCTAAGTATTCAACTTTCCTTTTTCTTATTTCTCATCAGGCACTGAAAGTTTCTGCTATTATAGTATTATCTCATGAAGGAAAGTTTTTTTTTTTAATGAAGGCTATGTTACAAATAATTAGATTAAAGCTTATTTTACATCAGTTACATATTTCATTTGGTGGCATTTTCTCACTTTGTCCTCAAATTCAAAGGGTTCCCTTTTTGGTCTCTCGGTACCCTATGAAATACATTTCACTTCTTAGGACAGGACTGGGGCACACAGCACTATAATCTGTACATATTGAAAGCTCAATAAGTATTCTTGTGAATAAGCTCTAGAAGAAAAGAGAGGCTACTGTGAAACACTCAAACATCAGTACAAATTTGCTATAAAATTTTCTTCAGATGTTATACCAGTTAGTTACTGGTTTTCTTAAATGGTATTTTTCACAAGATGAAAGAAAGTTTACTAAACAGAGGAAGTTTTCAATGTTTTTTCAAGGTATAAAATTGTTTAAAGTCTCAGTTGCTACAAAGACAATAAGATAAGAATATGAATTTACAAAATAGGTGAAAAACTGCACCATGTACTATAAATGTGACGTTTGGAGCAGAAAATCAGTAGTTTTCAGCTAATACTAAGGCAGGAAATAATTTAATATCAATTGATAGTAAATTGGCACAATTGAACTAAATTAATGTAAAATGATTTGGTACAGAGCCCAATTTTTCTATTACTTTAAGTGGAATTTTGCATTAACTTATGTAACTGTAAATTTTCCACTACTCCCTATTTAATGTTCTAGCTGCATCATTCCGTAACTTGAATCTATTAAAAACTGTATAACATTCTACCAAAGATGGTCTATAAATGAAATGGAAATTTATTTTGAATAGTATTCCACTCCCCAAAGCTTTAGAGGTAAGTAAAAACGTCTCGGATTTTATTTGTTATTGATATTTAGATGTTTCTGTTTAACTTTTATTGTTCAGTTGATTAAATATACCATAACTCTTTTTTAAAGTTGCAGAAAAAAAACAGTAAGCACACAGAATGGGAGAGAAACTAAGGCGTGTTAGGAATATATTTTGAGGACTGAAATTAATCATTATATTCCATTAGGAATGCTTTGAAGATGATATCGGGTGAAATCTCCTCGATTTACACGGGGCTTTCGTTATTTCTCATTTGGAAAATTTGTCAGTAACATTTACATTTATTCCTTTTCTTGTAACTAAAAGGTAATTCAGTATCAAAGGAATACTCTAACCAAAATTTTTTAAAAAGAAAGAGGAACGACGTGCCTTTAACTACACACTATTGTGGGAACCTGGGAACTTCTCTAACAGCAATGGAGACACGGTAATAGGTCACTTCTTCCTGTCCTAGGAAAAGCGGCGCTTCGGAGGGGACAGGGCCTCCCCGAGTTTTTCTCCCCCGCGTAGAGAGTTCTAGGTGGTCAAAGGTCCGGGACGCTGGATTCGAAACAAACAAAAAAATAAAAAGGGTGATAAAGACTGGAGTTAACAGGGGGGTCAAAGGAACGTAAGGGCTCCTTTCGCACTTCAAACACCTTGGGATTAGGGGGGAGGGGGCAGGACAAGGAGGAACCAAAATTCTTAACAAAGTCGTGAGGCAGCCCTGTCCCACGTTTCCAGGAAGACAGTGGATCAGCGGGGAAGGCGGGGGAGGACGGGGAAAGACCGGGCAGGTCCCTCTCGACTCCTTTAGCCCAAATTTTTGATTTCCCTCCACTTCGCTCCGTCCCGTTTCCTCCCCCCACCCCCGCCCCAAGAGTCGAGAATAAATTGGTCGAGCGCCCGGCCTAGCCTAGTAGCCCAGTTCCTTAAATCTCTTAGACCCTAGAGGGGGAGAGACCACATTTTCTGGGAGACGGGAATAGTGGGCTGCAAATAAAAAAAAAAAAAAAATTTTTTTTTTCCTCCAGTGTCAAGTCTTCCCGGTGAAAAATCGGCTCGCTTTCTCTCCACAGCCGAAGCAAAAAAGCAAAAACAGAAACTCAAAAAGCGAAGCTCCTGAATCACTTAGGATCAGGTGCCAGAGTTCCGCGAGTAGACTTCTTTCGGTGGGAAGGGGTAGGGACCGCGGGGGAGAAGAAGGTCCCGGAACTAGGGCGGAAGGCCCCTCGCTGGGGCGTGCCAGAGGAGGGGACAGGGAAGGGTGATGCCCGGCTGGGCTGCCAACCTCGGGCTGCGCTCGGGGCACAGGAGCCCGGGGGACGAGTCCCGCGCGACCCCGGTTTCCGATTTCCCACGGCCCGGGGCTCTGCCGGACATTCCTAACGACCTCCTTTCGACCCCCCCAAATTAAAGAGAGAGGAAACGCGGCGCGATCGGGTCCGCGGCGGAAGCGCGGCCAAACGAATGAGTAAGTCAGGCGCGGGCACGGAACCGTGTTTACCCCACTCGGCGGCGCGCCCCTGCGGGCGCCTCGTTTGCAGGCGGCGTCGGAGACGCTGAACCCGGGAGGCAGTCGGCCACGATTGGTCGTTGATAGGGAGGAGGACGCTGGGAGACAAGCGTTGCAGTGTCAGCTCGCTGCCGCTAGATGCCGCTCCCTCCCAACAGGAGCCGAGCGCGGGTTCGTGGCCGACAGATGGCGCCTGCGCGTTCCATTCGCCTCCAAGTCGCCGAAGAGCGAACACCCCAAACAATCCCGAAGCGCCACCAAAAAAAAAAAAAAAAAAAAAAAAAAAAAAAAAAAAAAAACAAAAAAAAAAAGAAAAAAAAAAAAACCCGCCGGATCCGACCGCCACTTTCAAAACCCCCCACCGCTCTAGAACCGCGGGAGCTTCCGTCCCTGAGTAGAATTCGAGGGTGTAAAGAAGAGGAAGGGGAAAATATCTTGTACCAGCCCAGGGGTGAAGAAGCCCCCGGCCTGAGAAAGAAGGAAGGAGGAGTGGGGGAGGCGAACAGTCTCGTTGCTGCCTCTGTGTACGCTGAGGGGGGAGGTAAGTTATAAAATGGCGGAGGCGAAGCTTCTAGAAGTTTGGAGGGGCACCCGGAGGGCGCGGGGCCCACCGTGAGGTGTGTATGGTTGAAGCAGGGCGCGAGAGAAGAGTTGGGAGGGAAAGAGAATGGGCACTCTGTTGCCACTTAATTTCCCCTCTACTCCCTTTGCCCCCAGCGGGGCCAGCCATGGAGCGGGTGGCCAAGTCAAGACGGGGAGAAGCCTCCCCGTCCCCGCGTAACCCCCAACCCTTCTTTCTTCCTTCTCCCCCCAAGTGGCCACCTCAACACTACCAAGGAACTTCCAGCCCCCCTTCCTCCCTACCTCCTACTCCTAGAGTGGCTTTCTACTGCACGACTCTTCTTTTCGACTACCCTCGCTGAAGATTTTCTCTTCCTTCCCTCGCCCAACTCTCCCTCGGGGCCTCCACGGAGACCCCCCCCCCCCCATGGGTGGCCCAAAATGGAGAACGCGGAGCAGCGCAAGATGGAGGCTCCGCTTCTCAGTGTTGCATTAGATTTAGGTGCCTTTTCTCCGGCAGGCTCTTAAGCCTGGGAGAGCCCAAACTGGAGGTGGGGTGGGGTGCGAGCCATAGTCGGGGGAGGAAAGCCGGGGAGGCTGTGGCTGGGGTGGGGGAGAGCGCGGTATCGTGGAGAGGGGAAGGAAGAGAGCAAAATGGTGGTGCTGGGAACCTAGGGGGGAGGGGAGAAGCGGAGGCTCAGTTGTGTATATTTGGGCCTCGGACCGAGGGAGGCGAGGGAAAATCTACTCTGATCACACCCCTCCCTCGTGCCCCCTCCCTTCTCCCTTCCCCTCTTTCCTTTCCTCCCTCCCTCCGCTCCCTCCCTCTCTTCCTCCCTTCCTAGAGAGGGAACAACATTCATGTGACGGGCCCCTCTGCTTCTCCCCCGCCCCATCATCTCCAGCGCGTGGTGGGGGAACTGCTTGGGAAAGCGATTGGCATCGATCTCTCCATCCCTTCCGAGGCCCGACTTCGGTCAGTTTTCTTCGGGCAACAATTTTATAAATAGGCTGGGGTCTGGCAGTGTTGGCCCCCGCGTGCAGACCTTGCCCCGAAGGGGGCCCTGCCTGCCTGGCATGGGAGGAGGGGGGAAGGGCGGGAGTGGAAGGCTGTTTGTTGGGGGGTTTTGGCGCCACTTTTGTTTTAGTTTTAGTGCTGCTTTTCGTTCCCACCCCCACCCGCACTGTCTTTCTCAAGGCAGGAACTGAGCTGATCCTTGCCCCAGGTAGGCAGCTTCTGTTTTTTCTCTCTACACTTTTATTCTTGCTTGGGGTTGACTTTCTTTTTTCTTCTGTCGCGTACCCGGTGATCTGTGGCCGGCGATTTTAGCACGAAAAGGGTCTGATGGGCCATGGGAGAGAGAAGGTGTGGGAAACAGCATCAAGTAGTTCCGCAAAACTTTGAGCCCCGTTCCCATTTTCTTCTGGCCTACATTCGTAAACGTATTGTTGATTTCTGCCTTTTTTTTTCCCTCGTCGCGAGAAGGTCTTGTTTTGCCTTTAGTTTTTTATAAACCGCTGTACTTTCGACATTTAGTTTCCGCTCTCCCTTGGTGTGTATGTCATTTTATTTTTAATCCTGAACTATAATGGGTTTTATCGTGAGATTTTTCATGCTGCAGTGTTCAGCTTTAATTTTTAATATTGCATTAGTAGTTTCATCCGGTTTGTGAGACTTTCTCCTGCGTGGCCTAGAAATGTTTTATATCTTGTTGCCTACCACCCTTTCCTACCGTCTCCCTCCTTTCTCTCGGATGGTTTCTTAATTGAGGGTCATGGTGTTTGATTAAATGGTTATTTACAGTTTACACGATATATCTATTAGAAACTTTTGATCTGTGGGATTAGGTTTAAGTAAACGAAAAGCTTGTGTTGCTTTGAAATGGTTCCTTAAAATGCGCGGGCCGCCCCCCCTCCCCTTGGTAAAGCCCCATCTTCCCCTCATACTGGAGTGTAAATTCCATACCCCTTTTCTCCCACGGACCGCCGTATTTCACGGCAGCCACACCCTGTATTTGTCTCTGTGGATTGGACTCATTATCAGCTTAATTTAGTGACTCTTAAACCACCATGATGGGACTTGCTTAAGCACGAAGCTTCTTTTCCTGTTTAGTCCTAGTGGTTAGTGTCGAAAGAGGAATAATCGAGGTTTCTTGATGAAACCTGGTGCGGTCCAACCTCTGCCTTTTTTCTGTTGTCTTTTTTCCTACTCCGGGCTGTTGGCGGTGTCAGCACCGCTGCTGGGGGCGGGGGTGGAGGGGAGAAAGAGTCGGGTTACCGAAGTGCGTCATTCCTGGCTCTAGCAGGGCCTGCTCGGGAGCTGCTGGTGTTTGTTACTGTCCTCGCAGCACTTTCCTGCCAACCTTCTCTCTCTGCGTATTGGTTAGGAGCAAGAGCAGGAGGCGGTCTTCTAATTCTATCTGTAGCCTAGCGCGTTGCGTTTCAGGGTATATGTGAACTTATTAAAAAAAAAAAAAAAAAAAACCTGGGCCCTGGAAAGTGAATATACATTTCTGTTTAATGACATACAATTCAGGTAGTTTAGACTTGCTTTCATATATTTTCCAATGAACGGTGGGGTTAATTTTGAACATTTTAAAACGCTTACGTTAAAATGCCTGGTTTTCTTTTTACATTGATATCAATCTGTAATTAGGGATCAGAAGGACCAGTTAAGGCATAAGCATTCAGCGGTTTTTCAAGTGGTTGAATTGTAATTTTATGATACATTATGTTAAATAGTCTGTTTTTTTTTTTTTTTTCGTTTTGAGCCGAGGTGCTACATGAATGTAAGCTAATTGCAGATATTTAAGTTCATTTTCACCACCTATTCCTATTTCTCCTTTTAGGTATAATTTTAAATATGCCTTTTGGATCTTATGGACTTTATTAAAATTCTTAAAGATGGCTATTTCTTTGTTTTTAACTGAATTCTTAAATTTGCAAGTAGTTGTTTTAGGGTGACAGTCACTGTTAAATTCTTCTTACTAGTCTTTGATACTTTAGCATCTTTGGGGTTTTTTCAGGGTACTTACCGAGCACAGTGTCTTCTTAATTCTTTTCTGAAGATAATAATTGGAAGAGAGAGTGGTGGGAGGTAGAGATGAAACAAAAGTGGCCTTGAGTTGATCGTAGCTGGATGAGTACAGGGGAGCTTATTGTACTATTATTCTCTCTACTTTTTTGTGGGTACTTGAAAATTTCCACAATTAAAAAAATTGGAAGAAAAAATTTCAAATTGGCTGGCAATTTTGATGTGATGGCATACGTTTGTATTTACCTATCAGTTATCTGCGTGGAAAACTTGGCGTTTTGCATAAGTAATTACACAATGCCTGATATACAAACTTTCAAAAAAATATTTAATTTGAACCAGTATAGAATAAGCAGTATACATACTTACAAATCGGTTGAACTCTAAATGTTTGTAACTTAGTCTGAATGTATTCTACTTTTAGTTTCTTTTTTAATCCTTTGAAAACGGGAAAATTCCATTCTCAGATTTTGTAAATTTTGCTTGTTGTCTATTTCATTAAGTTGGGGTTACAGTGAGTCAGTATGAAAGGGATTTACTATTAATAGGAGGGGCTTTGGCAGTTGCAATAAGTGACAGTGGAAGGGATTCGGGTGCCCTAGGGCGCATTCCTGGTAGGAACATAGAGGTAGGAGTTGAATTCAGTTTCAGTATTTGGTGTTTAATGAATGGGTAGAGACTAGGATTGGAAAGGAAATGTACTTATTAGCCATTCTATCCTACTGTGAAATAACTATAGCATTCTAAGGTTATCAGAGACTGGCAGTGGGGGTGGGGTGGGTTCTTTAAAAAAAAAAACTGATATGAAAATGAACATTTACTTATAAAGTGAGTTAAATCACACTCCTCACTTTAAGGATTTAGTGTAGTTAAAAGTCGATATGTAAAATATTCTAATGTTTTTCTATTAAGGCCATTCTGACCATTACCCATCAACAGTAAAAGTGCATTGCAATTAAAATCCTCAGTTTCCTTAATTAATATATTTGTGAATTGCTTCTACATTCTTTGAAGGTAAGTGCCTTATTTTCTGCAATTTTGTGTTGTTCAGTGTCAGGCTTTTTACCCCTATAAGATGTATTTTTTTTAAGATTTTATTTTTAAGTAATCTCTACATCCAACATGGGGCTTGAACCCACAACCCCAAGATCAAGAGTCACATGCTTCACCAACTGAGCCAGCCAGGTTCTCGGATGTATTTTTGAATATGTCAAAGTTCTAAAGGAAATCCAAAATAATGGATATTTAAGTTTTATGTTGGGTGAAGTGTGTTCCCTCATCATTATTAAAACAAAATTCCACCCTAGTCTAGGAAGATATTTCATAACTGTTGATATTAGTCTGTGTATTCATATGCAAGTTTTAGCTTTAAGAATGTTATGAGAAGACAGATGACATTTTTTGAATTCTTGTATGCAAATAATCTTAAGTAGATGATGAAGATTGTGGCTTCAGATTTATTGTGGAAGGCCACAGCTAAACTAAGCCAACAAATTACGAGTTTTGTAACTTTGAAGTGTATTTAGTAAGGATTATTAATTTTTAAAATTTTATTTATTTAAAAAAAAATAAGTAATCTCTACACCCAACATGGGGTTTGAACTCACAAGATCTAGAGTCGCATGCTCTTCTGACTGAACCAGTCAGGTGCCCAGTTAGGATATTTTTTAAAGCCCAAACACTAAAGATTTGAATGAAATTAAGTCTTGCATTTCTTTTTCATAATTTTCTTTATCGATCTTACATTATTGACTTTGGTGGTTGTCTGAGGACCTATGTATTAAAATGGGTGGGGAGAAGTGGGGAGTAGGCTCAGGCTCAAATAAATTATCTTTTGGGAATATAGCATTAGATGTGAAAATATGCCTTGGACGGTTTAGTAGTGCTTAATATTCTGCATGTTTAACTGATGCCACCCACAGTCATGTGTGGGAAGAGAGTAAACAGTGAATAGTGTATTCTTTTTGCTTTGGGCTCTATAATAGATGGAAGACTTCAGTTTTTGATGCTGCAAGTTAACTTTTAATTTAGAATTTACATTAAATGGACACCTGGACACTTGGGTGGCTCACTTGGTTAAGTGGCCAACGTGGGGCTCAGGCCATGATCTCATCATGAGTTCAAGCCCCACATAGGACTTGGCTGCTGTCAGCACAGAGCCTGCTTCAGATCCTCTATCCCCCTCTCTCTGCCCTTTCTCTGCTTGTGCACACTGTCTCTCTCAAAAATAAATAAACTTTGAGAAGAAAATTTATGTTAAATGGACACCATGATCTGTTCATTACATCCTAGCGGGATAAGATTCATATCTCTTTAATATTGTGACTTTTGTGTCTCATGTTTAAAAACAACAACCGGGTCTTATATTATTAGCACTTTGAAATTGCTATTCGTAGATTATTCAGATATTTGAAATGACAGCTCATTGTACAATGGAGCACTATTGTATACCCATTTTGGAAATTGGGGGAGCTTAGCAAAGGAAAGGGATAGTCCCAGTTAGCTATGGGTATCAGTATATCCTGAAATGTGATTAATCATTGGAGAATAAAGAAACTTTAAAGATACAGGCAAATTTAAAAGTTCTTTACATTTTCCTTTTGTAGTTTTCTACATCTGATACATGCATTGAACTTTTAATTTGTGGCTCAGTACTGTCCCTGTATAATAATTCTCTGTGTCTCTGGCTATCATGAGCAGTGGTTATTGCATGTTTCTGTTTGGTAAAGATAATGTGAGAAAAAATTGTCAGATTTTTTTTTTTAACATATCCTGGGTTGCCTGCTTTGCATTTAATTGAACCAAATTTTATATTCCTTCTGTGTAAGTGGTGTTGCTTGTGGAGTCTTAATTTTTGAATATGTGCATTAAAAAAACCCCTACATCTCTAGCAGCTGTGGTGATCTGCTACCTGAACTGTGTTCTTAATGTATGCTTGCTATAGTTCCATCTTTGATACTAACCAGAAGAAAACAAGAAGTCTTTACATATAGTTAGTCAAGAGGTTATTGAACTTGTTTTACACTCCTCATTCCTCCAAAGGAAGGGAGGGTGAGTAATGTCAGTGCTCTGTTCTTTTTTATTATTTGATTGGAAAATGCATTACTAGGATTGATGAGACCAACTAGAGAGATATCTGTAAGTTCTGAATAATCTAATGTAAACTCAAAGTAAAACTCTTTTATAATGTCAGAATGTTAGAGGGGGAAGAAGTAAGTCTTGTTTACACTAAAATTTTGCATGCACAACATTTGTTGTAATTGGGTTTGACCTCTAACTTGTTGAATCTTGAGATATTCTAAGAAAGAAACTTAATTTAGTGTACTTTTAAGTTCCTTTTGAATGCCAATAACTGTTTTAACATTTATTGTTTTATCTTCTCAGCTGCCTTGCATGATAGGTGGTTATTATCATTTTACAGATGGGAAAATTGAGGCTCTCAAAGAATAAATGACTTGTCACATAATAATTGACAGCCTGAATTTACACCCAAAGTAATTTGGCCTCAAAACCTTTGTGTGTGTATTTTTTTTAAGTTCAGTAGTTTCCCTTAACTGGTTTAGGTCTTGGGTTATTTATCACCAGAAAGCATGCCTCATTTTAATATTACAAAATGAAGATTTTTTTTCACATACAGTGCAAGGGAAATACAGATTTTTACACAGGGTTAGATGAGTTGTTGCCCGATGAAACGTCTAAATTGTGTTTTACGCTAAGAGATAGTTGAAAGAAATCTGAGCCTTGGTTTTGTTTGTGTGTGCTCATTATACAAAAGTTAATGTGATAACATGTTGAGTTATAGTTTTGACTTTTTGGGGGTAGGGGTCATACTATGGTAGATAGAATGGTTTCACTGAAAAATTTTTCCCTTATGTCATTTATGTTCTATACAGAATGGAAGCTGAGTGTGTCTGAGAATAGTTCCCCAGTCATTCAGCTTGTTTATTGAGTGGTTTAGATTTGAAATAAAAATTTATGCAACTTTTGTAGTTCACTGCTCTGATTGATTCTGTAAGGGGATTTTGTTGTTATTTAATGGTACCTTAAAAATACTCTTTCCTCCTGAGTGTTAATATCTTCTCTGCTTCTAATTTCTAGTTCATCTTTTCTCTTTATTAAATTTTCTTGTTCTAATTTGTATCAGGTAATAGTTAATATTGGTGACCTGGATTATTAGTAGGTTCATTAGTCTCAGCTTTCTTTGCTTTTTCCTTCTTGCTTTTCATAAACTACAACTAGAACTTTTCTTATCCGAAGGACTGCTAGATGTTGGATATCTGGCCTAAGATAAATTAGTGGAGATGAGGTAAAACAATGTATAATGTTTTTCATAGCCATGAGTGCAATTTATATGTTTTATGTTAATTATTCCCTTATTTTGTCGGAGTGATGCAGTCTTCTGTCCAGATTTCTTTGTTCAATATTGAGTCTTTTCATCCATATTTTCCCCTTTTGTACTCCAAGAATACCAAGACCCTGGTGTTCTACAACGGAATTATGCCTCAAGACATCCATTGTACACAATGAATTAGTTTCTCTCCTGTGTATCAAGGAAGATACTAGTTTTGTACCATTCTTGGGAGAATTCAGGAAATTGTCACTCACATTATTTTCTGAGTTCTGTGGTTAACCTTGTGGAACCCTGGATGAGAAGGGCTGCTAGAATATTAAGGGACTTGGTTTGGTGCTAAGCAGTTTTACTTTTCACAGTTAACTTTCCTGTCAGTAACCCTAATATAGCTCTACTAAACTTTTGTATGATAAAATGTGAATGTAATTGATAATATTGTCATCTCTGTGGCATAAGTTGGATAAATTGGTTAGTGTTGATTTCAAGCAGTTAGTGCTACTTAGTTGTTTCAAAGAATTGAATGTGGGAAGTTGAATAATTTTATTTGTAAAAAGGAATATTGTAGGAGCACTGTTCATTATACAAGTCAAAACTTAAAGTTTTTTTTTAATGTTTGTTTACTTTTGAGAGAGGGGGAGAGAGAGAGAGAGAGACGTGAGCAGGGGAGGGGCAGAGAGAGAGGGAGACACAGAATCTGAAGCAGGCTCCAGGCTCTGAGCTGTCAGCACAGACCCCGATGCAGGGCTCAAACCCACCAGACGTGAGATAATGATCTGAGCCAAAGTCGGACACTTAACCCACTGAGCCACCCAGGCGTGGCAGTGCCCCTCAAAACTTGTTTTTTAAGTTTATTTATTTTGAGAGAGAGAGAGCGTGTGCATGTGAGAGCGAGGGAAAGGGGGAGAGAGGGAGAGAGAGAATCCCAAGCAGGTTCCGCGCTGTCAACGCAGAGCTCGACGAGGGGCTCTATGTCACAAACTGTGAGACTATGACCTGAGCCGAAATCAAGAGTCAGACGCTTAACCAACTGGGCCATCCAGGCGCCCCTCA
Source organism: Lynx canadensis (assembly GCF_007474595.2). Lineage (NCBI taxonomy): Eukaryota > Metazoa > Chordata > Mammalia > Carnivora > Felidae > Lynx > Lynx canadensis. The sequence goes on from NC_044321.2 coordinate 99,049,696, forward strand.
ATTCAAAACTTCTTATAAAGTATTTGATGGTGACTAACATAAGGAATAGTTAACACTAACTGAATTCTTAACTCTGTGTCAGACACTGTTACAAATGCTTTACATTGCATTACCTCTCTTAATCTTCATAACCCTGTTACCCATTATCCTATAATTTATTGCTCAAATCAGGATACTTTTTAAAAAGTTTATTATTTTGAGAGAGAGAATGCAAGTGGGGAAGGGGCAGAGAGAGAGGGGGAGAGAATCCCAAGCATGCTCTGCGCTGTGAGTGCTGAGCCTGAGGCAGGGCTCAAACCCACAAACCAGGAGATCATGACCTGAGCTGAAATCAAGAGTCAGACACCTAACTTGATTGAGCCACCCCGGCATACTTAGGAGAATGAAAGGGGACTCTAACTAGATGGCATTCTGGGATAATAGTATAAATGGGAACTGTCCCAGAGAAGCTAGGATATATGACGTCCCTAATGAATACCCCATTTTTCAAGAGGAAACCTTGCCTAATTAGTAAGTGGTAGGAAGGGATTCACAGCCTCTACAATTTATTTGGGCATGAAAGTGATTTAATTACTTTAAACGGCCATATTCTGAGAGTTTGTTATTTTTACTTGGAGGAATTTCTGTTGGTGTGGGGTTGACAGTAAAAGACGAGAGACAGTGTTTTTAAAATTCTACCCAGGAGAATTTCCAGTTGGCTTTTTTCAAGTGACTATTGGACTTTTGAGTCACTGTTAAAAAAAAAAAAATAGCTTCTGAGGTCCACTGAAATAAAAGGAAAAAACCAAGATAACTACTTTTACTGTTTGAAATCTGTAAACAGATTTTCTTACATTTTATTCAGACTTCCTTTACTGTTTTCTAGGGAGGAAATGTTAATTGTATGCTTTTTCATGGAGGTTTTTATGTGGGAAATCTCTTCCTAGAAGAAAAGTGAGAGAGAAATAATTTTGTGACTAGGGAGAAGTGGTGTTAGAAAAGAAAGAAAAACTTACAGGTTAGACACTTATTTGAAGTTAAATTGATTCTGTAACATAATTTGAGAGTTGTCTTGTAGAGTTTGAAGTGTCATTTCATAAAATTAATAGTTCTCTTTTATTTTGATGACTTTTATACTTGCCTTATATTCCTGCCTGTTTATATTTGTGGTACATCCCCCCCCCCAAAAAAAATGATTACTGTAGGTGAATTCAAACATTTGGAGAAATGAATTCAGCGTAATTGCAGATTATACTCTATTGCAAACGAAAATTCCCTCCCCACCCTTTTTAGTGGGGGTGAGTGGCAGAGAGCTGATCTTAAGAGGACTTTAAGTTTTTTCATATTTGGCTGTTTTGATATTTTGTTGAGGAATTTGTGTGTTTTTTATCCCCTGGCTAGTTTACTTTTGGAGGTTTTGTTGGTGTCAATATCTTATAAACAACTGCATGGTTAGTAAGTAGGTTTGTTTAGTTTTGTAAATCTTTTAATTCATTAAAAGCTATCATGAAATTGGAAGTGGGGGGATTGCCTGGGTGGCTCAGATGGTTGAGGATCTGACTCTTCATTTTGGCTCAGGTCATGATCCCAGCATCGTAGGATTGAGGAGCTCTGCATCCAGCTCTGTGCTGAATGTGGAGCCTGCTTAAGATTCTCTGTCCCCCTCCCTCCCTCCCTCCGTGTGTCTCTCTCCCTCTCTCTCCCTCTCCCCCTCTCCACCCCTCTCCCCCTCTCCACCCCTCTCCCCCCTCCCCTTCTTCCCCCCCTCATGCTCATTCTGAAAAAACAACAACAACAACAACAACAACAAAACAAACCACTATGTACTGGGATTACTATATATAAAAGGATATTATTAGGCTAAAACCAATAGTCATCAATGCAGGTTTTATTTTTTTTTGATACAGTGCTCTTAATTTGAGATAGTGACAAGTATTTTTTTTAAGACTTTATTTTTAAGTAATCTCTGCACCTAAAGTGGTATTCAAACTCCCAACTCCAAGATCAAGAGTTGCTTGCTCTACCAGCTGAGCCAGCCAGGCACCCCTGGTGACAAGTATTTTTAAGGACTACTTTGAAAAGTTTTGGGAGAAAAAACAATTGACTTTAAAAAAAAACATTTTTTTTAATGTTTATTTCTTTTTGAAAGAGAGAGAGACAGAGAGTGACTGGGGGAGAAGCAGAGAGAGAGAGACACACACACAGGACCCAAAGCAGGTTCCAGGCTCTGAGCTGTCATCACAGAGCCTGATGCGGGACTTGAACTCACAAACAGTGAGATCACTACCTGAGCCGAAGCCAGACGCTCAACCTACTGAGCCACTCAGGTACCCCAACAATTGAGGACTTGTAAGTGTAGCGTTAGAATGCTTCAGTTTTTGGTGGTGGTTAATAAACTAAATTAGGGGCACCTGGATGGCTCAGTCGGTTGGGCATCCTACTTTGGCCTAGGTCATGATCTTGCAATTTGTGAGTAGAGCCCCATGTCAGGCTCTGTGCTGACAGCTCGGAGCCTGGAGCCTGCTTCAGATTCTGTGTCTCCCTCTCTCTCTGCTCCTCCCCTGCTCATGCTGTCTCTCAAAAATAAATAAATGTTCAAAAAAATAAAAAAAAAACTAAAAGAGACCACGATCATCTCCTATAACTAGTTACTGTTATCCAAAAGTTGAGACCTAAATGATGTTATGGTGTTGTGTAAAAGCAAAAGAGGCAATCAGTAGTCACTGTTATATGGCATTCTTCTGTGTCTTTATTTCATGTTGTAAATGCTTGCTTTTAAATAGGAATTTTCGGGTGCCTGACTGGCTCAGTTGGAAGAGCATGTGACTCTTCCAGGGTCTTTCAGGGTCGTGTGTTTGAGTCCCATTTTGGGTGTAGAGATTACTTAAACTTAAAAAAAGGGATTTAAAGTTATGCATGTTTGTGTTTATCTTTTTTTAAAATTTTTTTTTAACGTTTATTTATTTTTGAGACAGAGAGAGACAGAGCATGAACGGGGGAGGGTCAGAGAGAGGGAGACACAGAATCTGAAACAGGCTCCAGGCTCTGAGCTGTCAGCACAGAGCCTGACGTGGGGCTCGAACTCAGGGACCGCGAGATCGTGACCTGAGCCGAAGTCGGCCGCTTAACCGACTGAGCCACCCAGGCGCCCCTGTGTTTAACTTTTTGACTTTGAATTCTTTGTTAGAATGTTAGCTTGAAATGTCTTCATAGCACTATATGATACTCATTAAATTCATTCTCTGAATATGATATACATGATGATTTAGGTTTGGTGTATTTGAAGTATTTCCATTACAGGATTGGGATGTATGATACCCTCTTTTCTTGCATTTCTAATCATTTTCCCTTTTTCAAAAGCAAGGAGAGTTTTTCTACACTCACCAGTGTATCTACTGCCTTGTACCTAATTTGCAAACTTTGTGGCAACTAGAATATTATTACAAAGAACATGTTTAATATCCTCTTCCTAAAAAATGCCTTTTTTTGTGGTTTAAAGAAATCGTATTAAAGATAGGAACATGAACCTTTGAGAATTTCCCTTTTACACTAAAGAAGTAACGAAAATGTAGGGAATATTAGCAAAGCCGTAATATTTTTCCTTTGGGATATATCCCTCCCTGTTTCCACTACTCATTCAGGCCAAAAGGCATTCCTCAGACTTTATTCCTGGCAGGAGAATTGAGGAAGTGGTGGTAGCCATGGTTGGCAGGGAAGCAGAAGCATGAAGGTATGTTTTTGAAAAGCAAATTTGTCAATGATAAATGGATTTTTCCAGCTCTGTGTATATGTACTTTTTTGAGTTTTGATTAAATATCAATGCATAAAGTGCTACTATTCATTGAGGAATATTCAGTAGTTGCATTCATATTACGGTGTTCTAAATATACTTGAAAAATTTCAGAGGGATTATTTGGACAATATGGCATTATATTAGAAAAGATTCTTTAGTAGGAAATTAGTTCCTAAACTTTTGAAGTTAGATTGAAACAGGTATCTAGGTTGCTGCAGAAAAATAGCAAATCTAACATGAGAGCTAATTATATGTGTGTGTATAAATATATAGTGTTTAAATGTACAATATTGGTGAATATTCATTTATCTCTTATAAGTAGATTGTTAATTTCTTCTGACTACGAATTGTGTTTTTATCTAATTTTGAATCCTTGTGTCATGTACTATATGTTATACAGATTCTCAAGTGAAGATTGAATTAAACCTTAGGTTTTCTAGAAATTTAACCCTGCATTATAATTACATTATTAATATTCACATTAAAGGGCTGTATGTTGGAAGAGAAGTAGTTAATTTCCTCTAGTTGGCTTTGCCTTAATGAGAAATCTTAAGTTTGTATAGGATATCATTACCACATCTACTACGTGGCAAGTTGTACATTCCCTAACATTGACTTTTTTTATTTCTTTCAACATCCTGTGAGGCAGTTGGTGGTATTTTCATTTACTGAGGTTCCAGAATGGTTAAGTGACTTGCCTAAGTTCACTCAGCTAGTAAGTGGCAGAGCCTACTTTTGAATACAGTTCTTTCTGCCTGATTCCAGCGTACAGTACTTCTTTACATGGTGATACACTGCCTCCCAGTGGGCTGATTTATAGATTTCATAGTGATAATTTTTTTGGGGGAAAGAGAATAAAAGGAGACAATAATTGGGGTGCCTGGCTGGCCCAATTGGTAGAGCATGCAACTCTTCATCTTGAGGTCATGAGTTCAAGCCCCACGTTGGGCATGGAGCTTACTTAAAATAAATAATTTTTTTTTAAAGAGACAGTAATCCTGAATTGTTGAGACTGAGGAGGAAGTTAAATTTCTCAAAGTAGCTAGGGAACTTTTGGAAATAAAGTAGGAGCAAGGCTTTTTTTTCTGCTTTGAGAATTAAAAATGCATGAATTTTTTTTAAATTCCAGTATAATTAACAGTGTTCTATTAGTTTCAGGTGTATAATATATTGACTCAACAATCTATACATTACCCGGTGCCCATCACAATAAGTGTACTCTTTTTTTTTTTTTTAACGTTTATTCATTTTTGAGAGAGAGAGGTTGACAGAGTGTGAGCAGGGGAAGGGTAGGGAGAGGAGGAGACGCAGAATCTGAAGCAGGCTCCAGGCTCCAGGCTCCGAGCTGTCAGCACAGAGCCTGACATGGACCTCGACCTCACGAACCGTGAGATTATGACCTGAGCCGAAGTCCGATGCTTAGCCGACTGAGCCACCCAGGTGCCCCACAATAAGTGTACTCTTAATCCCCTTCACCTATTTCACCCATCCCCCTATCAACCTCCCCTCTGGTAACCATCTGTTCTCTATATTTAAGAGTCTATTTTTTAAAACTTTTATTTTTGAGGGGCGCCTGGGTGGCTCAGTCGGTTAAGCGTCCGACTTCGGCTCAGGTCATGATCTCACGGTCTGTGAGTTAGAGCCCCGCATCGGGCTCTGTGCTGACAGCTCAGAGCCTGGAGCCCGTTTCAGATTCTGTGTCTTCCTCTCTCTCTGACCCTCCCCTGCTCATGCTCTGTCTCTCTCTGTCTCAAAAATAAATAAACGTTAAAAAAAATTAAAAAAAAATAAAATAAAATTTTTATTTTTGAGAAAGTGAGAACATGAGTGAGGGAGGGTAGAGAGAGGGAGAGAGAATCCCAAGCAGGCTCTGGGCTGTCAGTGCAGAGCCCAAAGAGGGGTTCAGTCTCACAAACTGTGAGATCATGACTTGAGCTGAAATCAGGAGTTGGACGCTTAATGGACTGAGCCAGCTAGGTGCCCCTAAGAGTCTGGTTTTTTTCGTTTGTCTGTCTCTTTTTTTCTTTGTTTTGTTTCTGAAATTTCATGTATGAGTGAAATCATGGTATTTGTCTTTTCTGACTGACTTCACTTAGCATTATATTCTCTAGATCCATGTTGTTGCAAATGGCAAGATTTCATTCTTTATGATTAGTATTTCATTGTGTGTGTGTACACACCACGTCTTTTTTTTTAAGAATTTACTTAATATTTAAAGTAATCTCTACACCCAATGTGGGGTTCAAACTTAACCCTGAGATGAAGAATCGCATGCTCCACTGATTGAGCCAGCCAGGTGCCCCTCTATCACATCTTTATCCGTTCATCTATTGATGGACACTTGGGTGCTTTCATATGTTGGCTATTTTAAATAAGACTGCAATAAACATAGGGGTGCATATTCCAATTAGTGTTTTTTTAAATGTTTATTTTTGAAAGAGAGAGGTTTTTTTTTTTTAATGTTTCTTTTTGAGAGAGAGAGAGAGAGAGAGAAAGAGAGAGCATGTGTGCACATGCACAAGTGCGGGAGGGGCAGAGAGAGACAGGGACAGAGGATCCAGAGCAGACTCCATGCTTGACAGCAGCAAGCCCAATGTGGGGTTCAAACTCAGGAGCTGCGAGATATGACCTGAGCCGAAGTTGGATGGATGCTCAACTGACTGAGCCACCCAGCCACCCCTCTGATTAGTTTTTTTGTAATCTTTGGGTAAATACCCAGTAGTAGAATTATTGGATCATATGGCAATTCTATTCATTTTTTGAGGAACCTCTATACTGTTTTCCACAGTGGCTGCACCAGTTTGCATTCCTACCACCAATGATCAAGGATGCCTTTTTCTCTACATCCTTGCTAACACTTGCTGTTTCTTGTGTTTTTTAAACTAAACTCTACTCCTGATGTGGGGCTTGAACTCATGACCCCTAAAATCAAGAGTTACCTGCTCTACCGACTGAGCCAGCCAGGCACGCTGTTTCTTGTATTTTTGATTTTGGAGAAAGGCTTATTTTCTACCAGTAGTTGATAGAGGATAAATCATTCTTAGTCTGAAGTTACATGTGATGTTTCATATTTTATAATAAGTGTTGAATAGCACCTAGAAGAGCGTTGGATGGGGGGAAGATGATAAAGTTTATTATATTGTATTTGTTTTAATCCTCAGTAAAATGACATCTGAATTAATTTTAAGAAATTAAACTTGCTATAAACTATGAAATAAAATGTTGTCTAAAGCACTGTTGGCACATATCTTACTGCTAGTGTTCCTACTAAAGGACAATAATACTAATAGGAAAAATCTGTTCAGGTAAATTGGTTTAAGTCCAGGCAACATTATAATGCCACTTTGTGGTAGTGTGTGTGTGTGTGTGTGTGTGTGGTGTTTTTTTTTTTTTTTTCTTCTTCATTTTTTCCTGTCTCCATTTTCTGCTGCTTTTCCACTTCTGGTGTCTTTATGATTTCTAAAATTCAGCATGGGAAGTGGAAACATTTTGATGATTTAAAAAAAAATTTATACTATTACTAATACTAACACTACATAACCAAATGCTGCGCACTGAGATAGAAATGATATCAGAAAGTAACCCATTTAATTCTCCCAACAACCCTGTGAAGTAGGTACTATTATTATTTCCTGTTTACAGTTGAGGAAACAGAGGTGCAGAGCAAAAATGTAAACTGCCCAAGGGCACTTACCTAGGAAGTGGTGGAGCTTTGATGTGAACCCAGGCAGTCGGGCTATAGAGTCCATGTTCTTAAGCACCATACTGCTGATTGGTTGACAGTAATGTGAAAGGTTTCCTCATCTTGGCTGCGATTTATTTATTTATTTATTTATTTATTTATTTATTTATTTATTTATTTGGAGATGGAGATAGCACAAGTAGGGGAGGGGCAAAGAGAGAGAGAGAGAATCCCAAGCAGGCTCCGTGCCTCTAGTGTAGAGCCTGACACAGGGCTTGAACTCATGAAACTGGTGAGATCATAACCTGAGCCAAAATCAAGAGTGAGAAGCTTAACTGACTGAGCCACCCAGGCATCCCTTGGCTGTGTATTATTTTAAGTCATTTCTTTAGTTGTAGAGTGTTTCTTCATCCTCATAGGAATTTTAGGTGTCCACAGAGGATTGGACAAATTTCTGATTCTCAGGTTTCCCAGCTGTAAAAGAAGTAATGCTATCTGATTTATGTTATTATGGGGATTATATAACAGTACTTTTTCTGAGTGTTTCTGTGTGCCTGACAATATGCTGAGGGTTTTGCTGGTATGTAATAATTTCATTTATTGAGTACATTCCATGGGTCAGATATTTGATGTAATATACTACCTTTACTTATATGGTGTAGGGGATGTTATATACCCAGTTTACAGATTGGAAAACTGAGGCCTAAAGAAATTAAGTAATTTGCCCAAATAATTTGGTTCTTACCTCAAGGCCTTTGTATTTGCTGTTCCCTTTGCCTGGCTTGGTTCATTTTATCAGGACACATTTTGCTCAAGTAATTAGCCTTTCGGTGTAGCATTCCTTGGTCATGTTCTGTAAAGTAATATTCTTTGCCCCCAGCATTCACTTTCCTCCTTACTCTGCTTTCTTTCTCTGTGTGGCTCTTTTCACCATCAAACACAACTTTACATGATTTGTCCCTTTTCTGCCTTCACTCCAGCACTTAGAACAGTGCTTGGGACATAGTAGGTTGTATAAATATTTGAGTGGATGCATTATGTGGTATCGTGAGATTATAGACTGCATTTGTGAGCTGATCCTAAATTAAACTGATTTAATCTTAATGGGCCAAGATGCCCATTCCCTGGAGTAAAGAAGTGCTGTGGCATGTGCTTGGGCCTGTTCTGGGGTGGGAGTAGGGAGATAGCAGAGTCTTTAGTAGTTTTAGAAACCTTTCTCATGAATTGTCTTCAATTCCAGGAGGAGTATGTGCACTCAGCTCAGTTTCTAGGTTCTGTGAAGCCTTTTATCTCTTAGTAGAGGTCTGCCTTCCAGCTTCTTCTTACGGTCTTAACTTTCAATCCCTCATTTTGCCTAAAGATTTGTTCATTGAGCTTTTATAGTGCATTTGTAATGAATGCAGTATGGAGCTAGATATGAAGTAAGGAGTTGGCTTCAGAGAGGAGGATTCCTAGCTTTGCCACTTACAATTTAGTAGGAGATAACATACATACACACATACGTACATATGAGTGTATGTTTAAAAAACCGCCATGTATTGAAACTTTCAATAATAATATTTTAGTTAATATTTTGATAGCACATAAGTCATTATTTTATGATGTTCTGGAATGCATACCTCTTTCTTTGTTTCTACTTCTTGAAAAATTTCTTGCAATAATTTATGTAGTTGGAACACAGTAGTGATAATATTGTACTGTGCTCTTGCATTTAAATGGTAGCTGATTTTGGAGAGAAAGAGATGAATTATATTTTAGATACTTCAACCTTAAGCTGATATTATGCAACTGGAGTTCAGTAGATAGAAGAACAGGAAATATATGTTAGGGATTCCTATGCATAGAGTACATTGGCTTTTAGAGGGGAGAACTTATAAACAGGAGCAGAGGGTCAGGGGTGAAAATTTCATTGTTAATTGGACAGGAGCAAGAAGTAGGACCATTGATACAGAGTGGTCAGGGAGATAGGAGAAAATCTAAGAAAATGTAGAATAAAATCTGTAAATATCTGAAATTTGAAAAGAATCCATTTCTCATCTGGGAGATGCTTTTAAATTGTATACAGTATAAAAACTTGTTCCAATTGTGTCAGGTTGAAATTCTCTTTAAAGCTGATATAATCAATGGTTATCCTCATGTAGATTGTTTTCTTTGTGGCATCTCTTGGGAGTTGGGTTCTTCTTGTACACTGGGTCCCAGGTTACCAAGAATAGCACTAAGCTGTGAAGTGGTCTGGGACAAGAAGGGAGGGCATACCTGGCTTATTTCTTTCTAAAAATTCAGTGGAATTATTTTGTCTTTTTAAAAAATGTTTATTTTTGAGAGAGTGAGAGTGGGGGAGGGGTAGAGAGAGAGAATCTCAAAGCAGGCTCTGCACTGTCAGCACAGAGCCCGACATGGGGCTTGATCTCATGAACCGTGAGATCATGACCTGAGCTGAAATTAAGAGCCCGATGTTCAACCGACTAAGACACCTGAGCACCTCTTGGAATTATTTTGTATGAAACATTTATGTTAGTGTGGATAATCAAAGAATTGATTGTTCTTGTATGTGAGCTATGATAGTTACGATTGGATATGTTGGAGTCGATTTTTTAAAAAATTTTAAATGTTTATTATTGAGAGACAGAGACAGCATGAGCATGGGAGGGGCAGAGAGACAGGGAGACACAGAATCCCATGGAGGCTCCAGGCTCTGAGCCGTCACCACAGAGCCCGACGCGGGGCTCGAACTCACCGCGAGATCATGACCTGAGCCAAAGTCAGACACTCAACCGACTGAGCCACCCAGGCACCACTGTTAGAGTCTACTTTGAAAAGGAAAGCCTTTTTTTCTTTGCTTCTATGTGAAATAAAGTTTGTAGATAATCACTTCAGTTTTCTTCAAGTTTTTGGAAAAGCTATTTTGGGTAGAAATAACGCCAGGCTGAGTATCTTGTAGAATCTTCTCACTTTTCTGCTTCTTGGGATAACATTTCAAAGAAAAATTATTGATCTGAAAAACTACCCAAATTCTAATACTTATTACTTCATTCCAAAAATACTTTTTCTTGGTGAACTTATATTTTACCATTTTAAGTGTACAGTTCAGTGGCGTTAAGTACAATCACATTGTTGTGCAGGTATTACCACCACCCATCGCCAGTGTTATTTCATCACCCCATAATGAAACTCTGTACCCATGAAACAACTGCCTCAGACAGTCCCTGATAAACCAGTGCTCTCCTTTGTGTCTATGGATTTGACTATTCTAGGTACCTCATCTAAAGGGAAACGGAATATATGTCCTTTTGTGACTGACTTCTTTCACTTGTCATAATGTTTTCAAGCTTCCATCTATTTTGTAGGATGTGCCAGAATTTCCTTCCCAGTTGAAGGTGAATAATATTCCATTGTGTATATATAACATTTTGTTGATTCATCCATGATGGACATTTGGGTTGCTTCCACCTTTTGACTATTGGGAATAATGCTCCTGTGAATATGGGTGTACAGATATCTGTTTGAATCCGTACTTTCAGTTCCTTGGTTTATATACCCAGAAGTACAATTGCTCCACAAATATTTGAGTGTCTAGTATGTGGCAGGCATTGTGCTAAGCACTGGAGATAAAGCAGTGACCCTGGTCCCTGCCCTCAAAGAATTTAGTCTACTGTTGGTAAAAGATATTAAATCAGCGGTTAAAATTAAGTATTTAAGTGTTAGAAAAGGACAAGTACAGAGTGCCATGTGTATGTTTTACATGGTTGTAGTAACGTATATATTATTAGTGAGAAGAATACATAATATCAAATGCTTTTCCATATTCCAGTATAATCCCTGCAGCACCCCGCTCCCCCACTCCCCCACCTACCACCACCTGGGAAACTTCATTTTTTCAAGTGTAAAAACTTAATGCCTGGGGGCGCCTAGGTGGCTTAGTCTGTTAAGCATCCATCCGACTTTTGCTCAGGTCATGATCTCATCGTTTGTGAGTTTGAGGCCCATGTTGGGCTCTCTGCTGTTAGTGCAGAGCCCACTTTGGATCCTCTGTTTCCCTCTGTCTCTGCCCCTTGTGCGCATGCTTTCTCTTTAAAAAAATAAATAAACATTAAAAAAAAGTTAATGCCTGGAGTTTTTTACTATGATGTGAAGTAGGGCTGTTGTGATATTGTGATTTATAAGAAGTGTGTGTGTGTATGTTTGGTCTTTGACCCCATTCCTGGCGCAAAGCTCCTGAAATCCTTGGAATTTCCTAAGTGTTGAGAAAGAGTAACGTGTTTTTCATTATGTTAATGAGGTTACTTTTGGAAAGCACTTGGGGATGGGACTAGTTGGTTGCCAGTGGTGCCAACCTTGTGCTTTGACGTCTGGAACCTTCAGCTCCGCCCCCCCCCACGCCTCCCACCTCCCGCCTCCCACCTCCACGGAGTGGGGAAAGGGGCTGGAGATGGAATCCAGTCACCAGCTGGCCAATGATTTAATCAGTCTCCTGCCTCTGTAATGAGGCCTTCATAAAAACCCAAAAGGACAGGGCTCCAAGAGCTTTCAGGCTCGTGAATATGTGGAATTTCAGGGAATGGTGAGCTCTGAGTGGGCAGGGAAATATGTCCTTTCTCTGTACCTTCTTTTATGTGTCTCTTCATCTAGCAGTTCCTGGGAATTATATCCTTTTATAATAAACCGGTGATCTAGTAAGTACAGGATCTCTCTGAGTTCTGTGAGCTCCTCTAGCAAATTAACCGAACCCAGGGAGAAGGTCTTAGGAGCCTCTGATTTATAGCCAGTTAGTTAGCAGTACCGGTAACAACCTGGACTTGGAGCTGTCCTCTGAAGTCTAAGGATGTGGTCATGGGAATGCCCAGTCTGTAGCCCATTGTCAGAAGCACAGGTAACCTGGGTTTGCAACTGGGAGCAGAAGATGCTAGTGGGGCGGTGGGGGGGGGGGGCAGTCCTGTAGGACCGAATCCTGAACCTGTGGAATTTGATGCTATCTTGCAGTAGATTAGTGTCAGAATTGAGTTGCATTGTATGACACCCAACTGGTGTCTGGAGAATTACTGGGTGCTCTGTGAGAAGAAAAACACATTGGAATTGGGTCTCAGAACCAACTTATGTATACATACTTTTGTCTTTTTTATGTTTATTTTTTATTTATTTTATTTTTTAATGTTTATTTACTTTTTGAGATAGACAGAAGCACGAGTGGGGGAGGGGCAGAGAGAGAGAGGGAGACACAATCTGAAACAGGCTCCAGGCTCCGAGCCATCAACACAGAGCCTGACAGGGGGCTCGAACTCATGGACCACGAGATCATGACCTGAGCTGAAGTTGGATGCTTAACTGACTGAGCCACCCAGGCACCCCTATTTTTTATTTTTATTTTTTTAATTTACATGTTTATTTTGAGAGAGAGAAGGGGAGGGGCAGAGAGGTGAAAGAGAATCCCAAGCAGGTTCCACACTGTCAGCACAGAGTCTTGATTCCATGAACCCTGAGATCATGACCTGAGCCAAAACCAAGAGTTGGACACTTAACCGACTGAGCCACCCAGGTGCCCCATTTTCGTCTTTTTTTTTTTTAATTTTTAATGTTTATTTTTTAGAGAGAGAGAGAGAGCGTGTGCAAGCAGGGAAGAGTCAGAGAGAGAGATGGAGACACAGAATCTGAAGCAGGCTCCAGGCTCTGAGCTGTCAGCACAGAGCCCGATGTGGGGCTTGACCTCACGAACCGTGAGATCTTGACCTGAGCCGAGGTCAGACGGTCAACCGACTGAGCCACCCAGGCGCCCCACATTCAGCCTGTTTCTTGATAGTAATGATCATTTTTAGTTATGAGCAGGGTAGATAAATTAAAAATGGCTGTTAGACATTCTTTTTAAAAAATAATTACATGATTGCATTTATGGTTATGTCAGATGGTGGTTCATATTCTACTTTCAGGAAGAAAGTCCATAGGCTTCCCTATTGAGAATTTGTCAGTGCCATGGCCTGGTGAAACCTATGGAAAAAGATACTCTTCTTTCTTTAGGATATCTGAGAATGTTCTTGACTATTTAACTTTTTTTTAAAAAAGTTTCACCCTTTACTATTTTTTTTTAAAGTTTATCTATTTTGAGGGAGAGTGAGAGAGTCTGGCAGAGGGGCACAGAAAGAGAGAGAGAGAGAGAGAGAGAGAGAGAGAGAGAGAGAATCCCAGGCAGGCCCCACACTGTCAGTGCAGAGCCTGAGGCGGGCTCAGTGTGGGGCTCGAGGCTCAAACTCACAAACCTTGAGATCACGACCAGAGCTGGGATAAAGAAATGCTAAACTGACTGAGCCACCCAGCTGCCCCTGGACTATTTAACTTTTGAGTTATTATTATTATTATTGTTATTATTATTATTGTTAAATAGGCTCCACAGTGGGCATGGGGCTTGAACTCAGGACCCTGAGATCCAGACCTGAGCTGAGATCAAGAGTCAGATACTTAACCAACTGAGACACCCAGGCACCCCTAACTTTTGAGTAAATAAAGATGCACTAGTAACTTAAAAAAAATGTTTTTAACATTTATTTTTGAGAGACTGAGAGAGACAGAATATGAGCAGGGGATGGGTAGAGAGAGTGGGAGATACAGAATCTGGAGCAGGCTCCTGGCTGTCAGTAGAGAGCCTGACGCGGGGTTCGAATCCACGAACTGCGAGATCATGACCTGAGCTGATGTTGGACGCTTAACCCACTGAGCCATCCAGGCGCCCCATCAACTTTTTTTTTTTTTTTTAATTTTTTTTTCAATGTTTATTTATTTTTGGGACAGAGAGAGACAGAGCATGAACGGGGGAGGGGCAGAGAGAGGGAGACACAGAATCGGAAACAGGCTCCAGGCTCCGAGCCATCAGCCCAGAGCCTGACGTGGGGCTCGAACCCACGGACCGCGAGATCGTGACCTGGCTGAAGTCGGACGCTTAACCGACTGCGCCACCCAGGCGCCCCCCCATCAACTTTTTTAAAGTAAGCTCTATGTCCAGTGTGGGGCTTGAACTCATGACCCTGAAATCAAGAATTGCTTGCTCTACCCACTGAGCCAGCCAGGCCAAGCCTGCACTAGCAATTTTATAGTGAAACAGTTTGCAGGTCTGGGGAGAGAATTTTGGAGCAAATGGAAATACAGAATAGTTAATTTTCAGACGCTCTATAGATTGACTTATTTTAGTTAGATACATAAAATGTATTTATAGCTTTAGGTAATATGTGCAAATGATCCCCTCTCAACACAATCACCTTGTTTTATTTTCATGGTAGCTTTTACCACTGCTTGGTATTTTCTTGTTTCTTTGTGGTCTTTCTCCCCCCACTAGAATTTAAGCACTGTGAGAGCAGGGACTTTGTGGTTTAATGCTGTAACCTTTGTGGCTCTAAGTTGGTAGAGCATACACTTCTTTTTCTTTTTAGATGTTTATTTATCTTGAGAGAGAGAGTGAGCGCGCAAGTGAGCGTGAGAGCATGTGCGCATGCTTGAAGCAGAGAGGCAGAGAAGGAGGGAGAGAGTCTCAAGCAGGCTCTGCACTGTCAACACAGAGCCCGACTCGGCTTGATCCCATGAACAGTGAGATTATGACCCAAACTGAAATCACGAGTAAGATGCTCAGCTGACAGCCACGCAGGTACCCTGAGCACGCTACTCTTGATCTTGGGGTTGTGAGTTTGAGTCCCATTGGGCGTGGAGCCTACTTAGAAGAATAATATTACTTTACCTGGATACTGATAAAGTATTTAGAAGTAAATTCAGTCCTAGTTGTGAATGTAACTAAACTTCTGAACTTTCAGAAATCACT
This sequence comes from Lynx canadensis, assembly GCF_007474595.2. Classification (NCBI taxonomy): domain Eukaryota; kingdom Metazoa; phylum Chordata; class Mammalia; order Carnivora; family Felidae; genus Lynx; species Lynx canadensis. The sequence continues at coordinate 99,064,945 of NC_044321.2, forward strand.
CAGGGTGTTTTGCTTTTTGTTTTAAATCTGAGAAGTGGAAAAAGTTCTGAGATCTGAGGAGCCTTGTCAGTATTACTATAAAATACAAGAAATTAGAGGTGAGGCTAAAAAAAGACTCCAGTCTCCAAAGTCCATTAAATAAATGTTGTGCTGTATGTAACTATGTCTGAGCTCATTATCTGAGTTATGACTATTAGCATATTTTCTTCTGATCAGTTTTATCTTCAAGTTAAGGTAAGCTTTTTCTGTTAAGCATCTGATTTGGTACATTTCCAAACTTAGCTTCTTTTGCAAGTTGCAGAAAAGAAATGTGAAAAAGGTGAGAAAAGAGTAGTTAGAAACTGTATTGCTTTTTTGCCACCATCTTGGAGGAGGATCAGGGGAGGGGAGTTATGTTTGCTTGCACTTTATTTTCCAGTGTTGAACATATTACCTAATATCAAATTCCAAATGTACTGCTCATTATGTGTGTTAATCAAGTGTAACAGTAGCGATGATTCCACCATAGTTTCAGTGCATTGTAGAGTTTATTATAGCATTTTCAGTATGTCCTCATAATAATTCTTTAGAGGGGGGGAAGTCTTGTGGTATTTATGCAAATACTTTACACATGAGGAGTTAGCCTTTCACAGGTGCCAAACATGGCCCAAGGTCACACAAGTAAAATTGGTAAAATAAACTCTAGAATATACATCTTGTTTCCTGGTTTCGTGTTCTTTAGAACCGTAGAATTTTAGATCAGGAAGAAGTTTTAAATACTCTTAATCTCGGGGCGCCTGGGTGGCGCAGTCGGTTAAGCGTCCGACTTCAGCCAGGTCATGATCTCGCGGTCCGGGAGTTCGAGCCCCGCGTCAGGCTCTGGGCTGACGGCTCGGAGCCTGGAGCCTGTTTCCGATTCTGTGTCTCCCTCTCTCTCTGCCCCTCCCCCGTTCATGCTCTGTCTCTCTCTGTCCCAAAAATAAATAAACGTTGAAAAAAAAATTAAAAAAAATACTCTTAATCTCATATATATATATATAAATTAGGAAATAATTTAGCATTACAAAGCTAATGTGCCAGTATTCCAATCCAGCTCTCATCCTCAGATTGGTTCTGTATTGTTTCTAATCTTCCATGTCTTTGATCTTGGAGATATGTATGCTACTGAATGAATTGACTAGCTGATAGCAAAGGTATTTGGGTTTCTTAATAGTTTTCTGGTTCATGTGTATACTTGTAATGGTGAATGGCTTCCAAAAATATTTGAATGTATTTTGAGGCATCTTGGAATAGTGGAAAGAACATAAGCCTTCGAGCAAAGCAAACTTGTTGGAATCTTAGGACTCCTTTCCTCAACTGTTTGACCTTGTGGAAATTACCTAACTTCTTTGTTTTTTCATCTGTAAAATGGACAGGATATCACCTACCTTAAAATAAAGATAGCGTATTATGTTAAGTTTCTGACACGTGGGATATACTCTGTTAACATTACTTTACAAAATGTCACATACAAAACTTTTTTACAGTATAGAAAGGAACAGCTAAGATGAAAAAACAAATTTGGGGGCACCTGGCTGACTGAGTTGGGAGAGCATGTGATGCTTGATCTTGAGGTTGTGAGGTTGAGCCCCACATTGGGTATAGAGATTACTTAAATAAAACAAAATTTGGGAATGCATTTATAGCAAATACGACCAAAGGTTTTATATTAGAATTCATACAAATTGATATAAACAACTATTGTCATCTTAAATGTTAGTGGACTTGAAGGTTTTAATAATATTACTACCATTTACTGAGTCTTACTTAGTGAAGTGCTTGACAGCTGTCACTTTAAATCCTTAGGCAGTAACCATGCAAAGAATAGGTGCAAATCTCCCATTTTACAGATAGCCAAAAATCGTAAAAATGTACCTTGTCTCTAATCAAGAGCCCTGGAATAAATGTTGATCTACTTGGATCTAATAATGAGAAAATCAGGAATAATTCAGCATAAATCTATATGTATATAGGAAGCAGTGTTATAATGAAATAGTGGAGTCAATCTTAATGTCTAACAATAAATAAATAGGTTATAGGACATCATATCTGGTGGAATTTCATGAAAACATTAGTTTTTATTATGAATATCACAGAGGTGGTAGAAGTGCATATATAGATGGAAAATTATGCACTATTAATCCACTCTGTGTTTACAGTTTTGAAAAGATTTACATCTAGGCATTTATGCACACATATATAGACAAAGCCTGGAAAGAAAAATGAAAATAAGTGATTTATCAGGGTAATGGATGCTGTGTGATTGTTCTGAGTTTCTTAAAGGTAATTTTGTGTGTAATTTTGTGGAAACCAAGGTAATAATGCTTCCTGTGTAGTGTACATTGAAGAACATTGCCCTTAAACTATCAGGGGACTTGACCTCGAGGACATGGTCCAATATACTGTACCTTCTACCTTCGGGGGACTTTAATACTCTTAACTACTGGTGTTTTACTTTTTTCTTCCAGTAGACTTTCAGCACACATTATCAGTCAACCTATTGTATTTTACCGTGGAGTTTCAGGGTTATTCTTCTTCTTGAAAATCATAGCTACAATAAGTAGACCTACATATATTATATAACTATTTTTTCCCTTAATGGATTTATTTGAGATTCTTCAACTTCTTGGTGAGATGAAAGAAGCATGCTTATTTAAGCCCCAGATATATGTCTGTCCCACTGCAGTATTATGAGGGAAACCATCCATTGTAATCTTCTATGCCCATTGCCTTTTGTGGAGCTTGTCTTGTCAATCAGCAAAGCAAATAACTTCACTGCTCTCTGCCTCCCAAATTACTTCATATATTTTATGGTTGATATATTTTATGGTATGTGTGTTCTTTTCTGTTTCATTGCTTCCGTAAAAAAGACTGGTTGAGGTGTTAGTTTTGATTCCTTCTCTTTTTCCATTCATCTGTACTACAAGACACAGTGCACCATTGATTCTTGTATTTCTCATTTATATACTGATTTTAAAAGAAGCTTGTTAGAATTTACTTGTGTAAGGGGCGCCTGGGTGGCTTAGTCAGTTGAGTGTCCGACTTCAGCTCAGGTCATGATCTCACGGTTTGTGAGTTTGAGCCCCGCATTGGGCTCTGTGCTGACAGCTCAGAGGTTGGAGCCTGGAACCTGCTTCTGATTCTGTGTCTCCTTCTCTCTCTGCACCCCCCCCCCCCAACTTGTGTTCTGTGTCTCTCTGTCTATCAAAAATAAATAAATGTAAAAAAAAAAAAAGATTTTACTTGTGTAAATAGTATGATGGTCGTGGCGGTTTGAGAACTTACCAGAATCCTTTTTCAGTTGTTTGCACTTGTGTTCCAGTTAAGGGTATTACTGTTAAATTGATATCCCCTGCCTTCCCCCAATGTGTATGCTTGTGCATGCACCCCTCTGATTGGTTTTAAATTTTTTTAAGTTGATTTATTTATTTTGAGAGTGTGTGTGTGTGCGCGCGCGCGCGCGCGCGCCTGCGTGCAGGGGAGGGGCAGAGAGAGAGGGGGAGAGAGAATCCCAAACCAATTCCAAGCTCTCAGGGTGGATTTGTTTTAAATTAATATTCAGGGAGCGGTGCCTGGGTGGCTCAGTGGGTTAAGCATCCAACTCTTGATTTCAACTCAGGTCATGATCTCACTTCCTAAGTTCCAGCCCTGCATTGGGATCTGTGCTGACAGCATGGAGCCTGCTTGGGAATCTCTCTCTCCCTCTCTCTCTGCCCCTCCCCTACACATGGGTACATACTCTTTCTCAAAATAAGTAAATAAACATTTTAAAAAATATTCAGGGAGTGAAATCATTGAGAGTTCTCTGTACTGTGATTCTTTGGAATGTTCATATTTCTTGTATCATGTATTTTACACAACCATTGTTTGGAAAATTTACAGGTTGTGTTGCATGGTCTTCATGTCTTCCAAGGATTTAAGAAGGATTTTTAAAATGTTTAGAGCAAATTACTTTGAAAGAAGGAGTAACTGTTGTATAAAAATAATGATATCTACCCATGGTAAAAATTCAGTACAAAAGAGGCGTAACGTGAAAAATTCCAATGTCACCATTCCCAGTTTCAGAAGTAACCACTGCTAATAGTTTCTTTGGATCCTTCTAGAAATTTTGTTAAGCATAAACAAATTGGATCATATTTGAAAATTGTGGTCTATGGGGTACCTGGGTGGCTCAGTCGGTGGAGCATGCAACTCTTGATCTCAGGGTTGTGAGTTCAAGCCCCACATTGGGTGTAGAGATTATTTAAAAATAAAATCTTGGGGGGTCCTGGGTGGCTCAGTCAGTTAAGCGTCTGACTTCAGCTCAGGTCACGATCTCATGCCTCATGAGTTCGAGCCCCACGTTAGGTTCTGTGCTGACAGCTCAGAGCCCGGACCCTGCTTCAGATTCTGTGTCTCCCTCTCTCTCTGCCCCTCCCCCCCTCAAAAATAACTAAACATTAAAATAATGTTTAAAAAAAAGTCTTAAAAGGAAACATATGTATTGGTCTGTAATTTGTTCTTTCTACTTGATGACACTATCCTAACATTTAATAATATCAGCACATTTTTTAGCAGTATATGCTTTATGAATCTAATTATCCATCATGGCTTTTAAAAATGCACATTTTTTTCTGGGAGTACATGTAATTTAGTGTTTTTTTTTTTTCTTCCAGAAAAAGTGGTATTGTATTATTCTCTATACTAAGTTCTCCTAAACAGTTTTTGTTGTGTGGGAAGTTCATGGGGATGTGATTTAGGGCATACCTTATTCCCAGAAAAGAACTTTATTATAATGGTGTCTTTTCAGTGTGAATTGTGTATAAGATGCAGTTTTTGTCCTCAAAGAGTCCACAGTCTGAATACAGAAGGTAGCTAAGGAAACAAAAACATTAAAATATAGGATCATTATTGTAATGATGGAAACTTGTGTAAAGTTTAGGAATAGAAAGAGGTAGTGATTATCTGGAAAAGTTCAGGGAGTATGCCTTACCATAGTGATTGAGATTCAGTAGAAGTTTATCAGGGCATTCCAAACCAGCCAGCCATCCCCCTCTCCCCCTCTCCCCCTCTCCTTACACATTGTAGTAGTATCCAACTGCTCTTAGTTCCCTTAAACATACCACGCCGTTTGATGCCTACATGTTTCTTTGCTTGAGCTTTCTAATGCCTAGAATATTCCTGCACCCACTTGCCATCATAACTGTATATGTCCTTCCAGATTTAGATTGGGGTCACATGGGAACCATATCTGAGCTCCTTTTTCCTAGTTAAGAGCCACTTCTTTGTGCCCTGGGGCTTCCTATGCATATTTATGCCAGTGTACTTTCAGTATACTCAATTGTGTAATTGCTTGGGTGACACCTTCACTGTACTGTAAAACTCATTTGCAGGGGTGTGTGTATGTGTGTGTGTGTGTGACTGTTTTATGCATCCCCCCATATTTTATTATGAAAAATTTACAATATACATAATTGTACAGTGATCACCCATATATCCATCACTTAGATTCTGTCTTTAACATTTTGCTATAATTGCTTTGTCAGATACCATCCATCTAGCCACTGCTCCCTTCTATCCATCGATGACCTTTTTTTTGGTGGGATTTCAAAGTAAGTTGTAGGGGCACCTGAGCGGCCCAGTCAGTTAAGCATCCGACTTCAGCTCAGGTCATGATCTCATGGTTCGTGGGTTCGAGCCCTGCATGGGGCTCTGTGCTGACAGCTCAGAGCCTGGAGCCTGCTTCAGATTCTGTGTCCCCCTCTCTCTCTGCCCCTCCCCTGCTCGCTCACTCGCTGTCTCTCTCTCTCTCTCTCTCTCTTTCTCTCTCTCTCTCAAAAATAAATAAACATCAAAGTAAGTTGTAGACATTAGTACCTTTCTACCCCTAAAGACTTCAGCATTATGGTCATTAAATGGAGTCCGTGTTTTATTTTCATCCTTTTTTTACATTTTGAAAATTGTACCTGTTATTTTTATCAGGGCTGTCACAGTGCTAATATAGAGGTGCTTAGTATTTGAATTGAAATCCTTAATTTTGTGCATTTAACTATATATTGCACTTGAAAGGAGCGATTTATTAAGGGCTGGAGTAGAGAGAATTTCATAGAACAAGGGTAATTATTATGATTATTAGAATAATTTATAATTTAAAGGCTGAAATAAATGCTAGGTAAATAGAAAAGGGTAATTAGGAAATGGATTTGGGGATAGAGTGGGGAGGACTAGCGAGGTTTGAGAGGATGCCAGGAGCTGATGTTAGAAGCTAGGGTTTTAATTGGGCTTTACAGAATGGTTCTAGGTTGAGCAGAAGAGGGTGGTTATGGTTACAGACTGGAGAAACAGAGATGGGAATGAATAACTTTCATGGAATAATGAGACCAGCATTGTAATTGGGATTATAGGTTTGTTTTCAATAATAAAAACATTAGTTTCTGGTCTTTGCCGGATCTTCTCAAGATTGGGAAGTGGCTTGTGTGACAAGTGCTCAGAGATTATCTTGTATTTTTCTTAAACTCACAGCTTAAAAAATAAACTCTTTTTATCTGATACTTTTTTTCAATTAAGTAAGCTTCTGTCTTGGGTTGTTCAGACTTCAAAAAACAGGCAGCGTCTGGTATTTCCATAGAATATAGAAATTGGAAGGAGGAAGATCCCAGTGGCAAATGAAGCCTATATGGAATAAACTTCTGGAGATTTACAATCTTGATTAACTTAAATTTGGGCAATATCTTATAGAAAAGACCTATTTCCTTCTTGTGGAAAGAAGAGTGGTGTGGTGACCACCGGTGGCTTCGACTCTGGGAAGCTTCTTAAGGACATTTTGGGGAAGTGCATTGAGCTGTGGGTTTCTGGCATTTGAGTGAGTAAGGTTCAGATGATTAAGTGGCCCAAGGCAGGAAAGGGGAAGTGTGTTTGTTTCTCTTCCCAACTACTCATGCCTTCTCAGTCTCTAAAACTGGGTCGTTTTGTATATTAGAGGTTGCAGATTCTATGGCTTACAGCAGCTTTTCTTAAAGTGTGATATGGACCCATCTGTGTAGGGGATTTATAAATAATACAGATACCTGAGACTTTAATACAGATTTACTGAAGAAGTCTCTTGGTGTGGGTCCTGTGACCTTGCATTTTAATAAGCATTTTATATGATTCTTACGCAGTTGGAATTTAAGAGAATCACTCTTATACATAGACTTTTCCATTATTTATTTATTAAGTGATCACCTGTAGACACTATGGTGGGGCTACTGCTCCCCTTCAGAAAAGTACAATTATAGGTGGCAAATGCCTATTTGCTTTATAATATGATTGATGGTAAAATGCAGCTGTTGTTGATTTTCTGCTGCTCTAGATTTTGCTAGAGATCATTTTGTGTACACAATTGTAAAGAAACAATCGTTTTTATTGCATGTATTGATCATGGTGTGTAAGATATTTCGGCGTTTTTTCTATGTAATTGTTTTAAACATTTAAATACAGAGGAAGGAAACCAACACCTCTCTTATATTTGAAATGGACTGATTCAGAAGACTTGAAGAGCATAATCTCATTTATGTTCTGAAGATATGGTATGTGAATTAGCCTAACAAGATACCCATCTGTCCCATCTATTTGTGAAGCAAATATGCAAAGACAGGTTCAAGCCCCAGATTTCTGCCTCTTACTATCTGTATAACCTTGGGCAAGACTCTTAACCTTTTAAAAAATATTCAGTGTTGATGAGTGTTTACGGAGAGTTGATGATGTGTTGTAGGAACCATGTTATGACATTGCTTAAATATTTTGATAAAACTTTTGCTTTTACCATGATGTGAGGGATGTTTTGGGTATGATGCAGAAATAACGAGGTGAACAGGAAAAAACCCTTTGCAAACTTTTTTTTTTAGCGTATTTGGTGACAGATAAAATGTGCAGATCACAAAAGAAAATATGTAAGGAGGGTCTGTAGTGCATCCAAGAAGCATGGAGAGTGGTGAGCTAGCTTAAGAGGGGATGGCTGATCTCAAAAATCTCAAGTGTCCTTTGTGGGTGGCAGTGGTGAGCAGGGTAGAAGATAAAGCTTTGGTAGACAAGGTTTAGTCAGACTAGGAGAGATGATAGGGTTGTATATAACAACTATTGCATTGCCTGAGAAAGGGCTGTATATAACAACTATGGCATTGCATGAGGATGCCATATTAGCAGGAAGTGATCTGTCTGTGGAAGCAGTGGAGAGAATCTGTGGCTTCTCAAGCCTGAAAGAATATCCTGACACTTAAAGAGATTTTTGAAGTTGGCAAGAAAGAGGTCATTAGCCTGGTGTAGTCAGTCTTTCTCCACATCCTGTGCCCCTGGCAAGCAGTGATCTGTTTTCTGTCCATAGTTTTTACTTTTCTAGACTGTCATGTAAATGGAATCCTACAATTAATAAGTAGTCTATTGAACCTGGCTCCTTTCAGTTAACATAATGCATTTGAGATTCAGTGGAGTCATGTGTATCAAGTTTGTTCCTTTTTACTACTGGGTAGTATTCCATTGTATGGGTGTAACATAATTTGCTTATCCATTCACCAGTAGGATTTTTGGATTGTTTTTCTATTGTTTAGTGGTTAATGAATCACTTTGAAGTTTTATACTTTCAGGTTTTTACACTGACTCTAGCATTCATTTTGAGTTAATTTTTGCATATGGTACGAGGTAATCGATAAGTAACTTCTTTTGGTATATGGGTACCCAACCTTTGAAAAGGACCTTTCTTCATTGAAACTCCTTGGTAACTTTGTCAAAAGCCAAGTGACCATTTGTGGTGTGGGTCTGTTTCAAGTTTGTAGTTCTGTTGGTCTCTCTTGATCACCATTTGCACTGCCTTGATTATCGTAGCTTTATATGAAGCTGTGATATAATGTATAGTGGGAGTCCTCCAAATTTGTTGTTTCAAAATTGTTTTGGCTGTTGTAGGGGCGCCTGCGTGGCTCAGTCAGTTAAGCGTCTCACTTCAGCTCAGGTCATGATCTCACGGTTCGTGAGTTTGAGCCCTGCTTCGGGCTCTGTGCTGACAGCTCAGAGCCTGGAACCTGCTTTGGATTCTGTGTCTCCCTCTCTCTCTGCCCCACGCCTGTTTGCACTCTGTCTCTGTCTCTCAAAGATGAATAAACATTAGAAAAAAATTGTTTTGGCTGTTGTAATTCCTTTGCCTTTTCACCTAACACAAACCATGAGACAATGACCTGAGCCGAAATCAAGAGTCAGACACTTAACGACTGAGCCACCCAGGTGCACCACCCCCCATACTAGGATTTTAATTAGACATTTTAAAGTTTTATTTTGGTGTAATACTAGAGTCATAAGAAGTTGCCAAAACAGGAGAGAAGTCCCATGTATTTTTCACTCAGTTTTAACCAGTGGAAACATCTTGCAGAATGATAATACAATATCAAGACCAGAAAATTGGCATTGGTGCAACCCATAGAGTCTATTTATTTAGATTTTTACAGTTATATGTGCACCCATTTGTGTGACAGTGTGTTTATAATTCTGTCCAGTTTTACCACATGTGTAGATGAATGTAACCATCACCACCAAGATAACAGAACTGTTCCATCATCACAAAGATCCCTCATACTACTTGTTTATAGTTATTTTCATCCCCCTCCATCACCTTCCTCAATTCTGTCCCTAATCCCTGGCAACCACTAATTTGTTTTCCATAATTGTGTCATTTTGGAGACTATTATAAATGGAAATGATATAGTACATAACCTGTTGAGATTAGCTTTTTTTGCTCAACATAATTGTCTTGAGTTCTGTCCAAGTTGTTGCATTCCAGTAGTTAAGTCCTTTATATTGCTGAGTCATATTCCATGGTACAGATGTACCACAGGTTAACCATCGACTCATTGAAGGAAATTTGAAATTAGTGTTCATGTTAATTTGTATTAGTTTGCTAGGGCTCCCAGTACCAGAAAGTGGGTGACTTAAACAATGATAATCTATTGTTTTGCAGTTCTGGAGGCTAGATATCCCAGAGCATGGTGTCAGCATGTTGGTTCCTTCTGAGGGCTGTGGGAGAGAGTCTGTTCCATGCCTCTTCCCAAACTTCTCATAGTTTGCTGGCAATCTTTGGTGTTTCTTGGTTTATAAAAGCATCACCTTGGTCTCCTCCTTCATCTTTTACATGATGTTCTCACTGTGTGCATGTCTGTCTCAATTCCCTTCCCTATTAATTTTTTTAAATTTCTTTATTTTTAAATGTTTACTTATTTATTTTGAGAAAAAACATAAGTGGGGGAGGGGCAGAGAGTGAGAGGGAGAGAGAATCCCAAGCAGGCTCCACACCATCAGTTCAGAGTCCGAAGCAGATAATTTTTTCTCTTACACTTAAACTCTTGATTTTTGATACCATTACACTTAAACTTTTGATTTTTAATACCATTAACCTGATTACTTATTTGCTATCCTACAGGAAAAAGAAAATAGCTTTGGACGAACATGATCAGTATTATAACAAATGATAAAAGTATTTAAAATTTTTTTGCCTTAACATTAACATTTATTTATTTTTGACAGAGCACGAGTGGGGGGGGAGGGGCAGAGAGAGAGGAGGGACACAGAATCCGAAGCAGGCTCCAGGCTCTGAGCTGTCAGCACAGAGCCTCACATGGGGCTCAAACTCACGGACCACAAGATCATGACCTGAGCCAAAGTCAGATGCTTAACTGACTGAGCCACCCAGGCGCTCCACAAATGATAAAACTATTAAGTAAAGTTTAAATTTTCCTTAGATTTCATTTTGTCTTTGGAATTCATCACACTAAGGATGTTGTGTTGTGTTTTGGAATCTTAGTATAAGCACTTTCTCTGTATATTTGTGTTATTTATTCAGTGTACATGATTAAGTTTATTTTTCTAAATTTTTTCAACTTCAGGCATTTCAGAAATTCAGTTTCATGTCTCCAATAGATAATTCATTTTCCAAAATCAGAAGTTAAAATTCAACATAGAAGGGCATACATAGAAGTCTCCAGAGACTCCTGCCTTCTCTATTCTTTCTTTTTTCTTTTTCTTTTCCTTTGGTAAATATTATTTATTTATTTATTTATTTTTTTGAGAGAGGGTGAGCACGAGTGGGGGAGGGGCAGAGAGCATATATCAAGCTGACAGTGTGGAGCCTGGTGGGGGCTTGATCCCATGATTGTGACCTGAGCCAAAATCAAGAGTTGGACGCTTAACTGAGGAGTTGGTCCTCCTCTATTCTTTCTTTCATCCCCTTCCCCTCACAGGCAACCTAAAAAATGTTTCTTGTCAATCCTTCCAGTATTTCCTTCTGGGCAGACAAACACATCCATGTATACATTCTTATTTTACTATACTATCTTGAAAGTAGTATACTAGTCAAAATAATTTGTTACATGGGAATGCAGCCATGGTAGAAAACAGTATGGAGGGTCCTCAAAAAACTAAAAATAGAACTACCCTATGACCCAGCAATTGCACTACTAGGCATTTATCCACGGGATACAGGTGTGCTGTTTCGAAGGGACACATGCACCCCCATGTTTACAGCAGCACTACCAACAGTAGCCAAAGTGTGGAAAGAGCCCAAATGTCCATCAATGGATGAATGGATAAAGAAGGTGTGGTATATATATATATATATATATATATATATATATATACACACACACACACACACAATGGAGTATTACTCGGCAATCAAAAAGAATGAAATGTTGCCATTTGCAACTACATGGATGGAACTGGAGGGTATCATTCTAAGTGAAATTAGAGAAAGACAAAAATCATGACTTCACTCATATGAGGGCTTTAAGAGACAAAACAGATGAACATAAGGGAAGGGAAACAAAAATAATACAAAAACAGGAAGGGGGACAAAACAGAAGAGACTTATAAATATGGAGAACAAACTGAGGGTTACGGGAGGGATTGTGGGAGGGGGGATGGGCTAAATATGTAAGGGGCACTAAGGAATCTACTCCTGAAATTATTGTTTCACTATATGCTAACTAATTTGGATGTAAATTTGAAAAAATAAAAATAAAATAATTTGTTACAGACATTGATATTAGGTGCCAGACCTAACAGAAGAGTTGTGTTGATGATGTCTTCCATGGTGTGAGAGTTGAATCTGCCATACTGACCTGAACCATTTCATGATCTGTCTGCAAGTTATGATCAATATGAAGTAGTGAGATAGTTTCACTAGTAACTGTGCTAATGATTAATACAACATTGGAGAAATCTGCTTGTTACTATGTAATTTTAGAAAGAAAATGAGAGACAGATGAAATATAGTTGAATACCTAGTAAGTGGTTATTGCTAGCCAAAGCAAGTGGTAACAGGAGTAACCTATGTGTGTGGGGGTGCACAATGAGTGGGATATTCGGCAAACCTTGGCAGAATAATTTGCAAGAAGCAGTTGAAGAAATCTTTTTCTTGTTTGAAACTTATTAATCAGAAAAGCTGAGCATAATCTCGGATGGTAGAGAGATTGCTTTTCATGATGAAAAGAGTACTTTGAGCACTTTTGCCAAAGTAGTAATAATAGAATAAAATGGGAGATACTTGAATATGAAGAATCTCCTTAGGCATGTTGTTCTCAGATTTTGCTAAATTATTTGGCACTTTTTTTTTTTATAAAGTGGATCGTTACACACGTTTTTCTATTGAAAGTTTTCTCTTTTTTAATGTTTTTATTTATTTTTGAGAGAGAGAGAGAGAGAGAGACAGAGAGACAGAGCGTGAGCGGGGGAGGGGCAGAGAGAGAGGGAGACACAGAATCCGAAGCAGGCTCCGGGCTCTGAGCTGTCAGCACAGAACCCGATGTGAGGCTTGAACCCACGAACTGCGAGATAATGACCTGAGCTGAAGTCCGACACTCAACCAACTAAGCCACCCAGGCACCCCAAAAGAGTTTTCTAACTGAAAAATTTCTTTCCTTACTAATGACTTCACAGATAAATCATCAGTGCAACAAATTCCATCTTAAAAGTAAGGGTGCAATAACTATAAACCTCTCCAATTTAAGATAGTAGTTTCAAGTTCTCTGCAATATAGTATACTTTCAAGTATACCTAATACTAAAACATTAGTTCTAAGATATATTTTCCTTTAATAACATATCGTTCTTAATATTAAATGTGTACTGAGTCATTATTTTGCTTCCTTTTTTAGCATTTAGATAATCCTTTTAGGGGAAATTTTGTAGGATGCTTTAATATATTTGTGGTGGCTTAGAAATAAGGTGGTCTTTTGGTCTCAGTTGCTCTATGAGTTTAAAAAATTCCCATCATCTTAGAGCTCACATTGAGAGTTGGTTTTGTTTCCTTCTTTTTCACCATTGGATGGCATACTCAGGTGGATGAAATACACTTACAGGGATATGGGATATAAAGGCACTAAAAATGGAATAGGTTACAGGGCAAAATGTGGGGGCCCTTTGTAATATCTAGTATCAGTAATCTGTATATGTTTAACATTTTAATATCTCTTCTTACTGATCATCTTCATGAGGTATGCTAATGATTAGCTCCCCCCACCAAATTTAATGGAACCACATGCTACATTCTAGGGATCAGTAGTAACTCCTCTAATTCCTAGTATCATCACATGATGCAATTCTAGCATGTTTAGCCCTTGACTGCAGCCTGCTTGATTGCTGCGAGAAGGTTCTTGTTGCTTTTTTCCAGCTTTAAGTTGTGTGCTGTTTTCTTGTGGGAAACTATGAAACTTGTACCATCAAATTTTATAATTAATTTTTTTTTTAACATTTATTTATTTTTGAGACCGAGAGAGACAGAGCATGAACGGGGGAGGGGCAGAGAGAGAGGGAGACACAGAATTGGAAGCAGGCTCCAGGCTCTGAGCCATCAGCCCAGAGCCCGACTTGGGGCTCGAACTCACAGACCGTGAGATCATGACCTGAGCTGAAGTCGGATGCTCAACCGACTGAGCCACCCAGGCGCCCCTCAAATTTTGAACAAAGGAGAGAAACATTGAACATTTATTAAATGGGTTTCAATGATCATTTTTATACTCTGGTTTGTAACTTTAAAAATATAGCTAGGCCTAGCTTACCTTGTTCAGTCTAAACAAAAAAGTGCTTCCATTTTTTTTTTTTTTTAAATCTGGATGTTTCTTTGGATCTTTTGCCATAAAGTTACACAAGCTTTGGTTCATTTTTTACCATATTAAAGAGACAAAAAAATCTGTTTGCTAAAGCAAAATACTTTGAGTGTAGGTATAAATTGTTAGTGTCTTATTTATAAAACTACATTTCAAAAGATGTCAATAGTTAAGGTCTGTAGTATGCTTATTCAGTAGAAAGGTGTTCTCAAGTGTCTGGTGATACAATCTTGTGAGACTGTATGATACAAGAGATGCTTACTTGATAAAAGGTTAAAATTTAATTTTATTGTGGTAAAAAACTTAAAATGTACCATCTTCACCATTTTTTTTGTTTAAAAAATTTTTTTTAAAGTTTTATAGAGAGTGCAAGCAAGAGAGGGGCAGAGGGCGAGAGAGATAATCTTTTTAAAATTTATTTTTATTTTTTGACAGAGAGCGCAAGTGCACATGCGTGCGTGATTGTGAGCAGGGGAGAGGCAGAGGGAGAGAGAGGGAAAGAATCCTAGGCAAGGCTCCATACTCAGCGCAGAGCCCCATATGGAGCTCTGTCTCACAGCTGTGAGATCATGACCTGAGCGGAAATCAAGAGTCAGACACTCAACTGACTGAGCCACCTAGCCCCCCACCTCCACCCCCCCGGCCCCCGCCATCTTTACCATTTTTAAGCAGACAGTTCAGCAATTAAATTGACATTGTTGTGTAACAGATTTCTAGAACTTTTTCATCTTGAAACTCTGATTTAATGATACCCATTAAACAACTCTCCTTTTCCCACTCCCTCCACCTCCTGGTAAACACCATTCGACTTTTTGTTTCTTTGGATTTGACTACGTTAGATACCTCATCATGTCAGTAGAATCATACAGTATTTGTCTTTTTGTGACTGACCGGCTTATTTCATTTAGCATAGTGTCTTGGAGGCTCATGCATGTTGTAGCATGTGACAAGATTTCCATCCTTGTTAAGGATGGATAATATTCTATTGTATGTATATACCATATTTTATTTATCTGTTCAGCTGTTGATAGACGTGGGCTGCTTCCATCTCTTGGCCATTGGGAATATTGCTGCTATGAATGTGGGTATGCAAATACCTGAGAACCAGCTTTCAGTTGTTTTGGATATACACCCGAAAGTGGGGATTGCTGGATCATATGGCAGTTCAGTTAAAAATTTGGGGGGAACCTCCACAGTGTTTTGCATAGCACATGCACGGTTGTAACAATCTTACCAACAGTGCACAAGTGTTCAGTGTTTTACACATCTTTGTGGACACTTGCTTGCATGTGTATTTTGGTTCTAGCCATCCCAGTGAGTATGAAGTGGTATCTCATTGTGATTTTGATTTGATTTTGATTTAGATCCTTTGCCTATTTTTTATTTGGGTATTTGAATTTTTGTTGTTGAGTTGTAGGAATTCTTTATATATTCTGGTTATTAACCTTTTACCAGATACATGATTTGCAAATATTTTCTCCCATTCTGTAGTTTTTCACTCTGTTGGTTGTGTCCTTTGATGTGTAAAATTTTTGATACTGTCTCATTTGTCTGTTTTTTGCTTTCGTTACCTGTTTTTGGTCTCCTATCCAAGAAATCATTGCCAAGTTCAGTGTTATGAAGCTTTTCCTCTACATTTTCTTGTAGGAATTTTATAGTTTTAGGTCCTACATTTAGGTCTTTAACCTGTTTTTAATGAAATTTTTTATATGGTGTGAGATAATGAATTGTTCAACTTCACATCTTTTGCGTGTGGATATCCAGTTTCCCCAGCACCATTTGTTGAAGAGGCTTGTCATTTCCCTATTGAGTGGTCTTCATACTTCTGTCAAAAATAATTTGAATGTGTATGCAAGGGTTTATTTCTGACCTCTCCGTTCTATTCTGTTGGTCTTTATGTCTGTCTGTGTTTATGGTAGTACAACACTGTTTTGATTACTGTAGCTTTGTGATATGTTTTGAAAGCAGGAAGTGTGATTCCTCCAACTTTCTTTTATTCTAAATTGTTTGGGTTATTTGGAGTCCCTTGAATTTTATGATGATTTTTTCTGTTTTCTGGAAAAAAATGCTCTTGGGATTTTGATAGCAATTTCATTGAATCTGTGGATTGTTTTGGGTAGTATGGACATCTTAAATGATAATACATCTTCCAATCAATTTACATAGGTGTCTTGTGACTTATTTGTGCCTTCTTTAATTTCTTTTTATTTTCTCTAAGACCTTAAGTAATTTCTACACCCAATGTGGGGCTTGAACTCATATCCATGAGACCAAAAGCCACATGCTCCACCGACTGATCCAGTCAGGTGCCCCAAGTGTCCTCTTTAATTTCATCCAGAAATATTTTGTAATTTTCAGTGTATAAGTATTCTGCCTCCTTGGTTAGGTTTATTCCTAAGAAGTTTTTTCTTTTGATGCAATTGTAAATAAACTTATTTTCTTAGTTTCCCTTATTGGATTGTTCATTGTTGGTGTATAGAAGCAAAACTGATTTTTTTTAAGTTTTTATTTATTTTGAGATAGACCGTGTGTGTGCACACAAGCGGGAGGGGGCAGAGGGAAGGAGAGACAGAATCCCAAGCAGGCTCTGCACCACCAGCGCAGGGCTAGATGTGGGGCTCAAACGTGTGAACCGTGAGATCATGACCTGATCCGAGATCGAGTTTGAGTCTGTCCCTTAACCACTGAGACACCCAGGCATGCCGAAGCACAGCTGATTTTGTGTGTTGACTTTGTATCCTGCAGCTTTGCTGAATTTGTTCATTCTAACAGGTGTGTGTGTGTGTGTGTGTGTGTGTGTGTTTGTGAAATTTTTCGAGTTTTCTACATCCAGGATCATCTGAAAACAGATAATTTTCCTTTTATAATTTGGGTGTCTTTTATTTTTCTTGTTTTTTATTTTCATTAAAATTTTTAAATGTTTATTTATTTTTGAGAAAGATGGAGAAATAGTGAGCAGAGGAGGGGCAGAGAGAGAAGGAGACACAGAATCTGTAGCAGGCTCCAGGCTCTGAGCTGTCAGCACAGAGTCCAGTGTGGGGCTTGAACCCACGAACCGTGAGATCATGACCTGAGCCGACGTCCGATGCTGTCTTTAACTGACTGAGCCACCCAGGTGCCCTTAATTGCTTTTTAAAAAATGTTTATTTTTGAGAGAAAGAAAACAAGTGGGGAAGGGGCAAAGAGAGGAGGACAGAATCTGAAGCAGGCTGCACACTGCAAGCAGACAGTCCGATGTGGGGCTAGAACTCATGAACTATGAGATCATGACCTGAGTCCAGGTCTGACATTTTAACAGTCGGAGCCACCCAGGCACGCACCCCTCTTGCTTAATTGTTTTGGGTAGGACTGCTGATACTATGTTGCATAGAAGTGGGGAGAGTGGGCATCCTTGCCTCATTCCTGATCTTTTTCTTTTTTCCAATGTTTATTTTTGAGAGACAGAGACAGAGCATGAGTGGGGGAGGGGCAGAGAGAGAGGGAGACACAGAATCTGAAGAATCTGAAGCAGGCTCCAGGCACCCAGCTGTTGGCACAGAGCTCGACAGGAGGCTCGAACCGTGAGATCATGACCTGAGCCGAAGTTTGACGCTTATCTGATTGAGCCACTCAGCCCCCCCCCCCCCCCCCCGCCTCATTCCTGATCTTAAAGGGAAAGTTTCAGTCTTTAACAGTAGGATATTAGCTGTGGGCTTTTCACTAGTGGCCTTTGTTTTGTTGACTTTCCTTCTATTCCTAGTTTGTTGAATGTTTTTATCATGAAAACGTGTTGAATTTTATCAAATGCTTTTTCTGCATCAGTTGAGATGATTATGAATTTTTTTGTCCTTCATTCAGTTTGGTGCATTGCAATGATTGATTTTCATATGTTGCACCAGCCTTGCATTCTAGGAATAAATCCCATTTGGTCATGGTGTATACTATGTTTAAGGTGCTATTGAATTTGGTTTGCTAGTATATTTTTAAGGATTTCTGTATTGGTGTTCATCAGGGATGTTGGTCTGAGGGTTTTCGTAGTGTCTGTCTGGCTTAATTTAACTTTTAAAATGTCGTTTACATGTTTTAGTCTTTAGGAAAGTTTTTTTTTTTTTTTTAACGTTTATTTATTTTTGAGACAGAGAGAGACAGAGCATGAACGGGGGGAGGGGCAGAGAGAGAGGGAGACACAGAATCAGAAACAGGCTCCAGGCTCTGAGCCATCAGCCCAGAGCCTGACGCGGGGCTCGAACTCACGGACCGCAAGATCGTGACCTGGCTGAAGTCGGACGCTTAACCAACTGCGCCACCCAGGCGCCCCTTTTTAGGAAAGTTTAAGGTTAGAATTTAAATAAATTTAGTTTACATATGTATGACTCTTCTGTCATTGTCATTGTGTAGAATTAACAAATGAAGAACCAACCTCTTAAATCTGAAATAAGAAATGGGAAGTATCCATACTGGTTTATAAACTTCATTGTGAAAGCATATTTGATTTCTGAACTTCCAATATAAATATAATTCAAGCCTATGAATTGTATACTGTGGGTGTTAGTAGAAAGGTTAGCAGTTTATATCAAGTGGATGCTAATGCTAGGTATTTTAACAGGTTGTTATCTAACCAGAAATAGAAGGCACAAAAAATATTAAATATGTAGCTTGTATGTTGTGTTTCCTGGTCATACTAAAATGACAATATTTTTGTGCTTACTAGTAGTAACTGAAAATTTACACTTTAGATTAAAATTTCCCATTATCCTCTATAGAGTGGTTTTGCTTGTTTACACTTTGCTTTTATTGTTGTTTGTTAACTGAATTGTTATCTTAGTTACAGTTGTATCTCCATATTCCTGTGACTTATTAATAAACACTCAGTATTTCATTTAGATACTTTTTTTGTACTACCTTGAATAAATAAATGAAAGTTTTGATATAATCCGAGAATATGTGAGATAAAAATGTGGATTTCCCTTGAAATCCAGGTAGGATTATCCTTATTTTCATTTACTTTGCTATCACATCTGCTTTGCTATCTGTTGCTTGAAATCTGCCAGTGAGCTAGTGGTGCCCAATGTGAAGTGGGTTTGATGGTGATAATGTACTGTGCTTATACTGTATACCATTTATAAGTATTTACACATGAATTTAGCTCATGGTTGTAAATTTGGTTTTCAGATCTAGATATTCATTTATATCAGCTAATTGGGTCTCACCTTTGAAATGTTGATAGCCACTACACCCAGTTGTAATTATCGCTGTTTATTCATGATGTCTTAACATACAGAAAGTTCTGTCAGTGGGGGCATATATATATTTTTAAATTAACTCAGTGTCGAAAGGTAGGTATGGTATTCTGGTATAAGTTAGATGAAGAGTGAGCATTGATAGTATTTTTAAAAATTACTCATGATTTAGCTATTGACCTTGGCAGACTGAGATAAGAGTTTAAGGTGATAGTTTATGGTAAAACAAATATTCTGTTTTGATGTTTAGCTTGATACTTATTTTGATATTTATCTGTTTTGATATTTATTTATAAAAGTCAACTGCAGCTTGTTAGGACACACTGGGGAATCAGCAGACTTGGAATTAGATAGTTGATACATGTCCAGTATATCAGGTATGATATGATATCCAGTGTCTAGCAGCAGCCAGTGCCGGTATGGTAGACAGATGGGAGGACGATGTGGCATTCAGATTAGGGCATCTGGAGAGACACAGAGATGCTGTTTTTAGGGTGGGTTTTGGGCAGGAATCCAGTTCATGGGATGGGGTTGGTAGATAATTTATAGCAAGAACAAAGCAGGGTATTGATCCTGGGATGACTCAGACACAGGGTACAACTGAGTACAGGGTGAAAGAGTAGTGGGTCTGCAGGAATAAAGCAGAAGCTTTTTCTTATCTCCCTCCCCTTCCCCTGCCAACACCCCCCCTCCCCCAACTGGTAGTACTCATTTGTTGCAAAGTTGAGGAGTGGCATGCTAGATTTTCTACAGAAATCAGAATCGATGGTCAAGATCTGGGGCAAGCAGAATATGTAGGTTGGGCCAGGTGATTCTAATTGTGTTTAGCACTGGAGTCATATTTGGAAGGTATTGGGGAATGTGGGTAGACAAGGAAACTAGCAAGATTGCTGAGCACCTACTATCACATACTTAAAAATAGGAGGGGAACAGGTGGATGTTTCCAGTTCTGTCTGGCTTTAGTTTCTGGCAATGTGTAGTGATAGCATATCTGTGTAGACTGTGCCCCAGCTTGCTCCTTCCCCTCTTCCTGAAGTAGAAGTTGTTTCTGAAGTGTCGTGGCATTGTGTTCAGTTTGTCTACTTATTTGAGAAAGTCCTTTTACTTCTGGCCTCCCTCTTTCCTTCTGTATATTGTTTTTTAAGTTTGTAAGGGCAGATACTTGACCTATCATACAGTTAGTTAGGAAATGTAGGTGGGGTCATTAATTCTCTGAAGTGCGCAGATTTCTTCTAGTCCTACCGTTTCCAGATTACCTTTTCCTGTGCTAAAGCAGGTGCTTTCAGTAGAAATTCTTAAGGACTCCATCTAGGTTTATGGAAACGAAAATATATTTGCAAATGATACACGTGGTAGCTACGATATGAGTATGCTATCAAGAAATGTTTTGGTTGAAGTTTTGTTACTGGTCTGGGTGTACATGATCATTGCTTGATTTGTCATGCTTTACACCTTGTCATCTCCTTAGAAGACTATAGCAGAAATTGGGGAGATAAACAGAGGGAAGAAAAACATCTTTTTGAGCAAGGAGAAATCTTTTTTTAAGAAGGTTATTAATCATTAAAGGGACAGTAGATTTTCTTCTTTTGAAGGTAAGTATTTACGATTAGCAGTTTTTTGGTGAGCTTTTCATTTCTTGCCCTATGTACTCAAAGTTGCCACGTATCATTTGACATAAGGAATGATAATAACTTTCCTATTTTGATTAAGTGTTCTGCTGCAGGAACTAGTTTACCTTTTAACATTCATGACCTCAACCTAAATGATAGACTCCTGCCAGTTGGCTTCTAAGAAAGTAGATAGGCCAATAAAAGCATACCTATGTTCATAAAGTTTTTGGGGGTGCCTGGGTGGCTCAATTGGTTAAGCGTCGGACTCTTGATTTTGGCTTGGGCCATGATCTCATGGTTTGAGTTTCAGCCCTGTGTGGGGGCTCCGCCCTGGCAGTTTGGACCCTGCTTGGGATCATCTTTCTGCCTCTCTCTTTGCCCCATCCCCCCTCAAAATAAATACATAAACTTTAAAAAAATATACAAAAAGTTTTTGTTCCCTGCTAACCTTGAGTAGATGAACATGGTAATGATCATTTTATGTGAGCGCTTGGATGGCTCGGTTGGTGGAGCATGCGACTCTTGATCTCAGGGGTCGTGAATTTGAGCCCCACATCGGGAGTAGAGATTACTTTTTAAAAAATCATTTTGTGATAGAACTCGGATTTTTGTAAATACTTTGAGATTATGGACCCGAAATATGAATAAATCAGCAGAGATAGTTTTGTAATTCCTCAGATAGTTCAGATTTTAAAAGATGACATTAAAAAAATACATCTCCACCTACATAATTTACTTTTTCCATACTAACAATAAAATTGTGAGTTAAAAATGTGAAAATCACCTATATTGTCACCATCCTGATGGTTTTTTTTTTCTCAACGTTTTTATTTATTTTTGGGACAGAGAGAGACAGAGCATGAACGGGCGAGGGGCAGAGAGAGAGGGAAACACAGAATCGGAAACAGGCTCCAGGCTCCGAGCCATCAGCCCAGAGCCCGATGCGGGGCTCGAACTCACGGACCGCGAGATCGTGACCTGACTGAAGTCGGTCGCTTAACCGACTGCGCCACCCAGGCGCCCCAATCCTGATGGTTTTTTTGAATGTTTATTTTTTTTGAGAGCGGGAGTGTGCCTGCACACCTGCGCAGCACAGGCAAGGGAGTAGCAGAACATGGAGAGAGAGAATCCCAAGCAGGTTCCCCACTGTTGGGGCAGAGCCCAGAGCTGTCAGTGCAGAGCCTGACACAGGGCTCAAGCTCAGGAACTGTGAGATCATGACCTGAGCCAGAATCAAGAGTTGGATGCTTAACCAACTGAGCCACAGGCATCCCACCACCCTATGTTAACTGTTCTCCTTTGCTGCTGCTTTTTTGTTGTTGTTAATATTGCATCCATTGATAGAGGGCTTTGATGTATCAAACTTTACCCATGTTGCTACACAGTCATCATAAATAGTTGTAGAGAATGAATGTTACATTATTTGTGTTTTTGTACCGTAAGTTAATAAATGGCTGGACATTTAGGTTGTTCCTACTTGTAAGTGTTTATATTATAGTGATGGTGGCATTTCAGAGGGTTATGTGTATTTCTTAGATGTGATTCTTAGAGAAGGATGTAATCCTTTTGAGAAGAGTGTTAAGATAATAGATTAGCATGTTTGTATGTGCTGAATTTGCTGGCCTTTAGCAGCTGAATATTTCTCCATTTTTAGGGACATAACACACCTAGTCATTTTAAATGCTCCCCTCACTCCCTAACAATACGTGGATTCTGAGGGACCTTGTTAGTGATGGCTCTCTGTTTTGGAGCTTTTTACTTTCTGTTTTGAGACCACTTGGGATTTGAGTTAAAAGAACTTTGAGGGGCGCCTGGGTGGCGCAGTCCGTTAAGCGTCCGACTTCAGCCAGGTCACGATCTCGCGGTCCGTGAGTTCGAGCCCCGCGTCGGGCTCTGGGCTGATGGCTCGGAGCCTGGAGCCTGTTTCCGATTCTGTGTCTCCCTCTCTCTGCCCCTCCCCCGTTCATGCTCTGTCTCTCTCTGTCCCAAAAATAAATAAATGTTAAAAAAAAAAAAAAAAAAGAACTTTGAAACAATTCTTTTACCAAAAAATCAAAATTACTCTAAGATTTTTAAACAGTATCATAGGAAAACATGTTTTTTGTATATTTTTACTTTTTTTGGGGGGGGTAATTTTAATGAATTTATTAGCAGGTGATTCAAAGTTAATTATGCAAACATAATGACATTTTTTGTATATTTGTGTTTGTATGTTCTAGTTATAGGAGTCTAACAGGTTTTCACAAGTGAGGGAAGATTTTGTTATTGAGTGAATTTAACATGGAATGTAAATTTTGAATAATAGGCCATAAACATGTATTTATTATAGATAACTTGAAAAAGCTATGGTGATCAAGTTTTAGCTTTTAGATCTTTGTTTATATCAAAAGAAGTGCTACTGAGAGCATTTACTTGAATTTAATGTATAGAATTGAAAATATATAATCACCTATTACCTTTTATTCTAATAATTATGTGTGAATGTATTTAACAAACCTTTAATGGCAGGATACTAATACACTTGAGCTTAAGGAAATGGTTTTACTTTAGAGTATATTCAAACTGTCTACAAATGTGTTACTTAGTTTTCAGTAAGGAGAAACAGAAGCTAATTGTTATTGTATGTATTTTTTTCTTAAAAGGAACATAGTGATTAAGAGCTAAAGCAAATTTCATTTTTGTGAATTATCTTCCAAAGCTTTTGGAATGTTAACTCTTTTATAGTAGTTGCAGAGAATTTGTACATGTGATAAGAATCAGTTTTTCCTTGACACTAGGTGAGAGCTCCACCTTGTGATCTTTGAGCATATTTTTTAAAAAATTAGTAACCTATAGTAGGCCAGAAATGGTGTGATACGTTTGATCATCAGACTCTTACTTTTATTTGAGCATTACATATTCTTACAGTTTTGGGTTTTCCAACTTGGGACAAATGTTATTAAGTCTATTTAAAGACTTTGTTTATAAGTTTTTTAATGTAAGTCTTTGGGGGAAGCAACTGTATTTATATACAGCTGTAGACATTTAAAATAAAAAAATTTATAGCCCTTTCTACTGATAAAAGTTTATATTCTTAAAAAAACCCAGTGCTAATTTACCCATTAATTCCCCCTCCCCTTAAAGAAGTACAAAGCAGCTTTAATATGTATAATGTTTTGAGCTATGAAGAACTGTTTTGGTGGCAAATTGGTTATTTTGATAGTGATTAAAATAGCAAAGACTCAGATACAGGCAATTTGGTATTTATGCTTAATAATATTAGGTGGCAGTATAGGTAGGTGCCTTCTTGTAGAAATATATTTTCATGTTTATTGGTACAGGTAGTTCCATAAGGGTAAGGATCTCTCCTGTTCACCACTGTGCGCCCCAGTGCGCAGCACTGCATTTGGCATATGGTATAGATACCTTTAATTGGTTGGATGGATTTTTAATAATTAGAAACTTATTAGAACAAATGTTTAACCAGGATAGGGAGTTGGCGAGTTTAATAATTTTTTCCTAAATCTATTAGACCTTGTCATGGTATTTCTTTTTAAAATACAACTTGTAGGGGCGCCTGGGTGGCTTAGTCGGTTTAGCATCCAACTTCATCTCAGGTCATGATCTCATGGTTTGGGAGTTCGAGTCTCGCATCTGGCTCTGTGCTGTGTTGACAACTCAGAGCCTGGAGCCTGCTTCAGATTTTGTCTCTCTCTCTCTCTCTCTCTCTCTCTCTCTGCCCCTTCCCTGCTCGCACGCTCTCTCTCTCCCTCCTTCCCTCCCTCCCCCCCTCTCTCTCTCTCAAAAATAAACATTAAAAAATTAAAAAAAAATTTTTTTTCAACGTTTATTTATTTTTGGGACAGAGAGAGACAGAGCATGAACGGGGGAGGGGCAGAGAGAGAGGGAGACACAGAATCGGAAGCAGGCTCCAGGCTCTGAGCCATCAGCCCAGAGCCTGACGCGGGGCTCGAACTCACGGACCGTGAGATCGTGACCTGGCTGAAGTCGGACGCTTAACCGACTGCGCCACCCAGGCGCCCCTAAAAAATTTTTTAAGTACAACTTGTCTGAGACACTTAACATCTTCATAAATTCCATTTTTCCTTAGTGTTTGCTGTGGTTTCTAATTACCAAATCCATGTTAGTATAGCCCTGTATACTGAATAAATTAATTTGACCTGGCAAAACTTGTACACTAGAACTTTGTGCTATTTAGAGGAATGTGGTAAGTGTATCATATAATGCTTATTTTATTTAGTGTTCTCTGCTTTTCAGAGCTGATGCATTCTTTATATCCCTTAGGAGAATATATTTATGAACTACTTTTAAAAACTGTGTATTTAAGGAATGCATCAAGTTTGGTTTTACAAAGTGCTTGGGGGAGGGCTGAGGACATTGCAGGTAGGCAGACAGAACAAGCACTTCATTTCCATCTTGCCATCTAGATTGCCTGGTTAATGTTGGTTAGAACTTATTAGCTCTATACTTCTCCAACTCCTTTATAAAAAACAAAATTGTTTCTTAAGAAGTAATTTTTTTTTTAATAAGTTGGGATTTTTAGGAGGCTAGAGTGCATCCTACGTGTGATGGCAAGCATCAGAGTTCTGGTGTGCTACTTAGATAATTCCTTAGGTTACAATAAGAATAAAACCAAATTAACAATTTAGTGGTTTTAGAGGAGAACAATCCTGGGACCATGATTTAGTGCAATGAGAAGACCATACTAACGGTCATACCCAAATAAAGATTTTACAATATGAGTACTCTTCAGAAAAAAAGATCAACTCAGAGTGGCAGTATAGACAACCCCTGATTATTCAGGGCTTGATTTGTGGATTACTCATTCTTCTTGTTTCTCTTATTACCTCATTATTTTGCTGTTCATAGTAGCTTCATTAGAGTGAGCTAGGAAATGTAGTGTTTTGAATTTCTATTAATTGCATATTACTAGCCATTTATGATTTTTAGAGACTTAAAATTAATGGAAAAATATGGGGCACCTGGCTGGCTCTGGTTGGCAGAACATGCGACTGTTGATCTCAGGGTTTCAGCCCCACTTTGGGTGTAGAGATTACTTTAAAAAAAATCTTAAAATTAATGGAAAAATTGAATTATCAGTTTCTTGTATAATGTCGTATTTATTGGGAGAGATCATTAGAAGTTAATCAGTATGCAGTATTTTAGCATTATTATTTTTGGGGAGCATAGAGAGTGCATGTGTGTGTGCGAGCGGGGGAAGGGCAGAGAGAGGAGAGAGAAAATCCCAAGCAGGCTCCATGCTCAACACAGAGCTCAATGCGGGACTGAATCTCACAACCCTGGGATGGTGACCTGAGCCAAAATCAACAGGTGGACACGTAACAGACTGAGTCATCCAGGTGCCCCATAATGTTTATTATTAATTAGATATATTTAGTCTTATCTGCTTTTTCTTTAGGTGGCCATCAAGTACTGGATTCACATGGAAATAAAAGAAAAACATAAGAAAATTATAAAAGAAAGTTACACACAAGATTAAGAGCTTCAGACCCAGCCTATTTTTTCTTTTTTGTTATAGACAGACTTATCATTTACTTTTAGATCATTTTCTCATTTAGGATCTGCATCTTTGACCTTCAAAATTAGAAATAATATCCCTCCTATGGCCAAACTAAACTTATTTTGGTCACAAATGGCATCATCTGTTGTCTACATGACATTATTGGTATTTAAATTGATTGTTAAGTTCCTTGAGGGAATAGATCAGAGCTAACATTTTTTCCCCTTCTCTTTTCAACACAGTGTGGTATTATCATGACATTATTTATTAATAAGCAAGACTTTGGGCTGCTTCTTTTATTATAGAAGAACCTGCCTTTTTTTTTTTTTTTAAGGTAGGCTCTATGCCTAACATGGGGCTTGAACTCATGACCCTGAGATCAAGAGTTGCATGCTCTACAGACTAGGCCAGTCGGCACTGCTGGCTAGCTCCTTTTAACTGTACGGTACATCATCAGCAAAAAGCTGCAGAATTTTTAGGCATCTTGTATTATGGTTTTAAACTTGTCATAAAGATTTTAGGACCAGTAAGAGTCATATCCTGTTCCTAGTTAGGGCATACATCTCTTTAAGCCAGGCTAGAGAATCATAACAAATTTTAGTTATTTAAACCAGAACATTTATTTGTAACTTATTATTGAAATCCTTAAGATGAAACAGATGCTGCAGCATCTGCCCTCTTGGGTTTAAGTGTTGTTCTTTCACGGAATCCATGCTGGAATCTGCAGTATACAATTTTTAGGTGCCTCATTTGATCAGTCCCAGTGGTGTTTCATCTTTTAGCCTTGGCACTCCAGTTATACTTTCTCTTCCCCTTGGCAGGATTATTTGTTACAGGTTGGCTTTTTTTTTTAAATTTAAATTTCTTAAAAATATGTATTTATTTTTGGGAGACAGAGAGACAGAGTGCAGGCAGGGTAGGAGCAGAGAGAGAGGGAGGCATAGAGCCTGACGTTAGGCTCAAACCCATGAAGCATGGGATCATGACCTGGGCCAAAGTCGGACACTTAACCTACTGAGCCACCCAGGCGCCCCACCACAGGTTGACTTCTGAAGGTGGTAGGCCGTGGAGCCATGGTGGCGGCACAATGTGTGCGTCTTATTGCCACACTTTCCAAATGATTACGTCCCCTTCATCATCTCGTTTCTGTGGCCGAGACCAAGGAGAGAATCATAACAAAATTTAAAAATAATTGTCTGTAATACAGTGTTTTTTCTTTGTAACTGTTGTTGCTACGGTGGGGCTACATCTGTTTATAACAAATCCACATCTAGAAAAAGCAGTCAAATGCAAGGGGAAAAAAATCCTTATTTACTAAAGGACAGTAGCAGGCACTGGGAAATTTAGTTTTTGTTTTGTTTTGTTTTGTTTTGTTTTTGTTTGTTTTAAGATTTTAAGTAATCTCTATACCAGAACTTACAACCTGGAGATCAAGAGTTACATGCTCTACCAACTGAGCCAGCCAGGTGCCCTGGAGATCTAGTTTTTGAGTATGGATATCTTTCCCAATATTTTTCATTTGTTTGTAATAAATATGGCATCCCTTCCCTTAAAGGAATTGTTTGTCTTAGAAGAAAGAAGCAAACCATCATTTTACCCACGTAAATATATGAATATATTTCTGACATTGGGGTGTTCCAGAAGATGATAAAGAAATGATAGCAGCTCCAGAAATACCAACTGATTTTAATCTACTACAGTAAGTATATTATGAAAATTTTTAAATACTTGCTTTTTCCACGAAATGGGAAGGATAGTATATTAATTTCAGTTAAAGTTAGTTCAGAAGATCTAACATATAAGATAGAAGATAAGCATGTAACTTTGAAACAGTTTATATCAGTGCTGGTTTGTCTCTGTAACAGCAATTCCATGGTTTTCTGTACTATGTGTTAAATTTATTTTTTACTTTATTATTTTGCCGTGCGATTCTTTGAATCTGTACTTGGTTTTACAGTAGCAAACTGTTTGAGGGAGTGCTGTGAAATTCTTAAAAAGTACAGTGTTCTCATTAGTAAGGAATATGTACCATGTAGTAGCATTTAGGATGTAATATCAGATTTTTGTTACAAAATCCAATGATAATAGGATAAAACAAATCTGGGAGGGTAGGATATACTCTTCATATTTTTTTCCAGAAACAAATTACATGCTTAGTGGTCCATAAAGTAACTTCAACGTAGGTATTTTCTTTTACCCTTGTTCTAAAAGCTACCTATACTCCTTATTCAACTTTTATTCTAACTACTTTTTAGTATTTGATGTAGGAAGGAATTTGAGCGACTGTATGTAATAGTAGTTTTCACACTAAGCTGCAGTTTCCTGAGGTGCCTCAGTGAAAAGTGAAACTTTAAACTGCCTTTGGATCCCTTTAACTTTACACACATATACACCATAGTATATTTGCTGTTGGAATTTTTATAAGACTTGATTTGAAAATAGTTTGGTTGCTAAAAATTGTGAAAACATTAGATAGATACCTTTGTACATAATGGTTGCCCGTGTCTACTTTTGATGCTGTATAGATTTTCATGTTTATTTATAAAAATTACAAATTTTTAATTTTAATTTTATTTTAGAGAGAGAAAGGGGGATCGCAAGCAGGGGAGAGGGGCAGAGGGAGGGAGAGAGAATCTTAAGCAGGCTCCATGCTCTGCGTGGAGCCAGACTCAGGGCTTCATCCCACAACCGTGGGATCATGACCTGAGCTGAAATCAAGAGTTGGATGCTCAACCGACTGAGCCACCCAGGTGCTCCTAGGTTTTCATTTTTGAAATAACTTTATTATTTTCAGTGGAGACTATGGGGGGGTCTACTGGGATGTTGCCAATATTTCAAAGTACGTTTTTTTTTTTTTTTTTTAAATTTTTTTTTTTCAACGTTTATTTATTTTTGGGACAGAGAGAGACAGAGCATGAACGGGGGAGGGGCAGAGAGAGAGGGAGACACAGAATGGGAAACAGGCTCCAGGCTCTGAGCCATCAGCCCAGAGCCTGACGCGGGGCTCGAACTCACAGACCGTGAGATCGTGACCTGGCTGAAGTCGGACGCTTAACCGACTGCGCCACCCAGGCGCCCCTCAAAGTACGTTTTTTAATGTGACTTCAATCCCAGTGTTTATTAATTCTATTTTAAGATTCTTGAGGGACATTTCTTATTTTTGTTTGAGGGAGGATATGGGATAGTCTTAGGAAAAAATAATTTTTGGTTTGACTATTGTAAAATTGGGAAATTTCTTAAATTGTTAATTAATATTGGAGCC
Source organism: Lynx canadensis (assembly GCF_007474595.2). NCBI lineage: Eukaryota > Metazoa > Chordata > Mammalia > Carnivora > Felidae > Lynx > Lynx canadensis. The sequence goes on from NC_044321.2 coordinate 99,094,676, forward strand.
AGTTAAGACTGTTTATATTATAGGGGCATCTGAGTAACTCAGTCGGTTGAGCATCCGACTTCGGCTCAGGTCATGATCTCGCAGTCTTTGAGTTCAAGCCCCGGGTCAGGCTCTGTGCTGACAGCTCAGAGCCTGGAGCCTGCTTCAGATTCTGTGCCTCCCTCTCTCTGCCCCTCTCCCACTCACACTCTCTCTCAAAAATGAATAAACGTAAAAAAAATTTAAAAAAAAAAGACTGTTCATATTATAAACTAGACTACTATTAGAATATCTCAAGTAATTAAGGACTGAAATAGGATAATGGATAAGTGGGAATTGTTGTGGAGGTAGAATAGCACTATTTGGTGGGGGATGAGATGGGAGCCAGGGTAAAGAGAAAGGAGTGGGTGGTTCAGTCATATGATAGATGACTCATGAAATTTCAAGCCACTAAAAGGTTAACCTCGTATGCTCCATAAACATACTAGCATAGGCTATTTTACCTAGGATAGGTGGTGGTGTTCTTTTGATCTTAAAAGCAGAGGAAAACACTGGAGGAAGACAGACTTTCAAGAATATTTTTTCTCTGGTTGGGGATATTTTAGACTCTTATCCTGATTACTCCAGATTTCTTCATAAGGTTTTCCAGTTTGTAATCAAACCTCTAGTGGCTCATTCTTTTTAGTTGGGATAGCCTGGAGATGAGGATTAGGAGTGTAATTGAGCCTGTGATTACTCTGTGGCCATTGGAATATTGTGAAGACTAGTTATTGTTTGCAGACATACTGCAGTTCCTGAGCTCTCTAAGAGAGATGGTGTCCCACAGATGTCTTGGGAAGGAAGAAGTATTATTTATATTCAGCAGATCCTTAAAAACATTTTTTTTTGCAAGACCATATAGGTATGTGGGGAGAATATTGATGACAACAATCTTCCTAAGATGTAACAGGCATTAGTTTTTCAGGGTTAATATTATAGTAGTCGTTTAGGTTTTGGTGCATTAACTCTGGGAAATGGTATTTATTATAAGCCCTTTCCTCACAGCATTATAGGAGATAGTTAAGATTGCCACTATCTTCAGTACATTGTTTAAATTACTTTGTATCTGAGTGCTATAAATAGTAATTTTTTTCCCTGCTAGCACCTTAACCATTATTATACGTATGTAAAGTATTCCTACCTCATAGCCTCCGGACAACTGGTTATTGTGGCAATAAAAATGGAAATAAAAGAAATCTAGTTAGAGAAGACTAGCTTTAGAAAGATAGCTTTAAATTTTGATTGCATTTATTTTAAGCAAAACTGGTACGAGGTTTACATATTTGGAGTGGCAGACTTTTATCTTTTATGGGTGTGGCTCAATCCTAAAATCCATTATGACCCAAATTCCAAGTATGCCTTGGCTTAAGCATTTAAATGAGATTATGTTAGTACTATTTAGATACAGAGACACATATTTACATATATATGAAGCATTACACATATGTATTTAAATTAGTCTTCTTCCTCTTGTGTATGAAAATCCAGATAATACAAAACACCCCACCTTCTCCAAAATAAAGGACAACTTTACTTCTTGTACGAGAATGAAGAGACTTGAGAGATTTCATTCTTTCTTGCATATACATTGTTTGTAGATGAGAAGATTGAGAGATTGTCACTTGTTTAAGATCACACAGTTTCTTAGTACTAGAATCAGTTCTCCTGACTATATAGCTTACCACCTCTTTATTTCAAAAAGGATTTTGATCAATTAGCACACCTGTATTTCAAATGGTTTAGTTTGTAAAAATGTTTTATATATACCTTTCAGAAATACATGTTTTGTATAGTTATATTTAGATATACAAATATTTTTTGAGTGAGAGAGGAGTGGTCAGAGGATCCTTAATATTGCTAAAATTCCCTAATATTAAGTTCATCTAGTTCTTAGTGTTAAAATACAGTTTTCTGAGCACAATGGTGTTTCAATCAGAAAATGAAACCAGCCATTACAATAGAACACAATTCCTAGGGTTAAAATTTTGAGAACCATTGGTTTTGTTTTTGTATTTTGGTTAAAATTAACAAAATAAAAAAATGTTTAGATATTTGTGTTTTAGATTATTGTTTTTGTAGTTATGTAATTTTATGTTTGGGAATGTGCTGTGGTATGATGCTTTGGGGAAGCATCTTCATTATATTTAATGAATAAGAATTAATTGAAAATAATTAATTGAAAAGAATAAATCAAACCTTTCTGTTAGAAAATATGGCAAAAATTATTAACTCCACCAATGTTTTTTAAAAAAGTTTTATTTATTTTTGAGAGACAGTGCGCAAGTGAGGGAGGGGCAGAGAGAGAGTGGGACACAGGATCTGAAGTGGGCTCTGCGCTGAGAACATTGAGCCTGAGGTGGGCCTCCAACTCACAAGCTGTGAGATCATGTCTTGAGCTGAAGTCAGATGCTCAACTGACCGAGCCACCTAGGTGCCCTAAATTCCACCTGTATTTCTAAGGAAATGTTTTTGTTGTTTTTTTAAAGTTTATTTATTTATTTTGAGAGAGAACATGCATGCTGGAGGGGCAGAGATGGAGGGAAGGAGAGAATCCCAAACAGGCTCCCTGCTGTCAGCACAGAGCCCGATGTGGGACTCGATCCAGTGAACCATGAGATCATGACCTGAGCCGAGATCAAGAGATCAGATACTTAACCGACTGAGCCACTTAGATGCCCCTATAAGGAAAGTTTTAAATAATTGCTTATCTTTCTGTCACAGGGAGTCAGAAACACATTTTTCTTCTGACACAGATTTTGAAGACATTGAAGGAAAAAACCAAAAGCAAGGCAAAGGAAAGGTATGTACAGACTATAACTTTATTTTGGTTCTTAAGGTCATTTGTACACACACACACACACACACACACACACACACACACACACACAAATATATAGTTTTAGTTGTATCTCAGATATTCTGTTTTTTTTTTTTAATTTATTTATTTTGAAAAAGAAAAAGGCAGGGAGAGAGAATCTCAAGGAGGATCTGCACTGTCAATGTGGAGTATGATGCAGGGCTTGAACTCATGAGCCATGAGATCATGACCTGAGTCCAAATCAAGAGTCAGACTGACTGACTCTTGCAGCCCCAGTCAGGTAGATATTCTCTTTTAAAAATGCTTTTTTCCTGGATTGGTGTGGTAAACCTTCTGAACACATATGGTTTCTTTGGCTTCTAGGCCAAATATCTTTTTTTTTTTTTTTTGAGAGAGAAAATAAAAAGGGCAGCACAAGCAGGGAAGGGGCAGAGAGAGGGAGGGAGAGAGGGAGAGAGAGAATGAGAATCCCAAACAGGCTCTGTGCCATCAATGCAGAGCCCAATGCAGGACCTGATCCATGAACCATGGATCAAGAGTTGGGTGCTTAAAATCAAGAGTTGAATGCTTAACTGACTTAGTCACCGAGGTGCCCCTGGGTCAAATATCTTTTGATTATCTATTTCCACTACTGTAAAGTTGAAATTAATAACACATCATTGTTTCTTTTTTTAAAAAAAATTTATTAAGTTTTTAATTTTAATTCTAGTATAGTTAACATACAGTATTACATTAGTTTTAGGTGTCAGTATGGTGATTCAATAATTTTATACATTACTCAGTGCTCGTCATGGTAAATGTACTCTTTAATCCCCATTGCCTATTTCACCCATCCCTCCACATACCTCCCCTGTGGTAACCATCAGTTTGTTCTCTATGGTTACGAAGAGTCAGTTTCTTGGTTTGTCTCTCTCTTTTTCATTTGTTCACTTGTTTCTTAAATTCCATATAGGAGTCAAATCATATGGTATTTGTCTTTCTCTGACAGACTTATTTCACTTAGCATTATACTCTCTAGCTCCATCTATGTTGTTGCAAATGCAAGATTCCATTCTTTTTTATGGCTGAGTAATATTCCATTGTATGTACACGCTACATTGTCTTTATCCATTCGTCTATTGATGGACATCTGTTGATGTGCTGCTTCCATAATTTGGCTATTGCAAATAATACTGCAGTAAACATAGAGGTGCATATATCGTTTTGAATTAGTGTTTTTGTGTTCTTTGGGTAAGTACCCAAATCGTTAGTGTGATTACTGGATCATAGGGTAGATCTAGCTTTAGTTTTTTGAGAAACTTACATACTGTTTTCCACAGTGGCTGCACCAGTTTGCCTTCCCACCAACAGTACACGAGGGCTCCTTTTTCTGTACATCCTTGCCAACACTTGTTTCCATTTCTAATAGATTCTTTTGTAAAGCACAGTATGCTAAACACAATGTAATATTTTGTTGGCTTTACACATGAGTAGTCAAATATAAAGCAAAGCAATAAGATGTTCTATTCTAAAGATGTAACCTATAACCAGTTCAAGTCTAATAGGTTACAGTTGACAAGAGTTTCACTCTTTATAAATAATGCCAAGGATAAAAACTAACAAAGTAAGGTTCTGAGTCAATAGAATGCAAGTTTAGAATATGAGTAGTTAGCCTGAGGGCTCTGGACAACTGAATGGGTGAATTATTTTGATGATTTGGAAATACACTTGACCCTGTGCATGTGTGTGAATACATTGTACAAAGCTGATTCATTTTTGTTAACCATTTTCTTTCCCAAAATGAATTTTGGATTTATATTTTCTTATGACATATTTACTTAAAGTCTAAATAACAGAAATGTAAAATGAACAAAGTAACATTTCCCTATAAACGTATCATACAGAAGTAATGTATTATTTAAACATTTTGATGAACATACTTTTTTTATACATATACCTGTCTATAAACCTGCACGTAGAATTTTACTTAAATGGGTTTATACTATGCAGACTGCTTAATTTGCTTTTAAAACTCAATAGTATGTTGTCAGCAGCTTTCCTATCAGTGAATTTTTGCTGTAATTTCTAATGTTGTCAAGGCATCACATTTTATGTATGGAATATAATTTATTTAACTAGTCCTTGGAATATATTTTTAGAGTTCACATAATCCATGTTTCATAATTTCATATGCTTTTTTAGTCTGTTAAAAAGTGGAAGTTTTGAGACAGAAAAAGTGTGAATGAATAAAATGTTAACTCAGAACTATCCAAAGACAACTATAATTCTAGTGGGTAGTTTATGGTTTATTCATTATAAATCCATGTTTTCTTGTTCCACAAATATCTTGCAAAACTAAAAATCTGCTTTTGACTTTGATTTCATTTACAAGGTGGGATAAGACTAACAGTGGCATCTGAATAGAGGACTCCCCAAAGTTACTGTGCCACAGGTTAACTTTATATGAGCCACTGCTATGAGTGAGGTGTTAGGGGTCAGGTCAAGGATTTATTATAATAGTAACTTATGTTTTTTTTTTTTTTAAGTTTATTTATTTTGAGAGAGAGAATACATGCGAGGGAGGGAGGGGCAGAGAGGTGGGGAGAGAATACCTCAGATTCTGTCAGCACAGAGTCTGATGTGGGGCTCGATCTCGAACTGTGAGATGATGACCTGAGCTGAAATCAGGAGTCAGATGCTTAACTGACTGAGCCACCCAGTCGCCCTGGTAACTACGTTTTGACACTATACTATGTATATCCCAAGCACTATGCTAATAATAATGTTTGTTTAACTAATTTAATATTTGAACCACCCTGTGGATTAGAAATCTTCCTTATTTTTATAGATAGGAAACTGTGGTCCAGAGAAGTCCAGTGCTTAAAGGATTTGAGCCCACATGTTGAAAGATGGTGCTCTTAATCCGCTGTAGTATGCTAGCTCATAGTCTTTCTTTAGAGATGTTTTTCATCTAGAAGATTGTACCCAGGTTAGCATGTTTATTTCTTGTACTTCCTGTGTTATCATTCCTTGCATGTTGTTTTCTAGCATAGCATATTCTTTGAACCGTTTTAATGGTACTAATTAGTTTTCCATACCAACAGGGAGTATTGAAGCATGTGATAGACAGATTGCAAATATATAGTTCCGTTTAATTAACATTAACATTTTATACTTTTCTAGTGTACTCCCAGTAGTTGATTTTTTCTTTCACCCTTATCTGAAATCCTTCTACTGGGGACAATAACCTTTCATTCTACAATTAGTAATTAATGACTTAGTTTCACAAAGGCTGCGTCTCATTAAGAAAATAATGTAAGTTAACAAGTAATATATTTCAGTTGTTAGGAAGGAGTTTGAAGTAGTTATTATGAGTAGGGTGGTTTTGGACTCTTGAGGAAGGACCCTCTATGGAACAAAGTATAGACCCATACGGGCTGTCAGCAGAAATACATTTGTAGACCTGGCGGTAGATTGGGGGTTTGTAAACTATGACCTGTTTTTATACTGCCCATGAGCTAAGAATGGCTTTTATATTTTTAAAGGGTTATAAAAATAAACAAAGAACATGTGACAGAGATGGAATGTGGCTTGCAAAGCTTGAAATATTTACTGTCTGGTATTGTACAGAAAGTTTGCCGATCCTTGCTCTAGATCATAGAAACGTGTAGGTTGAAAAGAGACCTAGAAATCATCTATTCTAATCTGTAAAGATTTAATACAACTTTGACATTTTAGAAATGAGGACTCTGAGTTAGGGAATGACTTGCTTTTCTATAACAAGGTATAAAGGCCGTGGGAGGTATTTTATAACTGAGGCATGTAGGCAACCTTTTCACTGATTTATGAAGCCCCCAACCCCCCAATATTGACAGCTTCCTTATAAAGGTCCTTTGTTTCCCTAGTGTTCATTAACTGAATTTTCATGATAAATAAGTGTTGAGCTATCACCAGTTGTACAGAGGAACATGATTTTTTAAATTTGAATTTGCCTTCACTTATCCAGAATGAGAATGAGGTTGATACACCTGTTCATCCTTTTTAGAATTCCTTTGTCAGTCCGCCACAATAATTTGTAAGACTAACAATAGAATTTAAAAGTTTGAACTAAATATGAGCTACTTACTTGATGAGGTGTTTTGTTATTCTTGCTGCCCACTCTAGTCTGCACCCTAAAGTATGCAACCCTATGAGTAGGCACAGTTTTATCCTCACTTTACCAATGAGAAAGTCTGCAGCACAGTGTGGTTAAGTAACTTGCCCAATATCACTCAGCTGATAGAAGTAAGAATTTGGACCTATGCAGTCTGTCAGTCTGCAGAGACTGTGCTCCTAACTGCAACCTCATGTGAGGTGTCCGATAGGATAAGTAAACAAAATGATACCACAAAGAGGCTGTCTCAACATATGTGTATGGCACTCCTCTTTAGGTCAGGTTTAGGCATGTTACAATTATGTACCCTATTAACTGCTTCTGCCGAAGCTTTGTTTTGAATTTTCAAGGATAATGATATAACTTACCCAACTTGTATTTTTATGCAGACTTGTAAAAAAGGCAAAAAGGGCCCAGGAGAAAAGGGCAAAAGTGGAAATGGAGGAGGAAAACCTCCTTCTGGTCCAAACCGAATGAATGGTCATCACCAACAGAATGGAGTGGAAAACATGATGTTGTTTGAAGTTGTTAAAATGGGCAAGAGTGCTATGCAGGTAATGTTTATCGTATTCTTCCCAGTTCATTTGTACATTTTAAACTTTAGTGAGTTATATGAAATGCTGGAGATTTTGAATTGCATTTAAAAAATTTCTAACACTGCTTATTAGAAAAAAGCAATAAAGTCATCAAAACTAGGGATCTGTCCATTCAGACATAAGACCTTTAAGCTGTGTCTTGTCATTTTCTACTGCATTATTTTGTTTTCATGGTATATAATAAATAATTCTTTGCTCAAAAAATATGCTGATGTAAACTATGAGGTTTTAATTTCCCCTGAATTTATGTGTCTACCATTAAAATATGAAGTCCTTTGCCCATATAGAATTCTTGGTTGAGTGACCTAATATAATCACCATCCACTTTAGTGAATTGAATTATGTTGATCACTGTTATCTATTACACATTTTATTACTTGTGCTGTTTCTTAGCAGAAGAGTAAAAAGTGAGAGTCATATCCATGTCAGGTCATCCTAATTTTGTTTCTTCTGCATGATTTTGTGACGAGAAGAATTTAGGCTTTACATTGGAGACTAAACCTGTACTGTTTTAAAAAATTGAATAAACACTATACCCAAAGAAAATACATGCTTAATAAGGTTATTATTTACTTTATAAAAGCTACAAGGAATCATTTTCAGAGAATTAATTTTAATCAAAAAAAAGTACACATGGATTGATTTTGGAGAACTAGCCATTTAAGCTTTGTGTTATTAAAAAGTAAATATAATTCTTGTTTATAAATATGGACTTAATATGTATGGTTTTGTAAGTAAATTTTAAGTATCAATTAGGACTAATAAACAGCATTTTTACATGTATAGTAAAAATTGTGTGAGCTGTTACCAGTTGTACAGAGGAACATGATTTTTTAAATTTGAATTTGCCTTCACTTATTCATCTATGGTTTGCTTTTTATATAGTTGTGATGAGGGTATGGATTTTATTTCTTTAATGTTTTAAATGACTATTTCATATATACATTTGATATTTTAAAAAATAATATCTTAATTATATTACGGTGCTTGGTTTACTTAGTCGTTCCCTAATTTAAAAAGTTATCCCCCTCTCTGTTGTTCCCATGGTTTAATTTTATCAAAGAAATAAATTGTCTCAGTTACATCATATATAGTATTTCATTACTTTCTTTTTTATTTTTATATTATACTTTTTTTCTATAATATTTTATTTTAAGCTGTTAAATGCATTAATCTTTTTTCTGGTATCTTTCATTTTTGTTAACATCAGAAGTCTCAACTTATATCCACAGCTAATTAGACTGTTCTAATTTTGTCTGGTCTATAGGGTTTTTGTTTAACTTTTTGGCTCATCAAAAATTTTTAATAGAAAATGTGAGGATTTCACTTTATATTTAATTTTTTTGTTAATGGTATCTCAGTGTTTAAAGAATGAACATTTTCTTTATTTTTGTGATTATGGTTTGTCACATATGAAGATTGTACCTCTATGCTATTTGTTTTTCTATTTCTAAAAGTGTTTTCACCCTTAAAAGTGGAATGTCCACAGTATCTCTCCATTGATTTCCCTGAATTGTCTTCTACCTCTAGTTTGTTTTGTGTACTCTTACTTGTGTTATCTTGGTAATACAAAATTTGATCAAGGAAGTCTCCTGTTTACAAGCTTCCAACAGTTCTTCCTTATCTAAAAGTTCCAGCCCAGATTTTTTTTTATGGTGTGCTTGCTCTTCCCCAGCCACAGTGTGTACTCTGCTTCCACCCTACCCAGCACTCCCACACCTTTCTTTTCGTTTTTTCCCTTTGCCTGGAATAGCCTTCTTTCTTTTCTTTTCTCCTTTTCTTTCTTCTTTTTTCTTTTCTTTACTCTTCTTTCTTTCTTTCTTTCTTTCTTTCTTTCTTTCTTTCTTTCGGTATCACATAAGGTTGACTTAAATCATATGTCACTCTTTTGAGAAGCATTCACAGGCTCTGTCTCTTTCTTTCCTTGAATATATTTCTTACTCTCCTCTTTCCATTATAGCACTTAGTATATTGTATTATAGGTATGCATATGTCTGAAAATGCTTCTGGGTTATTAATTTCTTGATCAGGGACTTGTATTATTATACATGAAAGTAAGTACAAGACAGGCCATTGGTTTTCAAATAGTTTTTATTTTAAAAAAGGAGGGATCATGCATGCCTGTGCCCTTAGTTCTAGTAGATAATATATGTTGACTCTTATTGAATAGATTTTTTTTTTAAATTTTTTTTTTCAACGTTTATTTATTTTTTTTTTGAGACAGAGAGAGACAGAGCATGAACGGGGGAGGGGCAGAGAGAGAGGGAGACACAGAATTGGAAACAGGCTCCAGTCTCTGAGCCATCAGCCCAGAGCCTGACGCGGGGCTCGAACTCACGGACCGCGAGATCGTGACCTGGCTGAAGTCGGACGCTTAACCGACTGTGCCACCCAGGCGCCCCATTATTGAATAGATTTTTAGCAAGTTACTTGATGATGAAAATTTTAAAATATTTTAATGTGTTAGCTTGTATTTATTACACCAGCCTTGTATTCCTAGTACAAATTTTATTTGATCTTTCTCAGTAACCTTTTAATGTGATGTGATCTTTTTGTAAGATTTCATTAAATATTTTTGTATCTTTATTAATGAAAATAGCCCTTGTTCACTTATCTGTTGCTGCATAACAAATCACTCCAAGCTTAATGATTTAAGAGAACAATGATTTTATTAGGCTTAATGATTCTGTGTTGGTCTAGAATTCAGATGGAACTAAATAGGGATGAAATTGTCTATGCTCCTATCCATGATGGCTGGGGGCCTTACCTGACACAGCTTTAATGCTTGGAGGTTACATAAACAGTTAGGGACTATAATCATCTGGAGGCTTCTTTATTGATGTTTGGTGTCTAGTCTGGAGTGACTTGAAGGCTGGGCACAGCTGGAACTGTTACCTGGAGTGTGCACAAATGGCTCTTGCATGTGGCTTGGGTTTCTTACATTATGGCTTCTGGGTTTGGATAGTGTCCTGAGCAGGAGCATCTAGTTCTCTAGTGCTCCAAGAACCCAATGCAGTTGAATGGTGTTCAGTGACTTACCTTTGGAAGCATCATTTTTACTGCCTTCAGTCCTAGATAAGGGAACATAGATAGACCCCACTTCTTACTGAAGAACAGTGTCCAACATTTTGGGCCATATTTTAAAGCTCCCACAGTCCTATAATATATTCTCTTGGCATTTATTAATTGTATCATATTTGGGAATAATCCTAAATGTGTTAAATTGATTTAGTTAACATACCTAAGCTGTTGTAAAGTACAGAAAAGGACTGAAATCTAGAAATTAGGTAAAATTGTAGAAGATTTCTTCTCATTCTCTGAGCCAGGTAGTTCTTAGATAATACTTCCTTTTTATTTTCTTTAATGTATATCAAATTTTACATATTTTATTCATTTAGTTTGTACCCAGGTTTTATATTTGTTGGTACAGAAGTTCAGTGTTTTCCCCTCTTGACATTTTGGTTCTTTTAGTAGCTCTTATTTTTCATCCTAATTTTTAAAGCTTGGTTTATTTAAAAGTAATTTTCATCAGCTTTGTGGTTTCCTCTTCTGTCCCCCAAAGAATAAAGTGCTGCTTTATTTTTTTTTAGCTCTGTCCTATTTACAGAAAATATAATGTTGAAACATACTTCACATACCATAAAATTCACCCTTTACAATGTAAATTCAGTGGTTTTTAGTATATTCACCGAGTTGTGTAGCCATCACCACAATCTAATTTTACAATAATTTAATTTTTTTTGTTTTTGAGAGAGCATGAGCGGGGGAGGGGCAGAAGGCGAGGTGGGCAGAGGATCGGAAGCGGGCTCTGTGGTGACTGCGGTGAGCCAAATGCATGGGTGGAACCCATGAACCTCAGGATCATGACCTGCACTGAAGTCAGAGGCTCAACCACCTGAGCCACCCAGGTGCCCCTAATTTTGAGATATTTTTAAAGAAAGAAACCTTGTGCCTCTTAGCAATCATTTTCTCTTCATCTGCCCCACATCTAGGCAACCACTAATTGACTTTTTATAAATTTGCCTATTCAGAACATTTCATATATATGATCCATTCAATATTTGGTCCTTTTTGAGTTTTTTCTTTGACTTAACATAATGTTTTCAAGGCTCATCCATATTGTATGTATCATAACCTCATTCTTTTTTATTGCCAAATATTCCATTTTGTTTATCCATTCATCTTTTGATGCACATTTTGTTTGTTTCCACTTTTTGGCTGTTGTGAATAATGCTGTTACAAGTATTGTACAGGTTTTTGTTTGAACATACATCTTCATTTTGCTTGGGTAATACATACCTAGGAGTTGAGTTGCAGGATCATATAGTAACTTTTTAACCATTTGAAAAGCTGCCAAACTATTTTTCCAAAGTGGCAGCACCGTTATATGTTCTTCACCAGCAGTGTTTTAGCATTCAGTTTCTCACATCCTTGCCAATACTTGTCACTGTCTGTATTTTTTATTATAGCCATCCTAGTGGGTGTGAAGTGGTATCTTATACTTTTTATTTCCATTTCCTCGATGGCTAGTTACATTGAGCATCTTTTGATGAGCTAACGGCCATTTGTTTATCTTCTGTATAGAACTGTATTCAGAATCGTTGTGTATTTTTTAATGTTTATTTTTGGGGGGGGGGAGTGGAGGGTAGAGAGAGAGAGAGAGGGCGAGAGAGGGAGAGAAAGAGAAAATATGAATATCCCAAGCAGGCTCCACCCTGAACATGGAGCCTGATGTGGGGCTTGATCTTATGAATGTGAGATCATGACCTGAACCGAAAATCAAGAGTTGGATGCTTAACCCACTGAGCCATCCAGGTGCCCCTCTCTGTATTTTTAATTAGATTATTTGATGTTTAAAAATTATTAAATTGTAAGAAAAATTTTTTAATGTTTATTTATTTTTGAGAGAGAGACACACACACACACACACAGAGTGTGAGTGGGGAAGGATCAGGGAAAGAGGGAGACAGAATCTGAAGTAGGCTCCAGGCTCTGGGCTGTCAGCACAGAGCCTGACGCGGGGGGCTCACAAACTGTGAGATCATGACCTGAGCCGGAGTCGGCCGCTTAACCGACTGAGCCACTCAAGTGCCCTGTAAGAGTTCTTCAGATAGGCATACCTCAGAGATATTGTTGGTTTGGTTCTAAACCACCGCAGTAAAGCAAATAACACAATAAAGCAAGTCAGATGAATTTTTTGGTTTCCCAGTATGTATAAATGTTATGTTTATACAGTACTGTGCTCTGTTAAGTGTGCAACAGCATTATGTCTAAACTGTATATACTTTTTTCAGAATTTTAAAAAATATTTAAATGTTTTTAGAGAGAGTGCGAGTCAGGAAGATGGGCAGAGGGAGATAGAATCTTAAGTAGTCTCTATGCTCAGTGTGGAATCTGACGCGGGCTTGGACTCACAACCCTGGGATCATGAACTGAGCTGAAATCAAGAGTCGGATGCTCAGTTGCCTGAGCCACCCAGGCACCCCTTAACTGTATATACCTTAATTAAAAAATACTTTATTGCTGAAAAATGGTAATCATTATCTGAGCTTCTGGTGAGTTGCCGTCTTTTCGCTGGCAGAGGATCTGGCTTCAGTGTTGATTGATGGCTGCTCATGGATTGAGATGGTGGTTGCTGAAGATTTGGGTGACTGTGATAATTTCTTAGAATAAGACAACAATGAAATTTGCCACATCAATAGACTGTTCCTTTCACAAATGATTTATTTGTAGCATGCAATACGGTTTGATAGCATTTTACCCACAGTAGAACTTCCAAAAATGAAGTCAGTCTTCTCAAAACCTGCTGCTGCTTTATCATTTAAGTTGATATAATATTCTAAATCCTTTGTTGTCATTTCAACAATCTTCACAGCATCTTCACCTGGAGTAGATTCCATCTCAAGAAACCACTTTCTTTGATCGTCTATAAGAAGCATTCCTCATTCGTTAGAAGTTTTGTCATAGGATTTCAGCAATTCAGTCACATCTTTAGGCTCCATTTCCTCCTCCTCCTCCTTTTTTTTTTTTTTTTTAATGTTCAAGGTGGGGGAAGGGGCAGAGAGAGAGAGAGAGAAAATATCCCAAGTAGGCTCCACACTGTCAGCACAGAGGCTGACGTGCGGCTAGATCTCACAAACTATGAGATCACAATCTGAGCTGAAATGAAGAGTCATATGTTTAACTGACTGAGCCATCCAGGGGCCCCTTCAGGCTCCATTTCTAATTTTAGTTCTTTTGCTATTTCTACCACATCTGCAGTCAAATTTCTACCACATCTACTGGAAGTGTTGAAGCCCTCAAAGTCAGCTATGAGGGTTACAATCAACAACTTCTAAACTCCTGTTAATGTTGATATTTTGACTTCTTCCCATGGATCACAAATATTCTAAATGGCATATAGAATGATGAATCATTTACAGAAGGTATTCAATGGACTTTGCTCATATACATCAGAGGAATCTCCAACTATGGCAGCTATAGCCTTGTGAAACGTATTTCTTAAATAAGAAGATTTGAAAGTTGAAATTTTCCTGATCCATGGGCTGCAGAATGGATTTTGTGTTAGTAGGCATGAAAATAACATGAATCTCCTATTCTACATTTCCATCAGAGCTCGTGGGTGACCAGGTGCTTTGTCAATAAGCAGTAATATTTTGAAAGGAATTTTTTTTCCTGAGCAGTAGGCCTCAAACGTGGGCTTCATATATTCAGTAAACCATGTTGACAACAGGCTTTGTTGTTCCATTTATAGAGCACATAGTAGATTCAGCGTAATTCTTAAGGGCCCTAGGATTTTTGGAATGGTAAATGAACATTGCCTTCAACTTAAAGTCACCAGCTGCATTAGTCCCTGACAGGAGGGTCAGTCTGTCCTTTGAAGCTGTGAAGACCAGCATTGACTTCTCTCTAGCTAGCTATGAAAGTCTAAGATGGCGTCTACTTCCACGATAAGGCTGTTTTATTTACATTGGAAATTTATTGTTGAGTAGCTACCCTGGTTAATTATCTTAGCTAGTTTTCTGGATAATTTACTGCAGCTTCTACATCAGCATTTACTGCCTCACCTTGCACTTTGATGTGAAGGAGACACCTTCTTTCCTTAAACTTCATGAACCAACCTCTCCTAGCTTCACTTTTCCTTCTGCATTTTCTTCACCTTTGCCAGCCTTTGTAAAATCGAAGAGAGTTGTGAGGCCTTACCCTGGATTAGGCTTTGGCTTAAGGCACTTTTGTGGCTGGTTTGATTCTCTTATCCAGACCTGTAAAACTTTCTCCATATCAGCAATAAGACCGTTTCATTTTGTTGTCATCGTGTGTTCAGTGAACAACACATCATTTTCTGCAAGAATTTTTCCTTTTCATTTATAACTTGGCTATTTGGCTCAAGAGGCCTGCCTATCTTTTGGCCTATCTCTGCTTTTGGCATGCCTTCCTTGTTAAGCTAATCATTTTTAGCTTTTAATTTAAAGGGAGAGATGTGCAACTCTTTCTTTCACTTAAACACTTGGAGGTCATTGTAGGGTTATTAATTGGCCTACTTTTAATACTAGTATGTCTCAAGGACTACACAGGTCTGAGGAGAGAGAGAGGTGAGGAAATCAGAGCACACACAGCATTTATTAAGTTCGCAGTCTTATATAGGCACGGTTTATGGTGCCCCATAACAACTACAATACTGACATCAAAGATCTCAGATTCCCATAACAAATATAATAATGAAAAAGTTTAAAATATTGAGAGAATTACCAAAATGTGACAGAGACCCAAAGGGAGCATGTGCTGTTGGATAAATGGCTCCAATAGACTTGCTTGACACATGGTTGCCACAAACTTTTGGTTTGTAAAAACAATACAACCCGCAAACAAAACAACCCGCGGTATCTGTGAAGTGCAATAAGACAATATATGCTTCTATATTTTGAGTACAAATGCCTTACCAGATACATGACTTGCAAATATTTTGCCCTATTCTGTGGATTGTCTTTTCTCATCCTTGATGGAGTCTTTTGAAATACAAAAGTTTTCAATGTGATTAAGTGAAATTCGTTGTTTGTCTCTCATGCTTTTAGTCTAATATCTAGGAATAGTTTGCTTAACACACAGTTTAAGATTTACTTAGTTGCTTTATTGTTTTAGCTGTTACATTTTGGTCTTTGATCATTTTGAGTTAAGGTTTGTGTATGGTATGAGGTAGGGCCCAACTTCATTCTTCTGCATACAGATACCCAGGTTTGCCAGCACCATTTGTTGAAAAGCTAGTCTTCATTGAATTGTCTTGGCATCAAAAAAATCAAGTAACCATCAATATAAAAAAAATAAATTTTTAGATTCTCATTTTTAGATTCTCATTTTTATTCCATTGATCGACACATTTATCCTTAAGCCAGTATTATCTTGATTACTGTAACTTTGTAGCAGGTTTTCAAAATCATGAAGTGTGAGTCCTCCAACTTTGTGTTTCTTTTTCAAGATTGTTGGACTATTCTAGGTCTCTTGAATTACCATAAGGATTTTAGGATCAGCTTTCCAATTTCTACTAAGAAGACAGCTAGGCTTTAAAAAAAGTTTTTTTTTTTTTTTAATGTTGTTTACGTTTGAGAGAGAGAGTGCACAAGTGGGGGAGGGAGGGACACACACACACACACACACACACACACACACACACACAGGCTCCAGGCTCTGAGCTGTCAGCACTGAGCCCAGTGCAGGGCTCGAACTCAGGAACTGAGATCATGACCTGAGATGAAGTCGGACGCTTAACCGACTGAGCCACCCAGGTGCCCCATTTAATAGGGATTGTGTTGAGTCTGTAGATCTATTTGGAAAGTATTGTCATCTAATAATATTAAGTCTCCAGATCCATGAACTGTCCTACTTTCTTATGATGTTTATTTAGCCATCAATTTGCTTTTGTTATTAACATGGGACTATTAGTGCTCAGTGTTGAAAAAAAATTGTTTGGTGGTGCATTTTCTCATTGACCCAGCCATTCACATCTTTTAAAAGATTTTTGTTTTCATTTCATTGAAATGTTAATACTCAAGTGTTATTTATATTTACTACCATATTTTAGTGAAAAAATATGGGTGTGATGTTTAATATTTTCTAGGATATCCTTAATGTCACTAAGAAGTAAGTAGTTACACTTTATAGAGTTGGGTCCCATAGTTTTCAGATTCCTTTTAATGCAGATTAAACAGAAGATCAATCATCATTTTGTGGCATCAGGTGATTATTTTATTGAATTCAGTTAAAATTTAATTTTAAATTTTAGTACACAAGTATGTATATATTAATTTGAAGTAATGGGATACCATTTAATGTTGAATCTTAATGACTTTAATCACACTTAATTCTTAGAACATTGCAAAAGCTAATTTTTTTTTTTGCATTAGCAAAAGTTAATTTTTCTTTAATTTCCTCCTCTGCTGTAGTCGGTGGTAGATGATTGGATAGAATCCTACAAGCATGACCGAGATATAGCACTTCTTGACCTCATCAACTTTTTTATTCAGTGTTCAGGCTGTAAAGGTAAGATACATTTATTTTGGAAGCAGAATGTTCTCAAATGATCTCTTTCTGTTCCACCTAAATATACATTAGTGCTTTACATGGAAAATAATGCCAAGATACTGAATTGTTTGCATTATAATCATACAAAATGTTAAAGGAAAAAAGAGCAAAGAACAAAATAAGAAAGAAACTCTGTTGAGACCATTGTATTCATATGTGAAAGTTAACTAAAAACTTGGCAATTTATAATTATTATATTACTTTTATTAGATATATTTCCCACTTTCAGCATCTGGTTTTAGGAACAAAGAAATGGATTAAGAAGGGAGGAGGAAGATAATGAAGAGATACAGGTTCAAGTGGCAGGGAATTGTAAAGTGTAGGGAGTTTAAAAGTGCCATGAATAAGAGTAAGTAAGTAGGTAAGTAAGTAACTAAGTTAAGTAAGGTTTTGGTGAACTTTCTAGTTTTTTTTTTTCTCTAAAAAGTAGAGAAGTTTCGGAGTAGGGTTTTGTTGAAAAATTTTTTTCACTTTATTTAAAAAGATTTTGAAGTAGGAGTGAGGTAAATATAAAATACAGTAGTGTCTTCCCTGGGGCAAAAATACTTAGTGCAGACATTTGGCAGGGAGACAAAATTATGTAAGTTGGGGGGTGTCATACATCCTGATCTGGATCAGTAAATGATTCAGACAAAATCCTGGGCAGGTTAGGACCTATTTTGTTTCTCTGTAATACTTGGTCCGTCCTTGAAATTCTAAAAGGTGTCCAGGAAAATAAATGTTACAGAGTTTTCCAAGAGTATTACATTTTTTTTAAATGAAAGTGGTACCAAAAACAGGCATTAGTAATAAGTCAGGAGGAGGGATGTTTGCTTAAAAATAGATCTGAGAAGTTAAGATGTTAATGACAGATTTAAGTAAATCTGTAAAGAGAATCCAAAGAAGCACATTATTTATGTCTACTCCTTTAATTCTATAATAATACTTTAAAAGTACTATTATTGAAGTTGTAAAACAAGTCACGTTTTTTAAATGAGTTTTTACTTTATTTTTATTTTTTAACTTTGAAAGTGACATTTTATTGAAAATAGAGTTTACATTCTTCTCACATTACTTTCTCTTCCAAGTAGCATAGGAGTAAAATCCTAATTCTCAAAATTACACTGCTCAGTGTAAAATTTAGATAATCTGTTTATATAAAGACTTTTTCATTTAGGTTTTTAAAATATTTATTTTAATTTCAGTGTTGTTAACATGTATATTCTGTTATTTTCAGGTGTACGGTATAGTAATTCAGCAGTTCCTATGAACAAGTAACCTTTTAAGAAATGATTCATTTTATTTGAGGTTGATCACAACATTCAGTGCAGCATGCATACTAGATATTATGTATGAGAGTCCAGATGGATAAAAAATTAACTTCTTGAGTCTTACCTGCATAATCTCATTAATGTGGTCAGTTTTGAGATTTTAAAAATTGTCTTTTTAGAGACTTTAAAACTTTAGAGTACAGAGTTGCCTAGTGTACTTCTCAGCTATAGGTAGCCACAAATCAGTATTACAGAATTCTGCAGACTCTGCTCAAGGGGTGTGTAGTAATGACAGAGTGATGAATCAGAATAACACTTTTCATAAATGAGATATATCAATATTATTTTTATTTTGTCTACGTCCAGTCTATTTTTCTGGAGTAGAAGAAATCAGTTACCTGTTTGTGGTGGTGTGTAATCAAGGGCCCTGTCCTTTTTCTTTAGATTCTTTGACAGTGGAAGGTTGATTGCAGAACAACTGAACAGGTGCCAGAAATAACTTGATGAGCTAAAATTCTGATTTTTATGTTTAGTCTTCCCTGTTATATGGTAGTTTGGTTAGTTTTAGTTTCCTTAGTTAGGCTCCTCATTGTAGTTTTAAAGCAAGGCCGTAGTCAGAGCATTTTCCTTTATCAGATTCATTCCTTTTCTGGCACCAGCGTGTTTTATGAATCAGGAGCCTGCCAGTTGAGCGTTTGGATACACTTGGTCATAAACTAGGTTGTCCAGATTTTTAAAAATTGAAGGTGTTGAAAACTTAAATTATCAGGTATATTTAAACACTGCCATAATATTTATTTTAGAATCAAGAAAGTTCCACAAAGGAGAATTTATCATATAATCCAAAGTTAAGCTCATTAAATGCTTTCAAAACATACTCAGCATAATTTAAATTGAATTCTTTTATGAACAAGTTAGAAACATCGTTATGTATATGTATTGTACTTTAACCTTTTGCTTTTGGAGTCCTGATTGTCATCATGAACATCAGTTATTTTACTGTAGTTTTGCCTTTAGCAGCTATTGAGGTGTGGTGGGATATTTGGTGCTACACTGAAGGCTTCAGGCTGCTTTGTGGTGGCTGAATGTGGCCAGTGTTTCCTTCTTTCTTTCCTGGTCAGCTGTCACTTTTCAGTTTATCAGCTTTTAGCAGTCTGTCTTCATCTCTTCTACAATTTCAAGGCAGTGCCTTAGGCCTGGTGTCTTAATGGCACCTTCACACTTGCCCCAGGGGATACATGCACGGAGTTTGTGACAGCTATTTTTTTTCTGCTTATTTTTGGGTTTCTGGCTGTTATATGGTCAGTGAGATCAGAGAGGAGCTTTAGAAATGGGACACTTGTCGAAATGTATGCAGCATGTTTGCTTTGAGATTTATTTATTATATGCATGTTTATTTTGTAGAAATTGTTTCAGGGATTGAGCAACATGTCTTTCTATAGCATTGCCACGTTTATAGCACCTGGGTGTAAAGTGTAGGAAGGTTCTGAAGATGGTATATCCATGATTCTAGATTAAAATAAAAACCTTTGGAATGTTTTTGAGAATGTCCTTCTTTAGCAAGGAAAATGGTGCTTCCTTCCAGATTTGTTAATATTTTAAAACCATCATGTAGTTCTTTAATGTTGTGGTAAGTAAAGGCTCTTCACAGCACCACTAGAAACTGATCTTACCTGGGGGTGGCAGCATGATGAAGATGAATCATTGCAGACAAAGTATTTAGCTTCTCTTCGCCTTAGCCTTTAGCTTCCTCATCTGTAAAGCTAGGATTACACTGCCTGCCTCATAGGCTTGTTCCCAGAGCTGCATGTATGTCACGTGGCTGGTGTATAGGAGGCTCATTGGATGCTAGGTCCTCTTGTAGCCTTGCTGGCATTATTATGCTACTGGGAAGTGTTAAATTGCATGCCCATAGAGAAGGAGCTCAGGTATCAGTTGTTCTTTTCTGGTTTGGGGTTGGAAAGAGAGTATGGTATTTTATTGTTGTTTTTAAATTTATATATACACACACAAGTATGTGCATATACAAAATATATCATGGTTAATTGAAAGAAGTCTAATTGTATCTAATTTAAAAAAATGTTTAGAGAGAGAGTGTGCATGTGAGCTGGTGGGGGGGGAACGCTAGGTTGAGGGGCGGGCAGAGACGGAGAGGTAGAGAATCCCAAGCAGGCTCCATGCTGTCAGTACAGAGCCTGATGCAGGGCTCAAACTCAAGAATGTTGAGATCATGACTTGAGCCGAAATCCAGAGTTGGAAGCTTAACTGACTGAGCCACCCATACGCCCCTTTATCTAATTTTTATAATATATCTCATCTTCTTATACCAAGACATTTTTTTTAGATGGTACTATATTTATGGTGTTCATAGTGCTATGACTGGCAAGGAATAAGTAATCCAGCAATAGAAATAGGAATTTGAGAATCTAGTTTTTACATGATTTTTTAAAAAATAATCTGATACCCCATCAGTGGAAGTTCATGTGCATCTTCTTCCTGTCTTGTCTTTTTTCTAGAAATCCCTTTTCTGATACTTGATCTCTCTACTGGCTAACTTGTACTACTTGTAATGTACCCCGTTTCTCCTCCCCTTTCCCATATTCCTTTGAAATTCTGAATGTCCTTATCAGATTCCTTCTCTGTGAAACACCTGACTTATGCTAATTTATTTATTTTTTGTC
The DNA here is from genome assembly GCF_007474595.2 of Lynx canadensis. Taxonomy (NCBI): domain Eukaryota; kingdom Metazoa; phylum Chordata; class Mammalia; order Carnivora; family Felidae; genus Lynx; species Lynx canadensis. The sequence continues at coordinate 99,115,747 of NC_044321.2, forward strand.
TAACCTATAGCTTTTGTTGGCATTGCCACTCATTAGGGCATTTCTTATATATTGCATTTAATAGTTTTTATTTTTTCCTTCCTCCTTCCAAGAGAGAGCGGGAGCTGGGGAGAGTGAGAGTGAGAGGGAGAGCGAGAGAATCCCAAGCAGTCTCTGCACTGTCAGCGCAGGGCCCTTCTCAGGGCTCGATCTTGTAACTGTGAAATCATGACTTGAGCCAAAATCAAGAGTCGGACGTTTAACTGACTGAGCCACCTGGACGCCTCCTTCCTGTTTCTGTTATTTATTAAAACTTCCAGCTAGATTACAAGATGAGCAGGAACTACAACTTACTGTCTATTTGAAACCTTTTGGAGGATAACGAGTTATTGCCTTATACATAGTGGTGTTTAATAAGGAAACTTGGCTAAAGTGAACTTTACCTATCACTCTCTTCCTTATTCAGTTTTATACTTGAAGTTTTAATTGTTACTCTGGGTGTTGCCTCACCCTTGATGACATGTTTTATATTAAAAGGGGTTAAGCTAGTATACATATTATAGGTAAGACTAGATTAAGTCAGTTAGAAATGTTATAGAGACTGACAGTGTTAGAGGCTGACTTAGAAGTTCTCTTTATTTTATTCATTCTACAATGTATATTAACTTCTTACACTTGCACATTTCAGGAGTTGTCACAGCAGAAATGTTTAGACATATGCAGAACTCTGAAATAATTCGAAAAATGACTGAAGAGTTTGATGAGGTAACTTATCCTAAATGTTTTGATAATTTTATGCATGTTGATCTTGATTTACCCTTGAAAGTATTCTTAAATTCTGAGTGTTAGTGTTATGGATAACAGCTTTGGCATCAGATTTAATCAGATGATGAGATGTGATCTTGGGCAAGTTGTTATCTTGGCATCAGTTTCATGATCTGTAAAATGGGGCCAATAATACTTCTTTCATAAGGCTGTTGTAAAGATTTAACTCAGTAATGTTTGAAAAATTTCTTAGCATTTTACAATGCCTGGTATATAGTAAGAACTTAATAAATGGTAGCTTTTATTATTGTCAAAAAATTAAAACTTCAAGAAAGAATAAAATGTAGTGCCTAAGAACACATCTTGGAATATTGTTAAAGATAGATTTGGTCAATATTTGGGGAACAGGTAGCTTAGGCAAAAGACTATACAGTTGACCCTTGAACAGCGGGGGGATAAAGGATGCTAATCCTCCCCCCCCCCCAACCACCATGGTCAAAAATAGGTATGTAACTTTGCCCCACCCCCCCTTAACTATTATAATAGCCTACTCTTCCCTGGAAGCTTTACCAGTGAACGGTCGATTAACAAACATTTGTATGTTATATACCATATTCTTATAATAAAGTAAGGTAGAGAAAAGAAAATGTTACTAAGAAAATAAATTTACAGTACTATACATATGTTTATTGAAGAAAATCCATGTATAAGTGGACCCGTACAGTTCAAACCCATGTTGTTTAAGGGTCAGTTCTCTATACGTTATTATTTAGAATATCTTTTATGTTTCAAATATGAGTAATAAGAACAATACAAATAAAAAAATACTAGCTTAGACTTGAGTGAATTCTTTATCACAGTGATGTCTTTGAAGTATTGTTACCAATAAAGACAGATTTACTGTAATGTAAGCTCCTTCAGGGCAGCGTTCACAGCTGCATTCCAGGACCAGCAGGTTTACTCTTCAAAACTTGTCGCTGTGGATTTTCAAGTAGAAAGTCTGGTCTAATTTGAGTTTTACTTGATCATTTTTTTTCTTGCTTACTCTGATGAAGGAGCTTTCAACTATCATTCTAAAAGATAGACAAGATTTGTTTAAAAAGGCTTTGATGATCACTAAGTGCTATTAATCAGTCTCCAAGTAGTTGAGAGGTAATTATGAGTAATGGTATTACAGCAGTCCCTCCCCGCCCCCCACCCCTTCCTTTATCCCCGGGGGATACATTCCAAGATCTCCAGTGGATGCCTGAAGCCACAAATAGTACCAGACCCTATATATTCTATATTTTTTCTATGTATACATACCTGTGATAAAGTTTAATTTATTAATTAGACACAATAAGAGATTAACAATAACAATAAAACAGAACAATTCTAACACTATACTGTAATAAAAGTTACATGATTGTAGTCTGTCTCTCTCAAAATATCTTGTGCTGTACTCACCCTTATGATGATGTGAGATGACAAAATTACCTACATGATGAGGTGAAGTGGGGTGAGTGACATAGGTGTTGTGACATAGTGTTAGGCTACTATTGACCTTCTGACAATACCTCAGAAGAAAGATCATCTGCTTTTGGATGGAGGTTGACTGTGGGTAACTGAAAGGTGGAAAATGAAACTGGATAATGGTGGGAGGGACTACTTTATTTTAACTTACTAATATCAAAATGTTTTAGTGAGAACCTTCTTACTAAAGGGAAATAGCTATTTGAGATAAGAATCCTGAAGTCTGATTTGAAAGTATCTGCAAACTAACAACAATTAAGATGATACAGTTCATTGTAGCCACTAAATGATTTAATCAGATAATATGGAAGAAAGGTTTTTTCTGGAATATTAGGATCTTGTTCTCAGATGAGAAATAACAGTTCAACTTCTATATGCCATGACCTAAAATTAAAAAAAAAAATGTTTCTCTGATGACAAAATATAGGGGTGCCTGGCTGGCTCAGTTGGTAGAGCATGCAACTTTTGATCTTAGAGTTGTGAGTTCAAGCCCCCTCGTTGGGCGTGGAGTCTACTAAAGAAAAAAAATATATCATGGTTAAAAAATGTACTAAACTGTACCAATAAAATGATCTTAAGTCTCTAGGATACTCTTGAAAGCAACTCTTACTTTTGGATATTCTGTGGAGTATTGGCCTTCGTTTTTATTTTTTAAGGATTTGTTTTTAATGATTTATGGGGATTCTCAATGTAACTGCACTGGAGAATGCCCCATCTTTATGTAGAAGAAAACTCAAGTACCAGTCTTTCCAGGCTATACTAGCTATCTTTACATTTCTTTTAAAAATTATATCATTTAAAAAAAATAACTGTCATTGTTTATGTCTTTTGACTGATGTCCTTGAAGCTAATGAAAATATACATTGTAATCTTTTGATTATTTATAAATCATAACATCATTTAGACTGGCTGAGAGTATGATTTCATCATTTTTAATCCATTAAAAATAGAACATTGGTTTGATTTTTGCTATGCTTTTGTTTTAAAGAAATTTAATCAGTTTATCTTTGTTAATCAGAATAATGTTTTGCTTTGATGGGAGAACCTTTATATTTTTAACGTTGAGTAATGGTATATATTTTTATTAGTTAAAGTGAATTCAGAATATCCATTTTGGTCTTAAAGAGAAGTGTTCAAAGGTACCTCCACCTTTGCATATTCTCCTGCCTACTTTGAGGATTTAATGGAGAAGAAGGGTGAGGTAAAGGAGTCTATTTTCAGCTTTTGCCTAGGGAATTTCAAAGACAAGCGAAATTTTGTTAAATCATGTGTTTTAAATGAAATTCCTGTTTAAAATTTTTGTTTTTAGGATAGTGGAGACTATCCACTTACCATGGCTGGGCCTCAGTGGAAGAAGTTCAAATCCAGTTTTTGTGAATTCATTGGCGTATTAGTACGGCAGTGTCAGTATAGCATCATATATGATGAGTACATGATGGATACAGTCATTTCACTTCTTACAGGATTGTCTGACTCACAAGTCAGAGCATTTCGACATACAAGCACCCTGGCAGGTCAGTATTTAAAATTTTTTTGCCTATTTCTTTAGGTTAGAGATGAAAATCATTTTCATTAATAGAAATGAAATAATCACACAAATTAATTTTGCTTGTAGAGTAACCATCAACAGGACACTCTTCCTCCACTCCCCCCCCTTGCCCCATGAATTACTGGGAATGCAATGATATTTTCAGTTTTGATTTTTAAAGGTATATTATAGTTAGTATATATTGTGATTTTCTTGTGTTAAACCTACTTGATTGCTATGCCACAGAAGGGGAAAAGAAGTGGATAGGAATGTGTCATGTTTTTGAAAGACGTTTTATCAGGGAGAATATTGACAGCAAATTTGGGGAGACTGTCAGTCACTTTGGATATGTAGTCCTAATGACCCTTATTTTGTCTCTGATTATGCACTGTCCCTCCTGGTTTGATGGTCCTGGCAGGATCATGTTTATTCTTTAATCACGCCACAAAAGTTTATTTTATTTATTTATTTTTTTTATGTTTCAGAGTAACTTTAGACTGAGCTAAATTCTTTGATTTTTGAAATGAGTTATATTTTTAAGCCTTACATAATTCTAGAACAGTGATTTTTGGTGTTGGTGTTTATAAAATCTTTTGGTTCCTCCTTTGTGCTAAAAGTAAAATTGTTGATACGCTATCACTGAATATGTACTTCTTGGTTTGAGTTGGAAAAAAATCAACTAGACTTTCATTGTTACTATAGTATTGTAAGCCTTAATGCTAGAATATATGATTTCTGCAAAAATTTTTCATTCTTTAAGTGTGGGGATATTTTTATCCTTTATTTTCCTAAAGAATTAAAGGTACAATTAAAAATGTACTTTTGCTAAGTCTTCCATTTTCAAAAAATGCAGGTAATCTGAGGGAAGGGAGTAGAGGAAAAAAAATGCAGGCAATCTTTCTATAGGATTTTTGTTTTTAGATTGGAAGTCACAAAATACGAATGTGTTCTTGCTCTATGAATTTAGGTAGTGTTTAATATTAAGAACTTGATGGCTAAAGTAAATGAAAATAAGTATGATGACGTAAGGTGGATAATTTTAGATCAGAATAACAATCTGAGGGAATGAAATAGCTCTGAAGAGAAAATTGAGGATCCCTTTTAAAGACACCCAGTAGCCACAAATTAAGATTTAGTTTTGTGCTGTTCTATTATGCAATGAGAAGTAGTCTGGAGTAAACTAAAAAATGCATAAAATGGTGAGATAGTAGTTTTAAATCACAGTAAGTCTGGTCTCAGGAGCCAGGGTTCGGTAACAGAAGGTGGGAATCTGGAGGAAGTGTAATAAAAAGCACTTTATTTAAAAAAAATTGTTTTTAATGTTTGTTTATTTTTGAGAGAGTACAAGAGGGGGAGGGGCAGAGAAAGAGGGAGACACAGTTTTACACACTATAGTTTGACATGAGCACTCAGATTGCTTCTCCCTTTGGTTATGGAGATAGCTAAATGACTGCTATATGAACCAAAATTTACTTAGAAGGTGAAATATCTCTGAAAAAGATCATAGGGGACACAGTTTAGAGTAGTGGGATATGAGCATAGTCTAAAGTCAGATTACCTGGTTTTTTAAAAGTTTATTTTTGACAGAGAGAGAGAGACAGAGACAGAGACAGAGCACGAGTGGGGGAGGGGCAGATAGAGAAAGGGAGACACAGAATCTGAAGCAGGCCCCCTCAGGCTCTGAGCTGTCAGCACCGGGGCTCAAACTCCTGGACTGTAAGATCATGACCTGAGCCAAAGTCAGATGTGTAACGGACTGAGCCACCCGGGTGCCCCAGATTGCCTAGTTTTGGATACTGGTTTAACTACTTATATGAACTGTATAATACCAGGCATATTCCTTAATCTCCCTGGCCTTCAGTTTCCTCGTGAATGAAATGGGGATAATACTTGACTTTGAGAGCTGTTGTGAGGTTTAGGAGATAATCCATGAAAAGTACTGTAACATAGGTAACTGACATAGTAAGTATTCAGTACACATTAGCTGTTGTTTATTTTGTTGTCATTTGTAGCAGCTGTATTTTTCTTTTCTGTTAGAAGCAGAACAGCCCATTTTGTCCTTAATTTCTCTTAACTTGATATTAAATTGTAAAATTTTGCATCTGTGAAACTAATTTCAACATTTTCCATTTAAAAATAGCTATGAAGTTGATGACAGCTTTGGTGAATGTGGCACTAAATCTTAGCATTAATATGGATAACACACAAAGACAGTATGAGGCAGAACGGAATAAAATGATTGGAAAACGAGCCAATGAGAGGCTAGAACTCCTGCTACAGAAGCGGAAGGAGGTAAACTTTTGTGTTGAGTTTTTTTTAATGCTATTTATTTATTTATTTATTTATCAAGAGTGAGAGCGAGAGAGAGAGAATGCGCACATGCACGTGTGTGAGCTTGAGCGACGAGGGTCAGAGAGAGGGAGAGAGCGAGTCCTAAGCAGTCTCTGCACTGTAGCGTGCAGCGCTACACAGAGCTGGAGCTCATGAACTGTGAAGCCATGACGTGAGCTAAAGTCAAGAGTTAGATGCTTTATTGATTGAGCACCCGGATGCCCCTGTATTAAATATTTAATCTGTTAATCCATGACCAACGTGGCCACCGTGAATTATCATATAACTTTGCAAGTTCATCAAACTTTGGGAATGATTTAAATTTAAATAACATTTCAGGTTGTTTAAATGTCCACTTCGGTTGACTGTGCAAGCCAGCAGTACCTTTTGCATGCATTTTCTTTTCTGTGTGGACTAGGATTAACAGTTCAAGGTTTTAAGTAAGGAGTCCTGGCCATTCCGACAAGTTGTTTTAAGCCTTAGTATTTATCTCTGCCATGAAAATGTCTCTGTTAACTTCTTCCCCAAGCTTGTTGTCAGGATGAATTCAGGTTTTACTTCTGTGACATCACTGTGAAAAATTACTTATGGGCTATTCATGGTGTCTCAATTGCTGCCCTTTTTTTTTTTTTTTGGTAGTATAGGAGGGCAGTTAGCATTAACAACTGACCGCCAAATTTAACTTTGAATGAGGAGACTATTTTTCAGCCTTAAAAATTTTTTTAAATGTTTATTTTTGCGTGAAAGATACAGAGGGTGAGCAGGGGAGGGGCAGAGAGAGAGAGGGAGACACAGAATCCGAAGCAGGCTCTAGGCTTGGCGCTGTCAGCACAGAGCTTGACGTGGGGCTCGAACTCACAAGCCGCAAGATCTTGACCTGCGCCGAAGTTGAACACATAACCGACTGAGCCACCCAGGCACCCCCTAAATAAAATATTTTAATGTTGTGTTTGTGATTTTAAATTCCTCCTTCATTAGTGATACATATTTTGCTGTCTGATATTTGTGATGTTTGTGCTCATTTCTGATATGCAAGATCTGATGTTTTAGAAGTGTTAGTAATGCAGTTGAGTTAATATTTGCCATGGTAATCCATAAATTCCTACTTGATTTTGACATATTTGGGGTTGGTAGTAGCTACAATTTTAGTTGGTTATTTTTGGGATAGTCAATAACTTTAAAATGTCCTGACTCAACAAAAGCCTCAAAATCTTGTCCATATTTTCCCCCTACCTAAATTCCTCATCTTTTTTGTATAGTTTGAAATGGAAGAATTGACCTTTTTGCCCCTTAATTTAGATAATAACGTTCATCAGATTTATTAGGTAAACATAATGCATGTCTTAGGCCTTGAAATTATGGTCCAATTCTTGGACATTATTTTAAGATTGTGAGCATAGAACGAGTGGATATAGGTAAAAGGATTTTGAGATTAAAATTCCTGTACAGGTATAAGATATTAATACTTCTAGGTTAGGGTTAAGTTTTTGACCACCTTGTACATTTGACTATTTGTGCTAATGAATATAAGAAGCACATGCCCTTATTAGCATTATTTGGAAATGCAAGAATGTATTTATAAAAGAAAAAAATACATTTTACAAAAGCACAGAACATAATCTAAAAGCTCATTGATACTTAAACTGTGAAAGATTTTTCTCCTCTCAAGCTCTGAAACAATTTTGTCTTCATTCTCAAACTCTGAATTGAAAAATAATGGGAGTAGATAAGTAAACTAAGATTTTAAAATGTTTACTTGATTATTTAAGGTGCGATTTGTTTCCTTCAAAAGAATTTAGCAGGGAGATTCATTTTTACTAAGTTATTTTACTCAAATATCTTTTGTTCTTTGAACAAGCACTGTAACATTTCTTTTTCTGATGATTATGACCAAGATAATGAAATAATGTTAGGCTTTTTTGATATGAACATACATGTTATATAATAGGTGATACGTGTGATAATAAATTACTTCACCGGTTCTTATGTGCCTTTTTACAGTGGAAATTTGTGACCCTTAGAAAAGGCTAATCTACCAGGTAAACATTAAAAGCCACGTCAAATATTCTAGGTATCAAGGGACTTTGGCTACCTGATCTACAGCAGCTGTTAATTTTTGTGTGTGGTTACTGTTGTCTAGTAGAATTAAAAATTAGATTTAATTACCAAAATACTGGGGAGACCTGCATTTGTACTTGTAACAACTTCTAGAAGTTCTTTTCATTGTCCTTCCTTACAATTGAAAAGAAATGATGTATTCTTTTCAGCTTCAGGAAAATCAAGACGAGATAGAAAATATGATGAATGCAATATTTAAGGGAGTGTTTGTACATAGATACCGGTAAGTCAGGACATTTTTTCTATGTAATTCTTTTTTTTATAGAGTTTAAATTTATTCATTTATTCTAAGAGAGAGAGAGAGAGCACACAAATGCACACGGGAGCTAGTGGCAGAGAGAGAGAGGGAGAGAATCCCAAGTAGGCTCTGTGCTGTCAGCGTGCAGCCTGATGCAGGGCTTGATCTCAAGAACCACCAGATCATGACCTGAGCCAATATCAAGAAATCAAGAGTCAGATGTTTAACTGACTGAGCCACCCAGGCGCCCTCGATGTAATTCTTTTTTCCTATTCAAGTTTGGGTATTTAGTGGTTTAGGCAGTATAAATCAGTGGAAGGAGCACTGGAACAAGATCAGTGTTAGAAGGTAAGGTCTTCCACTGACACTGATTGAGCTACTCGACAGTCAAGTTATTTAACTGCTCTGAAGTTGATGTTTTCTCTCTGAAAAATGGGGTAATGTGCTTGACTTAGAGCTGCCCAGCAGATGGAAGCTACTTCTATGATTAGGACTCAGAGCACAGAATACTTCATTGCCTTTGGATGTACTATGTTAATAGAAACTATGCATGACAATTCTGGGCTCTACTGTTTTGCGTGTCAGTGGGAAAGTTTGGATAGATTTAAGGGGTTTTTTTGTTCGTTTTGTTTTGTTTCGTTTTGCTGTTTTGAATGAGCAGAGGAAAGAAATAGGTAATCTTATCACCGTTTCTCCTCTAACCTATTCTTTAAATGTTGGTCACATTTTTATTCAACTTCTCCCTCACTTCCTCAACTTGTCAATTATTGAATCACTTCCTTTGTAATGTCCCTTTGTCCATTTTTTCCTTTTTGTTTCTGGTGTCACCATTATCTTAGTCTATTCTCCCACCATTTCTCATACCTAGAGATTATTAAAGTTTTCCTAAAACATTCTTTTGTTGTTCTTCCTCTGCTCAGAAGCCTTCAGTAACTCACCAGTATCTATAGGCTGAATTCAAAATAAATTTAGTCTGACATTCAAATCCAAATTTAGCTTGGCCTCAATGTTATGTGTACCTAATTCTCTCCTGGAAAATTATGCTCTAACTAGACTAGTGTGCCTGCTGTTTTCTGAACACACTGTGCCCAGCAGGTGTGAGCAGAGGCTGGGATATGGCATGATATAAAAGGTGAGGGATTCGATTTTGTTTGTAGTTTTATTTAATTTTAAATATTCATGCGATGACTATTATGCTTTGCCAAATAGACTGTAAGCATTCAGGTGTCATGCATCAGTTCTACTTTTAAATCCCCAGTAATCCATAAAGGTATTTGGCATCTCTTGACTAAATCACAAATCCTGTTGCTGTAGTGGCACTAATATATGTAATTTTTCTTTCCTTCATTTAGTGATGCAATAGCTGAAATCCGAGCTATTTGCATTGAAGAAATTGGCATTTGGATGAAAATGTATAGTGATGCCTTTCTAAATGACAGTTATTTAAAGTATGTTGGTTGGACTATGCATGATAAGGTGAGATATGCTCTTATAGAATATTTGTGTACATATAGGCATAGCTATCTACAGCTCTCATTCGTGAGGAGTATCTGTGTATAGGTATGCCTGGGACCACATTCCTTTTTTTTTTTTTTTTTTTAATTTTTTTTTTTCAACGTTTATTTATTTTTGGGACAGAGAGAGACAGAGCATGAACAGGGGAGGGGCAGAGAGAGAGAGGGAGACACAGAATCGGAAACAGACTCCAGGCTCCGAGCCATCAGCCCAGAGCCTGACGCGGGGCTCGAACTCACAGACCGCGAGATCGTGACCTGGCTGAAGTCGGATGCTTAACCGACTGCGCCACCCAGGCGCCCCTAACTGGGACCACATTCCTATAGGCCCCTCTCTTTTATTCTTTTCTATCTTTTCCATGAGAACATGGTCTCCTGTATAAAAGTCTCCTAGACTTTTAAATCTTGGCCACTGATTTGGACATCAATCTTGAATTACTTTTTGTAACGAAACATTAGAATCATGTATGAGGTGGTGGTCAGGCATTTCTTAGAGCAGTCAGAAGAGTCCTGATTCTTAATATGTGAGTGCTAAATACTTTTAAAATTTTTCTAACTTTTCTTCTCTCTTTGATAAACACATATCTTTGCCAGATTATAAATTACTTTGCCTTTGACCTTTTTTATTTTCTGTTTTTTGTTAATCTACCTTTCTCTCAGGCTACCTTTTCACTGGCCTTGAAGTTCTTAGCATACATCCTTTACAAATACTTTTTTTGAAGGAAAACTTACTGTCAAATGTTCTACTATTGTCTTTCACGGTAGTATTGCTCTGAATAAGTTTTCAAAAAATTTTCATTTGACCTACAGAAATAGTAACCCAAAAGGTCTTTAGTCTTAAATGTATGTATTGATTTCTATTTTTGCATTATCAGGGATGAGAGGTTTTGAAAATGAAAGTTTTGGAGAATTGTATGGAAGATACTTAAATATTTAAAGTAGAAAATACTGTTTATGTCTTGAATATTCACGTTGAAGATATGCAGAGTTTTAATGCATTTTCTCCTCTTGTTTCATTTAGCAAGGTGAGGTAAGACTCAAATGTCTCACTGCTCTACAAGGGCTTTATTATAACAAAGAGCTTAATTCCAAACTGGAGCTTTTTACCAGTCGGTTCAAGGTTAGTATAACTTTAAGTTTTTAAAAATTACCTGTTGTTTGAAAATATTTTTCTCTAATTTTTACTTTATTTTTAAAAAATTTTTTTTTCTAATTTTTACTTTAAAAATATCTTAATTTTTTTGTCCTTAGGATAGAATTGTATCTATGACCCTTGACAAAGAATATGATGTTGCAGTACAAGCAATAAAATTACTTACTCTTGTTTTACAGTAAGTATGTATTTATTGCATATTATTAATGTTCAGATGTTTAAATAAAACATTAGAGTATATAGTTTAAATTTATCTGGTTTTAAATTTTAATTACTTAAGTCACAGAATTTTTACAGCTAGAAGTTTAATTTTCTCACATAAGGTTGTAGAAACAGGAAGAGGAAACCATTAGAGTAGAATATTTTAACTGAGCTAGGAATTCATGTGTTCCCATTCTGATGGCCAGTTTCCTTTCCATTTCACTGTCTTAGGTGCCCTTGAAATAAAGTTAAACACTTGAGTATATTAAATATGCCTATTATATTTTGTCACTCTTTTAGAAAATAGTATTTACTGAAATTTCTCTGTAAACAATCTGAATTTAAAACATTCTTTTATGCATTTAACCTCCCCACCCCCCGCCCCAGGTGGGGGGCATTAAGGAGGGCACTTTTTCGGATGAGCACTGGGTTCTACCTCTGAAGCCAAGACTATGGCTATGTTGACTAACTTGAGAGTAAAAAAAAAAAGAGAAAGACTAAAAAAGAAAATTCTATTATGTTCAAATGTAATAGTGATGCAATATTTTTTCCTTTTTAGAAAAATTTACCATCATATTTTAAAAAATTTGTTTTTTAATGTTTGTTTGTATTTGAGAGAGAGAGAGCATGCACATGAGCAGGGCAGGGGCAGGGAGAGGGAGAAACAGAATCCGAAGCAGTCTCCAGGCTCTGAGCTGTTAGCACAGAGCCCGACACAGGGCTTGAACTCCCGAACCGTGAGATCATGACCTGAGCCGAGGTCGGATGCTTAACCGACTGAGCCACCCAGATGCCCCTAAAATGTTTAATTGAAGTGTAGTTGACATAATATTAAATTAGTTTCAGGTATACAACATAGTATTTCAAAAATAATATATATTATGAAACGCTCACCACAATATGTATATCATAGTATTATTAACTATATTCCCTATGATACACTTTTCATCCTTGTCACTTACGTTATTACTGAAAATTTGTTCCTCTTAATCCCTTCATCCATTTTGCCCGTTTGCCCCATTCCCCTCCCCTTTGGCACAGGGGTTCATTTTCTCCACAACCTCACCAACACTGTTATTTGTCTTTTTGATACTAGCCATTCTGACTGTTGTGAAGTAATACCTCATTGTGGTTTTGATTTTCATTTCCCTGATGATTAGTGATGTTGACCGTCTTTTCATTTGTTTGTTGGTCATCTGTATGTCTTTGTAAAAATGTCTGTTCAGGTCCTCTGTCCAGTTTTTAATCAGATGTTTTTGGTATTGAGTTGTATGAGTTCTTTATAGATGAAAACAGTATGGTGGTTCCTCAAAAAACTAAAAATAGAAGTACCATAGGATCCAGTAATTCCACTACTGGGTATTTACCTAAAGAAAATGGAAACACTAATTCAAACAGATATATGTCCCTCTATGTTTATTGGAGTATTACTTACAATAGCCAAGTTTAAGAAGCAGGTAATCTGTCCCATCAAAAGATGAAGGATAAGATACGGTGTACACATGTACACACACACACACACACACACACACACACAGGAATATTACTCAGCCAATAAAAATTTACAATTTTAAACATTTTTTAAGTGTATAGTTTAGAGGCATTTAGTATGTTTATTTTGTTGTGAAGCCATCACCATTATCCATCTCCAGAACTATTTTTATCATCCCATACTGAAACTCTCTACCCATTAAACACTAACGCCCTATTCCTTCATTCCCCCCCAGCCCCTGGTGACCACGGTTCTACTTTCTATTTCTATAAATTAGACTATTTTAGGAAACTCCTATAACTGGAATCACATAGTATTTGTAATTTTGTATCTGGCTTATTTCACTTAGCATAATGTCTTGAGTTTATTCATGTTATAGCATGTATCAGGATTTCATTTACTTTTGAGGCTTAGTAATATTCCATTGTATGTTTATGCCACATTTTGTTTACCCATTCATCTGTCAGTGGACATTTAGTTTGTTAGCATGATCCAAATAATAATTGCAAAATGATTTTTTTAACGTACCATGCTAATTCTGACACTCGTATGGAAAATTCATCATGTAATGGTAGCCAGTGAAGCTGTGATAAAAACATTTAGTGAGTGATGACTGCCCAGAATTATTTTTAAAAAAGGATATTCTTTGTTCATTCTAAGATTATGTTCTTTCCTTTTTTTTTTTAACATTTTTTTTGAGAGAGAGTGAGCGAGCATGGGGGAGGGGCTGAGGGAAAAGGTGAGAATTTTTTGCAGGTTCCATGCCCAGATCTCATGACCCTGAGATCACGACCTGAGCTGAAATCAGGAGTTGGATGCTTAACCAATTGAGCCACCCAGGCGCCCCCCAAAATAAATTATTTTTTACCTATGTCCACAAATGGCTGGAAGTGATTTGGTTAAAATTAGCATTGCCTAGGACTCCCAATAAAATTCTCCCCCTCCTCTTTTTAAACTCTTTTATTGGCATATAACAGACTGAGCCACCCAGGCACCCCTGCGCAGTATCATTTTAAGTCATATTGTAGAACCATAGTAATTTTTAGATTTCGGTACTGGTGTGTGAATAGACTGTGATTAGTAGCAGAGAATAAAGAATAGAGACAAGCACAAATGAGTCAGGGAACCTAGTATAGGGTGAGGGTGACATTTTCCTATAAGAAAATAAATGGTTAAAAAAAAAAGAAATGGTTTTGTGACAACTAGGTTCTATTTGGGGAAAAATAAAATCGGATTCCCATCCCATTCCTTATACAAAAGTAATTTCCACATGGATGAAATGTTTAAATGCAAATAAGTGAAACCATTCAAGTACTAGATGAAAACCTGGGGGAGATTAAACATTTTTATTTGATATGTAAAATGACTGAGCAAGATCTTTCAGAGCTTGACATAAAACCTAGACATAACAAAAATCATTGAATTAATTACATAAAAAATTTAAAATGTCTGTATGACATAAAATACCACAAACACAGAGAACCAATGACAGATTGGGCAAAATATTTTTTTATCAGAGGAGTTAATTTCAGTAAATCAATTTAAAGAATAGAAACCCAAAAATAGTCCAGAGTCAGGAAACCAAATCATGGGCAGAAAAGAAAATAAAAATTTAAACATATGAAAAGATGTTGAGCCACACATAGAGACAAGTATATTAAAATGAGATCATTTTTTTAACCTGTCATTTGACAGATATACAAAAGTGTTTGCTAATACACTATTTTGTTAAAGCTGTGCAAAAACAGGTCCTTAAACATTATTGATGTGACTATAAATTGATACAACCTTTTTGGGAAGAAGCTTGACAGTATCTATGTTCAAAATTTTAGTTGCTCACATTCTATAACATAGCATTGTTTATAATAGAATTTAAAAAAAATGTTTATTATTGAGAGGGGGAGAGAGCGTGCGAACAGGGGCAAGGGGAGGGAGAGAGAGAGAGAGAGTCCCAAGCAGGCAGCACATGAGCTAGCCTGACATGAGCCTGACATGAGCCTGGGTCTCACGAACAGTGAGCTCATGACCTAAGCTGAAATCAAGAGTAGGATGCATAACTGACTGAGCCACCCAGGCGCCCCTGAATAGAATTTTTGATATGGCCTAAATGATTATCAATAGAGGAAGAATTAAATTAGTATGTAAGATAATAGCTGTTTTGAGCATTCTTAACTATTGCATTTTCTTTTTTAGTTCAACTTAAAAATTATAAATATTGTATACGTTATGAAAGTATTGAAATAATTCTGAAATAAATAAGAAAGTAATAGTACTCTACGTGTATTTCCGTAGCTTCTCCCTTCCTCTGTAATACCTTACGGATATCTTTCAATATTTTTTTAAAGGATAATAGCCATTTAGTTGATTCAGCTATTACATACTTCATCACTGGAACTTGTCAGGAGCATTCCTTCTCAAACAGTTAAAATGAGTGAACTACTGCACATTGATTTGAGTCAGTATATATATATTTTTTAATTATAAAATGACCCAAGTGGGGGCGCCTGGGTGGCTCAGTGGGTTGAGCATCCGACTTTGTTCAGGTCATGATCTTGCATTTAGTGAGTTCAAACCCCGTGTCGGGGTCTGTGCTGACAGCTAAGAGCCTGGAGCCTGTTTCGGATTCTGTGTCTTCATCTTTCTCTGCCCTTCCCCTGCTCGCATTGTCTCTCTTTCTCAAAAATAAATAAACATTAAAAAATTAAAGAAAATGACCCAAATGGTTTTTCCAATAACGATTCAGTATTATACACGGAGTAAGTCAAAATGCTTTTGAAACTTGAATTGTAACATTTTGGCTTTGTTTCTCTTAAAGAGAAGTACTATTTCCTTAGACATCAGACTTCTGGAATCCTTGGGCACAGCAGAAAACCAAAAAGGATCTGAGCTCCTCATCTAACCATCTAACATACTTAGACTTCTTTCTGTGTTGGTGGTCCTGTGATTCTCAATTTACATATAATGCTAAAAACCTACATTGCATATTAGGGGTGAAGGAGGTACCAGAGGCCAGGACCCTGAATACAGAGTCCATAAGGGAAGAACTTAACAAGGTTTACCCTGAGGTACTGTGGTTGATGGGCCTAATAATGACTTTTATTTACCAAGAGGATTTTATTAGGTTAATTTGTGTGTTTTTAAAATTTTTTTTTACATTTTATTTTTGAGAGACAGAGAGAGAGACATAGCACAAGTTGGGGAGAGTCAGAGAGAGAGGGAGACACAGAATCTGAAGCAGGCTCCAGGCTCTCAGCTGTCAGCACAGAGCCCGATGTGGGGCTCGAACTCAAAAACCATGAGATCATGACCTGAGCTGAAGTCGGCCACTTAACCGACTGAGCCACCCAGGCACCCCAAGGTTTATTTTGTTTTTTAAAAATGAGATCAGGGAAATGAGCAGTACATTTTAGTAAGATTTTTCCAATGATAGATTGCAATTAAAGGTCTTTGGCACTTGAATTTTAACTATTTCAAAAATCTATTTGCATTGCCTTATGGTGTTCAGTACATGGCAAATGAAGTATTCATCATTGTGAGAGAATTGGGGTGTTGGTATATTTTAATGTTGTGATATTCTTAATATCACTATGAAGTACAGAGAGTATTTTCTGTGATTATTAACTCTAAGCTCTTAGAATGCCACCACTTAATTTTTTACATCAGTTTTTATTCTGTCTTCATTTCTCTTTTGCATCCTTGTCACATTATCACTTCTCTTCATCATATATTTCAGTACATTTGGTATTCACTCTAATTTTTCCTCCCATTGATCTTAGATGTTAAAAAATATGCAGCTCTTTTGTCAGTGTAAGCTTTTACTGACAGATGATACTCAAATAAGGTTGATTTTTTTTTCTTTTTTTTTTTAAACAGAAGTTAGTAAAAGTGTACTGTTTTTTAATGTATGAGCACGGATTGTTGTACTCAGTGTCTTTAAAATTAAGTCATTGTTGAAACTGCTCCTGCTCATTTATTTTTTTAGGAGTAGTGAAGAAGTTCTTACTGCAGAAGATTGTGAAAATGTCTACCATCTGGTTTATTCAGCTCACCGGCCAGTAGCAGTAGCAGCTGGGGAATTTCTCTACAAAAAGTAAACCTATATTTTTGTTATTTTGTAAAGTATACTTTTATGACAGTAATTCCTTGTGCTGTAATTGATACTAAAGATGTATATAACTCATTTAAAAAATTATTCAGTACAAGGTGTAACTTTCACATTTAAACCTTTCTCCAATTCACTTGATTTGTAGAAGTTAAATCTTTAAAGGGAAATGCCTTTTAATGGATAAAATATATAAAAATATATCTATATCGTCATGTTAAGACTGACCTCTTCCTAATTTTTCATTCTTTTCTCCCATGTCAGCTTCCAAATATTGCCCTTCCTAATGTAATATTTAGTTTTTTAAAAAAAATTTTTTTAATGTTTATTCTCGAGAGAGAGACAGAGACAGAGTGTGAGTGGGCAGGGGTCAGAGAGAGAAGGAGACACAGAATCTGAAGCAGGCTCCAGGCTCTGAGCTATCAGCACAGAGCCTGAAGCGGGGCTCGAACTTACAAACTGTGAGGTCATGACCTGAGCTGAAGTCGGACTGAGCCACCCAGGTACCCCATAATATAATATTTAGTCTTAAGCCTGTAATTGTTTTGCTTTAGAAAATATTAAAAGGTTTTGCCTCAAGTGTTTGATATAGTGTGACATAAGAATCCCAAGAATCCTACAATCTTTTTCATGTTGCTACAACACCTCAGATCAGGTAGTATGGATAGCAGTGTGAATATCTTGGCCACAGAAAACATTCGGCAAATGTTATGTAATGGCTTTTAAAGAGAACAATTTGAACCACATGGACTAAACTATGTATCTTTGAGATTTTATTAAAATGCCTATTTGGCAGAAGCAATTTTATTAGAAAGTTCTACATGACATAAAATGTTCATATTCCATTTTTCTATTGGTTGCTACCAGTGATGGTTCTCTTTTGTCATATATAAGGAAAAACCACACCATGATGTCCATAGAAAGAGGCCACTAAATTCAGACTTTGGGATAATTGCAAGAAGGATAGAAAGAAAATACATGTTTAGTTTTAAAGAGATGAGTATCATAGATTTAGGGCATAAATGATATAGGCTAGTATAATATTTTTATGAAAAGGAATGGTTGCATAAAATGCAGTAATGTTTTTAAAAAGAAATAATTCATAACTCCATACAATTAACTTGAGAAGTTAATTTAAGAGGACTTAGAAGTACTATCAAGTTTGAAATTAAAAAGGTTTATAACAGTTATTTACTTGGGTATCATGTTGTACAGTACTCTACCTACCCAGGTTTCATTTACTCTCCTTAGTTAGATGCTAAAAATATGGAATCCAGACAGTTTGTTTTTATTAGGAAATACGGTTTTTTTGTTTTAAAAGTAAACCTTTTGTGTTGATTGTAGGCTCTTCAGTCGTAGAGATCCAGAGGAGGACGGAATGATGAAAAGAAGGGGACGACAAGGTCCAAATGCCAACCTTGTGAAGACATTGGTTTTTTTCTTTCTGGAAAGTGAGGTTAGTTAATGTTCATTTTATGCGTATGTTCAAAACAATTTGGAGAAAAGGTTGAAATAATGTATATTTTAAAATCTTCCACATATCACAGAAAATCTTGGATGGAATAGTTGTACCCATTACACAAAGTTTAAAAAACTTTTGACTTTTCTTAAGATGTTCAAATAATAGGATTTATGTACAGAGCTTAGAGTATGAGCTTTGGAATCAGAAAGACCAATTGGGGTCCTCTGATTATTATTTGTATAACTTTGTTTTAGTTACTTAGTTTTTCTCTGCCCCATTTCCCTTGTAAAAATATGGGTAATAATTTGTTACCTAAGAAATTAGCTATCTAATCCATGTAAAACTCTTAACACAGACCCTGCATTTCGTTCTCAGTATTTGGTACCTGCTTTATTACTTTTGTTGTAAAGAAGGAGATAGGGATTTACATTTAACATCAGCTCTTAGGTCTCCTTCAGGTTGAAAACCTGTTGACAAGAATTTGAGAGAATCCAACATACATTTTTGGTGTCCATATTCTGTATCACTTAATCACTTTTAGAGTCTTTTAATTAAATTTTCTAATTGTTTCTGCATATAGAAATACAGTTGGTTTTTGCATATGGACCTCTTAACTGTAACTTTGCTAAATTCACTTATTTGGGTAAGTTTTTAATAGATGAGTTTTTAATAGATAGTTGAGTTTTTCTCTAATAATACAATCAAGTCATTGCAAATAACGATAGGTTTATTTCATTTCATTTATGCCATTTTTCCTTGGTGTTACTTTTTTGGTCACTGTTTGTTTATTTTTTGAGAGAGAGAGACACACCGACCGTGCACATATTAGTTGGGAGCAGGGTGGACAGAGAGGGAGACAGAGAATCCCAAGCAGGCTCTGCACTGTCAACGCAAGCCTGATGCGGGGCTCTTACTCACAAACCTGTGAGATCATGACCTGGGTCAAAATCAAGAGACTGAGTCACCCAGGTACCCCTTCCCTGGCATTATTGCACTGGTTAGGACATCCAGTAGAATGTTGAATAGAATAGGTGAGAGTAGACACCTTTGGATTGTTGTTGATCTTCGTGGAAAAGTGTCCAATATCTCTCTGTTCTCTTATTAGTTATGGGTATTGTGTAACTGTTTATTTGAGGATGTTTCCTTCTATCCCTTTTGCTGAGTTTTATCTTGAATGGATGTCAAATTCTGTCCAATGCTTTTTCTGTGTCCCTTAAGATTGTTTTATTGTATCCTTCATTATGTTAATAATTGAACTATGTTGATTGGTTTTTTGAATTTTGAACCAACCTTGCATTCTTAGGGTAAAACCTACTTAGTCGTGATCTGTTATCCTTTTTATATATTGCTGGTTTCTATTCCCTCTATATTCATGTAAGATGTTGGTCCATACATTGTTTTATTTGTAATGTCTCTGACAGCTTTTGGTGTTATTGTAATGTTGTTTCCCTAAAATGAGTTGGGAAGCTATAGGGCCTTTTAAGCTTCACAG
The DNA here is from genome assembly GCF_007474595.2 of Lynx canadensis. NCBI lineage: Eukaryota > Metazoa > Chordata > Mammalia > Carnivora > Felidae > Lynx > Lynx canadensis. The sequence continues at coordinate 99,135,634 of NC_044321.2, forward strand.
AATGAAGAGAAATAATATGCTTATATATTGAATTGATAAGTTAAACATGTATTTTATGTTTTAAGTAACCATTATCACCCCCATTAAATTAAAATCCCAGTATAATTGTATTAAAATCCCAGTATAATTGTAGTTAATTCATGTAGTATTGAGTCAAAATAGGCACTAAACTTAAATGCATATAATCTTTTCAGAATTAATTTTCTTGTAAACTGTTTAATGATTATTGTGAGGAATATTTAATGATACTACCTAACTAGGTTAACTTATACACAGCAAGCTGAGGCAAGTGTCTTCTTTGTCCTTTTTTCCATTTGACCTCAACAAACAGACATGCTGTTTGAGTTTGTACGTGGTGCCAACAAAGCTTCCATTCCTTTGAGTTAAGGCTAGTGTACTATTTGTCTAAGAGCACGTTGCTCTTTTTAAATTTTAGTTACATGAGCATGCAGCATACCTTGTGGACAGCATGTGGGACTGTGCTACCGAGCTACTGAAAGACTGGGAATGTATGAATAGCTTGTTGCTGGAGGAGCCACTTAGTGGAGAAGAAGGTAAGTGGTTGTTTTCTTGTCTAGACAGTTTTGAAAATGGATTATACTTATTCCATTTGTATTTAACATTAAAACGTAACTGAAAATCTTTGTGAATAATCGTGTTTTCATATACACGAATACTATGTAAAAAGATGTAGTTGCTGTCAATATTGTTGATTTTTTTCCTCCTGGTATCTGTGTTCATATCTTTGGTCAAATTGTGGACCAGTGATGCACAGATTTGTACTGTTCAGGATCGTTTACCTTGTTCTCATCCTTTTAGTGATACAGTAATGGGATATTCTTTAGTACATTAGGTCAGATTCTGTCACAGGCAGAAGGAATTGTTATGTAATACTTATAAGTGGCATATAGGAAAAAGAAACAGGTTAACTCTTTCTGATTCTTTTTTTTTTCAGCATTAACAGACAGACAGGAGAGTGCTCTGATTGAAATAATGCTTTGTACCATTAGACAAGCAGCTGAATGTCATCCTCCTGTGGGAAGAGGGACAGGAAAAAGGGTATGTCAGTATAGTTTCAGTATTTTAAAGTATATTTCTGCCTTTTCAATATCATTAAAAAAATTCTTGTTTTTAATTTTTTTTTAATGTTTGTATTTTAGTTTTGAGAGAGAGAGGTCGAGTGCGAGTGGGGGAGGGGTAGAGAGAGAGGGAGACACAGAAGCCGAAGCAGGCTCCAGTCTCTGAGCTGTCAGCACAGAGCCCGATGCGGGGCTCAAACTCAGACTGTGAGATCATGACCTGAGCCGAAGGGACGCCCAAATGACTGAGCCACCCAGGCACCCCTAAAAAAAATTCTTGTTTGTAACTATAGAGCCATATTTTTGAATCTTAAATTTTATTTTTCAGATGATCTTTGCTAATATGTGTTAGAAGTAAATTTTAAAGCATTAGCAATTTGGAAAATTTGAGTTCCTTCCATAAGATACTTTGGTAGTTACTTCAGGAGATACAGTGATAGTCTCTGCTCAAGACTAAATATAACTCACAAGGGCATTTAAAAAAATATATATATATGTATTTTTGAGAGAGGGAGAGAGAGACTAGACAGCAGGAGAGGAGCAGAGACAGAGGGAAACAGAGAATCCCAAGCAGGCTCTGCACTGTGCGGGAAGAGCCTGACATGGGGCTCCATCTCTTGAGCTGCGAGATCCTGATCTGAGCCGAAATCCAGAGTCGAATGCTTAACCAAGTGAGCCACCCAGGTGCCCCTAGAATGGTCCATTTTTGTGTTTTGGTTTATTTGTAGACTTGCTTTCTCTTTCTTTTAATAAAAATTAGAAATTAAAACATGTTTATTCATTAAAATGGAGAAATACCTATTTCCTTGGATTATTTTTTAAGGTATCACTGCAAAGTTCACATATATTTGCATTGTAAACCAATAATTCACCAGCCTTTTAAACATTTTGATTATGAGGCATAAAAATACATGGTTTGTCACCTGGTATACACCTATATATGTGTGTTTATGTGTAACTGAAATAAAACTTCATCAAACAATACTGAAACTTACAGTATGTAACTTACTTTGTTTTCCATTTTTTCTTGTTTTTCTAAATGATGATAGTAACTTACTATGTTGAATTCATAACCCATGGATCATGGCCCATAGCTTAGAGTATGCTGAAATGCTACTCAATCTCGTTATTATAGAAGATCCTAAACTACATTTTCTATTCCTAACTGCTTCTTTATTCATCTAATGGTAGAGTTGGTTAGTCTAATTGGGTATTGATTTTGCCTTTGGAATCCTTCAAAGTTTTTTATTGTTGTTATTTTAGGTAGCTTTTAAAATAATTGTGCAGGTTATTCTCTGTTACTTTTGGGTTTCATATTTTATAGTAGAAATTTTAGTATCCATCATTTAAAATACAGTTTCATTGCTTATTTTGTATGTCTTAACTTGAACTTGAGCACCTAACAATGTTAATAGGTTTAGTAAATACTTAAAAGCATTGCTGTGTTCATTCAGGTGCTGACAGCGAAGGAGAAGAAGACCCAGTTGGATGACAGGACAAAAATCACTGAACTTTTTGCTGTGGCTCTTCCTCAGTTATTAGCTAAGGTACATTTGTGTAATGTCAGAGTATTTCTAAGAAATTACAGGATTTGTTTGGAAATGCCGTGCAGATTTTTATCATAATGTCTACTTAACATTTTTGTGATGTTTTGTCATGATTTTCTTTTTATTTCAAAGTATTCTATAGATGCAGAAAAGGTGACTAACTTGTTGCAGTTGCCTCAGTATTTTGATTTGGAAATATATACCACTGGACGATTAGAAAAGGTACAGTGTTTTCTCTGTGTAAAGACACCTTGAACAAAAGTTATTGGTTTAGTTCATCTCATCATATTGTTTGTTTATATTTTTGAAACTTCTAATGCTAAAGGAAACCTACATTTTATATATCTTCTTTATTTTCTCTAAGTTGGATTTAAAGAATGGCATTAATGAGGCTTCCTTTTGATTCATGCCCATAGCCATACCCTCATTGCAAATATATCTGATCATTTATGGAGATTGGGGTTAGATAACTGGATAATAGTAACTGTAAAATGAGAGCAGTTAATATTCATTGAATACCTTTACTGTGTTCCAGGAACTATTGTAACTTCTTTGTATTTTCACCAAAGCCCTATGAGATTGGTAATATTATTCCCATTAAATCTGAGGAAATAAGTATGGGTGGGTTATTGTATTTATTTTCCACAACTGGAAAAACATCAAAATGTATGCCCTATTTGTTGTAGAGTTACCATATTTGAAGCTTTTTGTCGCAGAGGTGTAGTCTTTCTGTGCCTATCATATGTACCTTAGTGTTTTTTTTATTTATATGTTCCTTAGTTTTACTGGAAAAAAAAAAACCTTTGATTTTGCAGCATTTGGATGCCTTATTACGACAGATCCGGAATATTGTAGAGAAGCACACAGATACAGATGTTTTGGAAGCATGTTCTAAAACTTACCATGCACTCTGTAATGAAGAGTTCACAATCTTCAACAGGGTAGATATTTCAAGAAGTCAACTGATAGATGAGTTGGCAGATAAATTTAACCGGCTTCTTGAAGATTTTCTGCAAGAGGTATATATTACAAGTATTTTGTCAGTTGGGTTCCTCCCCTTCAGTAACCGAATTATTCATGTGTCCTGGTCATAGTCCCTAGCAGTATGTTTAAAAATGTTCAGACTTTTTGTTCTTTGATTCATCATGTTACTGTTACTCCACCAAAATGGGAAGGTGGTAAGAATCTGTGACTGGGAGAAGGTGGAAGCAAAACTGATACTCCCTCCCCTTTTGTTAATTTAAAAAAAAAAAAAAAAAGATCTCAGAAGTTACCAGGGTTTAGCTGAACCAGAAGCTATTAGGCAATTAGGGTATAAATGGAACAGAAAAGTAGAACTAAACTATGGCCATGTAGCCTCATAAAAGAAGGCTATTTCTTAGTGTTTTGACAGTGTTACTAAGGAAAGGCAATTAATGATCTTTGATATTGTAAAGCCTTGATAAATTGCTGTTATAGGGGCGCCTGGGTGGCTCAGTCGGTTAAGCGTCCGACTTTGGCTCAGGTCACGATCTCACGGTCCGTGGGTTCGAGCCCCGCGTCGGGCTCTGGGCTGATGGCTCAGAGCCTGGAGCCTGCTTCCAATTCTGTGTCTCCCTCTCTCTGACCCTCCCCCGTTCATGCTCTCTCTCTGTCTCAAAAATAAATAAACACTAAAAAAATTTTTTTTAATAAAAAAAAATTGCTGTTATAGCCACTGTTCATTTGGGGGTTTCCTTTGTTCTATTATATTCCTAAAGAGACTTAAATTGTGACACTCAAATACACTTGTATTTTTTGAGTTTTGTATTTTCTGGAAATACATACCTAACAGTAATTGACGTGCATAAAATAAAATGTCATAATTTTCAAATGAATGCATTTAGCCTTTTCTACCTAACTTTTGTCATTAATGTTACAAAAATCATAATGGACTTTGTAATTTTCAGTTTTCTTGTTTGTTACTTCTTTAACTTTCTTGTTTTGGGTGTGTGTAACATTCCATGCTTACTAAGTTTTGCTTAATTGGAGGTCTGTGCAAATATGTTAATGTACAATGATGACATTTCTTAGTTAAAGAATTTATTTTTTAATATTTATTTTTTGGGAGAGTGCAAGCAGGGGAGGGACAGAGGGAGACAGAGGATTTGAAGCGGGCTCTGCACTGACAGGCTGACAGCAGCAAGCCCGATGTGGGACTTGAACTCAACGAACCACGAGATCATGACCTGAGCCAAAGTCAGACATTCAACTGATTGAGCCACCCAGGCACCCCTTTAGTTAAAAAATTTAATGGCTGTACTGTTGGCTAGATGTGATTGTGACTAGGAGAAGTTAAGTCAAAATCAAGCAATGGATTAAGTTTATTTTATTATTTTTTTAAATTAAAAAAAAGTTTATTTATTTTGGAAGAAGAGAGAGATAGAGCCCAAGTGGGGGACAGGCAGAGAGAGAGGGAGACACAGAATCTGAAGCGGGCTCCAGGCTCCAGGCTCCAGGCTCCGAGCTGTCAGCGCAAAGCCCAATGCAGGGCTCTAACTTATGAGTCTTGAGATCATGACCTGTGCTGAAGTCGGATGCTTAACTGACGGAGCCATCCAGGCGCCCCAAGCAGTGGATTAATTAAGTTTAATTACTTGTGTAGAAAAATTCAAGTTTAGAAACAAAATGTTTTTTGAGAGACACAGGGTTCAGTATAGTAAGTTTGATAGTATTTAAAAAAAATTATAAGTTTCATGGCAGTAAGACTCATAAAATTTTCAAAAACTTAAGTTACTCTAAATTGGAAAATTGATACTCACAAAGGTCAATATGTCTTTCTTGAGCACTGTGTTTCGTTCATTTAGGTTTTATCTTTTAGGTGTTGTCTTTATGATCTCTTGTTTGTCCTTTACTATATTTTTCTTTATTGTCCTAATACATCTTTTACTGTGAAAGAGTAAATTACTTCCTAGTTTTGTGTCAAGGTTACGTTAAGGGAAAGGGGAGAGTGTCACTCAGTTTTTCTTTCGTGAGTATAATGTACCTGTGATAACAACTCTATTGACTCATTACTCCAGCCATACTGCTTTAAATTTGAACAGACTAGGTATTGAATGAGAAACTTAGTTTGTGGTGTTAGGTTATTTTTCTCAAGGTGGTATCACCAATGTGATAGCCTAAAGTTTTTCATGTGGGTAGTTATTAAGGTTTAATGCTGTCTAATTAATATTTGTAGGGGGAAGAGCCTGATGAAGATGATGCATATCAGGTATTGTCAACATTGAAGAGAATCACTGCTTTTCATAAGTAAGTTGAATTTTAATATTCTGATATCTTAAAACGAGCAAAATCAAAACCAGTTTGTGTGTTTTAGGGTTATAATGTTATCACATTCTGCTAGATTTCTTGCACTTTTATATAAAAAGTAGTTGGTAGAATCATGTTCTGAATTGGGGAATAATTGACAAATTATCAAATACCATACTTTTTAAAACGTATTTCGTTTTTGTTGCGGGTGCATGTTAAAAAGTTTGTTTTATTTACTTTAACAGCATTTTTGTTAACATTCAAGTCCCAAATCACTAGAAGTGATTAAGCTTAACGTTTAAATATAACTTGTCTTTTACAGTGCTCATGATCTTTCAAAGTGGGATTTGTTTGCTTGTAATTACAAACTATTGAAAACCGGAATTGAAAATGGAGACATGCCTGAACAGGTTTTTATTTATTTTCAAGTTACATGTTTAACTTTGAGAATGAAAACTTGTGACTTTTTAATTTTAACTGTATTCTTTTCTTTTTACAGATTGTTATTCATGCCCTGCAGTGTACTCACTATGTGATCCTTTGGCAGCTTGCAAAGATAACTGAAAGCAGCTCTACAAAGGTTTGTGGTGGTCCTGTGAGGTTCTTATTACGCTCAGTGTCATTAACTGTTTTCAGCACACGTACACATTTAGTAAGATCAGTTATTCCAGTAAAGTGTTGCTTATTTCTAAAGTACCATTTAGGCATGTATACCATTAGAAAGTTTTTTTTGTAGTTTGATATATATTCAGTGAAAGAACATTAATATGTTATGATTCAAGGCATGATTTTAAATTAAAAATTCTTTCACATTTTAAGGTGGCATAGTTTATGTACGTCCATATTCTCAATAGTATTGAGAACATATAGAAATACAGATTTTGTAAATTATGACCAAGAGCCTTTGAAACCAGCATACAGCTATTGGACTATATAAATTGATGATAACAAGCCAGTTGCCCCTAGATCTTCATAGGCCTTAGTATTGTTTTGGGATCACTTTGTTCATACCTAGATCTTTCTATTGATGTTCCAAATTCATGATAAATCACTTTCTGGTTGAGTATAATGTGGCAGCTACAAGGTAGTAGAACTTTCAGAATTTTATCCATAATGGTAATCTTTGATGTGTTCAGTAATTGAACTAAGCAGTACTGCCCCTTTGATTTGTAAACTAGAAGCTTAAGCGCTGTACGTGTAGTAGATGTTGCCTTAAGTATTATATAATATTTTTATAAATATTAAGCACTTTCTAGAAGATAGAGACTTAGTTGTTCATAGCTTTTCCCTCAAAAACCATAGTCTTGATAATAAATTTCTTTTGCATAGAATCACAGAATAATTTTAAATGCTTAGAATTTCTCTGAGTTGATAATGCACAAGATGCTGTTTATCCACAAATGGATATTTCCCCCTTGAAAAAACAATTGAGTATTGTTGTTAGTGTACTTTTGTCAAACACCCAAGAAATTTATTTAACTCAATGCCAAGCTTCTAGTAGGAACAGTAGCCATATTAGCAAATATGACTGCTCGTCTAAGTCAGAAGCATTGAATTAAAAATTAAAATGGGAAAGGAGATTATATTTTGAGTAGAGGAAAAGGATAAAAATGAATGTTACTGAATACAAACTTGTTCTGAAGCTTGGTTGAATTTTCTTTACCAAATCAATCTCCAAGTTAAACTTGTTTTTCTTTAGCTTTATGGTCTATTACAATATATTCATATTCTATCATTTGGGATCCAGTATTAGGTGATGGGTCAAGGTTATACCTTAAATTAGTGAGGATGATCTTTGTAGAATAGTTTAATATTTTAAGGTAATTGGTAAATAATTAGGAAAAAAAATGTAAGGAAAAGATTTATTTTTATTGTATGTTTATAAGACCTTAATTTTTTTTTAATTGGAGCAATACCATGAAACTGATTTTTGTCCATCTCTGTTTTTAAAAAGTACAACTGGTATACTTCAAGTAAGAAATAAAAGATACCGTCTCTTTTATTATTAATTAATTTCGTCATCAATTGGCTACCCTTCAAATTACAAAACGATGATGGAGCATAAATCTTTACACATTCTGAGTTAGTAGATTTATAAAGATAGCCATATATAGTCATATAGGTTTTCTACTTTTAAAGGACCCAGACCACTTAGGATATTACCCATTAATATACCTGGTATTTTTAAAGCTGCAATTTGTTGCAAATTTTAAGAAAAATGGTCTAATTTGTCTTTTTCGTTCTGATGAATAATAAATAAGTAACTCTAATGTACAGAGTTAATATAGTTAAACATATGATATATTTTATGTAATTTGAAGTATCTTAATACATGAGGTTTGTATACAATATCTTAAATTGTTTATGTTGGATTTTTCAAGGAGGACTTGCTGCGTTTAAAGAAACAGATGAGGGTATTCTGTCAGATATGTCAGCATTACCTGACCAACGTGAATACTACTGTTAAGGAGCAGGTTAGTAATTACTGTAGATAGCCATCTTTTGTAAGCAACCTTTACAAATGTCTGAACTAATACAGAAAATTAAAGTAATACTGAGGTTGAGCAAAGTAGAAATGACTTGTATCTGTCCATGTATATGATGCTCAGAAAATAGATTAATGTATTTCATGTGGAATCTGTAAGTTGTATTGTAGATTACCCTCATATTGTAGTTATTCTGTTATTGTTTCTTTATGACTCACATGGTAAACAGACCCATATACACAAATTAGATGCATGAAATTACGTAAGTTATTCTTTTTTAAAAAACTTTATTTCAGGAGAGTTCATGTGAGTGGGTGAGGGTCAGAGAGGGAGAGCCTCCCTCTCCGTGCTGTCAGCACAGAACCTGAAATGGGGTTCGATCTCACGAAGTGTGAGATCATGACCTGAGCCAAAATGAAGTGTTTTGGACACCTATCCGACTGAGCCACGCAGGCTCCCCATTGAAATGAACAAGTACAAGTGTGCCTCAGGGAGGAGAATGGGTCCATACAGTTTTTGTCATCTCTGAGAATATTATCAGATAGAGACTGATATTCCTGTTCATCCTGATTGTGTACATTATTTTTCCTTTTGTGGACTTGAAATAAAAATTTTAATCATTTTCCTGCCTTCAAAGAGTTACCTTCGCACTTCATATGCCCTCATGATTTCATTACTACTATTTACCTCCTCATTCTGGAAATATATATTGTTAAATGCTGCCATAGGTAATTTTCCCATCTGTAAAATGAATTCTGATCCTTGGACTAAGAGCCTGGTTAGTTTTAATTCCCTAGTAGAGGATTAAGGTTTTTTGGACATATGCTTTTTAAATGCTTCTGTGAGGAAGACATTTTCATAATCCTGTTATAAGAAATATTAATGATGATACAGTGAAAATGGTTATTGTGATATCAAGGGTTTTTTTTTTTTTTTAGCCATTTCATTCTCCTTAACCTTTGCACATTGGGATAGATCCCTAGCAGTCATCACAAGTGCTATTTTCAGCAGTTTGTGTTCTGTTGGGTACTCTTTATTTTTTCATTTTGGGGTATACTGTTCATTTAATTTATAGTGTATTTTTTATTTTTTTAATTTTTTTAAAATTTACACCCAAGTTAGTATATAGTGCAACAATGATTTCAGGAGTAGATTCCTTAGTGCCCCTTACCCGTTTAGCCCATCCCCCCCCCCCCCCCCCCCCCCCGTAACCCTCTGTCTGTTCTCCATATTTAAGAGTCTCTTATGTTTTGTCCCCCTCCCTGTTTGTATATTTTTGCTTCCCTTCCCTTGTGTTCATCTGTTCTGTGTCTTAAAGTCCTCATATGAGTGAAGTCATATATTTGTCTTTCTCTGACTGATTTCGCTTAGCATAACACCCTCTAGTTCCATCCACATAGTTGTGAATGGCAAGATTTCATTCTTTTTGATTGCTGAGTACTACTCCATTGTGTGTGTGTGTGTGTGTGTGTGTGTGTGTGTGTGTATACACATCGTCTTTATCCATGCGTCTATTGATGGACATTTGGGCTCTTCCCATACTTTTGCTGTTGTCGATAGTGCTGCTATAAACACTTGGGGTGCATGTGCCTCTTGGAAACAGCATACCTGTATCCCTTGGGTAAATACCTAGTAGTGCTATTGCTGGGTCGTAGGGTAGTTCTAGTTTTAATTTTTTGAGGACCCCTCATACTGTTTTCCAAAGTGGCTGCACCAGTTTGCATTCCCACCAGCAATGCAAAAGAGATCCTCTTTCTCCGCATCCTTGCCAACATCTGTTGTTGCCTGAATTGTGAATGTTAGCCATTCTGACAGGTGTAAGGTGTATCTCATTGTGGTTTTGATGATGTGGTTTTGATGTATCTCATTGTGGTCCCTGATGATGAGTGATGTTGAGCATTTTTTCCTGTGTCGGTTGGCCATCTGGATGTCTTCCTTGGAGAAGTGTCTATTCATGTCTTTTGCCCATTTCTTCACTGGATTATTTGTTTTTTGGGTGTTGAGTTTGATAAGTTCCTTATAGATTTTGGATACTAACCCTTTATCTGATATGTCATTTGCAAATATCTTCTCCCATTCTGTTGGTTGCCTTTTAGTTTTGCTGATTGTTTCCTTTGCTGTGCAGATTTTTATTTTGATGAGGTCCCAGTAGTTCACTTTTGCTTTTATTTCCCTTACCTCCGGAGATGTGTTAAGAAGTTGCTGCGGCCAAGGTCAAAGAGGTTTTTGCCTGCTTTCTCCTTGAGGATTTTGATGGCTTCCTGTCTTACATTGAGGTCTTTCATCCATTTTGAGTTTATTTTTGTGTATGGTGTAAGAAAGCGGTCCAGATTCATTCTTCTACATGTCGCTGTCCACTTTTCCCAGCACCACTTGCTGAAGTGACTGTCTTTATTCCTTTGGATATTCTTCCCTGCTTTGTCAAAGATTAGTTGGCCATATGTTTGTGGGTCCATTTCTGGGTTCTCTGTTCTGTTCCATTTATCTGAGTGTCTGTTTTTGTGTCAATACCATACTGTCTTGATGATTACAGCTTTGTAATACAGCTTGAGATCTGGGATTGTGATGCCTCCTGCTTTGGTTTTCTTTTTTTCAAGATTGCTTTGGCTATTCGGGGTCTTTTCTGGTTCCATACAAATTTTAGGATTGTTTCTTCTAGCTCTGTGAAGAATGCTGGTGTTATTTTGATACGGATTGCATTGAATATGTAGATTCCTTTGGGTAGTGTTGACATTGTAACAATATTTGTTCTTCCTCTCCAGGAGCATGGAATCTTTTTCCATTTTTTTTTTGTGTGTCGTCTTCAATTTCTTTCATGAGCTTTCTATAGTTTTAGTGTATAGATTTTTCACTTCTTTAGTTAGATTTGTTCCTAGGTATTTTATGGGTTTTGGTGCAATTGTAAATGGGATTGATTCCTTGATTTCTCTTTCTGTTGCCTCATTGTTGGTGTATCAGAATGCAGCCAATTTCTGTGCATTGATTTTATATCCTGCAGCTTTGCTGAATTCCATCAATCAGTTCTAGCAGTTTTTTTGTGGAACCTTTTGGGTTTCCCATATAGAGTATCATGTCATCTGCGAAGAGTGAAAGTTTGACCTCCTCCTGGCCAATTTGGATGCCTTTTATTCCTTTGTGTTGTCTGATTGCTGAGGCTAAGACTTCCAATACTATGTTGAATAATGGTGGTGAGAGTGGACATCCTTGTCTTGTTACTGACCTTAGGGGGAAAGCTCTTAGTTTTCCCCCATTGAAGATGATATTAGCGTTGGCTCTTTCATATATGGCTTTTATGATATCTCGTGGTATGAGCCTTCTGTCCCTAATTTCTGAGGGTTTTTATGAAGAAAGGATGCTGTATTTTGTCAAATGCTTTCTCTGCATCTGTTGAGAGGATCATATGGTTTTTGTCCTCTCATTGATGTGATGAGCCACATTGATTGTTTTCTGGATATTGAACCAGGCCTGGATCCCAGGAATAAATCCCACTTGGTCGTAGTGGATAATTTTTTTAATGTACCGTTGGATCCATTTGGCTAATATCTTATTGAGGATTTTTGCATCCATGTTCATCAGGGAAATTGGTCTATAGTCCTCCTTTTTAGTAGGGACTTTGTCTGGCTTTGAAATCAAGGTAATGCTGGCTTCATAGAAAGGGTTTGGAAGTTTTTCTTCCATTTCTATTTTTTGGAACAACTTCAAGAGAATAGGTCTTAACTCTTTCTTAAATGTTTGTTAGAATTTCCCTGGAAAGCCATCTGGCCCTAGACTCCTCTATTTTTTGGGAGATTTTTTGATTACTAATTCGATTTCTTTACTGGTTATGGGTCTGTTTGGATTTTCTATTTCTTCCTGTTTCAGTTTTGGTTGTATATGTTTCTAGGAATTTGTCCATTTCTTCCAGATTGCCCATTTTATTGGCGTATAATTGCTCATGATATTCTCTTATTATTGTTTGTATTTCTGCTGTGTTGGTTGTGATCTCTCCTATTTCATTCTGGATTTTATTTATTTGGGTCCTTTCCTTTTTCTTTGTACCAAACTGGCTAGTGGTTTATCAATTTTGTTAATTCTTTCAAAGAACCAGCTTCTGGTTTCATTGATCTGTTTTTTTGTTTGTTTCAATAGCATTGCTTTCTGCTCTAATCTTCATTATTTCCTGAGTTCTGCTGGTTTTGGGTTTTATTTGCTGTTCTTTTTCCAGCTCTTTAAAGTGTAAGGTTACATTGTGTATTTGAGACCTTTCTTCCTTCTTTAGGAAGGCCTGGATTGATATATACTTTCCTCTTATGACTGTCTTTGCTGTGTCCTAGTGGAATATAGTGCATTCTTTTTTTTTTTTTTTTTGATGTTTTTATTTACTTTTGAGACAGAGAGAGACAGAGCATGAACTGGGGAGGGGCACAGAGAGAGAGGGAGACGCAGAATCCGAAGCAGGCTCCAGGCTCCAAGCCGTCAGCACAGAGCCCGACGCGGGGCTCGAACTCACGGACTGTGAGATCATGACCTGAGCTGAAGTCGGACGCTTAACCGACTGAGCCACAGGCGTCCCTAGAATATAGTGCATTCTTAAAGCTACAATGGAAGTATTTCAGATATAGTCATCCAACTATAAAGCGATCAGTAAAGTTGTTCCACCTTTGTGCTTGTTACTTGTCTTTATTTTATTTTATTTTAGAATATCAAAACTGATTTCAGGGAAGTATTTGGAGTTATATAGTGAAAAATTTACAGTCAGTTTCCAACTGTTAATCTTAATTTTCTTATTTCCAACTCCCTTTTGTCCCTCCCATACATACATACCTGGGCATAAATACATTAGAAAATATTAAATGGCCAAGATCCACTTACTGAATTTCATGTTTTTCATGCAAAAATATGAAGTATATTCTTGTAATTATTAAATTGCTGAATTTTCCAGTTTTAAATATATAGTTTTGAATTATAGCAATAAAGGATTTGGAAATTCAGTTTTCATCTCTACATTTCACATGAAAGGAAGAAACGTTTCTGTAGGTAGTAAATTGAGTTTAAACTCTTAGGATATGATTTCAATGGAGGTATACATGGATCCAAATTTAATTCGTGAAATATTACTTGATATATTTTCATATGCCACCAAGATACTCAGCTTAATATTCCCTATTTCTTAACAGTGTTCACACAGTTCCTTATCGGTTATCATATGTAATCTATATAACCTGCTGTTCAGGCCTTGGCAATTATTTGGTCATGAAATATTGGTCATGAATTCTCTTGTGTGTCAGTCTTCCTAACAGCTTCCAGAAATAGTTCCTGGTTAGTTCACTTGACCTGCTAGTTCACCTAATTAGTAAATACCAACATGCTTATCACTTTGTGTTCTTACTGTATATGTTGCAAAAGTTTTTATAAACTCAGATATCCTGATGGGTATAAATGGCTACTATAATAGCAAAATGAGAAGAGACTGAAAGAAGAGATGAAAGCATAAAGTGAAAGAGAAAAAGGTTAATGTGGTTAGTTCCAAAAAGGTAAAACCATTAATGAGATCTGCTTTATGCTCTGTAGTATACTCTTAGAATCTGTCTAGCAGTAGTCTTCCTTCAAATGTATTTTACTGTTGACTTTGTGACCCCGAGATTCTATGTTGATTACAATCCTTTCCCAATAGGTAATTAAAATTTTCCGGTTTCCTTCTATTTTTACTAGTGTTTGAGTCCATGTAAAACTCCTGGCAGAGTTTTTATAAAGCTCCTTAAGATATAGCATTAGCTTTATGTTTATTATGATATTATCTGGTTTGCCTGATGAGTAATAAGGAGGCACATAATTGGTTGTGTTTTTTCTCTACTTAATTACCACACATAATGAGAATGAGCATGCTTAAAAAGTACCAGAGACTTTGTGATCTCTCTTCTAAGAGATATTCTAGGACATTCCATGTTTATATGTTATTTCATATTTAGGAATGTATAACATGAGATACTGTCATATAGTGTAGAATGAGATTTGGAGTCAGAAAAGCTATGGTTGATTCCTGACTGCATGTTTTGGCAGTGTTAATATGTTCAAGTCACTTAAAGGTTGCTGAAAAGAAACAATATTTGTGAAGTTACCTTGCAGTTAGTAAAACATGATTGCACATATCAGTGATCATTATTATGAAAATTACATTCTTCAGCTTTAAAAATTTAGTAAAATACTAAACTAATTTTTTTAAGCAAAAGTTAGATTCTGGTTTTGTGTTAAATATGTCACTTGTGGTAGTTGGTGAGAAACCTTGAATTATAGCATGCTGTCCTTTTTTTTAATAGGCCTTCACTATTCTGTGTGATATTCTGATGATCTTCAGCCATCAAATTATGTCTGGAGGACGTGACATGTTAGAGCCATTAGTTTACACCCCTGATTCTTCATTGCAGTCTGAGTTGCTCAGCTTTATTCTGGATCATGTCTTCATTGAACAGGATGATGATAATAACAGCGCAGGTAATTTTAGTGATATCTTTTTGTGAAATCTTTGTATCCAGCAGAAATTTAAGTAAGTGGTAGAATACTATTTGATATTTTACTCTGAAAACTTTAAACACAGGTTCATGTTCCGGCACATTTCTATTAATTTTTTGTAATATTGTAAAGATAATGTGATATCTTCTTACCAGGTTTTAGGTAGTTTGAAAAGAATAAAGTGTTTCTTTAAGTGACTTTTTTGTTGTATTAAACTGTATAATTTCTCAATGTTAGAAAATGTTTGAAACTGTTCTGTAAATGTCTGGGGCAGTACAGAGTGTTCACAGGAAAATAATTGCACCAGCCTTGCCTAGTGTTAAATTACTCTTCCTACCCTAATTACATACAGATGCCTTACTTGAACAAGAGGTCATGGAAAAACAGTGTTGGGTGGCTTCTTTCTCGGTTTGTTTTTAATTTGAAGTGCAATATAACATCAATATATATGAATCTCCATACATATAATGACACATCACTGCAAATCAGATTTTAAACACCTACAATTCTAGACATGGCTTATAGCTTATTTTTATCAATAACCAGCTTTGTTTCTCAAGTATTAAAATTTAGCTAAAACAGAATGAAGAAACCTAGAGTAGCAGAAACATTTGTTAAGAGTCCATGTATTGAAGTTTATTTACTTAAAACTTTTTACCTTTGGGCGCCTGGGTGGCTCAGTCGGTTGAGCGTCCGACTTTGGCTCAGGTCATGGTCTCGTGTTCTGTGAGTTCGAGCCCTGCGTTGGGCTCTGTGCTGACAGCTCAGAGCCTGGAGCCTGCTTCGGATTCTGTGTCTCCCTCTCTCTCTGCCTTTCCCCCACTCCTGCTCTGTCTCTGTCAAAAATAAATAAACATTAAAAATTTTTTACCTTTTACTTTGAGCTGTTGGTTTAGTTAGACTTTTATTTTTTAACATTTATTTGACATTTATTGGTCAGCAGGCAGTATACTAGATGCTATGGATATAAAAAAAATGAAACAGTGGCTTTTCCTTTGAGAATTCAATTCAAGTGGAAAAGCCATACCTATTTTTTTAAAAACGTTTATTTATTTATTTTGAGAGAGAGCACATTCAGGGGAGAGGCAGAGAGAGAGGGAGAGAGAGAATCCCAAGCAGGCTCCAAGCTGTCAACACAGAGCCTGACTTGAGGCTCGAATTCCTGAACCACGAAATCATAACCTGGGTCGAAATCAAGTCAAATGCTTAACCAACTATCCAGGTGCCCTGAAAAGACATATCGAAACACAGATAATTTCACTGCAATTTGATAAGTAATAGAGGCATGTTCACATTGTTGTGGGCTTGTAGAGAAAGTTTTAACTGGCCTGGGAGTCAAACCATTGAAATAAGCTAACATTTGAATCAGATCCTAAAAGAGATGAGTAGGAGTTTTTAAAACTTCTATGGGAAAGCATAGTTGCATTCCAAAAACTGATAAAAATCAGTTTTGGTTTACCACCCTTTTCGTTAATTGGGTGACTGCCTCTACTACATTTATACCATGAAACTAGAAGAGAATAAGCTTGCCAATACTCCTGAGTTTTCTAGAAGCTTGTTGAAATTACACTCAGTCTTATTGGGCTTTTTTTTCCTATTTAAACCTTAAAAATGAAATGTATTCCAGTTTTTTTGAAAAATATAAAATATAACACATTTGTCCATATCTACCACTAGCACTTGTCAAATTTTGCCTTATTTGTTACTGATTTTTATTTTTGAAGGAATAAAGGGAAGATACAAAAGAAATCCTTGTTTTTATCCCTGCCCAGTCCTATTATTACTCTTTTTCCCTGGAGATAACTGCTATTCTAAATTTGCCGTTATCATTCTTTGCTTTTTAATTTTATTATTAGAAGTTTATATGTCTGATAATATATAGTTTATGTTACTAGTTTCCACATAAATGGTATTATGTTGAACATTTTATTTTGCATCTTGTTTTTTTGCATTAACATTTTTGAAATCTGTCAGTGTTGTCATGGTTATAGCTTATTCATCTTGACTGCTGTTACATAATATGAATTAACTCTACTTTAATCCATTTTTATGTTATTTCCTTTTTTTATTTTGGGGGGAGGAGTGAGAGAGAGAGAGAACGAGAATGAATGAATGAATGAATGAATCCAAAACAGGATCCACACTCAGCCCGGAGCCTGATATGGGGCTTGATCCCATGACTGTGAGATCATGACCTGTGCTGAAATCAAGAGTCGGACGCTTAACTGACTGAGCCACCCAGGCACCCCTATCCATTTTTATATTGAGGAACATTTAGGTTGTTACCAATTTTTTCCCTATTGTAGTGCTACAACAAATGTTTTCTTACACTTTTCCCCTTGAGCGCACGTGCAAATGCTTTTCTAGTGCATATCTAAGAATGGAATTGCCAGATTATATAGTCTTTGTGTGTCTTAACTTGACCACATGTTGTGAAATTATTCTCCCAAGTTGTTGTATCGTTTTATTTTCCCAGCAGGAACATGAGTTTCCATTGCTTTTCGTTTTCATCTAACCCCTGATGTTGTAGACCCATGGTTATTTATTTGATTTGTTTGTCTACATCTCATGAGAAGGGGAGCGTAAAACAGAGAGTGCTTCTAGAGGCAATGACAACACAAAATAACAATGGCAGCTAACATCTATGAGAGGCCCAGTGGGTGAGATAATTTTCTAACATTGTTTAATCCCCACAAGTGGCTGGTTTTCAGTAAGAAGTGGAAAAAAACCAGGGTGCCTGGCTGACTCAGAAGTGTATGTGATTCTTAATTCAGGGTCATGAGTTCAAGCCCCACTTTGGGTGTAGAGACTACCAAAAAAATAAACTTTAAAAACAAACCCAAAATCAGAGCTCAAAAACTCTTAATATCTGGGCAATTTAGTCTGTAGGGGGAAAGCATCTGAATACATGTACCTCCTAAGAATAGTACTAAACAGTGATTGGAAACAGTATTGTATAGAAATCCATTACAATCACAGAGATGTTTAGACAAAGCTGGTATATTCAGTGCAATCTTTTAAAAGAGTAAACACTACATTTTAGGTTTCTAATCAAATGGCTTTGGGATTCTGGAGTATGCACTCATGATAACTTTTTCTGATGCTCTGTCTGAAATTCCTATTCTCAAAATTTGGTTTTGACTTACTAGCAGTTATCAAGGATCATCAGAGACAGGGTAAAACATTTGTTTTAAAGAACATTCTTACTTTACACAAATTAGTTGTTTGATATTGGTGATCTTATATTGAAGAGCTGACAGGATATGCAACTACTGTTCACAAAAGAGGAAATATAAATGTCTAATCAATGCACGAAAAACTTCACTGCTAACCAAAGAAATGTAAATCAAAATTAGATAGTTTTTATAAGGAATTTCGTTTGTAAAATTTATCCAGAAGAAAATACGTAGCTTTATATATAAAAGGTATCATCACAATTTCATTTGCAGTATCAGATAATTACAAAGAGTCTTTTGGCAGTACTTGGAGGCTATAGTCCAGCTTCCTTGACTATTCAGTTGGAAGTGAGTCTTACTCCTTGATAACTCTGAATGTCAACATCTCACACAATGGATCTGAGCAGAAATGTGTGAAGTTACCTTAAAAAGAATGGTTCCTAGGCCAGACTTACTGAATATATGTAATATTCATAACATAAGTATGTTGAGGGTAGGGTAGGGTCGAATCATCCTTGAAGGGATAGGAAGGTTTCTGAGCTTGGCTGTCCCCTGTGAAGAGCCTTAACCAATAGACACCGAATCTGCAGATCTCATTGGCAAACTATCCTTTAGGCAAGTGAATGAATGGGTTAGGCAAGCTCAGCCTGACTTCACTAAACATCAGTTCCTCTGACTCATTCCACTTGTTCCTGTTATGTCTTCAACAGGCAGCCTTATGATTACTGTTTGAGTTCACAAAAATTTTCTCTCTTGGGATTAAGGAACTGATCATTCACTGAGATATTAAGAGTGACTATAATTTGCATTTCATTTAAATGCTTTTTCCTTATTTTTCAAATTCTCCAAAAGAAAGGTATTTTATACTAAGAATTAAAAAATACATATGGCAGAAGTAAAATACAAGATGGCTTAATGTTTGTCATTTTTTTTCTCAGACGGTCAGCAGGAGGACGAAGCCAGCAAAATTGAAGCTTTGCACAAGAGAAGAAATTTACTTGCAGCATTTTGTAAGCTAATTGTATATACTGTGGTGGAGATGAATACAGCTGCAGATATCTTCAAGCAGTATATGAAGGTAAAGTTGAAAAATGGATAGCAACTTATTTTTATAATGCTTAAAAGAAAATGAGTGTAACACTGGCTTTTATGCCTGATTGCTATTGAATTTTTTAAACAGTAAATTACTTTTCTAGCATAAAGTAACATTTCTTTTAAAATCTAATTTTTTCGGTAACATGACCTCATACTTCTACTCTTCCATTAATGGACATTTTGGATTTGTTGGTTCACATCTTTTACAGTATTGGAAACATGTTGTCTTAGGTTAACTAGCACTATTAGAAATTACCTTTGTGATTTGGTTTAAGACAACAGGATGATGTTCCTCCTCTGCTTGATGTAGCATAAAAAGGGTATTGTTCCAGGAGTCAGGAGACCTAGCTGCTATAGTTCTGGCTTGGTTACTATGCAGCTCGTGACCTTGAGTAATTCAGTACCTTTTGTGTCCTGTCTTTCTTCATCTGTTCCACTGTGATAACTAAGGTTCCTTTAGGCTTTGAAAATCTGATTTGATTCACAGTGGGTTATTCACAATTTTCATAAGTACCTGTGAGATTCTCTAATTTTTAAGTGGTAGTAGAAAGGATATTATTAGCGGTACTAATGAAATATGACTAAATGTGGTAGGATAGTTTTTCTTTAATCCTTTCTCAAGTAAAATCTAATTATAAATGTGAACTTTTTAAGACTTTGCTGTCACTAAATATGCAATAAATTTGTCAAAACCTAATTAATTAGTTCTCTCTTTGAACTATTTTGCTACATGATAGAACTCTCTTAGAACCATTGTAAATTACTTTGGAATTTAAGTTATTTGGCATTATTGTTTTTAGATTTTTTTAAAAAAAAACTAAGGTTGTGAAGTCATTTTGCAAGTTTAAACTTTTTGACTTACGTATTGTAAAGTCAGTTTTATTAGTCATAAATAAGGGTATGGTTATCCTGTTATCTCTGATAGTTCTGTATTCATTTTGAAACAAGGTCTTAAATTAGAAGAAAAAATTCATGTGCGATGAATGTATAATACAAATGTCACACACAATGAGTTTTTTTTTTTAAATGTTAACAGGCTGTTAGTTTGTATAAGCCAAATTAATAAAGTTGGAAACTGCATGTGACCTGTGGGCCTGTTGTAACAATGAATAAGTTCTAAATGTAACTGGGATTATATTCATTGTCTTGATCGTTCCCAAAGAGCACAAGAACTTTGTTTATATCCTTTGTGCTATTTCTGACAATGTGCATAACCTGATTACTTAGTGTTTTACTCCGTACCTCCTTAAAACCAGGTCTGGAGCGTAATGTGATTGGATCTCAACTGTCTGTTTCAGAATTTACTGGTGTTAGGGATTATATACTTAGAAATTATTTTAAAGTTTAGTAACATTTTTATTCTGCCTCTGAATGTGTAAGCTCAGCCAAATACGTATTTTGTGGCATACTCACATGGCTAACATAAAATTAGTCTTATTGTCCAAAAGTTTTAGGAGATAAGGCTCTAATTTTAATTTGTACAAATTTCTTTTCTAGTATTATAATGACTATGGAGACATCATAAAAGAAACGATGAGTAAAACAAGGCAGATAGACAAAATTCAGTGTGCAAAGACCCTTATTCTCAGTTTGCAACAGGTAAGATACAAAGTATCAACTTGGTTAAACATAATTAACATCTAAGAGTTTTCAAGGTAACAAGTAGAAAACTGGACAAAGGATGCAATACACAGTTCATGAAAGTAGAAATACATGATTTTGAGTCTCACTAGTAGACATTGTTCAAGTGAGATCATTTTTTGCTTTCAGACTGGCAACACTTAGAGCTATCTAAGATATGGGAGAAATAGGTACCGTCAGCAGTATGTGTTGGTACAAGCTTCCTGGTCGGCAGTTGTTTGGCAGTGTATATCAAAATGTATAACGTGTATGCCATTTTTGGCCGCGCTTCAATTCTGCTTTTAAAATTTTATCCAAAGTGGTAATAGGACAAGTTTGCAAAAAGGGGTATATAATATCACACATGGCAGGGTTGTTTAGAATAGCAAGAAATTAGAAATAATCCAAATGTCTATCAATAAGGTGTTAGATGAATATATTGTGCAATGCATCTCTTGCAATGACTATTGTGTAGTACTTAAAATTGTTTTTTTTCCCTTTTTGTGTAGCACTTAAAAGTGTAGATCTGTATTCACTTTCACTAATGTGTAAAGATCAAATGTATAGTTTGAGAATAAAATGAAAAAGAGTATAGTACAGCATCCCTGTAAAATTGAACTTCTCTGTATATCTATCTGGAAAAATCATCACCAAAATTTTAGCTGTGGTTAACTTGCTTTGGTAGTTTTCAAGTGAATTTTACTGTTTTTTTTTTTTTTCATTTTCACATTTACCTTAATGAGCATTTATCAGTTTTATAATCAAACCACAATACTCATTTTCATTTTGACAGTGGTGAGGCAAGTTTAACTTCGTAAAAATCGTTTGCTTAATATGCGTTTGTCTCTGGAGACCAAATGCATATAGAACATAACCCAACCTATTTCAGTTTGATAAATTTCCTTTTCAGAAATCTAGGTATTGAATTTCTTAATCCCATTTGCATATTTGGATATTCTTTAATGTTTAATAGAGCACAAGTAGAGGAGGGGCAGAGAGAGAGAGGGAGACACAGAATTCAAAGCAGGCGTCAGGCTCTGAGCTGTCAGCACAAAGCCCAACGTGGGGCTCGAACCCGCAAAGTATACGATCATGACCTGAGCTGAATTCAGATGCTTAACCAGTTGAGCCGCCCAGGTGCCCCTGGATATTCTTTTATTTAAAAAAATTTTTTTATTTTAATGTTTATTTATTTTTGGCAGAGAGCATGAGTGGGGGAAGGGCAGAGAGAGAGGGAGACACAGAATCTGAAGCAGGCTCCAGGCTCCGAGCTGTCAGCACAGAGTCCGACGTGGGGCTCAAACTCACGAACCATGATATCATGACCTGAGCCGAAGTTGGGCACTCAACCGACTGAGCCACCCAGGCGCCCCTGGATATTCTTTATTAAAGTCAATAGAGGGGTCCCTGGGTAGCTCATTTGGTTAAGCGTCCGACTCTTGTTTTGGCTCGGGTCATGATCTCACAGTTTGTGAGTTTGAGCCCTACGTCATGTCTGTGCTGACAGTGTGGAGCCTGTTGGGATATTTTCCTTCCACCCCACCTCCCCCCAATCTCCTGCTCACGTGTGTGCTCTCTCTCTTCCTCTGTTTCTCAAAAATAAATATTGAAAAAACGTTAATGGAATTTAAAAGGATTTAAGGTTGACATTTAAGTAACTTTTCTTCTCTTATAAACCAACAGCTTCTCCCTGTAAAAAGTTTAGAAAATATAGGAACTAGAAAAAATACAATATCCTTGTTTTTCACCTAACAAATACATTTTTAGTTTTTAATAGCCTTCATAGTCTTTTATGCCTATATGAAACCTTAAGTTTTATAAAAAATTAAGCCATATTATGCATTCTATTTTGTAAGCCTGAATTTTTCATGTTAATAAAGCAATAACACTTTCATGCCATTACTTTCCTGTAATGTTTTATTTATTTTTGAGAGAGTGCAAGTGGGGGAGGGACAGAGAGGGACAGAGGATCTGAAGCAGGCTCTGTGCTGACAGCAGTGAGCCTGATGTGGGGCTTGAACTCACAAACCACACAATCACGACCTGAGCCAAAGTCTGACACTCAACCGACTGAGGCACCCAGGCGCCCCTTTTTTGAGCATTTTAAATGACTGTATAGTATTCCATTTTATACAAGGACCATAATTTAATCAATATCTCTCCTTATTTAGCGTTGAGGTCTTTTACTATCCTTGCCATTATAAATAACACCAAAACATTTTTGTACCTATGTATCGTGCACAGATACTATTATTCCTTTGAGTAAAGTCCAGTAATTAGAATTGTTTAGATAAAGGACATCAGACTTTTACAGTTTTCAATACAGATTGCTCTATAGAAAGGTTATCTTTCAATTATGTTTCTAGCAAGTCACAGTGCTTGTTGCATGATAGTCTTATCAGTAGTAGCCATTATTTGTTGAAAACCTTGGCCATTTGGTAGTTGAAAATTGTATTTTGTTGTGCTTACTTATGATGGAAGTTCTTGATGTGAAGATTCATCATTTAAATGGGAAGTAACACATAGTTGCCTAATAATGGAGTGGGTTTCCTTTTTCTTTATATTTTTATATGCTGTTTTAATATCCCGTTAATTCCAGCAGAATAGAATTATACCATAATTAACCTAAAGAGTTCTTAATGTCAGTAACTCCCTCTAGTCTGAATGTATGAAGTACTGTAATTTTGGTCATTTCTATCATGTTCTTAAAAATCCATGTTTTAGAATAAAATACAGTGCCTCATTTATGGATCATCTAAAGAATATGAGATCTTAAAAGATGTTAGTAATCTATACTTATTACAAAACTCTAACATGCTTTCTTTCTTCCCAAACAGCTTTTTAATGAAATGATACAGGAAAACGGCTATAATTTTGATAGATCATCCTCAACATTTAGCGGCATAAAAGAACTTGCTCGACGTTTTGCTTTAACTTTTGGACTCGATCAGTTGAAAACAAGGGAGGCCATTGCTATGCTACACAAGTAATCTCCAAATATTTTATTCAGCTCTCCTGTTTTTTAATCATGAAATTTTTTTGTATTTACTTTTGTTTAGAATAACCAAATTCAATTGATGCTTTATAATTTTTTTTTCAAATCTGTGGCATATCTCCTTTCTTGAGAACCAGTAATAATGCTATCTCCATTAACACATGTATTGGGACTAAAACTTCTTTTATAGAAAGTCTTTGCTTTAATTAAAACAATACAAAAATCCTTATAAATTATGTGAAGAAAAGCAACACATATTCATCAGGTATTATAAAATCTCTTTTAATAGCTTTTATTAAAATCTCACTGCTAGGTAGAGAAATTTTTGAGATTTGATTCAATTTTTCTCTTTCTGTGGTTCTGTTTTCTATTTTGTAGTGTTCTTTTCCCTTGTTTTGAGCCACAGCCTTCTTTCTGCCTGCATTTATTCTTTGCCCTTATCAAAATTGAAAATTATCTGATTTTATTTTAGTCATATATTTTAGCATTCAGTCATGCTTTTTTTTTTTTTTTAATTTTTTTTTTTTTTTCAACGTTTATTTATTTTTGGGACAGAGAGAGACAGAGCATGACCGGGGGAGGGGCAGAGAGAGAGGGAGACACAGAATCGGAAGCAGGCTCCAGGCTCTGAGCCGTCAGCCCAGAGCCCGACGCGGGGCTCGAACTCACGGACCGCGAGATCGTGACCTGGCTGAAGTCGGACGCTTAACCGACTGCGCCACCCAGGCGCCCCTCAGTCATGCTTTTAAATAGGAGTATATTTTAGAGTTTTAACATAACCAGCATGTGGATAGTAATACGCTTTACTTCTTAATTCTGGATGAAGAGCCTGGCCTTTGGGAATATCAAGAGGCTTGGACTCTCTTTCATGAAAGCTCTTTGTTTCATTTGTGTCTCTTTTACTCCTTGCTTACTTAGTTATAAATGTGTTAAATATCTCCCTACAGGTATTTTTCTTCTTTAAGTTAGTCCCATACCCCAGTTTTAACTCCCTCTCTCCTTTTACTTTGTTCTGAACATCTCAAATTCCTTTTTATGCCTTTCTGTAATATATTGGATGATAATTTTAGGTATTATTTAAGGACCACACATGTAGTGATTATTTTGAGAAAGTAATATATTACTTTCTTCTTGTAGTAGCCTTCCATTCCTTCCTCCCCAATTTCATCGGCTTATTTTTTACACAGTTACATTTTTGATAGACTATAAGAATATAACATTGGGTTGTTGTCTTGATTAGAGGTATTTGTCACTAAATAAATATATTTAAAATGGGCCCTAAGTGAAATTAAATT
The DNA here is from genome assembly GCF_007474595.2 of Lynx canadensis. Classification (NCBI taxonomy): domain Eukaryota; kingdom Metazoa; phylum Chordata; class Mammalia; order Carnivora; family Felidae; genus Lynx; species Lynx canadensis. The sequence goes on from NC_044321.2 coordinate 99,160,683, forward strand.
TTGAAATTGACTCTTAAATGCAATGTTAGAAGTATTTTTTAAATAATATTTAAATTAGTTCTAAGCGTCATAGTAGGTCTCCTTATGCCTTGAAAAATACAGAATATATATTGATCATTACATGAGAGAATTTGGGCTGTTTTCTTTGGAGAAGAGATCCAAGAATGTAGATGTACCAAACCACATTCAAAGTAATGCTAGCTGGTTTGTGTGTATTCCTCTGTGTGTTTTAGTTTTAAAATAACAGTGACATAAAGTGTACATGTACTTGCTCATTCTCACACTATAGGCTCCTTATTCTCTTTATTCCTCAGATTAAATGCATGGCAGAGGAAACATCTTAATAGTGGAACAAAACTATATATAGAGAGAAATTTCCTTTCTGTGTTACTAAATTTCGTATTGTGACCCTTAAATGTTTTGTTTTTTTGTTGTTGCAGAGATGGCATAGAATTTGCTTTTAAAGAGCCTAACCCACAAGGAGAGAGCCATCCACCTTTAAATTTGGCATTTCTTGATATCTTGAGCGAATTTTCTTCTAAACTACTCCGACAAGACAAAAGAACGGTGTATGTATTTGCTAAAAATATTCTATTTATGTTTGTGTTGAAATTCTTGTGTGTTTTGTTTTGTTTTGGAGAGAGTGTGTGCGAATGGGAAAGTGGGGCAGAGAGAGGGAGAGAGAGAATCTTAAGCCTGGCGTGGAGCCCAAGGGGGGGCTCTGTCCCACAACCCTGGGATCATGACCTGAGCCAAAACCAAGAGTCAGAACCAAGAGAGCCACCCACGCATCTCTGTTCTGAAATTCTTAAAGATGAGTTGTTACACTTGGTTTTTCTCCCTTCTGCACAGTTGTAGGATTACATTAACGCACAAAATACTTTATGCATCAAAAAATTCTACAATTTAAGGATTATAACTGTATTTTATGCGTAATACTCCATTTTAATTCCTGTGTTGCCCTTCAGTGTAGTTGTGGCTTTAGAGTTGTTACTTGACTGCTTTATGTATTCTTATCTGCATTCTTCACCTTAACCTAATAGACAATAATGTCAGTAATTCATCCAGGCTCATGTTAGTCTCTGTGTTGAGCTGTGACTACACTGGAAAGTAGAAGTTTCCTTTTTATCTTTTTTGCTTTAACCGACTAGTCCTATCCTCAGCAGACCAGTTAGACAGAATTCTTTTCTAGTGTGGTCTCCTAAAATGGTGACTTATATTCTAAGAGAGCCCAAGTGAAAATTCTCAAAATTCACTCCCCTCCTTGAGGTATAAAAGGGCAGAGGAATAGGAGTGACTCATAGTACCTCTTCTGAAAGTCTACCAGTATTTTGCACTGAAAGATTGTGTAGGTTTTACATGATTTTCTGAAGTAGACAAAACTAATCTCTTGTGGTAGAAATCACTGTAGTGGTTACTTTTAGGGTTGGGGGTGTTGAATGGGAAAAGGGACATAAGGTAATTTGTAGGATCATGGGAATGTTCTTTATCTTCATAGATGTGTAGGTTACATGACTGCATTAATTTGCAAAACTGATCCAACTGTATTCTTAAGTTCTCTGCACTTTATTATATATAAATTTATCTCAATTAAAAATTACATTAGCACTATTAACCAGAGAAATCAAAATTATAAAACAATGAAAAATCATTTCTCACCTAGCAGATTAGCAAAAATTAAGAAGTCTGATAGTGCAAAGTAGTGTCAAAGATGTGGAGAAGGAGACTTTTATCCATTGTTGGTGATAGCGTAAATTGATACAAGACCACTTTGTGAAGCTATTTGGCAGTGTCTAGTAACTTTTAATATTCTCCCTATCTCATGATCCAGTAATTCTGTTCATAGGTAGATACCCTAGAGAAACTTACACATGTGTACATGGAGAACCACAAAAGAATTTGACCAGTGCAGGTTTTGAATAGAGGAAAGGTCAAAACAACATCTATAATTAGAAAATGAGATCAATTGATTGTTATACAATAGGATGTCATAAGCAGTCAAAATGGTTAGATCTTTTCCAAAGTAAACATAATTCCTTAATCTCATTAAACACCCAGTCATTGTTCAAATTTCTAGTAGTCTCATGCCATAAATTACTTTTATTTGAGAGAGAGAGAGAGAGAGCGAGCATGAGTTAGGGGCAGAGAGAGAGGGAGAGAATCCCAAGTAGGCTCCACGCTGTCAGTGCAGAGCCTGATGCGGGGCTTGAACTCCCAAATCGTGAGATCATGATCTGAGCCAAAACCAAGAGTTGGAAACTCAAGCAACTGAGCCACACAAGCGCCCCCAAATTGTAATATATTTAAAGTGTGCAGTATGATGATTTTGTATATTTTGAGAAGATTCCTCTGATCAAATTAATTAACATGTCTGTCACCTCACATATTTACCTGTTTTTTTTTTTTTTGAGAATACTTAAATGCTCCTCTTTTAGCAAATTCCAATTATACAGTGTAATAATAATACACCAAATACACCATCATCAACTATAATCACCATGTTATACGTTACTCAGATGTCATCTTTAAATTTTTTTTTTTTCAACGTTTATTTATTTTTGGGACAGAGAGAGACAGAGCATGAACAGGGGAGGGGCAGAGAGAGAGAGGGAGACACAGAATCGGAAACAGGCTCCAGGCTCCGAGCCATCAGCCCAGAGCCTGACGCGGGGCTCGAACTCACGGACCGCGAGATCGTGACCTGGCTGAAGTCGGACGCTTAACCAACTGCGCCACCCAGGCGCCCCTCAGATGTCATCTTTAAAAGCTCTCTTCTCAACTTTACTGAGATATAGTTGACATACAACATTGTACAATTTTAAGGTGTACATTTTGATTTGATACACTATATATTGGAAAATTATTAACACCATGGGATTAGCTGACACCACTCTTCCAAAAATGGTTAGATCTTTGAAATATAATTTTGAGTGTAAAAGTCAAAGTACAAAACTGCTATAATAGTTATAGACAAATATATATTAAAAATATATTATGATTTCACTCATGTGGAATTTAAGAAATGAAACAAAAATGATGGGGAAAGGGAAACCAAGAAACAGACTCTTAACTAGAGAGAACAAACTGACAGTTTCCAGAAGGTAGGTGAGTAAGGGGATTTATAGGGGATGGGGATTAAGGAAGGTACTTGTTATGATGGTACTTGTTATGATGAGCACCAGGTGTTGTTGAATGCCTAAATTCTAAACCTGAAACTAATATTATACTGTATGTTAACTAACTGGAATTTAAATAAAAACTTGAGAAAAATATTTATTAAAAGTATTAAAAATATGCATGGGGATGTTAAATAGCAAATTCAGGTTAGTAGTAAGCCTTTGTGGCAGGGAAGAGGACAAAGGGAAATAGCGTCAGGGAGGGCCCCTTATCTGGAATGTTCATTTAAGCTATGTGGTGGATACGTAGCTGTAAATCTTTCTACCAGTGAGTATATTTTGGCCCAAGCTCCATATCTTGCTGCAGATTGGTAACAGTTTTCAGAATGATGGCCAGTTGATAGTCTACACTTTGAGGAGTACTGTACTACTCTGTATACCTGAAATATAATTAATAAATAGTGAACTAACCCCAAGCAGTATCTTTGTAACTGATTCCTCCTATCCTTTGTCTTTAATGGTGTTTAAAACTGGTGATTTTGAATTGATTCGAATTAGTCATTATTGTGACAGCAGATTATTTGGGTTACACATTATAGTTAGTTGACAAAAATTGTGTTCATGTATTTGAAGCATAATTTAGACAATAAAGCACTGAACTCTTAGTGTCAAAAGTCTGGGAATTTGAGGGGCACCTGGGTGGCTCAGTCGGTTAAGCATCTGACTTTGGCTCAGGTCATGATCTTGTGGTTTGTGAGTTGGAGCCCCGCATCGGACTCTGTGCTGACAGCTCAGAGCCTGGAGCCTGCTTCTGATTCTGTGTCTCCCTGTCTCTGCCCCTCCTCTGCTCATGCTTTGTCTCTCTTTCTCTCAAAAATAAATAAACATTTTAAAAAGTCTGGGATTTGAATCCTGGTTCTGTTGCTTTCTCATTCTTATCCTTTGCTTCCTCATCTGTCAAGTAAGGAGAATATCTCCCTCACAGGACAATGAGACTAAAGTTAAAGAACCCAAGAATAAAATGCCTAACACATAATGTAGTCACACAAATGTTAGTTGAATTGTTATTGCTATATTACACATAAGCCATGGAATCCTCATGATACTTGGATCCATGGGTAAATGTATGACTTCCATCAGACTGCAGATAGAGGCCATAGCTTTTTCATCTTTGTACCAATCCCCAGTGCTGAGGACATAGTGACATAGTGGATGCTTGACAAATACTAAGCTGAAATGCTCTGGATTATTTCATTTAATGAAGAATCTTGATAGAGACAAAATACCTTGTCACTGTACCGATGAGGCTGAGATTGAATCATGAAGTAATGTGTCCCTGCATGTACAGCTAGGGCTTGGTGGAACTGGGACTAGAACCCAAATTTGTGTGATTTTCAATCCAGTTCTCTTTCCAGAAATATTATTTGGTTCTCCTAGCAGAAGACCTGTAAAGTTAGGATAGAACAGAAAGAAACATAATGGAAAAGAAAACACTAAAATCCTTCAGTTGTTACTGTGTGTTTTGAGGAAATGTTTGTTTCATTCTAATTTACTTTTTGTTTAAGTCTAATTAAATCATTGACTGTTCCATATGGTATGTGAGCCTTAAGATTATTAGGAGGAATAAATAAAAATTGGCGGGGGGGGGGAGAACTATGGCAGTTTTATGTATCAAAGCTAATGGTTTCTACTTCTTTTTAAGGTATGTTTACTTGGAAAAGTTCATGACCTTTCAGATGTCACTCCGAAGAGAAGATGTGTGGCTTCCACTGATGTCTTACCGAAATTCTTTGCTAGCTGGTGGTGATGATGACACCATGTCAGTCATTAGTGGTATCAGCAGTCGAGGGTCAACTGTGCGGAGTAAAAAATCAAAACCATCTACAGGAAAACGGAAAGTGGTTGAAGGCATGCAGCTTTCACTCAGTAAGAATGTAGTTGATTCTCTTTATACGTATCCCTTATGTTTACCAACAGAATTGTCATTAGGTTCACCTTAGTGTTAAATTTGAGCTATGTGTTGTTAAATAATACCTTGTACAGTACAGTGTGTCTAGTTACATGTAAGTTTAGCGTTTTAAGCATTTAATATACATAAATTCAGTTCTCATAACTCTTTAGGTACATCCTCCTTTTTCAGATGAGAAAACTAGTAGAGTGGCTTGGTTAAGTAACTTAGCCTGAGGTCACACAATTATTTAGTACCCAGGCAATCTTACTCCAGAACCCCTGCTTTTTTTTTAATTAAAAATTTTTTTTTTTTTAATTTTGGAGAGAGAGCACAAACTGGTGGGATGGGCAGAGGAAGAAAGAGAGAAAATCCTCAGCGGACTCCACGCTCCGCGTGGAGCCTGACATGGGGCTCAAGCCACGACCCTGGGATCATGACCTGAGCCGAAACGAGAGTTGGATGCTCAACTGACTGAGCCACCCAGGCGCCCCTAGAACCCATGCTTTTTAATCACTATGCTACACTGTATATGCATAGGGATATGGACTAAGTATTACAGAGCTAATATTACCTAAGAAACCAGATTATTTAAGTGTGGAGCAACAAATTCAGAGAGGTTCTGACTTTGAGTTTCTGTGAAGAGGTCATTTATCCTGAGGAACTTGGTATAGATACAAATTTCCATCTGGAATCTTAGAAATAAGAATACATTATGATGCTTGAATCTCTTGGACTCCTAGCACTGTAGGGCTGGTTCATAATGGGCCTGGGGACTTTTTCCCTCTCCTTCGGAACCTTTAAACAAATTAGTGGAATTGCCAAAGTTTGTTCCAGTTATTGCTGAATAACAAACTACCCCAAAACTTAGGACATATAAGGGACATGGTGTCTGTCGATGCTTCAGCTAGGAAGACTCAAAGACTGGTGACAAATCCTATGGAGGCACCGTCACTTATAGATAGTATCTGGGACTTTAACTGTCTTGTCTGCCAGAACACCTACGTGTGACCTCTCCATGTGGCTGTTTGGCTTTCTCACAGTATGTGACTGGGCTCTAAGAGCAAGTGTCTGAGGAGACACAGGAAGTAGAAGCTGCCAGTTTTTTAAGGCCAGAGAGTGGCATAGCATATTCTGTTGACCAAGCGTATTCCACCATATTCTCTTGACCAAGCAGTCAGAGCCCAGCTTCAAGGGGATGGAACATAAATCTTCCACCTCTTAATGTGAGGAGTGTCAAAGATTTGGGGGCCGTATTTTCTAATTGCCACATAATTCTTCAGCCATCGTCAGGTATATAGTGTTCAGTACTTGGTTGTCTGTGGCTTAATGGTTGTATCTTTTGTCCAGTAATAGAAACGCATGAACTTACAACTGGTACCCTTAGATCTAGACTTGGTTGGTTATACAGTTCCAATGTCTTGGTCTGTGAGGAAATCTCTTGTACAGTGTTCCTGACCAGTTAAAATAGGGTTAGTGGTTTATAGGAAGTTAAAATAATTTTTTTAAGTAGAAAAATTATCCAATTAAAAGATGATATATCCTGCATATCACTACAAGTTTTTCTCATCTGAACAAATAGTAGTTAACAGCTTAATGCCAAGCCACCAGATCTCTCCTTTTCTATAGACTACATGGGGCACAAATGAATTGGTATTTATATAACATCTTGAGGGTAGATGATCAAACCAGATAGTTCAACTTTTACAGAAAGAGTCAATACTCTTTAACAGATTTTTGGAGAAAGCCATAGAAATTGGGGCATTAGTAGCTTGGAAGGATGACCACTGATAGGTTGTCCAGATCAGTGCAATTTTGAAGAGAGAATTGGAGCCTGACACAGTAGAACTTAAGGTGTCATGTAATTATATTGCAGATTGTGAAATTTTACATCTAATCTATTTGTTACTAGGGCATTAGCTACTAGTACATTTTTCTTTCCACTCTTAAAAACACCTCTGTATGCACATGTGTAATTTTCTAATAAAACCGTTTTCCTGCAAATTCCTGTTCAGTCCGTCCTCAAGTGCTGCAATTTCACCTCCCAAATCAGTGATTTAAAAAAAATTACTATGAATTCAGTAACACTTGCATGTGAATTTGTCTTTTATTAATCATGGCAGCATCTACAGATTTGAAAACAAATAGCTCTTGCAGGTGTGAAATCTAGTGTTGTTAGTCCAGTATATGGATTTGTGCTCCCCTTGGAGTTGGCGAGCATCCTATAAACTAGGAATCATTCTTCCATTGTCTCCGTTTCTCTTCCCACCTAGCCTCCTAACTAGCTCGTGTGCTCACTAGTCCTCATGTTCCTCAGTCCGCCTTCTACACTGCCACCACATACTTTGATTAAGACCCGTAACTGAACCACATTGCTTCCCTTCCATAAAACTTCAGTGGTCATTCCTGTCACCTTAGCACAGCTTGTAAGACTTGCTGCAAATTGGTTCCTGCCTCTTTATCCAGCCTTACCTTTTGCCACTTGCCCTAGGAGTACCAAACTCTTAGTCTGAATCATATGAAATTGCCGTCTTTGCAGGTCAAAACCTGCTGAATGTCAGCAAGTTAGTATGGTTCAGTCATTGTAGTTTCGTGCCTCAGTGTTTTTGTGTTTTTGTTTATGTTCTTCCCCCTGCCTGGCAAATGTCACGGTTGACGCAGTATCTACTATAGTTAGAAGTCACTTTTGGGTAGTTGGCTCTGATCCTTTTCATTGCTCCCATTCCACCTGTGCTCCCCTCTCTTGTAGCACTTACACCGTGTTGTCATTGTGTGTGTTTTCTTTGTCTCCAAGGACAGGGACTGCACTTTACATACCTTGGTGTATCCCCCTGTTTCAAGCACTAGCATGGGAAAAACAGCCAGTTTTTGTTTTTTTGTTGAAACAGACAGTTTTTTTGTTGAAAACAGCCAGTTTTTGTTGTTTTGTTGAACTGAACAGGTTATGTGAGACATTTCGTTTGTCAAAATTAGTTACTGAACTTTATTGCCATCAATTTTCTCATTTAGCTGAAGAAAGCAGTAGTAGTGACAGTATGTGGTTAAGCAGAGAACAAACACTGCACACCCCAGTTATGATGCAGACACCACAACTCACCTCAACGATTATGAGAGAGCCCAAAAGATTACGACCTGAGGATAGCTTCATGAGCGTCTATCCAATGCAGACTGAACATCATCAAACTCCTCTTGATTATAAGTAAGTACATTTGATTATTTTCTGTACTATAACTTTATTAATTATATAGAAAAAAGTTAAGTTAAAAGAAGAATAAAATTCTCCTTGAAGCACGCAGGTAACATGGATGTTAGCTCAAAGACAACACGAGGAAGCAAGGCAACAGCAGGAGAGAGCAGCAATGAGCTATGTTAAACTGCGAACTAATCTCCAGCATGCCATGTAAGTGAGAGTGCCTTATTGTCTGAGTCTAGGAAGTTCACTAATTCATTTTCACATATTTTAATGTGTGCCTTACCTAAAAATTTCAGCAAACTCTAGAGTAAGCTGAAATAATCAAGGAACTAAAAATTGGTCTTTCCAACAGAAGAAAACTTCCAAAGTTAAATATTCACTAGTTAGCTAAAGGACCAATCTTAGGTTGATCTGTTGGAAAAGGTTAAATTTGAATCCTTGTTTATTTTGGTACACAGAATTATAGCTTAAAAATTCAGTTTTGTTACATCTTAATTGATTCCCCAGCTTAGTTCAGGCCCTCATCCCTCATCTGAACCATTGTATTAGCTTTCTAACTTGTTTCTTTCCCTCAAATCTCCCATGTATCCTCTCACCAGACTCCTCCCCTCACTCCCCCCCTACCACTCCATCATTCAACTACCATCAAAAATGACTATTGTAGAATAAGAATCTGGTCATGTAACTCTTTGACTTAAAACCTTTCCATGGCTCCCCATTGCCTACAGGATAAAGTCCAAACTCCTTAGCTCATGGCATGCAAGATCTTTCAAAACATATGCCCCCTGCCTACATACTAGTATGATACCCCCCATTCCTTGGCAGGTGGTAAAAGCACTGTGAAAGAATAAGCTCGGGTGTCACCTTAAGTGAAGCTGTGGTCATCTGTGCTCCCATAGCACTCTGTGTATTCATATTTCTTACAGCACTTACCACATTGTACTGTAATTGTTTATGAATTTGTCCCTTTCTCTAGACTGTGAGCTCCTTAAGGGCAGGGACCACTTTCATTGCCTGTTGGTGCTTGGCACATAAAATGTGCTAAGCAAATGTTCGTTGAATGAATAAATGTCCAATGCAAAAAAAAAAAAATTGTAGTATAACTTTTAAATACTTTGTTTTTACTGGAATCTGTATGAGGGTTTTATGAATCTTTATTAGCTTTGGCTCCAGAAGAAATGGCAGAAAATCAGTCTTTAGATGATTGGTACAAAGGGAAGATCTGATGATTCTGATTATTTAAGTTTTGAGTTTGAAAGTTTTGTATTTGTAACATAATGTGGTATATGTTTTAATACTGGGAGACAGTAATTGTTACCTTCTTTTTAAAATTCATGTTTCGTTTCATTTTGTTTTTAAATGATGAGAACTTCACCTGTTTTTCTTGAGAAGTGATCACTTATCACATGCTTGGTAACCTATTAGAATTCACCTTAGTTATGGCCTTAGGAACCTCTACAGTTACGTACACTCTATCACATGTATAGATTCTGATCCTGACTTGGCTGATAGGGTCATCATCTATACTATGACTTGGTTCTGCCCTCTGTTCTCTTTTCCCGTGGCCACATTCCCCTTAATATGTTCTTGTTTCATGCTGGATTCAACAGCTAATTTCCTAGCTTCCAACCAGTCACCAGTTCAGACATTCTGGAATTCTACCGTACAGTCATTTGGTCCTTATCTCTCCCCCTGAAAGTTTTCTGCCAGTCTCTAAGATCTTCCATAGCAGCTCATTACTCAGTGCCATTTATCATTATTCTTTTATTTGAAGTTTGTTTTAATTCCTGTTGAACTTCCCCAGCTGACTATAAGAGATTATCTCATTTAAATAATTATTACCATAGGAGTCTTTTGGTTGTGGTGCCATAAGTAGTCTGTTGCCTGAAACTTTTAAAATATTTTTGTTTTACAATGATTTCTCTGTAACGGCATCTGCTCTACAACTGGAAATACTTCCAAATTATCTCTTTGTTTTTTTTTATAGTTTATATCACATGTATCTTCCTTATACTCCAAATGAGATGCACAATAGATTTCTGGTTTTCTATAATATGATTCACATATTTCCTTCACAGTTGCCTTTACCAGATACAATAAAATTGTCATTTAACTGTCCAGAACTCTTAGAAAATAGGAACCATTGCCAACATATTTCTCCAGGTAGCCTGGATGAGACATCATGCCTTGCTATCTTTATATTATTTTTAAAGACTCAACATAAGTTGTGTAAATTGTAAGTGAATAATTGATTTTGGTGATGGTGGGAATTTTTAAATGAGTGAGAAAAGAAGGAAATATTGGCCAAACTGGGGAACTACTTGCCTTCAGTTTTGCTATTATGTTGACTCCTCTATGCTGGTCTGGGCTAATTTGTGAACTTGACATTTGAGTTTATTCCTTGTGATTATGTGATAACATACAGAATTTTTGGTCTTAAGTTTTTATTTTACTTTTCTATATATGTCTTAGTTTTGATTTTTGTAGGACAGAGAATCCAAGTTTCAGCATAAATGTTACTTATTTCTTCCTGAAGCAGAATTAATCTCTTCTTTCAGTAATCTTTTATAGCCCTTGGTACATGATTCTCTTGCAATATTTGCCACATTTTGTTACAGTTAATTATTTCTGTTTTCCTGTAGTAGACTGTGAGCTCCTTGAGGGCAGGAACCATGTCTTATTTCTCCTTTTTTGTTTTGCTTGCATCCATAGGCTATAAAAGAAGCCTGACATGTAGTAGGCACTATGTGAATGAATGAGTGAGTGCCTGGTACACATTAAGTACTGAGTGAATTCGAGTGAGTGATGGGTAAAGTTACTGTATATTAGTGAAAATATCTGTGTTCTGAAAATGTCATTTCTATGGTCTCTGTTTTATATTTGTTTATTAATTTGTACCCTGCCTACTTTCACAAAGGATTTGAGGTATCTTGTCTGTTCCCATGTGGGAAATTCTCATTGAACTTTTATGTGGGATATCAGAACTGTCAAGCTAAATGTATTGAAGTAATGTAGAATAAACAACTCCTTAGCATTTTTAGACCAGTGAACATTGGGGTTTTGACATCATTGATGACATGATCAATGCCTAATCATTTTCCCTGACCTTTAATTCCATCATTTTCCATTACACTTCAATATAGAGAGCTACATAGTTGCTGCCAGCATATTAATAGTCACAACATTGGTTCAGATCTTGACCTTGTTTTATATTTCTCTAGTCGGCGTGGTACAAGCCTAATGGAAGATGATGAAGAGCCAATTGTTGAAGATGTTATGATGTCCTCAGAAGGGAGGATTGAAGATCTTAACGAGGGAATGGATTTTGACACCATGGATATAGACTTGGTAAGAAACTTAATGATTTCTGTATGATTTTCATTTAATATCCTTTGGAAATTAAGTTGGAATTAGAGGAAATGCCTGCCATGAAAAGTAAGTTTTGGAGAAAGATTAAATAAAATAGTTGCTAGGTGTTTAGGTATATGAGAAGGGATTGGGGAGAGGGTGAGGTTGATGAGGCTGTTAACTCTTAGTTTAAGATGGCAGATTTTCAGATTAATTTAAGAATATATCGATTTAAAGACTACATTTTGCTTACTATTATACTAAGTATCATATCACCTTATCATTTTCCACTTATTTGCCATTATCAAAACAATACAATAGTAATTTGATACTACCCTGGTATTGAGACTTAAACTTGGAAATTAAATACATATATAAGGATATATTCTTTATTATATCATATGTGATTAGGGCTTTATCATACATAAAATGCTTCTGCATTATTTCATCTTGCCACATACCTCATTCAGCTTTGTGAGGTAGGCTGGGAGGATTGAGGATATTGAAACTTAAGGCAATTAGCCCATCCAAGGAGACGAAACTAAGAAACAATAATGCTGAGACTTAATAAACTAGGTCTTCTGATTTTATTTCTTAGTATACTATGCTGTGTTCTCCTTCAAAGGAAGAAATCAGTTAACATGGGTTCTCTTCAGAGTTGTGTAATGCGGCGTCTTTAAAGGAAAATGATTTGAGGGGCGCCTGGGTGGTTCTGATGGTTAAGCATCCAACTCTTGATTTCAGCTCAGGTCATGATCTCACAGTTTGTGAGATAGAGTCTGCGCTGTCAGCGCAGAGGGTGCTTGGGATTTTCTCCCTCCCTCTCTCTCTCTGCCCCTCCCCCGCTCTCTCTCTCTTTCTCTCTCTCTTCTAAATAAATAATAAAAAATAATAGTAAAGGAAAATGATTTGAGAGAGGCATTTTTTTAAAGTAAAACAAAAAAAGTGAGTTTTGTAGCTTTCATCTTTCAGAATGATTATTTGTGAATGATTTGCTTTTGTATTTTTATGCATTCTGTAGTTTTAATATACAGTATTTAAAATATTGTAACGTACACTTGCAATTACATATGTCATGTGAGCACTTAATGATAATTTCAATATTTTCAGCTGCTATCTGGTTTATAGATAGAGTGTCAACTCCCTTCCTTTTCTTTTTTTCCTTAGCCACCATCGAAGAACAGACGAGAAAGAACAGAACTGAAACCTGATTTCTTTGATCCAGCTTCAATTATGGATGAATCAGTACGTTCAATTTAAATGTACCCCAGGATTGCAAAATCAAAAGTACAGGCAATCCCTAAGTTTGAGATTGAAGAGCTGGGACAGCACGTTGAAAATGGATAAAAACAGTTGGACAGGAGAAATAGAGGCAGACAGAAGGGATTTCAGGAGGAAGGGGGGTTGGTGATACAGTGGTGGGACAGATTTAAAAGTACCCTTGAATCCTTGGCCAGCTGGGACTTAAGTATTATGTTCAGGAATTTGGACTCTTTCTGTAGGCTTGAGTTACCCATCCAAGGATGTTGAATGAGGGAATGGCATGATCAGAATTGTGTTTCAGAAATATTTCCTTGGCATTTATGGATGGATAGGATGAATGAGAAACCATAATCATAATATGAAGACATAGTAAGACATAGAACTTGAATAAACTTTGATAATAAAGAGAAGGGGAAAGAGACTGGTTATTGTTAGGTATTCTCACTGTGTCTTAAGTACCTCTCATATTTGTCCCCACTGCCATATCGTCCCCAACAGTGCCTTGGTACAAGTCCACTTCAGTTTTTACTTGGCCTGTTGCAAGTAGCCTTTAGACTGCCTCTTGCTGCCACTGCTTTATATTTCCTTTTATATTTCTCCTTTATATTTCTTTTGTGGTCACCTTCCTAAAATGCAAATCTGGTTCTCTCCCTCATAACTTCAGGGCCTTTCATTGATTTTTTTCCCCCCCTTGCCATTAAGAAAAAATTTTGGATCCTCAGCATGACAAAAATTTTTGGGTTCTTGCTCCCTCACCAACTTAACCTTGACTTTTTCCTTACATGTATCCTGCTCTCCAGCCATACCAAGTCTTATAGTTCCTCCCATACACACCATGCTCTTTCATGACACCATGACTTTGTATAAGCTTTTCTCTCTGCCAGAATTGCCCCTGTCCTTTTTCTCCTAGTAAATTCATCCTTTAATAGTTCTGACATTACCTATAAAGTTTTTGCTGACCCCTCCAGATAAATGCCTTTTTTGGGGGGCTCTTGTACCACTTTGTGTACATTTTTAATTTGGTAATTACTACACCTGTGTAGTGAAATAGGATATTACATTTCGCTCAGTAGGCCTAATGCCAGGCAGTGATGATTTTATTCATTTTGAGTTCTGCCCAGCATAATAGGTGTTTAGTTTTGTCAAATGAATAAATCTGTTAAGTCCCCTTCCATCTCATTTTTTATCGTCTACCCATTTGTGCTCCTTCCTCCTAACCCTTACTACCGCAGGCGACCATCCTCTGAGTCCTGCCTTCTGTGCCCCAATTTCTGCTGTTCTCTCCTAGCCCTTCCTCACCTGATAATCTGCTTCAGATAGTTCTTGGGAAAATTTTAACAAACTAACTCACACCAACAGACTAGATTAATAAGGCCAGTTACCTGAGTCAGGACACACCGTCACAGAGCAGCAGGTTTAGGAATCTTTGGATAAGCCACCTCGATGTCCTTTAAATCAGTGTTTCTTGTCTCTGGTGCACATATGAATCATCTGGAGATCTTATTCAACTATAGATCTGCTTCAGTTGGTCTGCAGTGTGGCCTGAGATTCTGCATCTCACAAGTGCTGTTGATGCTTCTGCTGACCATACTTTCAATAGCATAAGTGAGCTAGGCCTACCTATAAGTCTATAGTTTCAAGTGCATTTTGAAGTGTACGGTTCCCTGATAATCCAGGGATATGTATCTTCAGTTTGTTAAATAAAATGTGAAGGTGGTGACTGTGATGAGGACTAAAAGAATCTTTTCAAGCAGTTATAATGAAATGCATTAATCTAACAATTTATTGGGCTGGACTTTGGTGCTAAAATGACTTCGATGTTCTCCCTGCCCTCCAGGAGTTTGTATTCTAGTTCACAGTGACTATCCCTTTGAAATGAAAGGGACAGAGCTAGTATTTGAGAGCATAATGTGCCTGATGCTGTGCTAGGCATGATTTAGATGGATTCTCTCAGCTACCGTGTGAGAAAGGTGGTAGGACCTCATTTTTACACTCAAGCAAATTTGGGACTGAAGGAATGGTTCATCGGCTTGTTCAGTCTTACAACTCTAGTGCCAGAGTAGTAATTTGATGAGAGTTCCTTTTGATTTAAAAAATCTCATGTTGTCTCTGCTGTTGTACTTTCCAGAACTAAAATCAGACATCATTTAGAAGAAACACCAAGAACATAATTTAGAAATTGGAATGATTAACTGTAGTCGATAAGGGCAGTTAGAGATCTCTTATTTTTTCATGTGTTCACCTAAAGTGAGCCTAAAGGTTTGCAAAAAGGTATTCTTCACTTGAGATTACTAAAATAATGAAACAGCAATGTAAACCATACGTATATATTTTTGGCAACTTATAGAGAAACTACAAGCTGAGTGAAGCCAGATAGGAACCTAATAATTACTTGTTACTTACAGGATTTTTTTTGGCATTCTCGTGTCTTGTTGAATAGGTAATGTTATAACTAAGAGGATAGTAGTTGAGCTGTTTCCACTAAAATTAGGAAAATGAGCACATGCATCTGTTTCTGTAGTTTTATAGTGTTACCACATGATGGCAGCAGTCACATAACTGAGTGGCCAGTAATCTTTCAAGGTTCAGTTATCTTTGACCATATAAATGTATGTATATTTATATATATGTTTAAGTTAATATATGTATTAAGTTGATACTAATTTATCTTAAAATATACATTAAACTTTAGCTCATATTGTCTCAGCAATAACTTAAGAAATAGAATAATAGAAATTTTTAAATGTAAAAATCTGTGTTTGCCTTTATACAATAGCTTACATCTGTTTTTAACTCAAGCCTGTGATAAGTGAGTCATCAAAACAATAGTAAAATTGAGACTTAAATCCTTATACCCAGTTCTAAGATTCTCTTCTTCTACGTAAAATAATGAAAATATCCTGTATAGATGCTTTATTACTAAATACATCCTAAACAGTCTTTTGTACCATGATATTCACAAGATTCAGAAGTGGTAGCATCAAAACTGAGCAGCTCGGTTTGGGTTGCATATACACAAGATTTTGCACTTACGGTTTAGTGAGTTGTATGTCTGGAAGCAGTGTTGGTTTATTTCATTGTGCCAGTAGTCGCTCTCTGCTACTAGTGGGTCATTATTGCCACGACACACTAAAGCTTGCTGTTTATACTTTTTAAAGATATGCTTAAGTGTTTATTAATGTTAACATCAGAAACAGATGTTTGTTAGCACAAAAAGAGAATAAATGTCATTGGTGTCATTCTTCTATGTTAAGATTCTCATATTAGAATTATCTGTAGTGTAAAATTGCTAAAAGAAGTGTTCAGTCTAATGGAGCTAACTTTGTGTTCTTATAGAAGAATCTACTTACAACCTAATCTGTACAAAAGCAAAAAAATAAATGTTCACATGATTTCTAGTTAGGTGTTCTGGAAAGAACGTGAGTTCATCTTCATGCCATACTCTACACTAAGAGTTGCTAGTAAGATTTATCCTTCAATTCATCAGACATTTCCTTACCCAAAGTCACAGAGTATTATGGCTAGAAGGGACCTTTAAACATCATGTAGGCTTCTTTGGTGGAAATACTCTAACCACCCGAACTCTGACTCTAGCCAAAAAAGGAGAATCCTAAACTTTATTGGAGGGTCGGGGGGAATAAGGGGTGAGCAGTGGTGGTGGTTTTGGTGAATGACAGGTAAGGAGTGGGGAGCATTTTATCCTCTTTGTTCACGTTACTGGGAATTCCAAATACTTTACTTGATATAATTCATTATAAGGAGGCTGCAGTCAGATAGATACTTGTTTCCTGGTCTGGAAACACTCACTTCCTTCAAGTGAGTACTGAACAAGTACTGAGTTCAGTAACTTTTTTAAAAATGATTTTTCATTTACAAGTAAGAACCCTGTAATCCCAATCTTAGCTCATTATAGTATTTAAAAATACTCCTTAATTGTCCTAGTAAATGCTGGAATTTTAGTAGAATAGCCTAACTTTTAGTATATGTAGCTAAAAAGTTATGTCTTGTTTTTGTTTGATGAACAAGAGAGAGTTGGCTCCATTCATCATATGCTTTTACTTTTTTCAGTTAGTGACAAGTAATTATTAGATTTTACCTTTCTTTTCCCAACTGGAGTGGTATAAAAAAAGCATCAGTGTAAGTTACTTTGCCCAAATTTCACATTACTTATTAAAATTTGTAGTTCTGTTCATTGACTCGGACTAGATTTTCTGGATTTTCTACATACTTGTATTCTTCTTGGATATTTTTAGTCCGTGTGTTCAAATGCCTTTTTAAAAGCAATACCCACTTCACAGTGCAAATCCCAAGTCTGCAAGACATTCTTAAGCTCTTTCCAATGAGCCTGTGCCAGAAGTATATGTAAAGAAGCACATTCATTTGTCCATTCAACAAATGTTGAGTGCCTGTGTGTTCAGGGCATTATCTAGGCATCAACGGTGTGAATAAACCTATACATGAGACATGGTCCCTGCTCTTAGTTATATGTGTGAGGTAAGTAGCATCTTGAGTAGGCCTGATGTTGTTACTTCATTACATATTTATGGTCGTTTCAATTTTAGAATTCAAGATCTGAAGGGAGGGGAATTTTTCAAAGTGGTTTTATTAGCATATTATTAAACTTAGTATTATCAAATATTAATGTAACATATACAGATCGTTTTACAAAGAAATGAATGACAATTTTAACAAGATTTTTTTTCTTCTCTCTCATTAGGTTCTTGGGGTGTCAATGTTTTAATACCAGTACACAATTAAATCTGTGGTGAAGTCATTTTCTAAGTGGAAGAGGAAGTTTTAAAATAAAGTGTGGTAGATACAGTGAAATTCTGTACAGATTTTTCTCTAAGGAGAATATGACATGCTTACGCTTACCAAGATCAAGTGCATTGAGGGGCAGTTTTGTTTGCCTGAAAAAAGTAAAGGACAAGTAAACAATTTGATGATAAGCTACAGTTTTTCTTAGAAAGTAAATATTTTATTTATGCGCTGTTAGTTGGCTTTTGAATCAATTATTTCATGCTTTTTTTAAAGAAAATATAACAATCTAAAGAGGCATTTGGTACAGACATGAATCCTCTCACATTTATTTACTGGGTGTACTAAGTAATGATGACCTCTGCTGGATTTCTGTTTACATCCAAGAAACAAAGTTAAGGATGAATTTATTCCCCTGCCCTGAAATTATAGGATAGAATTGTTTTTAGCATTCTAAATTTAAATGCTTAAAACATCAATCAACAAAGCTTTCTTTTAAATATTGTAATTGTGGAGAAAAGTAAACTTATAAGCAGAACTTTTACAATTTTTTCATCTAAAATGTATTTTAAGATATTTTTAAAATCCAAGAGCTTCTCTATACTTTTCAGAAATATCCAGATGCAGTGAACTGCCAGAAGGTAACCAGTCTCAAACATGCTTATCCCATTATCAGCCCTGAAAGTTTGCTTGTCCTTTAAGATAAAAATGTAATGTTGTGATATTCCTTCCAGTAGTGCCACTGTATTTTGTCTCCAAATAAAAGAAGCTTATTGTAGTATGTTTGCAGAAAAATTCTAAACAAAAATTATACAGCTTATTAGAGTGTGGGAATAGGGATCTAAATTTTAAATAAAATTATATATATATATAAATTGGTGCTGATTTTATAATTGCGCAGTTTGTTTAGTTTTTTCTTACTTTTAAATTCCAACTTAAAATTATGAGGTTTCAGAAATATATTGAAAGTTTAACAATGTTTAAAAATAGAAAAGCATGAGTGTTCATGCTTTAAAATGATTTTTAAATTTGTATTTTATATTGTTTTATCTATCTGTCTTTGCAAGCAGTCTTCAGGTTAAAGATACTTCTAACAGGTTACAGTACATTTCCTCTGTATGTAAATTAGATGGGATAATAGAATTCATAACCCATAATATTCTTTGAAAGCTAAGCTTTAAACTTCATTTTATGTCCTTTCACAAATAAATTAGTTTAAAACAGAAAGTGGCTACTTGCCATTTTGACATCAACTCATTTTGCGAGGCTTAGGCAGCTAGACATCGTTTAAAACAAAATATTAACTTATATTACATGTATATCTATCTTTTGTCAGTCGTCTCTCAGTTCTTGAGGTATATTATTTTAATCATTCCATGCCTTAATATGCTTGCAATACGAGAATATCTTCAGATGGGTGAATACCAAAAGGCTTCCAGTTCTTAGAGTCAGAAATCAACAAGCATTGGGCTGTGGTAGCCAAAAACCATAGGTTAGCTAAAAGATCATGATACAGTACAATTGTTTTATTAAATCATGATTAATAACAAATGAAACCAGACTTGTCTAAACAGATTTTCCATCTACAAATATTGTTATGTGCAAAAAGTACTGCCTATGTTGTTTTTCACACCACTGCATTTACTAGAACTGCTGAGAGGACTGTATATATGATTTTAAACCTAAGTTGATTTTGTTTCTCACTCTTGAAAGGAGTACTTCTTTGTGAAAGCAGTTCTTACAGCTTTGTTTTCAACCAGCTAAAAATGTTTTATATATTACTCTAACCTGTTGTCCTCCACATTCTATTGTCCTAATTGTACTGTTTTCTGATTTGTATTTATGTCTTGAGACAGTAACTTTTTGAATAAAAATAAACCTACAGTATGTTGTATGTTTTATCTTTTATAATTAAAGGAGGAGGGTGGCTATAAATGGCTTAGAAAACATATCCATCATCACAGACTTTAACATGTGTCGGTGAGGTTAATTTATAAAGAACATTGCCATTTTATATTTTTAATAAATCATGTATTTTTAAATGAGACTAAATCCCTAATTGGGTTATTACTTTAAAATAGAAACTTGTGACCATTGTTACTTTAATTTTTATTTGGTATGGGTTAAACGCTCTTTAAAATGTCTGCATTATTTATCCAGGATACATTTGAGTGAGTACTATGTGCTAGGCATGTGTTAGAGATCTTAACAGTGAAGAAGATAGATAAGGTTCCTCCCTCCTAGATCTAGTGGGGTAAACAAAATAATTAAACTTATAAGGAGTGCTAGGAAGGAAATTACCAGTGTGTGCTGAGCTAGAGAATGAGTGTGTGTGTGTATAACCTTTCTTAGACAAGGGACTCATGCTTAGAGGTGGGTGAAAGCCAACATTTGAAAAAGAATTTACTAATTGACTTAAAAAAAAAGACTATGGTCCTTAACATGTTAAGATTTGCATTGTACTCTTTTTTTTAACTTTTTTTTTTTTAAGTTTATTTTTGAGAGAGAGGGACACAGGGCACAAGCAGGAGAGGGGCAGAGAGAGGGAGACAGAATACAAAGCAGGCTCCAGGCTCCGAGCTGTCAGCACGGAGCCCGATGTGGGGCTCAAACTCAGAAACTCGAGATCATGACCCCAGCTGAAGTCAGACACTTAACCAACTGAGCCACCTAGGCCCCCCTGCATTGTACTCTTAACGTTAGCACATTGGTTCACCTGGTTTGTAGAGGATATTATGAAGACCAGTCTTCTGTAATTGGTGATTCAGAACTAAGCATATTAAATGATAGCTAATAGCTGGGGCACTGTTTTAAGTGGTTTTACATGCAGTAACTTTTTAAAATGTCGTGGCAGTAGGTGATACAAGTTGTCCCCCATCTTTCCTTCTCCCCCTTCCCCCACCTTTTTCTAAATCAGGAGGCAGGGAAGAAAATGAGGCACAGAGAAGTTAAAATACCTTGGGCAAGGCTATTATGTAGCTATATGAGGCTGTTTAAGGCTAGTAAGTGATGGAGTTGGCATTCACGTCCCGGCAGTCTGGCTGCATTAAGTCCCAAGAGCATTGAAACTACTTGATACATAAGGACAACCTAGATGATTGCATAAAGGTAAAATGGCACATGATTCATTGTGCCATGGTGAGGAAATGGAGGATCTTTAAGGGGTCCAGCTGGCTGTAGAACTGAGTGGTGCGAAGAAACATTGTCCTAAACATGCTACCCAGCTGACTTGTGTAAAGAGTATAAATTGAGCCTTGAGCCCATAAATACTTACTAGTTGATAGTCTTTAAAGTTGAAAGACTGGGAAAGAAGTAGATAACCCAGAAGAGAGGTCTTCAATATCCTACCTCAAAGGGAACTTGTAAGGATTCACACGGATGAGTTCCAGGTCATATAGATGATTCTGGTAGCTGTAATCATTCAGCTAAAGAAAGTAAGCTAATCCAGTACAAGGTTTTTGGTTATGAGGAAACAAGGTGATGAAGTTCACTAAATGTCCCTTCAAGTCAACTGATCTTACATATCTACTGTGTGCCTGGCCTTGTGTTAGTTGCTGAGCAAAGACCAGTAAGACAGACTTCCTTTTGAAGTTGTTTACAGTTCTGGGGGGCTGGGATGCCTATGCAAAACTAATAAAATGAAGCACACTCAATGGTTTTATTGGGTGTTCTGGGACCCCAGAGGAAGGGCACTAGCTGTGGCTGTGCTGTGGGAGGAGTCTTCCTATATATAAAGCTGTCACTTGAGTTCCCCCCCCATGTTTAAAATGCAAATTTTCGCACAAGCAATGCTGAACTTTACAGTGAACGTATTTTATTATACTTGCTTTACCACATACCCATCTATCAATACATCTCATTTTTAAAGTATATTTCAAAGTAAATTGCAAACGTGGGCCCACTATTTAAATATTTAGCATGCTTATCATAGGACTTTAATATTTGTTTACGCTTTTTTCTTGTGTAAAATTCATATGTGATGAAATACTGTATATATTTGCTGAGTTTTAACAAATGCATAATGGCCGTGTAACCCAATTCCCTATCAAAGATGATGAACATGACCACCAATCCAGAAAGTTCCTCTATACTCCTTATCGATCAACCCCTGCTTCCATCCCTTCTAGAGGCAACAACTGTTTTCTTTCCACCATAGATCAAATTTGGTCATTCTAGAACTTGATATGAATGGAATTATACAATATGTGTTCTTTAAAAAAATGTCTTAACGCTTATATTTGAGGAAGAGAGAGAGAGTGCAAGCAGGGGAGGAGCAGAGAGAAGAGGGAGACACAGAATCCGAAGCAGGATCCAGGATCTGAGCTGTCAGCACAGAGCCCGATGCGGGGCTCGAACCCACAGACCACAAGATGATGACCTGAGCCGAAGTCAGACGCTTAACCGACTGAGCCACCCAGGCACCCCATACGATGTGTATTCTTTTTGTCCAAAGTTTCAGTATGTTTTTGAGATTTATCCATGTTGTATGTGTCAACAGTTTATCTGTTCAGTAGTTGATGGACATCTGGGTTGTTTCCACCTTTTGGCTGTTATGAATAAAGCTACTACTTGAGTTGAATTTTAAAAGGTGAGAGGTAAGCTAGGTGCAAGGGGATGACATGACCAAGGCTGAGAATTCTAGGCAAAGGCAACAGCATCAACAACTGTCATGGATGTAAGAACTATTAAGTAGCTGTTTAGGGTAGGTGAGACAACACTGGAAGATAGTCGGCCATCTGCTACCTCACATCAGCTCTAAAAATGAAAAAGTGTGTTCACAGCATGTTTGGTAACTTAAGTATTACATGCAGTGCTCTCAGAACTGGCAAATATCCCAAGTAGCTGTAGTTGGGTGCTTTTATAATGAGTTTTGATAAATTGATTTGTTTACTGATATGGGTGTTTTATATGTTTTAGTCACATTAGGCCTTGTTGTACCATTGAGAAATAGAGTACTTTTCCTACAGTTCATCACTTGTGTAGTTGTGTTAAAAATGAGCTGTGAATTCTTGAAAAGTGGGTTGCTCAGTTGAAGTCAGTTTGGGACTGATAGGGCAAACTAAAAGTGAAAGGTCAGCTACGGTAAGTTTACTATTTTTTTAAATCTTTTATTTTTGAGGGAGAGAGAGAGAGAGACAGGGTGCGAGTGGGGGAGGAACAGAGAGAGAGGGAGACACGGAATCCGAAGCAGGCTCCGGGATCCGAGCTGTCAGCACAGAGCTCGACGCAGGGCTCGAACTCACGAACCGTGAGATCATGACCTGAGCTGAAGTTGGATACTTAACCAACTGAACCACCCAGGCACCCCAAGTTTACTAATTGTTTTTGAATTTACCTCATTTACCCTCTGCCGTCTTAGGTGTGAGGAGTTTTCTCCAGTGAGTCTTTGGCAAGCTAGCTTTTAAATAATTTTACAGTACTTGTAAATTATAGGTAATTTTAATTTTGTTTAATGTTTCTTTTTGAGAGAGAGCGAGCACAAGCAGGGGAGGGGCAGAGAGAGAGAGAAGGAGACACAGAATCCCAAGCAGGCCCCAGGCTCCCAGCTGTCAGCACAGAGCCCGATGCGGGGCTCAAACTCACGAGCCATGAGATCATGACCAGAGCCAAAGTTGAACGTCCAACAGACTGAGCCACCCAGATGCTCCAATTATAGGTAATTTTAAAGAAATAGCCAGTATTTATTGGGTGT
This sequence comes from Lynx canadensis, assembly GCF_007474595.2. NCBI lineage: Eukaryota > Metazoa > Chordata > Mammalia > Carnivora > Felidae > Lynx > Lynx canadensis. Next base: position 99,184,001 of record NC_044321.2, read on the forward strand.
TCACTGTGTGCCAAACACTTCACGGTGCTTCAGTGATAGTTCTTGCTGTGAACTTATAGTTGATAGTATCCGCATTTTACAGGTAAATACACTGGTGCACATGTTAAATCAACTTGCCTAAGAGCACATAACTCAAAAGTGATGGAGTCTAGATATGAACCCAGGTCATCTGACTTCACTGTCCATGCTCTTATCCATCTCCCTTCATCTTTGTGCTACCAAATGCACCTGCCTACTTGCCTCTGAATTTGTATATACTACGTTTCCTTTTCTTAGGGAGATCAGCTCTCCCTGTTTTTGAGACCCTGGATTCCCCCCCCCCCCGCATTCTTTATTTTCCCCTCAACTGGATCATTCCTAGAAACATACAAACATCTCCAATCTTCAAAACTGGGGGAAAAAACATTCATTTCACTAACCCTCTCCCTCTACTGCTCCATCTCTCTCTCTTCGCTGTCTGGATTCTTCTCCCGTTCTCTCTTCATTCCTCCCACTCCGTTGAAACTCTTCTGTGCCCTATTGACCTTCATTTTGCCAAGTTTTCTTACCAGTGTTCTCACTAACCTATCTATAGAATCTAGTTTCCTCCTCCAAATTACTGTCTGTCCTCTGCCCCAGGCTAACCCATTGATGGCAGGTTGAGTTTTGTGCCATTTTGGTGGAGTTACGGGGATGCCGGGTTTTTTTGTTTGTTTTTGTTTTTTTTTGGCTGCCATCTCCGGGAACTGACAGAGGGATGTTCCCATGGGACTTTCCCAAAGCCTGTGCAAGAGTAATTGAACTTGTAACTGCTATATTTAGTTCCCAGCCTCCATAGCTGTCAGGGTCTGTCTTATGCCACATGGAAATTTCCCTGTGATTTCCTGGCTTTCTGTGTTAGTGGAACAACCAATTTCATCATCTTCCCATCCTTTGCAAATGGCTTTGGTAGTGAGTTGAGAGAAGATTGGATGGATTAAGCTTGGAGCAGAGCATGGAACTCCATTTCATGCCTGCCAAAACGTGTTTGGGTCAGATTCACATTTTCCAATTCTAAATCCCTTGGGACCAGTGTCCTTTGTACAAGTTTTAGTATAAGTGTAGACACATTTAACCAGCCCTTCCATAGCATTTAAAGGTTTATCTGGCACGTTCTTAGGATTTTAGCACCTTCAAAGTCCTTTTATTAAGAATTGTCTTCTTTGGGGGCGCCTGGGTGGCTCAGTCAATTAAGTGTCCGACTTCGGTTCAGGTCATGATCTCATGGTTTGTGGGTTCGAGCCTAGCATCGGGCTCTGTGCTGACAGCTCAGAGCCTGGAGCCTGCTTCAGATTCTGTGTCTCCCTCTTTCTCTGCCCCTGCCCCGCTCATGCTCTGTCTCTGTCTGTCTCAGAAATAAACATTAAAAAAATAATAATTGTCTGCTTTGAGAGCCCCAGGGCCTCTATAGGCAGAAGGCTAAGCTATTGTAAAAGAAGACTTAATAGCAATTCAGTGACTTAATACATTTATTTATTTCTCCCTTTGGTAGCAATTCAGGATGACTCTTCCAACGACCCTTCCAAATTGGCAGGTGCCTTTTCTCTATATAGTTGTTGTAAGACACAGGCTAATGAAAAGCAACTCTGCCATCTTTAAAATTTTTTTTTATGTTTTATTTTTTATATTTGAGAGAGAGACAGAGAGCATGTAGGGGAGAGGCAGAGAGACAGAGACAGAATCTGAAGCAGGCTCCAGGCTCCGAGCTGTCAGCACAGAGCCCAATGCAGGGCTCGAATTCACGAACTGTGAGATCATGACCTGAGCCGAAGTCGGACGCTTAACCGACTGAGCCACCCAGGCACCCCGCAACTCTGCCATCTTTAACACATGGCTTTCAAGGTTGTTTGGTCATCACCATTCTAGCCCACAGGAGGTGGGGAAAGATCATGGAAGAGTACATGTGGGAGTTTTCCCATGGGCCAAACCTGAAAGTGGCAGCCATCGCTTTTGTTCACATTCCATTGGAGAGAAATCTGTTATATGGCCACACCTAACTTGCAAGGAGCCTGGGAAAAGTAACTTAGTCATATGCCCAGAACGAAGGGAAGAATGGAGTTTAGCAGACCACTGGCAGTCTCTGCCTTAGTCTTCCCCCTTTTGCCATTCATGTGTATCCTTCTTGCCATTCTTAGGACGTACTTGCCCCCTCCCTCAAGGGAAACCACCCAAAGCCCTATCCCAGTTACTACATGCAGTTCAAAGTCCAGTATCTCTGGGTTATGCTCAGTCTTCTCCATCAAGCCCACATATAGATAGATATCCTCTAACACCCAATATAGAAATGTGAAGCATGGACAGAATGACCACAATCATTCACATTCAGAAAAGAGAAGGATGGAAACTGTAGCAGTCATTTGGTCCATAGCAAACCAGCTAGACAGAAATTGTGAAGACTTCCTACCCTGGCAGTGGAGGTCCTTTGGTCAGATTCTGGTTCTGCTCTCTGAGTGGGATTTCCTTATCTTCTGTCTTCCTTATCCTTCCTCTGGAAGTTTTTTCTTGTCTACCATCCTCCACGGCCACCTCTGAATTGGGCAATGCCAAATAGTTTATTTCTTTCGGAAGCATCCCTCTTTCAGGTATGTGATCTGTGTTAGTTGATGTAGAATACATTGCTGTTGCAAGACCCAACAGTGGCTTAGATGCAGTGATCTACATAAGAGAGGCTTTTTTTCCCCCTTTACAGCCCAGGGTAGCTGGTCTAGGTTAGGGTGTTGCTCCTCTTCTATGTGGTTATCTGTGCTGATTGTGGGAAGTTCTGTAATTTTTTACAACTATTTTTTTTCAACAAGCATAACATTTACTAAAGTTCAATATTTACAGCTCTTTTTGTAGAAGTGTATTAAATGTTTTATTTTGAAGTAATGTCAGACTCATAGAAATGTTGCAAGAATTAGTACAAAGAAGTATTTAAAAAAATTTTTTTTTCTAGTTTTGAGAGAGAGAGCGTGAGTGGGGGAGAGGGGCAGAGGAAGAGAGAGAAGCTTAAGCAGGCTCCATGCTCAGCGCAGAGCCCAACATGGGGCTGGATCCCACAACACTGCGATCGTGACCCGAGCTGAAATCAAGAGTCAGACGCTCAACCCACCAAGCCACCCAGGCACCCCAGTAGAAAGAAGTCTCGCATGCCCTTTATCCAGATTCCTTAAGTGTTAGCATTTTGCCATATTTTATCATTCTCTTTCAACATACACACATTTTTTTTCTGAAAAGTTTGATTATGTTGAACACGTGATACCCCTTTAGCTCTAAGTAATGTATATTTCTTAAAATACAAGGATATTCACTTACATAACCACAGTACACTTAACAAAATCAGGAAACTAATGTTGACGTGACACTATCCTTTAACCTACAGACTTTATTCAATTTTTTCCTATTGTTCCACTCATGTTCTTTGTATCAAGAGAAGAAAAATATCTGATCCAGGAACTAATTCATGATGACATATTGCATTTAATTGTAATGTCTCTTTAGTCTCTTTTTATCCAGAAACATCCCTAGTCTTTGTCTTTTATGACATGGACATTTTTGAAGAGTACAGGCCAGTTATTTTATGGAATGTCCCTCAATTTGGGCTTGTCTAATATTTCCTCATGATCAGATAGATTCAGGCTATACACATTTAGTAGGAATTCTACAGAAATAATGTGCCCTCAGCGCATCATATCAGGAGGCACATGAGGTTGATTTGTCTCATTACAGGTGATTTTAACTTTGATTACTTGGTTGAGATGATGCTGGGTTTTCACCAGTGTAAGTTACTATTTTTTGCTTTGTAGTTAATAAGTATTTTGTGGGGAGGCTCTGTGAGTCTATGTAAACATTCTGTAACTCATCAACTTTCTTGCCTTAATCAATTATTACTATTTATTTATATCAGTATGGACTCAGGAATATCTTTTAATCTATGGTTGTAATTCATTAATAGCATTATTTATTTTGTTGATCAAATTATCACAGATTTGGCCAGTGGGAGTCCTTTCAAGCTGGCTCCTGTGTCTTTGATATGTTCTTTTTTTCCTTTTTTTTTTTCATTTATCTTTTGATACATTCTTATCATTCTTTGATTATTTCATTACTTTTTGATAACAAGATATTCCAGGCTCCTTTTGTACTTTCCCTGCTAAGCCTTGGAATCAGCCATTTCCACAAAAAGCCCCAGTTCCTTTTATTAGAGAATAGTATTTCGCTAAGTTCTTTATAGATTTTGGATACTAACCATTTATCCAATATGTCATTTGCACCATCTTCTCCCATCCCGTCGGTTGCCTTTTAGTTTTGTTGACTGTTTCCTTTGCTGTACAGAAGCTTTTTATCTTGATGAGGTCCTAATAGTTCACTTTTGCTTTTATTTTCCTTGCCTCCAGAGACATGTCTAGTAAGAAGTTGCTGTGGCGGAGGTCAAAGAGGTTGCTGCCTGTTTTCTCCTCTAGGATTTTGACAGTTTCCTGTCTCACATTTAGGTCTTTCATCTATTTTGAATTTATTTTTATGTATGGTGTAAGAAAGTGATCCAGTTTCATTCTTCTGCATGTTGCTGTTCATTTTTTTTCCAGCACTATTTGCTGAAGAGGCTATCTTTTTTCCATTGTTGGATGAGCAGTGGGTGTTACATGTAAATGATGAATCACTGGGTTTTACTCCTGAAACCAAAACTACACTGTATATTAACTAACTTGAAGTTAAATAAATAGATTTTAAAAAGAGAGAGAGAATGGTATTTAGAAACCAGGATATGGGATCTACATGTATTCATTGGTACTGGATTGTGACGGCTTCTAGAAGCCATCTTAGATGACAGAGTTGGGAAATACCTGTATGTATACACACACATATGCATACTTGTATAGCTATACAAATGTTCTGTGTCACCCTCCTCCCCCACCACTGCCACCAGAGTGGGGTTATGATATTCATTTGACATACAGCTAGGTTCATTTGCTTGTGTTTATATCGCATTTCTGGGTCCTCCTCAATCCTTATTGATTTTATTCATTTTTGAATATGTGAAATGTTATTTACATGATTCCAAAAGACAAAACAGGGGTGCCTGGGTGGCTCAGTCAATTAAGTGTCTGACTCTTGATTTCGGCTTAGGTCATGATCTCATGGTCCATGGGTTTGAGCCCTGCATCAGGCTCTGTGCTAACAGTGTGGAGCCTGCTTGGGATTCTCTCTCTCCTTCTCTCTCTGCCCTATCCCCACTCACCCTTCTCCAAATAAATAAGAATAAACTAGGGGCGCCTGGGTGGCGCAGTCAGTTGGGCGTCCGACTTCAGCCAGGTCACGATCTCGCGGTCCGTGAGTTCGAGCCCCGCGTCGGGCTCTGGGCTGATGGCTCGGAGCCTGGAGCCTGTTTCCGATTCTGTGTCTCCCTCTCTCTCTGCCCCTCCCCCGTTCATGCTCTGTCTCTCTCTGTCCCCCCAAAAATAAATAAACGTTGAAAAAAAAATTTTAAATAATAATAAAAAAAAAAGAATAAACTAAAAAAAATCCCAAAGCCAAAACTATACGAAAATATATATTTAGAGAAGCCTCACTCCTACCTGATTCCTTCTTTTTGTTTAAAAAAATTTTTAATGTTTATTTATTTTTGAGAGAGACAGAATAAGCAAGGGAGGGGCAGAGAGAGGGGGACAGAGGATCTGAAGCAGGCTCTGTGCTGACCTCAGAGAGCCTGATGTGGTGCTCGAAGCCATGAACCGTGAGATCATGACCTGAGCTGAAGTTGGACACTCTACTGACTGAGCCATCCAGGCATCCCACCCCTGATGCCCTCTGTCCTAATTTTCATCCACCATTCTTTCCATCTTTTTCCCACTCACCCCCTGTAGATAACCAGTTTCTTTGGTTTCTGGTTAATATTTCTTATGTTTCTTTTTACAAAATAAGCAGATACATGGATATTTTATTTTCCTTTATTACTCTTTTGCATTCTTTTTTTTTTTTTTACTTAATACTTCCACTGTATGTTAATTAACAATACTGGAATTAAAAAAAAATAGACCAAAAAACCACAGTATTTCCTAGAAATCACTCCAAATCATTTATAGATTCTCATTCTTTCTTGTGGTTACATAATACTCCATTGTGTGGGTATACTATAGTTTAACCACTTTCCTATGTAGGAGCATTCAGGTTGTTTCCATTGTTTTGCAATCACAGAAATATGGTACAATAAATAACTGTGTATGTATGTATTTTTGTACTGTTGAAGGTTTATCTTCAGAATAAATTCCTAGCAGTGGAAATATTGGTTCAAATGGTAAGTGCCTGTGTATTTTTGTTAAATATTGCCAAATTCCCTCTCCACAAGGCTGTATCAATTTGCATTCCCACCAGCATATGGTACTGAATGTACAAGTGCCTGTTTCTCCACAACCTCACCAACTGACTGTCTTGTCTTACTTTTTAAGTTTTTCCCATCTGATCACTGAGGAATGGTATCACAGTGTGGTTTCAATGTACACTTCTATTATTTAAGTTAAGTTGAACATTTTTATTGTTTAAAGGCCATTTTTACATCTTTTTTGTGAATTGTCTGTTCATGTCTTTTGCTTATGTTTAATCAGGTTTTTCTGGGTTTTTCACTTAATTAATTTTTTTTCAATGTTTATTTATTTTTGAGAGAGAGAGAGTGCGAGCAAGGGAGGGGCAGAGAGAGGGACACACAAAATCCAAAGCAGGCTCCGGGCTCTGAGCTGTCATCACAGAGCCTGACGCAGGGCTTGAACTCACGAGCCGTGAGATCATGACCTGAGCTGAAGTCAGACCCTTAACGGACTGAGCTACCCGAGCACCCCTCCACTTAATTTTAAAGAAGTCTTTAGATATTAGAATTATTTGCCCTTTATCAGTGATATGTGTTACAAGTATTTTCTCTCAGTTTGTCATTTATCTTTTTTTTTTTTTTCATAAGCTCTATGCCCAGTGTGGGACTTGAACATACAACGGTGTGATCAAGAGTGGCATACTCTACTAGCTGAGCCAGCCAAGCACATTGTCGTTTGTCTTTGGCTTTTTGCTTATGCGTCGGATTGATTCTTTTTGCCATGCAGAAGTTTTTACAACTTGTATGTGGTCAAATGTATGAATCTTTTATGGCATCTGGATTTTGAGTCATAGTTAGAAAACCATTCCCTACACAAAGCATGTATAGGAATTCAGTAAAATTTTCTTCCAGGACTTATGTGATTCAATGTATTTATTCAGCTCTCTGATCCATTTGAGATTTATTCTTGTGTGTAGTGTGAGTTGTGACCCTAATTTTATGTTTCCCCAAATGGCTATCCTGCACTGTTTGTTAGAAGTTCATCTTTGCTCTAGTGATTGTATTTTATTTTATTTTATTTTATTTTATTATTTTATTTTTCCCTAGTGATTTTAGATGCCACTTTTATCATACACCAAATTTCTCTGTGTACTTGGTTTATATTTCTGGACTTCCTATTCTGTATCGCTGGTCTATTTATGTGAGCAGAACCACACTGTTTTATTTATAAAGGCTTTATAGTATGCTTTAACATCCCATATGTGGTTTCCTTTTCAGTGTTTTCCTAACTATTGTTGCATGTTTATTTTTCCCTATAGATAGTATCAACTTGTCTAGCTCCATAAAAAATCCTTTTAGTTTTTTATTGGGCTTCTGTTAAATTTAAAGACTAACTTGAGGACAGCTGATATCTTTATGATGCTAAGTTGTTCTATTCAAGAACAGGAAATACCTTCCCATTTGTTCATCTCTATTTTGTGTCTTTCAGGAGTATTTAAAATTTCCCTCACATAGGATTGGCACATTTTTTGTTAGGTCTGTTTCTAAGATCTTTATCTTCATTATTGTGATTTGAATGGAACCTTTCTCTACTATTATCTTCCCTGGTTATTTCTTGCATATATAAAGGCTATTGGTTTCTGTATCTTAATTTTATTTCATTTATTTTTTAAAATTGTTTATTTATTTTGAGAGAGAGTGTGACCGAGTGGGGGAGGGGCGCGGGGCAGAGAGAGCATCCCAAGCAGACTCCACACTGTCTGCCCAGAGCCTGACGTGGGGCTTGATCTCATGAATCGCAAGATCATGACCGGAGCCAAAATCAAGAGTCAGACGCTAAACAGACTGAGGCACTCAGGTGCCCTTGATTTCTGTATCTTAATTTTATATTCTCTTCCCTACTGGATAAATATAGTGTTGGAACAACTGGACGACCATATGAAAAAAAATTAACCTCAACCCCTATCTCACACTATGTACAAAATCAATCTGAGATGGATTCTAGATCTAAAGCTTCTATAAGAAAACATTAGGGGAATATCTTCATGATTTGGCAGTAGGCAAAAGTTTCTTAAGCCACAGATAACAATATCTATCAAAGACAAAATTGATAAAATAGACCATCAAAATGTAAAACTTCTGCTAATGAAATGACACCATTGAGGAGATATGTAGGCAAGCCATAGATTGGGAGAAAGTATTCATAAAACGTGCATCTGAAAAAAGACTGGGACCCAGGATAAGTAAACTCCAGGGGCACCTGGCTGGCAGTTGGTGGAGCAACGCAGCTCTTATTCTCGGGGTCATGAGTTTGAGCCCCATGTTGAGTGTAGAGATTATTTAAAAAAAAAAAAAAGAAACCCAAACTCCTGACAACTCAATGAAATAAATACCTAATGAAAATGGGCAAAAGATTTGAACACACACTTTACAATGAAAGATAGGTAGACAGAAAAGAAGGCCATGAAAAGCGTTCTATAGTACTCATCAGAAGGGGAAAGCAAATTAAAATAACAGTAAGATACCACCACACACCTACCAGAATGGCTACAATCAAAAAAGCTGAAGACACGAAATATTGGCAAGGATGTGGAGGAAGTGAAACTCTTAATATTTCATTGTGGGTAAAGGTCTAGCAGTTTCTTAGGAAACTAAACATACACATACCTTATGATCCAGCAATTCCACTCTTAGCTACTCACCCAAGAGTAGTGAAAGCAAATGTCTATAAAAAGACTTGACCAAGCATGTTCACAGTAGCTTTATGGGTGATGGCCCCAAACTGGAAAGAGCCCAAGTTCCATCAACAGGAGAATGGATAAGTAAACCAAGGTATACTTATACAATGGAATATGACTCAGCAATAAAAAGGAATAGTGGGAAAAATCCTAACGTGTTTGCCTTTGGTGTGTAGATTCCAGAATTGACTGGAAAGTGACACAAGCTTTGCCCTGGGTAACCCAAACCTTAGATTTAAGATTTGTGCATTTCATATTATTTATATTTTACTTAGTAACAAACACCATAAACAAATTTTTAACTCTAATATTTATACTGAAGTATTTAGGTGTGAAATATACTGATATCTTTTTTAAATTAAAAACGTTTTTAAATGTGTATTCATTTTTGAGAGAGACCGCACAGAATCTAAAGCAGGCTCCAGACTCCCAGCTGTTAGCCAAGAGCCCGACGCAGGGCTCGAATCCAGGAACTGTGAGATCATGACCTGAGCCAAAGTCGGACGCTTAACCGACTGAGCCACGCAGGCGCCCTGTACTGCTATCTTAAACTTATTTCAAAATGTATCAAAAATAGGATCAATTTATGGATGAGATGGGTAGATGAATCGATACGTGTGGTTAAAATATTAGTTGTAGACTCCAGGTGGTGGGTATATGAGTGTTCACTCTGGAAAACTTTCTTCTGTGTTTGAAAATCTCCAGAACAAACTGTTGAAAAGGAAGGAATGAGGAGAGAGAAAAGAATCACTTATCCCTAGCTTCTAAGCAACAGGGATGTAGTCTTTGGAAACAGGGAATGCTAACAACGTGTTCCTAGTACCAGATAAACAGACTCTGAGACAGTTAACTGATCATACACAGACAGTACACGGTTTGGGAAGACAGCTTAATTTACCATTGTTTAAAAAGTATGTACAGTTGCAATTAAAGAGCTTGGCCAACAACAGCAAGAACACCACTGCTGGCTACTCACTTCCCCTACGGCAGAGCTCCTCAAATTTAAATCGACACAACCTGTTTAAACAAGATTTTGTCTTGTCAGATAATTGGCAGTGTGGCTGCATTCAAAAAGCTATTTAATTTTGGGGACTTATCATAGAGTGGCAGAACTGGAAAGAACCTCAGGAATTTCTAATCGAACTCACTTCATTCTACACGGACGGAAGAACAAACAGGGACTAACAAAGCAAGTTAAAGGCAAACCCAAGTTTTTTGACTACCTGTCTCTAATTTACCTCACTCCCAGGGGTTGTCCGACATTTTAGCAGATCTATTTCGTGAAATGAAACAGTACACAGAACTGTTTTTTATATGCAAAATATAAAAATAGTAAATGAGTTCCACAGAACTCTTTGTTTCAAAGAATAACAGTGGTGACTGTTGCACAACTCTGAATATACTCAAAAACACTGAACTGTACGTTTTAAATAGGCGAATTTTATAGTATGCAAATTATGTCTCAAATTTAAAAAAGCAGTTATGTGGGGCCAAATCAATTCAGTCCAAGGATACAGTTTTCTTGTATTCAGGGATACACTTTTATCCAGGGATACGTTTTCTTTTCTTTCTTTCTTTTTGTTCATAGGCTCTATGTACAGTGTGGGGCTTGAACTCACAACCCCGAGACCAAGAGTCGCATGCTCTACTGACTGAGCCACCTGGGTGCCCCCAGGGATAAATTGTCGACGAGAGAAATGGATAGACTTCGTAGTCTTCAGGCAATCCTCCATAAATTTGATTTCTCTCAGCTGAGCTTTTGATAAGTTCAACAACTGTGGGTTTGAGGGTATGCTGTCTGGCAAGTCCTTAGAGCGCAACTAGTCTGTGTTTGCCAAAGTACAGAGCTATGTGTGTTAAAAGTCAACCCAAGTGAAAGATGAGTCAAACAAGAATCCATCCTGGAATAGAAAGCAACTGCCCTGCGTGGAGACAGGCCAAGGGAATACTCACTGTCAGGGCCAATATAACTCTCGAGAAGGAAGTTGTGGTCTGCTTTAGCACATAGATGAACCAGACCCCCAAATTCTACACTAGACAGCATCACTGTAGTAATTTTAGGTTGGAAAAAACCTAAAGCCGTAACCAAATCTCAGTCATGAAGATGAATGTCAGGAAAGATTTAGCTCTGAACAATAATTCCTGATGAACCAGCCACCAGAGAAACTAGCTGTAAAATGTATGCCTAGGTAACCAAACGAACTGACTTGCCGAAAAGGATCGTTAGCACTGCACTTGATAAATGTTGAGGAATGTCTACCAAGAATGGTGACTTTGATTTTCTAAGGGTATGTTTGAAACCTCTCTTTATTATTGTCATTCCTAGTTTGTGATAATAAAACCTGCATATGGGAATACAGAAAGCATCTTTCTTCTTAGTTCAAACTGACAATAAATTATGAGGGTACACCTAAAATTGAGGAAGAGCCAGAACAGATGCCTGTTGGATGAATCAGAAAATTTACAGAAGGTTACATGAAATACTCCTTGTGGTTCTGATGTTCTTGTTTAATTGGTGACTGTCGGTGCACTGAATTACATTTGAGCATCCTGCTAAGTGACTAGGTGTTAAAATCAATATTTACCTGAAGCCAAGGCCAAAACGAAATAACACTACCATAGAAAAAAGTTCTGGAATATAAGAATAAATCCAAAATCCTATTGAAAAATTATCACGATTTTTGTGAAAAATGAGGTTTTCACATTGAAAAGATTTTTTTCACATTTAAAATTTTGACATTACATTGCAGGGACACTCATTTCTCAGCACTGCCAGTTTTGTGTACTGCTTGAAGAAAATGCTTTGTGAATCTTTTAAAAATAGATTTTGTATTTTAGAGTAGTTTTAGCTTCATAGCAAAACCGAGCGGAAAGGGGCGTCTGGGTGGCTCAGTTGGTTAAGCGTTGGACTTTGGCTCAGGTCATGATCTTGCGGTTCGTGAGTTCAAGCCCTGCGTCGGGCTCTGGGCTGACAGCTCAGAGACTGAAACCTGCTTCAGACTCTGTCTCTCCCTCTCTCTCTGCCCCTTCCCCGCTCGTACTCTCTCTCTCAAAAATAAACGTTAAAACAATTTTTTAAAAACTGAGTGGAAGGTACAGAGATTTTCCATATACCTCCTGTTCCCTCACATGCATAGTCTCCCCCATTATCCACACCCCGTACCACAGTGGAACATTTGTTACAATCAAAGAACCTATATCAGTGTATCATTGTCATCTGAAGTCTGTAGTTTACATTAGAGTTCACTCTTGGTGTTGTACATTCTATGGATTTGAACAAATATATGATGACGTGTTCATCAATATACTATCATAAAGAGTAGTTTCATTGCCCTAAAACTCCTCTGTGCCCTTCCTATTCATCCCTCCCCCTTGTCCCCAACCCATGGCAATCACTGAACTTTTTGCTGTCTCCATAGTTTTCTTTTTCCCAGAATGTCATGTGGTTGGAAACATTGACTAGGTAGCATTTTCAGATTGGCTTCTTTCACTTAGTAACATGCACTTAAGATTCCTCCATATCTTTTCATGCCTGGATAGCTCAAGTTTTAAGTGCCTAATTGTCTAGATGTACCAGTTTGTTTATTCATTCATCTACTGAAGGATATCTTGGTTCCTTCCAACTTTGGCAATTACGAATGAAGCTGCTATAAACACGTATGTGTAGGGGCACCTGTGTGGCTCAGTGGGTTAAGCATCCAACTCTTGATTTCAGCTCAGGTCGTGATCTCGAAGGTTGTGAGTTTAAGCCCCGCATGGGGCTCTGTGCTGACAGTGCGGAGCCTGCTTGGGATTCTCTCTCCCTCTCTCTCTGTGTCCCTCCTCTGCTTTCTGTCTCTGTCTCTGAATAAATAAATAAATAAATAAATAAACTAACTAACTAACTAAAAAAAAAAAAAAAGTGTCTGTGGAGGTTTTTGTTTGGGCATAAGTTTTCCTCTCCTTTAGGTAAATACCAAGGAGCATGATTGCTGACTTGTATTATAAGAGTATATTTAATTTTGTAACAAACCACCCAACCGTGTTCCAAAGTAGCTGTACCATTTTGCATCCCCAGCCAGCAATGAATAAGATTTCCTGTTGCTCCCCATCTTCACCGGTATTTGGTGTTGTCAGTGCTCTGGATTTTGGCCATTCTAATAGGTGTGAAGTGGTATCTCGCTGTTATTTTAACTGGCGTTTCCCTGATGACATGTGATGGGGAGCGTCTTTTCATATGTTTATTTGCCATCCGTATATCTTTTTTGGTGAGGTGACTGTAAAGGTCTTTGGCGCATTTTTTTAATCGGGTTGTTTGTTTTCTTATTATTGAGTTTTAAGAGGTCTTTGTATAGTTTGCAAATATTTCTCCCAGTCTGTGGCTTGTGTTTTCATTCCTTTAAGAGTGTCTTTTGCAGACAAGAGAGAACTTAATTTTAATGAAGTCCAGTTTATTAATCCTTCCTTTCATGGATTGTGCCTTTAGTGTTGTATCTAAAAAGCCATCTTCAAATCCAAGGTTACCTAGATTTTCTCCTATGTTACATTATAGGAGTTTTCTAGTTTTACATTCTACATTTAGATCTGTGATCCATTTTGAGCTAATTTTTTGAAGTGTGTAAGGTCTATATCTAGATTTATTTATTTATTTTTCGCACATGGATGTCCATTTGTTTCTGCACCATTTGTTGAAAAGACTATTTTTTCTCCATTGTATTGCTTTTGCTCCCTTGTCAAAGACCAGCTGACTATGTTTATGTGGATCTATTTTGGGCTCTCTATTCTATTCTATTGATCTATTTGTCTATTCTTTCACCAATACCACGCTGTCTTGATTGCTGTAACTTTATAAGTCTGGAAGTCGGGTAAGGTCAGTCCTCCAACTTTGTTCTTCTCCTTCAATACTGTATTGGCAATTCTGGGTCTTTTGCCTCTCCATGTAAACTTTAGAATCAGTCTGTTGATGTCCACAAAATAACTTGCTAGAATTTTAATTGGGATTACATTGAATCTACAGATCAAGATGGGAAGCACTGACATCTTGATAATATTGAGTCTTCCTATCCGTGAACATGGCATATCTTTCCATTTATTTAGTTGATTCCTTTAACCAGAATTTTGTAGTTTTCCTTCTATATATCTTGTTCCTATGTTAAAATGTGGATGAGGGACAGTGTTCTCCGACTGAGAAGGCACTTTGAGACCAAAAAATGTTGCAAGTCACCCCATATTGTTTATACAGAGTTCTGTTCGGGGTAACTTACTAGCGGGGGGGGGTTGGGCACACCAACAATCCAGACACTACCCAGCCGTTCTCCGCCCAGTTCGAACATGAATCCTTAACTTTTATAGAGGCACTGTGGTGAGGTCAAAGGGTAATTAACCAAAGTGGTGCCACCTGTACACCACTTTAGGGTAGATCAGAACAAGCCTTCTCACATTCCAGTCAGGACATACATTAACCTCCAGTAGTCCCGGAACATGCAGCCTCCTGGGAGGTAAGCACACAGGCAAAAATAAGATTGAGGGCCCAAAGATGGAGTCGGTCTGGTTAGAACCCCTACATATACTTACTGTTAGATTTATACCTTAGATTTTCATTTTTTGGTGTGCTAATATAAGTGATATTACATTTTTGATGTAAAATTTCATTTATTCATTGCTGGAATATAGGAACGCAGTTGACCTGTATCACTGTTTATGAGTTCCAATCTTTTTTTTGGTTTATTCCTTTGGATAGTCTACATAGACAAGCACATCATCTGCAAACAAAGACAGTTTTATTTTTTCCTTCCCACTGTATACCTATTTTTTTCCTTTTCTTGTCTTACTGTATTTTTAGGCCTTCCATTATGATGTTAGCAGAGATGAGAAGGGACATCGTGCTTGTTGATGTTCTTAGTGGGAAAGCTTTGAGCCTCTCACCATTAAGTATGATATTAGCTATTGCTTATTGGTAGATATTATTTCTTTTTTAAAACTGTTTTATTTATTTTTGAGAGAGCGAGTGCGAGTGGGGGAGGGGCAGAGAGAGAGGGGGACAGAGGATCCGAAGTGGGCTCTGTGTTGACAGCAAGGAGCCTGATGAGGGGCTCAAACTCACAGACTGTGAGATCATAAACTGAGCTGAAGTCAAGATGCTCAACCGACTGAGCCACATAGGTGCCCCTGTAGATGTTATTTCTTAAGTTGAGAAAGTTCCCCTCTATTCTTAGTTTACTGAGAGTTTTTATCATACGTCAGTGTTGGATTTTGTCAAATGCTTTTTCTGCATCTGTTGATATGATCATGTTATTTTTCTTCTTTAGCCTATTGATGTGATGAATTAAATAATCAGTTTTCAAATGTTGAGCTAGCTTTACCTACCTGGGATAAATCCCACTTGATTGTGGTGTATAATTCTTTTAATGCATTGTTAGATTCAATTTGCTAATATTTTGTTGAAGATTTTTGCATTTATGCTCATGAGAGATACTGGTCTGTAGTTTTCTTGTAATGTCTTTTGTTTGGTTTTGGTATTAGGGTATGCTGGCTTCATAGAATGAGTTACCTCTGCTTCTATCTTCCAAGAGATTGTGGAGAATTGCCATAACCTCTTCCTTAAATGTTTGGTAAAATTCATCTGGGCCTGTTGCTTTGTTTTAAAAGATTATTAATTATTGGTTCAATTTTATTGATGATATGGGCCTATTCGGATTGTCTATTGCTACTTGTGTGGGCTTTGGCAGATTGTATCTTTCAAGGAATTGGTCCATTTCATCTAGATTATCAAATTTGTGGGCATAGGGTTATCGATAGTATGCTTTATTAGCCTTTTAATGTCTATGGGATCTGTAGTGATGTCTTTTCTTTCATTCTAGAAACAAGCATATCTTAGAGATATTGAGGGTTTGGTTCCAGACCACTACAATATAGCAAATATCACAATAAAGTGAGTCAAATTAATTTTTTGGTTTCCCAGAGCACATAAAAGTTGTGTTTACACTGTCCTGTAGTCTATTAAGTATGCAATAGCATTATGTCTGAGAAAACAATTTCTGTATGTTAATTTAAAAATACTTAATTGCTTGGGCACCTGGCTGGCTCAGTTGGTCGAACGTCTGACTCTTGATTTTGGCTTAGGTCATGATCCCAGCATCATGGGATCCAGCCCCATGTTGGGCTCTGCACTGAGCATGGAGCCTGCTTAAGATTCTCTCTCTCTCCCGCTGCCCCTCTCCCCTGCTCTCGGTCTAAAATAAAAAAAAAATTTTTTAAGCTTAACATAATTGCTAAAAAATGCTAACCATCATCTGAGCTTTCAGTAAGTCATAATCATTGATCATAGATCATCATGACAAATATAATAATAATGAAAAGGTTTGAAATATTGTGAGAATTTCCCAAATGTGACACAGAGACACAAAGTGAGCAAATGCTGTTGCAAAAATGGCACCAATAGACCTGCTCAACACAGTGTTGCCACAAACCTTAAATGTGTAAAAAATGTAATATTTGTGAAGTACAATAAAGAAAAGAACGAGCAAACAAGGTGTGCCTGCATTAGTAAATTGTGTTTTGTCTCTTTTTTTCCTTAATTAGCCTGCCTATAGACTATCACTTTCATTGATCTTTTCAGAGAATCAGCATTTGGTTTCAGTGATTTTGTCTATTGATTTCCTTTTTTCAACTTCATTGATTTCTGCTCTAATTCTTTTTTTTAAGTTTTTATTTTAATTCCAGTTAGTTAAAATACAGTGTTATATTAGTTTCAGATGTACAAGATAATGATTCAGCACTTCCGTACCCCATCCTGTGCTCATCACAAATGCACTCCTTAATCCCCATCACCCATTTCACTCATCCTTCCACCCACCTCTCCCTGGTAACCATAAGTTCTCTATAGTTTAGAGTCTCTTTCTTGCTTTGTCTCTCTCTCTCTGCTTCCCTTTGCTCATTTGTTTCTTAAATTCCACATATCAGCTCTAATTTTTATTATTTCTTGTCTTCTGCTTAGTTTGGACCTCATTTGCTTTTCTTTTTTGAGTTTCCTGAGGTGGACGTTTAGATTATTCATTTGAGATCTTTCTCTTTTTTTAATATATGCATTCAATACTAGAATTTTCCCTCTAACCACTGCTTTCACTGCATTTCACTGGGTTTATTAAGTTGTGTTTTCATTTTAATTTAGTTCAAATATTTAAAAATTTCTCTTGAGGGGCGCCTGGGTGGCTCAGTCGGTTGAGCGTCCGACTTCGGCTCAGGTCATGATCTCGCGGTTCGTGGGTTTGAGCCCCGCGTCGGGCTCTGTGCTGACAGCTCAGAGCCTGGAGCCTGCTTCGGATTCTGTGTCTCCCTCTTTCTCTGCCCCTCCCCTGCTCATGCTCTGTCTCTCTCTGTCTCAAAAATAAATAAAAATCAAAACATTAAAAAAATTAAAAAAAAATCTCAAGAGAAATTAAAAAAAAATTTTTTTAATGTTTTTATTTATTTTTGAGACAGAGAGAGACAGAG
Organism: Lynx canadensis; assembly: GCF_007474595.2. Taxonomy (NCBI): domain Eukaryota; kingdom Metazoa; phylum Chordata; class Mammalia; order Carnivora; family Felidae; genus Lynx; species Lynx canadensis. The sequence goes on from NC_044321.2 coordinate 99,201,506, forward strand.
CATGAGCAGGGGAGGGGCAGAGAAAGAGGGAGACACAGAATCCGAAGCAGGCTCCAGGCTCTGAGCTGTCAGCACACAGCCCGACGCGGGGCTCAAACCCACGAACCGCGAGATCATGACCTGAGCCGAAGTCGGACGCTCAACCGACTGAGCCACCCAGGCGCCCCTATCTCTTGAGATTTCTTATTTGGCCCATGTGTTATTTGGAAATGAGTTGTTTAATCTCAAAGTATTTGGGGATTTTCCAGCTCTCTTTTTGTTATTGTTTTCTAGTTTAATTTTATTGTGGTCTGAGAGCGTACATTGTATGATTTCCGTTCTTTTAAATTTGTTAAGGTGTGGTTTTGGGCCCACAGTGCGGTCTATCTTGGTGAATGTTCTATGTGGGCTTGAGAAGAATGAGTATTCTGCTATTGCTGGATGAAATAGTCTATAGCTGTCCATTATGTCCAGTTGATTGATGCTGTTGTTGAGTTCAACTTTGTCTTTACTGATTTTCTGCCTAGTGGATCTATCCATTCCTGATACAGGAGTATTGATGTCTCCAAGTATAATAGTGGATACATCTATATCTCCTTGCATTTCTATCAGTTTTTACCTCGTGTGGTTTGATGCTCTGTTAAGAACATGCACATCAAGGATTGTTGTCTTCTTGGAGAATTGACCCCTTTATCATTATGTAACGCCCTTCTTTATCCCTGGTAACTTGTCCTTGTCTGAAGTCTGCTCTGTCTGAAATTAATGTAGCTACTCCTGCTTCTTTTGATTAATTTTAGCATGGTATCTCCTTCTCTATGCATTTGCTTTTAAACTATATGTATCTTTATATATAAAGTGGGTTTCTTGTAGATAACCTATAATTGGGCCTTGTTTTTTGATCCACTCTGACGATCTCTGTCTTTTAATTGGTGTATGTAGACCCTTGATGTTCAAAATGATTATAGATATAGTTGAACTACCATGTTTGTTACTGTTTTTTATTTGTTGTCCTTGTTCTTTGTTCCTATTTTTGTTTTCCACTCCTTTTTCTGCCTTTTGTGGTTTTAACTGAGCATTTTATGTAATGCCATTTTCTTTCCTTTTTTTTTTTAGCATATCAGTTATATATTTTTTTTAACTTTTTTTAGTGGTTGCCCTAAAGTTTGTAATAAACATTTACAACTAATTCAAGCCCACTTTAAAATAAGACTATACAGCTTCAAAGATAGTGCAACTATCTTATAATAACAAAACAATCATAACATATCCCTCCTGTCCTTTGTATCTTTTCTGTCTTTTATTTCACTTATACAATAAGCATACATGAGCACACACACGCATGGCCATACATGGTTGAATACAGTGTTGCTATTAATATTTTGAACAGACTTTTGTCTGTGAGATCAATTAAGAATAAAAAATTAAAAATTTAATGTTACCTTCAATTATTCCTTTTGCAGTGTTCTTCCTTTCTTTATGTAGGCTGAATTTCTTTTCTTTTTTAAAGTTTATTTATTTTGAGAGAGACAGAGACAGCACAAGTTGGGGAGGGGCAGAGAGGGAGGGAGAGAGAGAATCCCAAGCAAACTTTACACTCCCAGCGCAGAGCCCAACATGAGGCTCAAACCCACAAAACCATGAGGTCATGACCTGAGCCAAAACCAAGAGTCAAATGCTTAACCGACTGAGCCACCCAGGCGCCCCATGTTGACTGAATTTCTGACCTATATAATTTTTTCTTCTCTTTATATAACTTTTAAAAACATTTCTTGCCAGGCAGGTGTATTGGCAACAAATTCCTTCAATTTTTGTTTGGGAAATTCTATTTCTATTTTGATTTTGAAGGATTCTTTTGTGGAGTATAGAATTTTAGATTGGTGGTGGTTTTTTTCCTCTCAACACTAAATATTTCACTCCGTTCTCTCTTTGCTTTATGAGAAGTTGGGTATAAACCTTATCCTTGCTCCTCTACGGGTAAGGTTGTTTTTTCCTTTAATTTCTTTCAAGAACTTTTCTCTAATTTTCTGTAATTTGAAAATTATATGCTTAGGTGTAGGTTTTTTGGGCATTTATTTTGGTTGGTGTCCTCTAAGCTTCCTGGGTCAGTTTGGTGTCTGACATTAATTTGGGGGAAATTCTCAGTAATTATTGTTTCAAATATTTCTTCCATTACTTTCTTTGTTCTCCTTCTGGTGTTCCCATTATGTATGTTACACCTTTTGAACTTGTCCCACAGCTCTTGGATATTGTGGAATTTTTTTCCAGTCTTTTTTTCTGTTTATTTCTCAGTTTTGGAGGTTCCTATTGAGATGTCCTCAAGCTCAGAGGTTCTTTTCTCAGCCATGTCCAGTCTACTAATAAACATTCTTCATTCTTGTTACAGTGTTTTTGATCTGCAGCATTTCTTTGTGGTTCTTTCTTAGAATTTCTATCTCATTGTTTACATTGCCTATCTCTTTTTGCATGCTGTCTACTTTGTCCATTTGAGCCCTTAGCATATTAATCATGATTGTTTTAAATTTCTGGCCTGATAATTCCTATATCCCTGCCATATCAGAGTTTGATTCAGATTCTTTATTTCTTCAGACTGTTTTTTGCCCATGAGTATGTCTTGTAATTTTTTCTTCACAGGTAGGCATGATGTACTGGGTAAAAGGAACTGCTGTAAATAGGTCTTTAGTGATATAGTAATAAGGTGTGGGGGAAGGGGAAGCATTCTATAGTCTTAAATTAGGTCTTAGATTTTAGTGAGCCTGTCCCTCTGGAATGTGAACTTCACATGCGCTTCTCAGGTTTTTTCTCCCTCCTCAGGTGGTATTGGATGGCTTGACTGAGGTTGTGTTGGGTGTTTTCCTTCTCCCAAGTGGAAGGCTACAACTGGCTGGATTTGAGTACTTCCTTCCTCAGGCCAGTTAGGTTCTGATAAACCCCCAGCAGGCTAGGTTCTGGTTAAATAGTTTCTCCTGAGGGCAGACCTTGTTAAGGAGAACAGAATGCTCTGGCGTATTTCAACATAGTTCCTTTTCCCCTCTCCTTGCCAGAAGCAGGAGGGGATTTTTCTCTGATACTGTGAGAATCTGGTAGAAATCCAGGAGGTAAAACTCACAAAAGTGTGGGGAACCCCTGATGGCTGGGTCCCTTTAGAGTTTTTGACTCTCAGACTTGCCCACAATGAGCCTTCAGTGATTCATCCATTACAGTTCAGGTTTCCCTAACCCAGCATTGGTTTCCTCAGAGGATTCTGCTTGGGTAAGTTGTGATTCTCTATATTCACCTGTCAGTCCCTTTTGTGAGCACTGGTTTGTTCTTTGACCTCACTTTATTTTTTTTAACCTGACATCCTTTACAGATCTAAAAAGAGTTGTTGATTTTTCAATGTGTTCAGCCTTTTACTCGTTGTTAGCCTGGAGAGGCGACTTCCAAGCTCTTTACGTGCTAGACTGGAAACTAGACCTATATTATTTAGTAATCTCTGAAAGCCTTGAGGTCAGAAACTGTGTCTTGAACTTTGTCATAAATTCAGCAACTTACATAATTCTTGGCGCATGATAGGTGCTTAGCTAATATTTGTTAAGTGCGAGAATAAGTTATTGAAAGAATGAGTGTTGGCAAACCAATTTACAGATGTTTTCAGCTAGACCTCCAACAGCTTTCGAGACTCCCCCTGAACTCCCTAGGTTCTTTGCCCAAATGCATAGTATCCAATATGGGGAAATAACTATTTTCTCTCCTAGTGGTGCTTACAAAGTTCTTTCATGCTGGACTGGAAACTGGAAACCCCATTTTCTGTTTTTTCAGATGCGGTTTTAAGATTGTTGCCCCCATTCAACGCTTTTACCTCTGATACCTTGTGTGACCTTGGTGGGGTTTTTTTTTCCCCTTTAGGTTTTTATTTTAGATTGTATTTATCTCATTTTTATTCTATTTCTCAGTTTAACATACAGTAAAATTGACCTTTTTTTGGTGTACACTTCTATAAGGACTTCATGAACTATTTTATAGAGTCGTTTTCTGAGCTCTTCTCTCTCCGCCATCTCCCTGCTACTTTCTGATTCCTGGGGCTTCCCTAGTCAGTCCTCTGGCCAGAAAGCTGGGACTTCAGTACCCTGTTCCGCTGTGCACTTCTGGTGACTGTGCTCATGTCTGGGAGGAAAAAAGCAATGGTGATGTGCTCTACCCTTTGGTACTACGTTTTCCTGAAGAGGAAGGTTTCCCCGCCTCTGAGTTTTAGACCCTGTGGGTCCCTGCTCCTGATGCTGTCGGTGCCGCTGCCTGTGTTACCATGGGTGCCGATTTGTTGCCACTTTGAATTCTTGTCTTCTTTTCCAAGATCTCTGCTACCACTTAGTTTGCAGAATCCTCAAATAGCTGCCCCATGCATTCCATCCAGGTTTTACAGCTGCATTCGGTGAGGAAGACAGAATGGAATGTGCTTCTCTATCTCAGCAGGGACAGAAACAAGCCCTTGCCGTTGTATAAAATCATTGGTGAAAAATGTGCCTTTCAATTATGCATCTAGAAATGTGACAATGGAGCAATGTAACAGACTCCAGACTTTAAAATTAGCTATGATTTTTCACCTCTATCTTGGTATTTATTGCACGTATACATCCAGTCAACACCCAGAAGCAGATTAACTGAGCTGACACACAGCTGCCCACAGGCACATGAAGGCCATACCCAGAGCTGCCCAGCTGAGCCCAGACTAAATTGCCAACCTGAAGAATCGTGAGCCAAATAAATGGTTGTTATATTAAGCCATGGAGTTTTGGGGTAGCTGTTTTCATGTAGCAATAGCTACGTGATACTGTAAGCAAGTAAAACAAAAGCATTAACCCATTGTGGTATCTGATTTAAAAAAAAAGATTTCTGGGTGTTTCTGCATGTCCAAGTGTACAAGGCACAAAATAAAAAAGTAGTACATTTCCTAGTGTCACTAATCATTTTGTGCACGGAATATAATTCACAGAAAATGTTTTCCAGTAATTTCATTTCTAGAAGGAACTTTGTAGCTAGGAATTATAGCTTGAGCAAATCTCAAAAATCCTACAATTTCAACTACTGAGAGTGGTTGGCAGTCCATAAGCATCACTTCGACAAATTTCGTTCAGGTTTTTTAACGCCATAGACCTAGAACAGGAGGAAGTGCCTTAAAAATATTTCTTAAAGTCTGTTTTAAAGTTTGCTTAGCGAGAATCAAACTTTGGCTATTTCACTTGTCTCTAAGACTTTCTTCCCTTTATTCTCGTGACATTCATTATTATGTTTGGATGGAGCATGATTTATCGTAGATATACATGATTTGGGAGTTTTTCCTTCTTACGAAATTTCAAAGTGGAAAAGTTGACATTTAGCTTTTATTTCATCCTCATAAGCTGTGGAAAGATTTTTGAATAAGATCTCTTAAAACATGCATGGTCTTTTTGTAATTAAAAACGAAAAATTAAGTGCCGTTCTTAAACGTGATTTTGTTTATTGTTTCGAATGCTAATACAAAAAACAATTCTACAAAGATTAGAATTCTATATTTTTTAAATTTTTATCTTATATTTAAATAAAAAATTATTGGCTCAAAAGAATGCTCTTAAGTTTATTTGTTCACTGCATGTTTTAAAGTAGGCTCTAAGCCCAATGGGGAGCCCAAACTCAGGATCCTGAGATCAAGAGTTGCATCCTCTACTGACTGAGTCAACCAGTCACCCCACTGCATGTTTTCTTAATGTTTGTATTGACTTTATCCATTTCCCTATTTAACTGTAAGTTCCTAAAAATTATGTTCGTACATAAAATTAAAAGCTTTCACAATCATCGTTAAGAACCAGGATTTTACTCCTGCCATAATAAATATGTATTTATATGTCAATGACCGGAAGATTTCAACAAATAACACAGGGAGATTTCCAGTCTAATTGTCATCTACAGTGCTTACCTATATTTGAAAACAAATGTTCAGATGTTAAAAATAAGTCTGATGTTCTTTGTTCATATTACTGACATTTTCGTGCTGATTATATATTATGGTAACATACATAATTACATTCTGCCCACGTTCTGTGATGGCAGAAATGATGTTGAGGTAGACATTCGCCCTTCAAAAGGGTGAGGCCATATGTGAGAGAAGATTTTTGGCCCAAAACTTCAGAGCATCCCTACAGTTGACGCTTATTTATTTCTCTGCTCCAGAACTTTTGTGGCTAATGTGACTTGGTAAAGTGCTGGGATGATTATAATCCATCGCAGCGCACAGAGGCACATCATAAAATCCTGCTTCGTTCTGCCTCATTTGCACGTGGCATCTTGTGTTTTCACTCACAGCCCACACCTGCCCCACAAGACATAAATCTCTTCTATTTGCCCTTTTACGGTGAATAGCATGGGGGTGCCTGGGTGGCTCAGTCGGTTAAGTGTCCGTCTTTGGCTCAGGTCATGATCTCACGGTTCCTGGGTTCGAGC